>NC_087257.1:10347500-11005000 GCF_037042905.1 Lytechinus pictus
CATTACAACATTGAAATTTATGCATTTAATATTACATTACATAGGAAAGCTCCTCGCATATTCGTCACAAATCAAAAACCTAAAATTCTAAAATTTTCTTAATCCTTGATGGATTTCTTCACACCTTTACCAATATTTTTAAAGCATTTTTTTCTGGTATTTTATAACAACATTATCGTAAGGGTGAACTTCCCCCTTAAATGGGGGAGTTAAGTTTAAAAAGGATTGGTCAAGATAACCAATGTGCTGGTGAATGTAACTGTGTCTGACCCACAAACATATTAAAATCAACCAATTGTTATATTGACCATATTTTATCAGTCGGGCACATAACTTATTTTCCAACAAATTGCTTACTTTGAACGATTCTTTTTTTGAGTCTGTAAGAATGATACACCTTAGACTCTTTCCTACATGATTTGTATTCATTCATTCATTCACAGGGGCCGCGGAAGCGGGGGGGCGGGTCTGGGGGCCCCCACTTTTTTCCGAAACCGTGTACAAAAACGTAAAAATTACCATATGATTGTGATTTTTTGCATGGTCAGCCCCCCCCCCGGGCCCATTTTGAAAACCGTTTCGCGGCCCCTGATTCATACATGTATTCATTCTTCTTCTTTTGCAAATACACCTTTGTCAAATCATGATAACCTGAGCAAGATCACAAATAAATAAACGGAGGAAACCATTTAGAATGATGAGCTTCCTAAAAGAAAACAATATCTAACATAGAAATATATGCTTTAAACTTTGTGTATTACTTATCCGGATGTTGGCAGCCCGTTGTTTTTTAATGAAATTCAGATTTGTAAGACTTATTTTTCACATGCGGCTAATATTTTATTAAATAAAGCAAAAACCACAAATATTAAATAGGGACTTCAGGATGTCTTTATCAAAACAAACAATATCTTCATTTGAATTTTAAAGGTTTATCATTAGAGCTCCGATGAGTCGGTGGGAATAGGTAAAGAATTAAACTTCATATAATTTTTGATCTCCGCGCAGTTTTGTTTACACACAATAAAAAAATGTTTGAGGGGTTAGAATGTTTCAAGTATAGAAATAAATGTCTGTTTGTTATTTTCTTTGAACCATCATATGGAATGATGTTCAAGTTCAAATTCAATTCGATTTATCCGGATGTTGGCTGCCTGTTGTTTTTTGATAAAATTCAGACTTTGATTAAGACTTATTTTTTCACATGCGGCTAATATTATATTAAATAAAGCGAAAACCACAAATACAAGGCACTCCAGGATGTGTTTATCCAAACAAAAAATATCTTCATTTGAATTTTAAAGGTTTATTATTAGAGCTCCGATGAGTCGGTGGGAAAAGGTAAAGAAACTTCATATAATTTTAGATCTCCGCACAGTTTGTTTACACACAATAAAAAAATGTTTGAGGGGTTAGAATGTTTCAAGTATAGAAATAAATGTAAGTTTGTTATTTTCTTTGAGCAATCATACGGGATGTAGATCTAGTTCAAAATTCAAATTCAATTCGATTTATCCGGATGTTGGCTGCCTGTTGGTTTTTAATGAAATTCAGATTTTTAAGACTTATTTTTTCACATGCGGCTAAAATTATATTCAATAAAGCGAAATCACAAATATTAGGCACTTCATAATGTCTTTATCCAAACAAACAATGTCTTCATTTCAATTTTAAAGGTTCTTTTGTTTAATAGAGCTCCGATGAGTCGGTGGGAATAGGCAAAGAAAGTTCATATCATTTTTGATCTCCGCGCAGTTTTGTTTACACATAATATAAAAATGTTACAGGTGCTCCAATGTTTCAAGTATAGGAATAAATGTCTGTTCGTTATTTTCTTTGAACCATCAAACGGAATGTAGTTCAAGTTCAAAATTCAAGTTCGATTTTTTTTTTTCTAAAAGAAATTTACAATTACATTCATAGCGGCTTTAGACTAACAAAAAAGGGGTTCAAGTTGGCACCCTATAACACTGACAGCATTCTTTTGTGGGATGCATTTTATTCTTGCCACCAATCGAAAAAGGTACCAAGCTCTGCGTGCACGGAGAAATGCCAATTTGAATGTTTTTATGGTTCAATCGCCCCCATTTTTATAGGTAACATTGTGAATAGCAAATGAGAAGATCGATCGAAACTCGGGGTTTCTTGACACAGAATCTCGATAAATCTCGCGCAATGATTTTGATGGTAGGGAAGGAGAAGAGTTAGCTAAGGGCTCACAGGAGAGCAGACTGGGTTGAGAGGACCAGAGGGACAAAAATAAGGAATGCAGGAAGGCATATAGAGAAGAAAAAATAGAGATAAATGAAGGAAAAGGGGAGAAAGGTAGCGAGAATGAGTGGGAAAGAGAGAGAGAGGGAGAGAAAGAGCGAGCGGGGGAGGGGGGTCGATGTAAAGAGACATAAAATAAGAGACGAGAACAAGCGGACGGGCAGTGGCGTAATGAACCAGAAATTTGAGGGGGCCACTAAGCGTATGAGCAATCTTTGATATTTTGAACGCCAAAATCTAATTTGGTGATAGATTTGGACATCATATTTTACCCTTTTACGTACCTTGTTCCCTTCGTTTTTATTTCCTAGGTCGAGAAACATTTTGGGTTCATGGCACTCAATAGCCTGGCCACCAAGCCCCCCCCCCCACCCCCCTCCCTAGGCAAGTCTGTGGTCAAACATTTTAAGTGGAAAATAGAAATATGAGAAAGCACGTTGATGAACATCGAAAAGCATTCGCATTTCCGTTTTGTAACATGACGTGGTTTCATTAACTGTGGCAATTCACAGCAACAAGAAAATAACGAAATGCAATCAACTCTGCTGAATCATGCACTTAAGCTTCAAATGTGATTTAAGTTAAAAGTGAAGATGTGCACATCGAAAACTAGGGTGACAGGTGGAAGACATCGAGAATAAAGTGGCAATAGACCTAACCTCCTGAGAGAAAACCTGGAGGGGAGCAAGTTTGAAACATGCTTGAACTTGGAATCAGAGTGATTTAACGGACCTACACTTTAAAAAGCTCTGTGAATTTAGCTTTTTTGTTTTGTTTGATATAAAATAAGGTTGTTATTCCTGTATTATCAATGCCTTTGATTCATTAGGAAGTTAATGTAGGCCAAGAATTAATAACAAAATGTGAGGCGGGCCCTACTTCCCACTTTCAATACAGATTTTAAAAACAAGTGACGGTGTGGGGAAAAGCGCCTTTAGATATGGCATTTCCACAGTTACACCTGTACAAGCAAATATAATTTACATACGGCCCAATCATTAAGACGTTTAATATATACATCTTCTGTATAAAATTTATACAGAAAGTCGTAACAGGTGTAAGGGACAGACAGCAGGAATAATACAATAAAATATTACAAAGAAAAGAAAGAAAATAATCAGAGGCCACCATTAATTCCTTATGGCCCGTATTCTGAACTCGGGTTTAAATTAAACCCTGGTTTAAAGTTGTGGTTTAACTATGGAGAGCCAATCGGAGCACAAATCCCTAACAGTACACATTCAATTTATTAACTGATATGACATCCAAATTGTTTGTAATTGTTTGGGAATGATAACTGAAGTATTATTCTTTAGTTACGAAAGCAAAAGGAAACAAAGTAGTAAACATAAGAAATATACAATGCAAACAAAATTTTTGAATTTTTGGCTCCCCATAATTTTAACACGGAGTTAGACCATGGTCTAAGTTAAACCTGACTTCAGAATACGGGCCATATGAGCTTAGATATGCATAGGGCGGAATATTTTCAAATTATCGAAATATTAACTACAATCTTCTGGGACTCATCATGACTTGACAGAAAGAACAACCCCACCATAACACGAGTATTTCCATTGCAGCTAATCGAAAATAATCATATTCGACTTATGAATTAAATCATTGAGGACTTCATCCTCCTTCGAAAGGTTAGGGACATCATCTCCAGACCTGATCATCTGTATTTGACAATAATGTACCGTCTTTTCAGTTCCACTCCACCGGGGCAATGAAGTCATTCCTCAGCATCCTCCATTCAAGTGCCACAGCCACATTGATAAAACCGCCTCCAGGCCGATCACAGGTATTACGTTATTTCCAATGACATAATATCAGTCGATTTGGAGTCGATTTCGTAGGTGTGACTGTGGTATAAAAGAAGAGAGAGAGAGGACCCTCCAGGCCCGGGGGACCCGATGCACTCGACATCTCGAAAAGGTCAGAGTATTATGAAGGAGCGCTGGAGGCGGATTGCATCCTTGCACGTGCTCAACGCATGCGTGGTGGGCGTGGCTGCTTGGTCGTAAACAAATAAAGCAGGGTGGCGTGACCGATGACAGGGGATTATACTCAAGAAGGCCAACGTTAATGAAATTTTAATTAATGCGTCTTGTAGTATTTATATTCCCCCAGGAGAATTCCCCCTTCCCATGTTTTGTTCGCTCCTCCATCATCTCTGCAATAAGAAAGATTCGTTCGTACTTCGATCTCATGATCTCATTCATGTAAACACTTGACTTGCTTTCCTACCAATGCAAGTCCTCTGATACGAAATGCATCGTTACCGTAAGCAGTGGCAAATCTCGGAAAATCGATGCCTGGGCCCAACCGCTAAAACTAAGCCCATTTTAACATCTGACGCCTGGGGGCGAACGCTGTGATAATTTTCTTCTTGCTATCTTTTGAAGCCTATTTGTCTGTGGCTCTTTTTTTCGCTTGTTTTTTTTAATATAGTTTTTATTGCTTCTCAAACACAAATAATCAACAACAATATACTTATTATACTGTTGTTGTTAGGGTGTGTTTCGGATAAACTTATTAGTCTAGTCTTCCCACCTCATTTTCCTTTTACCCCTTACCTCATACCCCTTTTAATATCTGACTCCAAGTTTCAATTGGGTTACCTTTGAATGGCTACGTTACCATAAAAGTAACTATTATGGAAAAGGGTTGTCATACGTTGTAAAAAACTCTGAAAAACTACAATGCAAATTTCTAAAAATAGCATGTTAAAAAGGATATCCTGAAAAGTCATATCAAGCCTCAGTGAACATTGTCAGGCATAATAACAACATCACCAAAACAAAGAACTGAAAAATGAAGTAATACACATCAAAAATAGAAAAGGGCGACATTGTAAAAGTTTATTGCTTCTCAAACACAAATAATCATCAACAACAATATACTTCTTATACTGTTGTTGTAAGGGTGTGTTTCAGATAAACTTATTAGTCTAGTCTTCCCACCTCATTTTCCTTTTACCCCTTACCTCATACCCCTTTTAATATCTGACTCCAAGTTTCAATAGGGTTACCTTTGAATGGCTACGTTACCATAAAAGTAATTATAATGGAAAAGGGTTGTCATACGTTGTAAAAAACTCTGAAAAACTACAATGCAAATTTCTAAAAATAGCATGTTAAAAAGGATATCCTGAAAAGTCATATCAAGCCTCAGTGAACATTGTCAGGCATAATAACAACATCACCAAAACAAAGAACTGAAAAATGAAGTAATACACATCAAAAATAGAAAAGGGTGACATTGTAAAAGTCTGATTTTAATCATTACTGAAATACATGTACATTTTACATTTTACTTTCCATGGTTTCAAATGGAAAGAAACAAATAAACATTACAAAAGGAAATCATCACTGAATACTTGGAGACAAGTATCAACCTATCAATGCATATACATATATGTACAGTGAAGACAATGTTTCATGGTTAATAGTTTAAGTTTATTCTAGGCTACCTAAGCATAGTGAAATCGTCCAGTGTTTTGCTCAGAGTAGAAGATTGTCAATCCATAATTCACCCATGGGGGACTGGATTACATTGGTTTTACATGCGTTTCCCTGAGGCCCCATCCATCAATATGCCAATTCTGTCTCCAACGGGTTAAGAACATCATGGCATTAATTACAAATACATTGAAAAGTTATTTGTTGATGAGAATTTCTTGTTCGTACACCTGGGACCCATTTCATAAAAAGTTGCCATCATAGCAACTCTTGCTGGAATGTCAACTACCATGACAACAGTGAAAATTCTGCTTCCAGATTAGCTCTTCCAATGAAAGTTGACATTCTAACAAGAGTTGCTATCATAGTAACTTTCTAATGCAATGGGACCCAGAATTTGCTTGCTCCCAAAGGTATCTCCATTACATGTATTTCCAATGCTGTTTTACAAAGTCTGGGGGTCAGCAAATAAAGTGAAAGTGAATGGACTTTTGGCTGTGGTGCTGACTGCAGAATAATACAACACACCTCAGATTTCTCAAATATCAACCTCAAACGATAAATGGTACACATTTGGTCTGCAGACATCTGTTATTACAGTAGCCTGTTGCAGGAAGATTTGTGAGCAATCCCAACTCCAAAAATCAAATGCAACTTGACTATCAACCAATGAAGTGTGCATTAGGGACTTACGCTTGATTGTGTTTACATACAACCTTTTCTGCAACGGGCCTGTGATCTATTATATTGAAAACATTTGCCTTGGGACATTATATGTCCACAAATCAGAAATACATGAACATATGTATTTTTTTGGAAAGAAAAAATTGTTGTTCATTGTGATTCATTCTTCCATATAACTCAATCAATGATCAAATGGTTCTGACGAGTTTACTTGTTAAAATAAATTCCAAACTGCAATCTGAACAGCTTACATCTTCAAATGATAAATATTACCAATGGAATATTCTGATTTGACTTGATAAGTTAGTTGGAAGTGTGATCGTCAAAAGGGTCACATCAGGGAGACAGAATATCCACATTTCCCATAAAATTCAAACTTTTGAAGACATAGTCCACTCAAGTTTCAGTTACCACGTAGTTAATGTATCTGGGCAAAGATAGCCTGGAATCGATGGTTTCGGATGCCTTCTTAGTGCTACACAATCTAATACGTAAATTGTCCTTTGGTCTACACCCAGTTGGTCTATGTATCATTTGTTCTCATCCCACAAGGTCTAATCGTAGTTCCTCAGCTCATCGACTAACCATTCGGTCTAATTGCCTCCTAGCCCATGTACCAGTTCTTCTATTTTCAGTTATGCTGAACCCATTTCCTCTCGAATCCACTAGGTCTAATACCATTTAGTCTATACGATTAAACGAACTGTTTATGATTCAAATTTTTAATCGATAAAGTGCACAATGATAATTAGCCTATGTGGAAATTTGGCCATCCGGACATTAGACTAAATGACAGTTAATGACGGATGGAACGAATGGTAATTCAATTGAAGAGAAAGTACACCAATTGGGGCTCTGCCATGGTGTTAGACGATTAGAGGATTAGACCAACTGGAAGTAGACCAAATGGATACAAAAAACTTAATAGAGTTTCTTGGTCTTCTGGTAAAGGGCATCTACCACTTTGCCCATGTTTGTGATAGTTTCTAGAGCCATCTCGTAGGTTTGGTCAATAACAGGTTCCTCAAAGACAATCAGTACACCTTCACCCTGGTCAAGAATACCTGGAGAATGGGAGGAAAGAAGTGAATAGGATTAAACCTTTGTGATAATAATAATAATTCTGAAAACTGTTCTCCCAGCGGGCCCTGCTATTATTACCCGGCTAAGCTAGTCTACCGATTCAGGTGCACACAGCTCTTTGAGGAATTACTTCCGGCCGGTACCCATTTACCCCACCTGGGTCGAGTGCAGCACAGTGTGGATAAATTTCTTGCTGAAGGAAAACACACCACGGCTGGAAACATTTTGATTGACCGCTAGCGCAAAATGGCTGCGTACATGGAAGGGGATAATAACGTTTTGGGCCAATAAATGCAAGCAAGAAGGTTCTATAATTTCCATAGTCCTACTTGGTTGAGTTAGGGTTTGAAAATATGGTATGATGTGAAACTTATGATAAATATAACTAGATGAGGAAATAAAGGCCTGCAAGTGCTTGATATTCCCAGTCTTTGATGACACTGAATTTCTTATGTTTTTTTTTTCTTTATTTCAGCAGTCCACCAGCCTGGACGATATTGAGCCGATGACCGACGTCCTCGTGCAGGCACCGGTTGACTGCCCAGTTTGACCGAGGCCTAGTCGTGACCTTCACCCTGAATTATTTCAGTAGGGAATCATGAGAGCTAACACTTCAGATTATTTTTAATTCAAAACATAAAGATTTTTTTTTTGGGGGGGCCTCATAGTCATTGGAGATTAGCTGATTATGCTATTACATGATGCATTTTTCATAGACCTACAGCAAGTCTGCATAATTATACTATACATGGGCTCAGCCTCAAATGGGTCCAATGATGGAGGAGCTAATCACTATCACAAGCAACACATAGACCTTCATCCTACCAAGCTGCCATTCCTCTGGCATCAAAGAGTTCAGTTTATCTTTGCTTCTAAACTCAGTAATTTTTTCTACATAAGAGAAGAGTCATTGATTCATGCCAGGAAGTCCAAGTCATCGCCTACTGGAAATGAAGATACTCTATACAAGGACTTTGGGATTTACAGAATCTAGCAGTTAATGGATTAAATTTGAAACCATTCTACCTGGGGCCTGCTGCAAAAAGACTTACTATTATACTTATTCTGTCATTATAGCTTTAGTAAATATGGTAGCAAGGCTCAACAGCCAATCAAAATGAAGGTTTCCATGGTAGATACCTTAAAGGGAAAGTTCACCCTGACAAATGTTTATTGTAAAAAATAATAGCAGAAAAAGCAGTAAAAAATATTGGTGAAGGTTTGAGGGAAATCCATCAAAAATGTAAGATGTTATTATAAATTTTTTTTCTGATTCTGATTTGTGACTTCATATGTGAGCAGCTTCCCCATGTATCATGAATTTTTAGAAAATCAATGAAATGTAATTTTCTCAAAAATATGAAAATGGTTTTTATTGTACCTTCAGTATATCAATAGACAAAATTATTTCACACCCACTCCTGAAAGATGATTTTTTTTTTGGTCATCATGAATCATTGATTAATTGAAATTTATGCACTTTATATTACAGAACATATGGGGCAGCTGCTCACATACGATGTCACAAATCAAAATCATAACTTTCTTGATCGTTTAAAGGTATTGTTTAACTTTGTGAGCAGCCGATTTAAAAAATTCTTAAACCAAGATGAAACATGTGTACAAGTGTATATATTAGAACTAATAAACCCTGAAAACAACCATTATTGAGAATGAAAAGCTAAAACTACAAGGCAAACCCCGATTTTGTAAATAGGCGTCTTATAGACGCCTAAATAGTACACATAAGTGTATGGGATGAAATTAAGATGGTGTTTTCGGTCACTTTATATTTCAATTTTTGAAGCACTAAATAAATATTTTCGAACGCAATTTTTTCTGGGCTTCATTTTTGTAACATATCACAGACACAGGTGACAAGTGTGACCTTCTAGCTCAGATTTTTTAAAAGTCAACCAATGTTAACCAATCACTTTAAACAAACCTTCACAAATATTTCTATAACTGACTTTTCTTCAGGGTGAACTTCCCCCCCCTCAGATCTCGGCCGCTGATTGCGCAATCGCCGCGAAAATTTGCAAGCGCATAGAGCCGGATATAAACTCCACGAGTGTATAGTAAAATTTTCAAAAATTTTATTTAAATATATATTTTAATTTATTATGCAAATAAGCATATGATATTTGCCATAAATTTGGTTTTTTGTGTATTTGCCTTTAACTCAATCTATATAGCTAGTAGAATGCTAATTTTGGTGGGAGTATTAATTATTACATTTCTAACAAAAATCTACAAAAAAATAAAAAAAATATAATTAATTTCTTATCTATTTTATTGTTTTTTAAATTATGTATTTCTCTGTTTTTTCAAACCTTTGTTTTTTATTATTTTTCCCGATGAACTTTGTCGAGGACCCTTTTGCGATCATAAATAGCATAAAATAAATCCATTTAAACCAACAAAACTAAAAATAATCATACATTTATGATTTTTGGTTGAAAAACACAATTTGCATTGACTTTTTACACGGAATCACGTTTTTGAGCAATTTCTGGTCTGACATGCACTTACAAAACGTGTAATTTTGGAACCGCGAACCCGGGCGTCGAAAATTTGGTCTCAAAAGATGCGCAAGACTTGAAAGTAAAAAGTCAATGAGCGGCACAGTCAAAAAAATTTGTGCGACGGCGTAGTGACAAAATTGACCCCCCCCCCAGTTTAAAAAGGGCTAATGGTGCCATCAGGTCGGAAAGTTTGACAGCTGAGGGAAATAAATGCAGATCAACCTATGGTGGGGGCAACAAGCCAAACTTACCATGAAATTTCTTGTCTAAAATCATTTGTGACAACTTCCTCTCCACAAGATCCTGTAAGATACATCATGGAATAAAAGAAAAATATCAATTATTTGGTATTTTATGGAAGACACATATAAGGATCGAGTTATGAATACTTTAGAATTTTATTCAAAGCAGAAGCGTTCAATCCCAACAGAAAGTCATTCTCTCATTACTTTATAACTGAAAAGAAAATTTTGTTTGTTTTGTTAAGCTTCTTTGCTTGTTTATCTTAATAGATTTGGAAAAAAATACATTGCTATTTACCGCTTTTCAGTCCAATCTCTCTTTAGTCAAACATATATTTGTAGTCCCACAGGAGTCAACTTGTGTGGAGTTTTTCCTAAGTTGTACACACAAACACAAAGATCCAAGTATGACTAAACATTGCACTTAAATTCCAAAATGCAGGTGGTATGCAATGCTTCATCATATTGGTCAGTTCATGCTCGGGGTTTGTGCGCTACTACATATTAATCAATAACATTAAGCATTACATCTCACGTGCACGTTACCACTTAAGCATGACTCTAAGGGGGTGTTGCAAGAAAATATTTGCAATAAAATGCAAATGTTCTGTTGCAATTTTACAATCAATAGATCCATTTTAGCTGTAGCAAATCAGATTACCATCCTTGTTTCAAGAAGCAGATTAGCAATCAACCATAAATTTCTATTAATTGCAAGACATATGATTGATTTAGGGACTGAAAATAGACTTGATATTGATTGCAAGTTTCTTGCGACGCCCCGTAAGTCACATTCAGCTCTTTGTGAAACACTCCCAGTAAAAACAGACAAGGAAACCTACCAAGGGTAGCTTAATGATGCTTGCTATGTGGGAAACTTGTACCCTGGAGAATGGTTCTATGATACGGCATAGATTCTGCTCTAAGAGGTTATCATAGAGCGATGCTAGATGGGCGTTGATGATCGGATCCTCTTGAAGCTCAGAGGGATACTTCTGAAGAGTCTGCAACAAATGAAAATATATTGATTTATTCATTGATGTCTTTATTAATCTGTGCATTATTTGTAATTATTCCTTTATTCCCTATTTATTCATCATTTATTCAATCCATCTCTTTATCTATTTTTCTTTCACTTTTTTATAGCAACCTTATCTCAATTTTCCTGCCATTTTATTAAATTGCGGGCCATAAGCTTTATTCGGGTACCATTCTTGAACCTATGTGATGTCATTACGACGTATTACTAGTAAACCAATAAGCAAAAATGTGCAGGCATGTGGATTCCAATGTGCTTACGCAAATATGTCAATCCACAAAAGATTTAGATTTAGATTTTATTTCCGTTCAACAATTTTTTCAAAATATAATCAAAGTAGCAATACATATTCAATATAATCGATAATACAGACAAATCAATGAAATTTCGTAACAAATGTTGAATATAAATTAAACAAAACTACAATTTGTTGCAGTAATATTATCAATGAAAAGAAACAAGAAATGACTTGCCAAGAAAAGCAAAAGCTTGTAGAGAAGACAAGCCCCTAAACTTAGTTTCAATACTAATTATAAACAAACTATATATACTACTCTATACAAAAATCGAGACGGACACAGCTTCCTTTTACTAGGAAATGTATTGCACATTTTTAATGTAAAGTATTTGTTAATGCTTGAAATTAGAAAATATGTAGAGCGTTTTAAATAAAAGTAAAAAATATCACTGAATAACAACAAATCTTGCTATGTCAGGAAATTGAGAATTCGGACCAAAAAATAATACAATAGCTTCTTAAATAAAGCTCAAAGTAAGGTCAAAACTTACATTCAAAATTTCAAAACTTAAAACAATGTACAATATTTCAATTCCTTCACAGTGATAACCCTTTGAAACTATTACATAAAAAGATAAGCAATGTGGGGCCTGTTGCAGAAAGAGTTGCGTTTAAACGCAAGCAAAAAAAAATCAATCGCAAGTCCCAAATGCGCGCTGTTGATTGGTTGAAAATCAAGTTGCGCATGATTTTTAGAGTTGCGATTGATTGCGACTCTTTCTGCAACGGGCCCCAGCTGTACTTACTGTTTGAAACTCTGATAGTGATCTATTCTTGCTGGCATTTGCTATGCTCTTCAAGGCTTCTACACTTGGTCCCGCATGACGGAGAGCAAGCTTCCCGCTCACTATTGACTGCACATCATCAGCACTGGAAAAACAATATTGACGAAACAAGAAAAAGGATGAGTATTATTATGATCAGGGGCCTGTTTCATAAAACTTGTTATAATAACAACTTTGCAATAATGGTTAAAGGCTACTGAAATCCTTCATTCTGATTGGCTGATAGTCAATCTGCTATAGAAATTGTGCATTTGTGATTATAACAAGTCTTTACGAAATGGGACCCAGAACTTGTATCCACCCTAACTACACACCAGCTGTTTTCACATGCACCAAAATGAATCTTTGATGATGTAAGAAAGAAAGAATATGCATGTAAAAATGATATTAATTTGAGACTGGATGAATATGCTTGAATACTCTTTTTTTTTTGGACTACAGGCTAGGAAAGGGTGGTGGAACAGCATGAATGCTAAAGAATCGATAAGGCTTATAAAAAGATTCTGTAAATTTCCTCTTGAACGTTTTTGCAGTGCATAAGGAATCAAAACATGTGCACCCTTTTCTTTTCTTAATCACATTTTTCACCATATTTAGCCAATAAGATTTTCAGATCGGTTGAACTTACAAAAAAAAAAAAGAACCGTTCTGAAGGGTCTAATTCTTGGTAGGTAGTAGTTGGTCCTCCAAATTACATGTAGATTTCCCTTAAAAAATGGGGATTGTGGTGGTGGAGGGTGGATTTGCAGGGTAAAGAGTATAATATGACAAAGAAAATTGTATATGATTTTCCTCAATATCTTACAAATACATTAGCTTCTTTTTTTTGCTTCAGAGAGAGGGAGAAAAAACCTTTTGGGGGAACAGTTCTTCTTCATGTTTGACAAATCAGTGATTACAAACATAAAGAACAGGAAATCTTCATTTACCAATTCAACATAATCTTTGCGAGTAACATGTACTTCAAGGCATCGATGGCCTTGGGGTTGTCCACCGAATCGTAGCCCTCAAAAGCTTCGTAGAAATAGGAGAAAGCCGTCTTGAAATCTCTCTCATCTGCAGCATGTAAAACACCTGAAAAGAGGATGCGGATAAGGATGCTATGAATCGGTTAACTTGGCCCCGTTGTACAAAGAGTGGACACAACTGTGGACAACCAGCAACAATAACATCTGAAATGTATGTTAGTTTAAAAAAAAATTCTAGATATGAATGTATATTCATAAAATGATTGTTTTCTTGACAATCTGGTGTGTCCGCCTTTGTTTACAATGGACATTTTGCAAATTTTATGTCGAGAAAATTATGACACTGATGGATTTCCATAGAGTTACGATAGATTGGATATAAAATCGTTACTCTTTGTAAAATGGGCCCCTGGACCACATTTCAACTCTTTCTATGCGTACTTTGCACCAATGCACACTCGGTGCCGCGCAAACTTCGCATTTCATGCTCAAACACATGATCCGTTGCTTCCCTCCTGAAAAGAATTCAGCACAGAGGGGTTCATGGCCCAGCGCACAAAGAGTTAACAGGTTACAAGCAACTGACTGAAATTAATGAAACAGAGCCCTTAACTAGTTCATGTTTTCGACAAGCATTTCTAGGATTAAATTTGTATATTGAGGCAAGAAAGGCAGGACACGAACAGTAGTGTAAGATTTAAAAAAATTTAAGGCAATATGCCTGAGGCTTGCCGAATTGGTTGATCATGACTACACGTACATGTAAGTAAAAATTCAAGTAGTATTTAATTATAAGCCAATCATAAATATGAAATTGTGTTTAAAAAAACAAGGGTGAGACAAAAAAATATGAAAATCCATATCTTTGTTTTCACTGACGGAATTTCATCTGTCGTTATCAAAGTCTTCTCCCCACGGTATATTTGCATTATGAATGAAGTGTCCATTATGGGTCAAGTGATAGATAAATTCAAAACAGCTCTTAAAACACTCTTATTCAAAATCTACCTCAATTCAACAAAGTGAACTCAGTGACACATCTTTTTCCTTTCTTTATATTCTGAAGTACATAGAGACATAGCTATATCGTATATGTAATACATGCTGTATAAAAACTGAAAATTATCATTATTATTGAAATTCTTAATCCATTACCTGACTGCATATCTAGAGCTGCCTGAAGCTTAGGTGGACAGTAGATTGCATTGGCTGTTGTCCTAGCTGAAGTCAATGCAGCCCTGAAAGTGTGAAAAAGACAAGTTCAGAAGTTGTACTTTATATTTCAATTCTGCTTGGTTGGGTTCGGGGGTAAAAAATGAAAATATTGAATTATATGATTTATGAATACCTGACTGACCCTTTCAGAGCTAAAAGAAATGTGTTTCATTATCATTTTGAAAATAAAAAATGGTACTGAATTCTCTGACCATGCATCTAGGTCGATAAGGTTTCTTACATGATGTGAAATTTGTACTGAAAGTATGATGATGATGATGATGATGAACCGCATTTGCATAGCGCCATTTATCTGTAAAAAATCATTCTAAGGTGCCGGCTCCCCAATATGTCACACATTATACACAAAGTTGCTGGAAAGGATGGGTCTTTAGTTCAGATTTGGAGGTCTCAATGAGACTCGGCATTCAGAGCCATTTTACCATCATTTGTAACAGATCATTTATTTAAAAGTGGGAAAAATGTTAAGATAAAACAACGACAGTTGTTTGGTATTAAAGATTGCTGAGAGCAAGAGGACCATGTATATTGAGATAAAACTTTGAGGGTAATCTAACCTGGCTTTGGGAAGATTGCTGAGAGCATGGTACACTTTACTTTCTAGGAGCTGGACTTCAACGAGCAAAGCTTTGTCATCTAACTTCTTCAGTTCTTTCAGTAACCTGGAGCCTGTTACAACACAAACACAAAGTTTGAAAATATTGTACAACAGCAATTCCACCAATGCTTGCAGCAAATACATTTGAAGATCGCTTTAAATATTGAAGTGAATTATGTCCCATTAAGAATGTGTCCTTGTTAGCATATGCCTCGCATGTATGTACTTTCACTTGACATTTGCCTATAATTCATCTTGATCACACAAAACTTTAAAATATAAATTTTGCCCTTTATGTTGCTAAAAACAATACTCTCTTGAGGTCAGAAACTAAAACTAGCCCTGGTGATCTGTCTTCATTAGCAGGTTCTAAAGGCTTAGATAATTCACATGTTGCTATACCTACAATTAGTAAAAACCTAGCCTGTCATTCATACATGGCGGAACGTTGATTGAGGAGAGGTCTGACCTTTTTGGCAGTTGGTAACATTGTTATCAGTAGTGAAACGTTGAAGTGACGCCATAACCACAATACGAATAGACATAAAGCAATAGTAGTTTAATACCTTAAACCAGCTCATATGAACGGACATAAATGCAAGAAAAAAATAGAATATGACTTCTTTCCAAGGTATTTATTTCTAAAATTACTTCAGTCATGAAACCAAATGATTAATCTGACACAAAGTAATATTTCATAGAGAATCAATCAGAATTTACAATAATTTAGAATCAAAATGTTTTTATATCTTCTTTCTTTTGGTTTCTGGCAGTGTCTACAATCAGCTACATGTACTTGCAGGAGATTGATTCATATAGCATCTAGTCGATGATTTTCCCTGCAAAATTTGCTCTGAGCCAATCAGATGCAAGGAATTCAGTAGCTTGTAACAGTTGTCGGTGAAAATCAATGACAATTTGTTCTATGAAATGCTGCTTCCTGGACTCACCCACTGACAATGCATCTGTATATTTCTTGGTATCGTGATAAAGAGCTATCAATCTGGCTTCCAAAGCTTGACGTAGAAACACCCTCTTCTCATTGGTGGCCCAGTCGATACACTCTTGACAAAGCTCAATCTAAGAATAAAAATATAGATCATTTAATACACCAAAAGGAGCATTGCAACACTTGTAAAAAAAATATCTACCACTATTACATTACAACTACATACTATTAAAATAATTGTTATTAGACGATGAGTCAGACTATTCTAGTGCCCTCACATGCCAGTAGAGTAAATTAATTTGCATTTCAGGAAATATTGTACTATCAACTTTTGGCATGCCTTTCCACATCAGATACATCACTAACATTTTTGGGGGATTTTTTAAAGGGTGTTTTGAATGATTTGTTTGTTTTTTCAACGTTTTTCCTCTTTTACACAAATGCAAAACTAATCGCCCATTTATTTATAACATTTTAACATTTTTTTTAATGACATAACAACTCAGCCTTATTCTCCATACAAATGATGCTTGATAGCAAATGAGGTCTACAAAAGATTTTAGTGCAACAGCCACTTACCTCTTTCCCTGTATCTGCATTCATATCTAAGAACAGGTCCACCATGCCTCTTACTAGTTTAGCTGCCTTGGCCTTGCTTACCATCGCCAGGAAGGGACGGGTGAACTTTATCAATCCACCAAGTTCTAAAAAATCAAAGACAGATAAAAGGCAACAATGTAATTTAGACTCAAATGTACCAGGACAATGATTTGTACTGTACATCAAAACTAGGAGGGAACCAATACACTTATTAAGAAAACACAAACAAAACAAATTAAAACATATGCATGAAAATTCAACAGCAGTTTTCAGTTCACCAATTATAAGAACTGTGGAATAGCCTTCTCATAGACCTCAAAACTTGTATTTTTGTTGAATCTTTTCAAAGTCTTCTCAAAATCTTTTTCTTTACTACTAAATTGAATCAATTTTATAAGCACTCAACAGGGGACCTGATGCTTTTAAAGTCAGATTATTGATACTATTATTGTAATAACCACATGAACAACATATATACATCACATGTATGCTATCTAAGAGTGAGGAATACATAAATACAAAATGATTATTGCAAATTTATTAAGAAAAAGATATAAACTGATCGGAGATCGAAATAAGGGATATAAATCATAAGATCTATTCATAAAACCTAAGAAAAAAAAACATAAAAAATAATGAGGGATCAAAAAGATGAAATCAGAAAGTGCACACAGACATGCATAAAGTTTAGGCTATTAAACATAACTTTCTTGGTCAATAAATTCTAAGTGCCAAATATTGTGGGAATATGAAAACAGATCAAAGATTTAACAAAATATGTCAAAATAGATCTTTTTCTCTTACCATCAGCCTGTTTTGACTTGGCTAAGAGTTTGCCAAGTTCCATGATACTCTGTTCTTTGATCCTGACACCGTCTTCATTATCTGCGTCGACATCTTGCTTGACTACATAGAAAAACAAATAATTAAACCATCAAACTAACAGACTTGCAATCAAATCAATAAAAAGGGTTGTGTTCATCCCAGCGTCAAGTTGAAAGTAAAAAAATTTAGAAACGGGCAAGTGTTTTGAAGGGGAGACAAAAACTACTTGCCCAAATCGGGAAAGCAAAATTCTCACAGCGAAATGAAATCTTACAAAGTTTTCCCATATTTAACATTCACAAGCAAAAATACAGAATAGAGAAAGAAAAAAACAAAGTTAACAACTTCCCTCAATTCAAATTGCAAGCCAGTATGTGCCATTTTCTTTGATCTACACACAAACACACACACGAACAAAGTCAGCATAAATTTGCTGGGCCTCCCGCCTGTGTGGCAGGTATGCAGGAACACATACAGTTGGTTCTCAATGCTGCTGTGCACACCTGCACATCCCCGATCGAACTCCAAATCAGAGTGAACAATCTCACATGAAAAATTGTTTTTCCACTATTAAAATAATCACAAAATTGGCGGGAATTTTTATAATAATATGGATTCTCGATCAGATTATTGGTTAAATGTGATCAGAGGAGCAAGTTGTGATCGGTGCGAACTTGTAGTGGGAAGAAAGATGTGTGTGTGTGATAGGGCTGTTACCGCTAAGAAAAATCTCTGTTGATATATCGCTAAAAATATCTTATCGATGTCAATAACTATCGACAAAAGAACATCATCACTACGCATTTTGTATGCATTGTAGCGATGACACAATACTCGTGTTGGTCAAAATTTGTATCTGCCACTGTACGCTTTAACGCTTTAAAAACGCTTTAAAATCCGCGTTCATTGGATGTAAATGATTACATAACATCTTTTAACAAACATATGTAGCATAAATGCATCCTCACCTTTCACGTTATTAGCATTATTTTAGGGCTGGATGAAGTTTTATTGATAATTTTGGGGCTTTTTGGACATCGTTCTGAGCAGTCAACGTCTTTTGCCTATCCGCTATTTTGATATCGTGCTGTACATCTTTGAACGTAGAAGGCAGCAACACATGGCCGTGTGCTGCCTTCTATGATGGTACTTCGCTGAAATTGAGCTTGCGCTTGTGACCGTTTTCGATATATGATCGAATGGAGTCGAGTGCAGTCACGATGTTTGGATTTTCATGATTATAGCGAAGTGAGATCGTGTTTTTTGGCTTGTAAATATTTGTATTTTGAGATTTTTGAGTAATTTCTGTTGCTGTTCTGTGCATTTTGAGGAAAAATATGTTTCCATGATTTTCTGTTTGAAAAGTTACTTTCAAAAGGCTGTTTCCATGAATTCCGTGAAATAGCGAAAAATCACTGTCATGTCCTTACATATTATCGACAAGAGAAAGGCTATCGATATCGCTAAGTGGCAAAAAACAAGCGATTAATTATCTACAAGACTAGCGATAATTGGAGATTATCAATATTATAGCCCTAGTGTGTGATGATGCAGCGATAAAGTTTAACAATGTTTCACTTTGACAAAGTTTTATTCATTCCAAAAACATTTTTAGTTTTTAACAATTTTTTAACATATAAAAAAACAAATATCAGTAACATTTTTGTTAGATTGGATTTTTGTATTGTTTGACGTTTGAGCTTTCTTCCTTGTTTCTTTTTCTTTTCAATCCTTCTTTCTAATTCTTTTCTTCTATCCTTCCTGCTTGCCTTTGTTTTGTTCCATCTATCTTTATTTTCCATCTTTCCTAGCTTTCTTTCCTGATCTTTCTCTCTCTCTCTCTCTCTGTTCGTTTTTCTTAATCTTTCCTTCCTTCTTTTTTTACATTCCTTCTTCTTTATTTCCTTCTTTTTCTGATTTTCTTCCTTCTTTCTTTCCTTAAAATTTTCTTTGCTTCCTTCTCCTTTTCTCTCCTTTCTTTTCTCTTTCTTTCATTCATTCTTTCTTCTTTCCTTTTTCCATTCTTTTCATTCTCTCTGACTTCACTCCACATCATGCTCCATTCTTTCCTTCGGCTTCGGCTTAATTTTCTTCTTTCTTTTAATTTCAGCAATATAACTTTAGCAAATGAACAAGCAAATAATATAATAAAAATCATGTTCAGTTTTATTTTCAAAATTATGTGCCCTGGCCTCGGTAAAGCATAAGTAGGGCATTGAATCAATGTCAATGATTTAGTCAAGTGAAACTGAGAATCGTGACCAGGACATGGAAACGTATGTTTGGGACTGTAATGTAGAAACAAAATCCACAGACAGAGCAGTGTCACTGACGAAACAAACACTGGTGATAAACTAGTAGTAACTTAAACCAGCATAATACTATGAATAAAACGACAAATTCTTACCAATACTGTGAAATATTGCCAGGGCGGCATTAGTATCTGTCAAAATTAGAGCTGTTGCTTTTTCATACTCTCCTTCCATTTTGGCTGCAGCACATAAATTCACAAGTCATCACAGGTGAATTTTAGCTGAAGAAAACGATTCAACTGTTTAATTCCCTCGGCGCTGCCAATCTAATAAATTTACAGGTTCTATTCACGAAAATTCTTAAATAGTACAATTTATTATAATATCTTAAATACCACCATTATACTAATAGTTGTTGAAAAATACTTTCAATTCTTTTTTAATATTAAAAAATAAATTTAATGTAATAAATGTGTATTTTTGTAATTTAATTTGGCTTAATTATCTGTATATTAGACTGGCAGATAGACGTAGACATTACTACTCGTCTAGTCTGCTAACCTTCTCAAATTTAGGCACGGCTATTAAAGTTAAACGGTAGGCACTTATGATCCAAGTTTGAAAGGAGACTCGTAAAATGACGTCAGTCTCGCCGATGAATATTCATTAGATCGTGGTCGTGCGTGTTCAATATACACTGCGTGCAGGCATGCAGATAGTTATATGCGAGGAACTTTGGCTCCAGAGACAAGTTGTCAAATAACGTGTGTGTGTGTGCGTGTGTGTACCATCGGCTGGTAGTATGCCATGCTGTCTAAGACTTCAAACGCGTCGGAGAGAGTGCATGGCAATTCGGTAAAACGAAGTTTCCGATATAAAGAGATAATAAAATAACACTATGTACAGTACGCCCGGGGGGGCCACTTACATTGACGAGTGGATACCATGCGCGACCAAAAAAACACGTAAAAAGGATGTCTTTTTCAAGAGAGGGCACGTTACGTACGTAACGTGATAAGGGTGTCAAAAACACAAAAATATTGAAAAAAGGGTATCTATTTCCAGTACGTTGAGAGGCAAATGTCAGACTCAGATCAGGGGAGGCAGGAGTACAATCAGGTTTTTTTAAAGGGAAGAATAGTGTAGAATAAAAGGTATTATATATAGCCAAATGATCTAGGTGAGGGAAGTGAACAATGATGTTTTTTTTTTTTAAAGAATGAATATACCTTACCTGAATATTATGGTGA
Source organism: Lytechinus pictus (assembly GCF_037042905.1). Classification (NCBI taxonomy): domain Eukaryota; kingdom Metazoa; phylum Echinodermata; class Echinoidea; order Temnopleuroida; family Toxopneustidae; genus Lytechinus; species Lytechinus pictus. The sequence goes on from NC_087257.1 coordinate 10,368,570, forward strand.
AGCCAATTTAAAAGGAGGTGAGACAAGTTTCAATGGAGGTTTTAAAAAAGAATAAACTGTATTATGGTGAAGCCAATTTAGAGGTGAGGCAAGTTTTAATGGAGGTTTTTAAAAAGAATAAACTGTATTATGGTGAAGCCAATTTAAAAGGAGGTGAGGCAAGTTTCAATGGAGGTTTTTAAAAAGAATAAACTGTACGTACTACAAATTATATGGTGAAGCCAATTCAAAAGGAGGTGAGGCAAGTTTCAATGGAGGTTTAAAAAAATAAACTGTATTATGGTGAAGCCAATTTAAAAGGATGTGAGGCAATTAGTTTCAATTGAGGTTTTTTAAAAGAATAAACTGTACTACAAATTTGAAAGGAGGTGAGGCAAGTTTCAATGGAGGTTTTTAAAAAAAGAATAAACTGTACTACAAATTATGGTGAAGCCAATTCAAAAGGAGGTGAGGCAAGTTTCAATGGAGGTTTTAAAAAAAGAATAAACTGTACTACAAATTATGGTGAAGCCAATTTAAAAGGAGGTGAGGCAAGTTTCAATGGAGGTTTTTAAAAAAGAATAAACTGTACTACAAATTATGGTGAAGCCAATTCAAAAGGAGGTGAGGCAAGTTTCAATGGAGGTTTAAAAAAATAAACTGTATTATGGTGAAGCCAATTTAAAAGGAGGTGAGGCAAGTTTCAATGGAGGTTTTAAAAAGAATAAACTGTACTACAAATTTGAAAGGAGGTGAGGCAAGTTTCAATGGAGGTTTTTAAAAAGAATAAACTGTATTACAAGTTATGGTGAAGCCAATTTAAAAGGAGGTGAGGCAAGCCTCAATGGAGGTTTTTGAAAAGAATAAACTGTATTATGGTGAAGCCAATTTAAAAGGAGGTGAGGCAAGTTTCAATGGAGGTTTTTAAAAAGAATAAACTGTATTACAAGTTATGGTGAAGGCAATTTAAAAGGAGGCGAGGCAAGTCCGTTTTTAAAAAGAATAAACTACTACAAATTATGGTGAAGCCAATTTAAAAGGAGGTGAGGCAAGTTTTAATGGAGATTTTTAAAAAGAATAAACTGTACTACAAATTTGAAAGGAGGTGAGGCAAGTTTCAATGGAGGTTTTTAAAAAGAATAAACTGTACTACAAATTTGAAAGGAGGTGAGGCAAGTTTCAATGGAGGTTTTTAAAAAGAATAAACTGTACTACAAATTATGGTGAAGCCAATTTAAAAGGAGGTGAGGCAAGCCTCAATGGAGGTATTTAAAAAGAATAAACTGTATTATGGTGAAGCCAATTTAAAAGGAGGTGAGGCAAGTTTCAATGGAGGTTTTAAAAAAAGAATTAACTGTACTACAAATTATGGTGAAGCCAATTTAAAAGGAGGTGAGGCATATATACATATGTAATGTCTTTCAAGCTGTATGACAAAAATATTCTTTTCCATCCAACATCAGCTTCTACTATTTTTTAAGGTTAGTTTTTATTGTCATGTTGGCAAATTGTGAAATAGTTCATGTTGAAATATGTTGTATTACCTGTCATGCATTTGTAATGTTATTTTTTTAGAATATATTCTGTCATCATTTTCAGTACATAAAAGTTTATTCAATGTATGCCTTTACCAAAGTTGGCCATAAGCACAGTGGGTACCAACTATCACTGAAGACAACACAACAATTACTCAAAATATATGCATAGCCTTATGAATGTACAAGTCAATAAAATCTACTATGACTACATAGCTTTTTTTTGTGCAACACAGTCATATTTCATTTGGATCAATTCAAAATTGAGTGGTGTTTTGGGGGTAATGCTATGTTAACTGCAGTTCTGTTGTCCTCTGACAGTTGGTGTTGTAAGGATGTGATTGGCAGTGTGTGGACGTCATGTTATAAGAGAAAAAAGTTAAAGTGAGAGTGTTGGCTTTGAAATGGACTCAACCTATGAAAGTTAAAGTTTGTGCTGCAGAAACTGGTGTGGTAGTGGGATGATAATGATGATGAGGAACAGGGCCGGTATTCAATGCTACTCTTAAAGCCACAATTTCAAGTATATTTTACTCAGTATTTTGCAAAAGGATAATACTTATCCATCTTTGGTATTCAATTGCATTTTTTTTTTGCTAAATATTTTGCTTAAATGTAAGTCAGCCATCTACTAGACTTAAGTCTACATATACAAAAATGATACGCACAGAAATACATTCACACATTTGGCACTATTTGGCTCAAAATTTATAACATCACAATGGGTATTAGTATTTAGTTCAATTTGGATAAGGTAAATTCTGAGATCTGATCTGCATACAAGTTTAAGCATTTTGATAAGCCAGCCAAATTGCTAAGTAAAATACTTACAAAATAAAAACTTAGAATTTAATAGGCGGCCGAGGTATTATTTTCTTCCAGAGGACATGTACAGATTTCTTGTTGACAAAGGATGACATGATGATTATTTTGCAAATATGGCTTATTAAAAAATATATTATGTATATTCCATTTCAGTGACAATTGCATTTTTGGGGAGGGGATATTACGTATTTGGGAATGGAAAAGTTCAAAATTAATGCAAACTTAACCTATTTACGCAGGGGGGGGGGGGGCTCTGAGCTCTGCGATTAAAAAAAAAAGTCTTTTGCATGTTTTGAGACCAGTTTTGCGAAGCCCGGGTACTGGGTTCTGAAAATTACCAAACAATTTGTAAGTGCATATCAGACAAAAATGGCTCAAAATTGTGATATTTGTGTACCACGTCAATGGAATATGCGTTTTCAACCAAAATTCATGAATGCCTAATTGTTTTTAGTTTTGTTGAACTAAACTGATTTATTTTATGCTGTTACGAGAGTCCGAGCATCGTTGAAAAAAAACAATGCAATACAAAGGTAAAAACACAAGAAATACATTATCGAAGAACACCACAAAGAGTTTCTAAACCAAAAATTAGAACATTTGGAGCTTTATTTAGGGAGTTAGAGGAATAGGTATAGTATACTAATTATGCACAAATGAGCATAATCAATTAATAGCAATTTGCATGAAATAAATAACTACACAATTTTGTGGATTATTAAAAGCAATTGCGATCTTTCTCTTCACTATTCATTGTTTTTAGAAACCTCATTGAAGACTTGCCTCATGCACCTCTCAAGATGGCTTCATCATTTGAATTATATTCTACACTTATCATTCTTTAAAAAAAATCATTGTAGACATGCCTCACCTCCTCTCAAATTGCCTTCACCATAACTTGTAATACAGTTTATTCTTTTTAAAAACCTCCATTAACTAATTACCTCACCTCCTTTTAAATTGGCTTCACCATAATTTGTAATACAGTTTATTCTTTTTAAAAACCTCTATTGAAACTTGCGTCGCCTCCTTTTAAATTTGTAGTACAGTTTATTCTTTTTTAAAAACCTCCATTAAAACTTGCCTCACCTCCTTTTAAACTGGCTTCACCATAATACAGTTTATTCTTTTTAAAAACCTCCATTAAAACTTGCCTCACCTCCTTTTAAACTGGCTTCACCATATACAGTTTATTCTTTTTAAAAACCTCCATTCCCTTACAAAAATGTCGTGTGGTATAACTGTGTGGTACCCGGCTTTACCACACGAATTACCACATGAATGTAGGTTACCACATGGTTACCACATGAACATCTGTGGTAATTTTCCATATCCTTGTGTGGTAACGTCAGCTGGTAGCTGTGGTAATTTATTGTCTATGTGGTACTTCTGTGGTAAATCAAAATTACCACATGAATGCATGTTACCTCATGATGCCATTGTGTGGTAATATAAATTCAAATATGTGGTATTTGTGTGGTATTGTTATATTTCTGTGGTAAATCAAAATTACCACAGGAATGCATGTTACCACATGATGCCATTGTGTGGTAATGTAAATTCAAATATGTGGTATTTGTGTGGTATTGTATACTTCTGTGGTAAATCAAAATTACCACATGAATGCATGTACCTCATGATGCCATTGTGTGGTAATGTAAATTCAAATATGTGGTATTTGTGTGGTATTGTTATACTGCTGTGGTAAATCAAAATTACCACATGAAAGCATGTCACCGCATTAGCCCATTGTGTGATAATGTAAATTCAAATATGTGGTATTTTTGTGGTGTTATATATGTTCTGCGGTAAATCAAACTTACCGCATGAATGCAATACCACATGATGCTATTGTGTGGTTATGTCAATTCAAATATGTGGTATTTGTGTGGTATTGTTATACTGCTGAGGTAAATCAAAATTACCACAGGAATGCAATTACCACATGATGCCATTGTGTGGTAATCTAAGTTCAAATATGTGGTATTTGTGTGGTATTGTATACTTAGTCTGTGGTAAATCAAAATTACCACATGAATGCATGTACCTCATGATGCCATTGTGTGGTAATGTAAATTCAAATATATGGTATTGTTATACTGCTGTGGTAAATCAAAATTACCACATGAAAGCATGTTACTGCATTAGCCCATTGTGTGGTAATGTAAATTCAAATATGTGGTATTTTTGTGGTGTTATGCTCTGCGGTAAATCAAACTTACCGCATGAATGCAATACCACATGATGCTATTGTGTGGTAATGTCTATTCAAATATGTGGTATTTGTGTGGTATTGTTATACTGCTGTGGTAAATCAAAATTACCACATGATTAAAGCATGTTACCACATTAGCCCATTGTGTGGTATCCCAGAAGGAAAAACCAGTTCCACTGGACCAGTTAGACCAGTAGAATTTTAACTGGTAACTCTGGAAATTGGAACATCGGTTTACTGGTCTAACTGGTCATACTGCATGGTCCAGTTAAAATTTTACTGGTCCAGTTAAAAATTAAACTGGTCTTAAATTACTGGAATTTTGTACTGGTCTTGTTTCTGGTGGTTGTTACTGGTCTCACTGGTTTTCATACTGGTATCCAATTCAGTCTTACTGGATCAATGTATTACTTGCATTTGGTTTGTTATATACCATGGTCAGTGAAATGTGATGGAAAAGATGGTTAGTAAATTAATCTTTCTGCTGTTATTTTAAATGTGATATATGAAATTACACATTTTCATTGTGAATTGGTTCACACACTTATTTGGAAAGTTTTTAAACAACAATGAGTGCCATTGCAAGGATATTTCATTCTAAAACCTGATTTTTCTTTTTAAAATAGGAAATATGCAAATGAGGTAAACCACGCCCTTATAAAAATCGCCAATGGTATTTGAATGGTGGCGAATGGTAGTTGAATGGTGATCTGATTGGTAAATGGTACGCGAATGGTATTTCAGTGGTGTTTCAATGGTAAGTTCTGAATGGTAAGTGGTAGTTTATGGTAGTTGAATGGTGATCTGAATGGTAAATGGTACGCGAATGGTATTTAAGTGGTGTTTCAATGGTAAGTTCTTAATGGTAATTGGTAGTTTATTTAATGGTAAATGGTATACCATATACCCAATGGTGTCTCAGTGGTATGTGTCTAATGGTATGATTGGTATGATGAATGGTATACCATACCCAATGGTGTCTCAGTGGTATACAATGGTGTCTCAGTAGTATGTGCCTCTAATGGTATGATTGGTATGATGAATGGTATACCATATACCCAATGGTGTCTCAGTGGTATTCAATGGTGTCTCAGTAGTATGTGCCTCTAATGGTATGAGTTGTATGGTGAATGGTATACCATATACCAATGGTGTCTCAGTGGTATACAATGGTGTCTCAGTAGTATGTGCCTCTAATGGTATGATTGGTATGATGAATGGTATACCATACCCAATGGTGTCTCAGTGGTATACAATGGTGTCTCAGACTCTCAGTAGTATATGTGCCTCTAATGGTATGATTGGTATGGTGAATGGTATACCATATACCCAATGGTGTCTCAGTCGTATTCAATGGTGTCTCAGTAGTATGTGCCTCTATAATGATATGATTGGTATGGTGAATGGTATACCATATACCCAATGGTGTCTCAGTGGTGTCCAATAGTCTCAGTGGTATATTTGTAATGGTATACCATATGCCCAATATGGTGTCTCAGTAGCATGTGCCTATATAGTGGTATAATTAATGGATAGTTGTTGGATAATTGTAACACAATTGTGGCTTAGTGGTGTGTGCCTAATGAATGCTATTTATGTTAATGGTGAATGGTATGCCCAATTGCATTACCCAATAACATAATTCCGAAGATTTAAAGAAAAAAAATCAAAGATTAAAAATTAGAATTATTAAAATTTTTGAGTTGTGACTTTTATGCGAGCAGCTTCCCCAAATCAGGCCCATTCGCTCATGATGGCAAACATGGTCTGTTGCATTCTTTTAAATTGTCTTTGTCTTTATTCAGTAAAAGGACTATATGTGTTTAAATATCATTGAACCAGTGCTTAAAATACAATACTATTAATTTGTTATATTTTACAATTGTACATATTACCTTCTAAATTTATATCTGATGCATTGAGTGCAAAAATAAAAGGAGTCAATGAAATCTTATTTGATAAAAAGGATTTTATTGTACCTTAATATCAACGGACAAATTATTTCACAGCCGCTCCCGAAAGGGAAGAATATAATCATCATTTACCATAAAAATCTTGAAATTAAAACATGCAAGTTTTAAAGAGCATGAACAAGATGTGTATCGTACTAAATAGAAAATTGTACATTTCACCATCCTTTCTTTTCTCTTTTTGTTTCTTGGTATAATTTGAACGGCACACCTTCTCTCCTATCTATACGGTATACAGTATTTTTATGTAACGCCCCCCCCCCCCTTCTTGAAAGTTTTGTTCTATTTTCAAATTAATTTTCTTATTTAATTATGGTCACTTTTTATAAAGAGAGCTATGGGGTGTTGCAAGGAAATATTTGCAGTCAATCCCAAAATTCGGTTGCAAATTTACAAGTGATAGACTAATTTCATCTAAAGTAAACCAATTTATAGATTTATTGATGGAAGAAACAATAAATCAGTTGCAAGTTTGCAATGAAAAGTAAGACATTCAATTGATTTTGGAGTTTGAAATTGACTTGCGTTCAATTGCAAGTTTCTTGCAATGTCCCATAGGTCATTATTTTGCTTAAAATGAATTCACTGTTGGTTGTCTTCCTCCCCCAACCCCTATTGAAATTCCCATCGGCAAACCCTGATTTTGGTCTGCAACGACCAAAGCTCCCTCCCGGCCAATTTATATATCGCTACTACTGCTTTTGATCATAACCGGTTCCTCTTTTTTTTTCTTTACAAATTGTGTTTTAATTATTTTTTCTCACTCATGGATGGTGTTTATAAAGAGGAGAGCTATTCTAGGCCGATCATTACTTGCTTAATTGAAATGATTTGTCTGTTATTGTCTTGCCCCCCCCCCCCAGTATCAAAATTCCCTGCCGCCAGGCTAGTACAATATGTAACAGAAAAAAATCTAATGAACGAAATTCTCAATTGCAATCAAAACAAAAGCGAAATTAAACAAAGAGAGAAAAGGAAAAAAGAAATAAGTAAAAAAAATATATATCGAAAAAACAGAAAAATATATTTTAAAAAAGAAAAGAAAAAGAATAAGACAAAGAAAAGAAGAAAGACTGAACAGAAAAAAAGAAGGAAAAAGAAAAAAAGACAATGGAAAGAAAAAAAAGAAAGACATGGAATTATAGAACAGAAAAAAATTGAGCAAAATTATTTTTTTCATAGATCCTTTCAAAGGATAAGCAGTGGCAAAAATTGACTGCATGGTTAATTGCCAACCCAGAACCAATCAAGAAAAAGACACCCCTGATTTGGTCTTACATGCAATTCACTCCTCCCCCATATCGGGATGTATCTTGGCTAAGAAGCCCCCTCCCCCTGATTTGGTCTTGATTTAGCCCCCCCCCCCCCCCCAATATCGGGATGTGTTGGCTGCGCTGCTAGCTATCTCGCTCTATGTATGTAACTCTGATGTAAGTGTTGTTCTCGCACGCGCGCGCGCACGTACGCATGTAACCGCCAATTGCAATATTTGAAAAAAGAACCCGATCAACCACTGTTTTGCTGTTCAGAAGTCCGTCTATAATTCATCATAAACTAAAGGAACACAGGTCAGATTCGGACAACGACTTCAAATTAATTCGCAGAATACGCTAAACAGTAATTAGATAACAATTTTCTTTGATATTGTTTTCGTAGTTAGTGGCTCGGCCTGATTTTCTAGAATGTTACTGTTAGTGTTACTATTAGATGTCGTTGTACTGCCACGGGGTTTCACTGCCACCGTACCGCCACTGCCCCGTTGGCGCGGGCCGGCCGGGACACGCCTGTCTCTGGCGAAATGGATTATGGGGTGCGTTAATATGCTTTGACTTTGTATAGGCTGAGGTGAGCTGAGCCGAGCATTATTGTCACTGAGTAGTAATTCGCTCGTATGGCCTGATATCTATTTTCAATGTTTTACAAAACCATCTCTGAATACCGGCGGTATGAATTTATGAATGAATGACTTGTTAAATTAATGCTGTACAGTGCAGTACTGTCATGACATTGACTGTCAAAGTGTCAATTAGGCCATTGGTTACTGCACAACATTGACATTGTTTCACTGAAATGGAAACCTTGCCGAAAAATATTGCTCTGGAATGAGGCCTATAATTTGTTGTTGTTGGTAGATAATGTTGGTAAATTAAGATGACATGGACATGGTAGGCCTAGTATTAAGGTGAAACATGGTAAGGTGTCCTAAATTTTAAAACATAAAATAAAGCATTAAAGGCTACGCAGGCCCTAAAAAGCTACGCACCACTTATTGTGCATGCAATTTCAATGGTAAAATGTGCACTTTGTGTGCGGAACTGTGACTGGAGAGAGTGACAAACGATTCCTATTCAATTTTTCTAGAGAGACTGCAATAATTATTCAGAGAAAACCTACAACTGTTTGGAATTAACATATTTTAGAAATTGAGGCAGAGAAATATTCCATGATAAATCAAGAAGTGTTCTGAAAACATGGCGGGATTTTGGTATTAGTGAGTTATGTGATATTTTCTTCTTGGTTAGGCCTAAGGTTTTTTAGAATATTTATTACATATGAATACGATATAATTTGTTCAAATATAAAAATTGGCATAGTTTTTGACGTTTGTAAACAAAATTCGTAGTTTACATAGTATATGTAAATGTATCCCCCCAAAAAGGGCCTATACTAATCTGAACTCAGCCATGCCAGCTGACTAAAATCACAATTTCTGAATTTTTTCCTTGGGATTTTTCCGTGGGATTGGGCGCTAATTTCGCACCAACCAACTTCGAGCAAAATTCACCACCAAATGTTGTTCTCAAATGTCATATCAAGTCTGAATTGCATTTGAATGTCCATATGCCCACCGCTTTTCCGTATATCGGGAACAGCTGTATATCGGCTTCGATCTCTACGTCATTGTTTGAATCCTCATGCGTTGCTTTGCCGTAATTTTGATATGGACTGAAGTTCGTAACCAAATCATGCAAACTGCCGCAGGCAAATCTTTTGGTCGCTAACTTCAGTCCTTATAAATAATGGCAAAGCCAAGCAAAGTGATGTCTGACTGAGAATTTGAACGATAACGTAATGTTTAATGTTGGGGCCCGCAAAGATAACCTGGCTTGAGCCCGTACCGGAAGGTTTAGCAAAAAAAATTCTGGGTCCTGGATCGGCCCGGAACTCGGAGCCTCCGCTCAACAATGCTGCTGCAGCCCTAAGAAAAACCTGGCCCCGCTAATCCCTACTGCACTTTCGTACCCTGCGATGTTAGCAAACTAATTTAACCTAAATATTTGTCCGAATCAATTCACTGAGCATCAGGAACATCTTTATTCCGGCTTCCACCATGATTTCATCATTAGAGTTATCAGATTTAGGGTCTCACTCCACCGTATATTTATTTGGATATTTGCTGAAGTTAGCGATTACAACGCGCAAACACGAAGTCAACAGTGTTGCTGCCCTCTGCGTTCGTTTGGCAAAATTTGACCAAGAATTTTAACTAAGAAGTCGAGATCAAAGCTAAAATAATGCTGTTTCCACTGCTCAAAGTGGCTGAAATTCATGTAAAGGATGAATTAAGTTAGATTATTCGAGAAAATAGATGAGCTTGGTTCATGAATAGTGGTAAATGGTCACATTATCTTGGTATTTATTTGGTATTTTTGGGAGACATAACAGCTTCTGATCTTCGCTGTTTTGGCTCTCAACCCGGACCGGCTTGGCCTGGGGAAAATCCCCCCAACTCACTGGTCTCTGAATTCCACCCCGGCATGGCTCCCACCATTACGATAATATCGGGAATGGAGCCAAAATACCGCCGTTCCCGATCGTGATGTTTGGAAAAATGGTGGGCATACTGTGTATTGACCTGTGTATTGACCAACAAAATACGCCATAATAAAGACAACGCTGGATCCGTGCGCTTACAATTATGTCACAATGGTAAAGTAAATGAAATGCGCACCAATTGCCGATGCAGAATCGGCTTTCTGTTTACACGTAGTAAAAAAGCCGATTCTGCATCGGCTCGCGGTTCTGAACCTACTACTTTGGTGGTGCAAATTGCTGATTCTGAACCGCGAGCCGATGCAAGTTAATCGTGTTTTACACGCTATGAAAAAGCCGATTAAGTGTAAACACGGTATATATTTCCGTTAGAAATATTTGCTGTAACTTTCAAAAGGAGGGACACACTTGTGTAAAGACGCCATATATATTCACATTAAACACATAGGCCCGAATTCACAAAGGTGGTTTTGAAAACCCACGGTTTAGTCCATGGTGTATGCAGATTTCCTGTATAAATTACGCTTAATTTAGCGCGTGTCTGGCGCGTGTATAAAAAATGTCCAATTCTGATGCGCGCTTTTGTCGCAGTGCGCCAAATTGACGCCTGTTACCATGGTTAGATATGCTATTTTATTCATGAGTCCACTGTTTAAAGAGTGGACTCATTAATTCAAAACAGTGGACTCGTGATTAAAATAGCGTGGATAATCACGGCAACAGGCGTCAATTTGGCGCACTGTGACAAAAGCGCGCATCAACATTTGACATATTTTGATATACGCTGTAAATAAGCTTAATTTATACAGGAAATCTCCATAAAACATAGACTCAACCGGGGTTTTCAAAACCACCTTTTTGAATTCGGGCCATTGACTATTGTTCTCAAGGGGGGGGGGGCACAGGTCAATTGTGCCCATCTGGATCCGTTACTGTGATTGTCAATACCAAGAAAAGAAAATCATATTGAATGTTATCAATTAATTGATTAGGCCTACCTTTTGAAAACTGCTGCTCTGGAAATATGACTTCAGATCATTCTTTTTCTATTAGATAATTTTCTCTTGCATATCTACATGATTGCTGATCAAAACACGTTACGCAGCAGAGTAACTGTGTTATATTGATCTATATATTTCCAGCATGCACACACAGAAAATCTTTGGTGGGGGAATTTTATTTCTGTGACATCAATTTCAAACATATTTTCAAGTGAATTTGCTGCATATGTTGAAATAAAAATTATCATGATGCTGTATATGAGTGAATCATTGCATTTTGGAGCTTAAAGAAAGTTTTACTATATTAGTATCATGTTTTTATCTGCACATGCATATTTTCCAACACTCAAATTAATTTTATTTCATTTAAGATTGGACGACGGATACACTGGATGATAATGTAGATGGTCCAGGATTATCTGGGAAGGAAACTACAGAACACAGAAAACCGTTTACAAGAAAACAACTGGAGTTTGTGAAAGGTAATTGTGTAAGAATTCACTTCAGTGGAAAAAATTGCAAAGCTTCATTAAATAAAACAGATTGTACTCCTGCAGTGTCATAGCTGAAAAAAAAATTGTGAGGAATGGTAAAAATACTGAAAAAGACCAAATGTCATCCCCATTTATAGGATTACACGTCCTTTCTAACACCCCCCCCCCCTGGAAAAAAATCAATATGCTGGCGGGGGGGGGGGGGAGTGGACACTTTGGCCCCAGGTATGCATGTGGTATGGTATTTGTCATCATTTGGGCAACCTCCCATTAATATAATGCGTTATTTTCTGCTAATCTATGGTTAAACATGAATTTCTTTATCATATTGTACAAAATGTTTTGTTGATATTTGTTAATTGGTACTATTCAATTGAAGGGTAGTGTATTATGCAAATTTCTCGATATTTTAGAAAAATATATCAATTTCTCAAGAAAGCTTGCACGCACGACAAGCATTGATGTTTTGAACCCGTAGCTGACATACTGTCCTTTGCATTGTTTTCATCCCATATTCCTCATTACAGCTGCAAGAAATTAATCTTGCCGGGTACGCATTCACTTCACCTTGGTCGAGTGCAGCACAGTGGATGAATGTGTTGCTGAAGGAAAACACCATTGCTAGGATTCAAACCCACGACACTCTGTTGAAAGGTGAGAGTCAGAACCACTAGACCACGACGCACCCACAGTTAACAAGCTGATGTCATACTCCCACTTGTTCTTTTGTATTTTATAACAAGAAGTCATGTTTATTCACATTTTGACTTCCAAGAACTAAAAAGTGGAGTGAAGATTTATTTAATGTAAACACATGCATTGCTTGAAATCATTTTATGCTACGTGGGACATATCATACACACGCGTACGAAAATATGAAATTATTATGATTTCATTTTATAACATAAGCCTAACACATATTCCTGACGATCATGTGCACATTCCAGTAATTTTTCCCAAAATGTTGCTAAACCTTCGAATCAAAGACTTTGTTATCAGATTTTAACGAAATTGTCAACATTATGCTTTTCTGATTAATTCTCTTCCTACCTAAATCTTCCCTTTCCTCATGCTTTCTTTCTTTGGACCCTTCATTCTCCTTATAACTATGTTATATGTAAAATGTAACCGGTCGTCCAACCCATTTGATTGAAGGGCTAGGTACTCTAGACTGAAAGTTATGTGATTTAAATTCAAAGAGTACATCAGACAAAAAAAAAACACTGAAAATTTCATCAAAATTGAATGAGGATTAACGAAATTATGACGAATTAAAGTTGTTATTTTTTTATAAAACTGTTCTCTGCAAGTCCTCATGAATATACAAGATCCCAATTTATATATTTTTTTTGTATTATATGAATTCAAATTTTGTCCAAGCTAGGTTGTAAAAAATTACGATTGACTACTGATATACTGTGTAAGACAAAAATTATATTATTTCTCACACATAGTTGAGTTATTCATCTGATTCAACACAACAAAAATATACAAAAAATAAATAAGTGGGAATCTTGTATATTTGAACTATGGGAAATAGTTAAAAAATAGATGTGCTACTAAGAATTATTTTCTGTATGATTTGCAAAATATTAAAAAAAGATGTCGCTATTTTTTTTTTTTTTTCTATTTTCATGATATATTCTTTATTATTCTATTATTCTATATATTCTATTTTTGATATAGATATTATTTATTCTTTTATGTATCTTTAATGTATTTATGATAAACTTTTGGCATGTTTCTACAGAAAATCATTAAAAACGATTTATCTTTTCCGGACTCGAAAAACCTTATCGCCCTTAAACCAACCTGCTTCTACAAACCGAATAATCTGATTAACTCGCTTTTCGCGTTGCAAATACGGCGGAAATCGGAAAATTCAACCTATAACCTCACGTTGCATTGTACATATGTCCAAAATTGCATCTTCTTAGGAAAATTTTCAAAATTTGTGGTAGATCTCACTCAATGTAGCAGGTATACGTGTTGCACGATCAGCTGGTGAGATCGAAAAGGCCAGAATGTGCAAATTTATGTACTGCGAAATTGCACTTTTGGGATTAAGCACTTTCGCCAGACACGATACGCTATTTTGCCGTGTGTTTTTACAGAAAAGTTAAACGGATTAACATGGCAATAACCACCTCTCAGAGATGGTTATGAGAAACCATATTTTGCTTGAAGCAGTTTATCAATAAACCGCATCGCGTCTGTTTCTACAAAATTCTAAAGGAAAGTTTTCCAGGATTCTGGATACTTATGCGGGTAATACCTTTAAACGATTCTATGTAGAAACACGCCATTTGATATATCTTTTAGGTGAAAAGAAAATAGAGAAATATTAGGAGGTTCTATTTTTATGGGGGTACTATTTGCCCCCCTTTTGGGGATATTTATTTCCTCTAAGTTTGGTACTCTTTACCTTTAATCATTTGGCCATGTGAAGGCTATCACACATTTTGAGTTTAATCTTCGAAATTTGGTGTTCATCAGTTTGTTGTCCAAACTCTGTCTTACATTTAGATTTGTTTATAGGAAGATTAACATAATATCTATGTGGAGTGCAATCATTGACCTATTGTAGAGTCGTGCAGTCACATGTATTCATAATGCTGGTGCTTTTATGCCGTACTTGTCAATACTGGGTTCCACTCTTTTGTACTTGAACTTATTAGTAAAAAAAATATTTTTATTAATGTCATTGAAGTAGCTGTGTGAAAGCAATTACACACAACAGATTTAAAATCAAGGTTATTGTATTACAAGTATCAGGTTTGTTTGCAGAACAGTGGTTTTGCCAAGTACTCAATCCACGTAAAAAGCCATCAGAGAGAACATGTTTATTCTTGGAAATGTTATTCATTTGTTGTGTTTTTCAATTAAACTCTGTCTTGATACATGTTTATTTTAGATACCAAGATTGACAGAGTATAGATGTCAACGAGGAGCAAAGTCATATATATTCATAACTTATGTGCTTTAATTATAAAGTCTATACTTGTGAATGCTGTGTTCCATTTATGCTGTACTTAAACTTCTTATAGTAAAAACATTTTACGTTCTTGAAATAACTGTTTTCATCATTTTTTTCTTGTGCATACTTAATCCATTATCAAACCTACCATTAACCCGAGCTATATATGCTGTTCACCATTGGTCTACCATTCACTGTACTTTATTGGCCTACTATACATTGTACACCTTTGGTCTACTGTCTATCATTCAGTGTAAACCATTGGTCTACCATTCACAGTACACTTGTGGTCTATAATGTATGGCCAATGGTGTAAATTGAATGGTTGACCAATGGTATAGAGTGTATGGTATGACAATGGTGTACAGTGAACGGTAGGCCAATGGTGTACGGTAAATGGTAGGTCAATGGTGTATGGTAAGCCAATGGTGTACGGTGATTGGTAGGTCAATGGTGTATGGTGAATGGTAGGGCAATGGTGAACGGTGTATGGTGAATGGTAGGTGAATGGTGTACGGTGAATGGTACGCGAATGGTGTACGGTGAATGGTAGGTGTACGGTGTATGGTGAATGGTAGGCGAATGGTTTATGGTGAATGGTACGCGAATGGTGTACGGTGAATGGTACGCGAATGGTGTACGGTGAATGGTAGGCGAATGGTGTATGGTGAATGGTACGTAAATGGTGTACGGTGAATGGTGTACGGTGAATGGTAGGTCAACGGTGTATGGTGAATGGTAGGCGAATAGTGAATGGTGTAAGGTGAATGGTAGACCAATGGTGTCCAGTGAACGGTGGCTGAATGGTAAATGGTAGGCCAGTGAATGGTGGCTGAATGGTGGTCAATGGTAAACCTGTCTATAGTGGCCATGGTAGATCAATGGTGAATGGTGTTTGATCAATGGTATATGAATGGTAAATGGTGCTCATGAATATGGTAATAGTAACGTCCCAATTATTTAAATTAGTTTGAATGGTATACCATTGGGGCTTGAATGGTATACCATTGGTGTATGATGGGTGCTGTGCGAATGGTATTCCAATGGTATATCAATGGTGTTTCAATGGTGTATGGTGTATGGTATTTCAATGGTATACCATTCAATTTTTTTTATAAGGGCGTGATCAGCATCATCAGAATTACTGGTATTACTGGTCTTGACCAATTCAATTTCAAACAATGAATTACTTTAGACCAGTTGACTATATCAGAGGAATATATCTTGCTTTGATCTTAATCATAATTAAAGGAAATAATTATTTTAATGTTAATACTTGATATATTATGATAATATTAATAATTATTATTACAATATCGATAACAATGATAACAGTAATAAGAATGATGACAACAAAGATCATAATAATCATAATAATAATCATTATGATAATTATAAGGAGAATGATGATAACAATGATAACGATAATAACCTTCTCTGAATTGCAAGATTCATTTTCCATAATTCGTCAAATCTGACTTGAAATAAAGTCATTATTTATTGGACCAGTAACACCACTTTGATGAAAAACAATTTAACTGGAATTACTACTTTGCTTCAACTGGAATGCAATTGTTTGAACTGGTCTCCAGTTGATTTTTGCTGGTCCAGTTAAAAATTAACTGGTCCAGTAAACACATATACTGGAAACCAGTAAAAATCTACTGGAAACCATTTATTGGACGGTTTGGACCAGAAACACCAGTTTGATGAAAAACAATTTAACTGGTATTACTAATTGCTTCAACTGGAATGCAATTGTTGGAACTGGTCTCCAGTGGATTTTTACTGGTCCAGTTAAAAATCAACTGGCCCAGTAAAAATATACTGGAAACCAGTAAAATTCTACTGGAAACCAGTAAAAATTCTTACTGGTCTTACTGGTTTTTCCTTCTGGGATGTCAATTAAAATATGTGGTATTTGTGTGTTATTGCCCTTCTGTTGAAAATCAGAAATACCACACAAAAAAGTTATCACACCCATAACTAAGACCCCCCTCAGCTCACCCCCTATCAAAATTAAAAATTGATTCGCCGGGGGGGGGGGGCGGTGACAGGCTTGCGCATGCGCACTTACCGCCAACATTTGAAAAGAATTCCGTTGCGTTGCAGTTTATTGAGCTCCATCGAGAAGTGTGCATGTGACGAAGAAGGCCGTTAATAATTCAACTACTTAAAGAATACGGGTTAGATATGGACAACGACTTCGAAGACATTTGCAGTAGGCTAAACAGTAAGTTAGATAACCATTTTCTATGATTTTCTTTTCGTAGTTTGTTAAATGCCCCGGCTGCGCTTGCAACTAGCTAAAGATTTCGTCAATGAAAATGACATGACACTGGCAATCCCATCCTGTCTAACCGGGCGCTCGCCCGGCCCCGAGCGCCTGCTCGCTGCTGTGATGTGGACCACTGGCTGGTGGTCTCAAAGTCTGCACACAGCACACCTAACGATTTGAGTTTAGATTTAACGTGAATTTCCTATTATTTTACAAAATCTTTCAATTGATGATGTTCCTTGTATTCTTATGAGTAAGTGTGCAAAAAGTTTCATAAAAAATTGAGAGAAATAATTGATTTTCTTGGAAGCTTGGGAAAAAATCTCGGCCAGTCATGGTCATTTTGATTGAACAAAATGAAAATAGTGGTACTGGTAGGATGGGGGTCGGGTGTCCGGACAGTTTATCTTTTTGAAGCCTTCTTTTTTTGTCTTTGGATTACACTAAAAATATGAATTCAATAATTTTAATCATCTTCTATTTTGTTACTTATAAATAATATTTCCTAACATTTTGTACTAAAAATTGATGGAACTTCGCTTGTAATTTTTTCCAAATAACTTTCTAAAATTGATCGTCCGGACACACAACCTGTCCGGACAGACATCATCACATTTTGTACTAAATTTTGTACTAAAAACCGATCATCATCATCATCATCATCTGTACGGGAGGGTAGGTAATGTAGTCCTGTAGATCTCCCGGTCGTAAACACTTGATGCCTAATTAAAGTCTAAGTTCAGTGCGGGCGTGGATGTCAGACAATTTCAAAATGTTTGCTTGACCAAAAAGAATCTAATCCGTGTTTAAATGAGTTGATGCTGGAGGACATTGTTGCAGGCAAACTATTCCAGGATTGAATCACTCTTTTACTGAAAAAGCTGCTGCGGGCATTCAACCGACAGTGAGTTGTGAACAGTTTGAAGGGATGACCTCTTGTTCCCTGATACTGATACCTCATGAAGAGGGATTCTGGGTCGACTCTATCTATACCATGTAATATTTTAAATACTTGTATCATGTCCCCTCGTTCTCTGCGGTAATGTAAGGAGTACAGATTCAGTCTAACAAGTCTTTCACTATAAGATAAGGAGTTAAATCCTGGAAATAGTCTTGTTGCTCTACGTTGTACAGATTCAATTCTTCTGTCATCGGTGATGAATCTAGGGCTCCACACAACACTACGATACTCCAAATGTGGTCGAACCAGAGCCTTGTACAGGGGCAGAAATAAATCCGGTTTAATGTTCACAAATGCACGTTTGATGATGCCCAATATTTGGTTAGCTTTTTGGATAGATGCAGATACATGTTGATGAAATGACAACAACTGGGTAATACTAATAGTGGCCGATGTCTGCGCACCTATTCACTTTACACAGACCTATTACACATGATGCGAAGATTTCGATAAGAAAGCAGTCACAGAGGCTGCATTTTGAGGCCGTCACATGAAATGCCCAGGAAAGAGTTCCATATGCAATTCCAATGCACCCCCCACCAACATGATCAAAAATAAG
Organism: Lytechinus pictus; assembly: GCF_037042905.1. Classification (NCBI taxonomy): domain Eukaryota; kingdom Metazoa; phylum Echinodermata; class Echinoidea; order Temnopleuroida; family Toxopneustidae; genus Lytechinus; species Lytechinus pictus. The sequence continues at coordinate 10,387,138 of NC_087257.1, forward strand.
ATTGTTGAGACTTAATTCCATTCCAGTTCGTTCATTTCAAATTTTCTATAATTTTTTGTTTACCGTTGTGTTGGCACCTAAGTTGGGACTTGAGATCACCTCGTTTTATTTGCAGTCAAGACCTGTTCCTGCTATGCTAGCGAGAAGTGCTGATACCGGAAGGGGTATTTTAACGATTATCAGCCAATAGTTCGACTAGACTTGACTCACAGAGTGACACAGACCCTTGAGTAAATAAACCGATGTCTATGGACAATTACACACACTAGATACATCCATACATGCTCGAAATTTGACGCAATAAAGCCATATTTTAGTATGTGGGTCATTCCACGGGGTTGGGGCAACAGCACTTTTTTGTGTTCCCTATGAATTGTTGGCTTTATCCTGAAAATGTGTTTGGCGTTTGGATGTTGCAATGTGGTTTTGTTGGAAGGCAGTTATGTAAGCAATTACTTGATGCAGAAATAAAAATGTTGAACCTCAAATATTTTTTATGGTGAGACTTTAAATGATGATGTCCAGACTCTTTTTTGGGGTACCAAGTGTGACATCCAAAATGGTCATTTTCAGTTGAAGATATCTAATTAAAAGATAAACTTAGTCAAATTCAAATGGCCATGATTGATAAAGCAACATTTGTTTAATAACAAAATAGTAATGGGATAGCAAATGAAAAGAGGCTTCATATCATAAATCATTCCTACAACATCGCATACCACCGTTACATGCGATGTCCGTGTTTATTTTTTTCTGTAACGGCGGTAAAGTGGTAAATAACTAAAAGTCAGAAATCATTCTTTCCAAAGTTATGTGTCAGAAATAAAGGGCAGGCAGTAAGCAACTTTTCATCAAAAGATTAGCTTTGAAAACCAATGTTAATGTCATGTAAATTAATCGAGGGTCGCCGATGTTTTGGGCGATGTCCGGGCCAAATTTGTAACGGTGGATCACATTTCATCGCGTATGTAAAAAGGAGAGACCGGAGAAGAGACCGTCGTTGTATCAGACGGACGGGATGTTAGCCGAAATCCACGTGCACATCGAACGGCTATGATATCGGGTGTTTTGCAGCTTTGCAATTGGGAATCTTCCCGCAATGTCCGTGTAACGGTGGATTGGATCTCCACGATGTTTTCCCTTTCAAAGCGACGTAAGTACGGAAATTTATCCCGATACTCGTATTTTCAAATCAGTTAAATCTTATCTTAAAAATGTGAAACTATATTATCATGCAGAAAGTGTTTTTAAGTTTGAAAAATCTCGCTAATTTTCCATAATCTTTTACTACAGTCCCACATGTGTCTTTTCGTGTAAGTGAAATATGTGATTGAGACATCGCCGTGTTTGTTCCAGATTTGCTAAACGGCCCCAAAGAAATAATGTTTTTATTACTGTGATTCCGTGCAAACATGTTTTGAATGTTAGCTGACATGATTCAGTCGCAATTTAGTTTATTTTTTTAAACACCGAAATATGTTATTTCAAGACAATAGGCCAATGGATACTCAAAACTGCTCTATCACCGATGATCATGAATGACATGATGACATCTCAGATTTGGTACAAAATCTCGCCTTGTTTAAATTGGCTCCTACTGATTCTACGTAATATGGGTATCAAAGACCTGATGATCAAATTTTAATTTCCCCCAAAAATGAGAATTTAGAACCAGTGGCAGCGCCACGGGGGAGGCAGGCCCCCCCCCCCCCCATTTTTTTTTTTTTTTTTTTTTTTTTTTTTTTTTTTTGTGTCAGCTGATCCCAATCCGAAAGAAGGGGGGGGGGGCAAAATAATTTTTCTGTTACCCCCTGCACATAGTACATGTGCTTTGTGTATAATTACTATTAATTCTTGGCTGTAGGCCTAACCTTCCCAAAACTTTTCATCTTGTTGAATGTTATACTTTTCAGCACATTCTTTTTTTCTCTCAATATTTTTTCAATATTTTGTATTTTGATTTCTATATATTCAATTGTAAGGAGAGGGGGGGGGGTTCGTTTTATCAGAAAGCAAACGCCTGTGTGATTGTTTTCAATGTGATTTTTTTTTATTGCAATATAATGAGATTTTTAAAACATGTACAAGTGAACAAAAGAAAATGTGACACAATCAAGTTTGTTTCACAAGAGTTTATTTGCTGTATCAGAAGGTAAATTGCAGATTTGAATTCCATTAATTCATTAAATATCAATAAAACATATATATTATGTAATTGCTTGAACAATTAAACTTCAGCGATGAAAATTAAATAGGATGGTCATAAAAAACTAAATGGAATTGTCTAGATAATCACCCTTGATTAGAATGCAGAATAAAATTAGATTAAATTAATCCATTGAGAAATGAAATTGAAGTACAGATAATTTATGAAAAGGTAATGGGCAAGTAATTGTATTGTGAAAACAAAGTAGAACACAACAACACAAATACAAAAACCTTCTATAAAACGTAACTTTATATTTAATTTATGAACTATGAAATGATGAATTCTATTTGCTATGAAAAAATACAAAGTGAGGGTTCCTGTGTATTTTGCAAGAACAGATCAGATTCATTGTCCCTAGTAATCCACCCCCTTTAATGAGAAAATGTCAAGACATATAAATAAGTAAATGATTTGATACACAGCAAAAACTGTGGTGTTAACCGGTGTACATAGAGGACCACAGCAGTTATTTTACACCGGTGTTAAATTGGTGGTGTTAGTTTTATACCTATAGGTGTTATTACAACACCTATGGTTGTTTCATTTACACTCTTTGGTGTTATGTTCAATCTCTAGGGTGTTATTTTAACACCACAGTTTTTACAGTGTATAATATAAAAAATATTTGCTTATTGCTTAAAAAATATAGTCAAACTTCCAAATACTACTTTTCTCAACTACAGGTAGCCTCTGTTCAAGGTGAAAATGTATATATTCAGTACATGAAGTGTCAATCTGGTGACCTGTACTCCTGGCCCGATGGCGAGGCACAATTCTACCTCCATCCACTTTGTGACATTGACAGAATCCTCTTCCAAACTGAAATTTCTTATTGGGTCGCCAGTCTTCTTGAAGTTCATAAACTTGTAACCTGAATGCAGAGAGAAATATTGCATGTTAATTTTAATAGTCAGGTTTAGTGTACAGTGTAATACATTTTTTTGCATTTGCCAGTAAGAAGTTTACCAAAGAGTTCTTGCAGTTTTAATTTTGAACATTAGAATAGCTTAGTACATTTTACTTTCTCGCTTACAACTCTGTTAAAAAAACAGAAGATACAAAGGTGGTGAGTTTTTTAAATTAAATTTGTCCACTAAGTACATGTACTTTACAATTGTCCTTTTCACATGTTGGAACTTAATGTTTTATCTAATGTATGTAAGTTCCAGTGATGACATGATTATATTTTAATTAATGTCACTTCTACACTACCATTTTGAGGACATGATGTCCATGTAACTGAGGTAAAACAAATTAGAGTTAACAAATTGAACAAGTTTATATGTGTAAGGTATAAATGCGTTGTCCATGTCTTCCATGCCAACTTTGTCTTGTTTTGTCTTGAAAAACCATAGCTTAGAAGAACTAAACTAGTACCTTTTACCTACATCTTTTTCACCTGAATATTGTATCAAAGGTATCAAAAAATTGTACAATTGTGTATGAATAAAAAAAACATTTTACCTGTTCATTGATATGTATTTCAGAAGCTTGCTTGTAGATGTTGTATTTCTACACTTAAGTAAGATGAGTTAACTTGCATTTAGTGTGTTGATACTAGAAAAATATGTCAAATATTCAAGTAATGCTATTCAATATGACCATTACAAGGACATGATGTCCGTGTAACAGAGGTATCTACATTCGAAAGTAATATTTTGAAGGAGATATTTCAAAGTAATAAAAGATTTGGAGATCGTAAGATAGCACTGTTTCGTTTTTTCCCCTTTAGACAGAAACATAAATGTTTCCAGAGACAGACAGAAGTAGAACCTTGAGGATTAGTATGATTTTAAATATAATGTCAATAATTTTGTACATTTTTCCTTGTTTAAACTCTAATTTAAAGTGCTTTTACTTGCAAAGAATTTGACATGCAAAATGTTTTTCTGCTAGTATAATCAATTGACCTTGTGCAAATATTCTAAGGCAGAAATGGTAATTTGGTATGTACATGTAATGACCATTAATGGATCTTAACTTACAATGCTTCAAATTATACCTCTGTTACAGAGACATGATGTCCATGTAACGGTGGTAACACCAAACAAAAATAGAAGGTTAGGCCAGAGAGAGTAGTTGAGTCTTTCCAAAGAGAATATTCCATTCTGTTGAGGCATGACTTCTCTCAACTATTTAGTTCTACATGCCATCATAAATTGAATTTTCTTGACTGGTGAGAAAAAAGAACAACACATAATTTGTCAATAATTTTGTACATTTTTCTTTGTTTGAACTCTAATTTAAATTTCTTTTATTTGCAAAGAATTTGACATGCAAAATGTTTTTTTTCTAATATAATCAATTGATCTTGTGCAAATAATTTAAGGCAGAAAGTGTAATTTGGTATGTGATGACCATTAATGGACCTTAACTTACAATGATTCAAATGATACCTCTGTTACAGAGACATGATGTCCATGTAACGGTGGTAACACCAAAAATAGAAGGTTAGGCCAGAAAGAGTAGTTGAGTTTTTCCAAAAATAATATTCCATTCTGTTGAGGCATGACTTCTGTCAACTATTTAGTTCTACATGCCATCATAAATTGAATTTTCTTGACTGGTGAGAAAAAAGAACGACACAGAACATGGCACTGGTATACACAAAGAGCATCAAGTTCCATTTATTGATGCTAAATCTTTCAAAATATATATGCCATGTTGGAAAATGTGGAATAAAGTGACTAAAAATGTTGTTAGCAAAATAATTATTAAGAGGAATTGAGATCAACCCTTTTATTTTGACAGTGGGAGAGTATAGTCTAAGTAAGGATGATAAATGATGTCCATGTAACGGTGGTATTTTGTCAAATCTTGTTTCTCAATTTACTCAAATATGCAGGGTGGTATGAAATGCCTGTAAGTGGATTTAGTTGAAGAATTGTCCCATGAAACATATAAGAAAAAAAACTTTTCATTTATTACATTTCTATTTTTTGACCCTGATGTCACAATTTTTGCCCCAACCCCATGGAATGACCCATGTATTTCCACTCCTAGTACTATCCACTCCCCCATCGTATATGTTCTATATTGTGCTAGATATATTATTCTGAACCTTCTTCATGTTTTTCAATGTTGGGGGAGTGCATATGGAACTCTTGCCAATGCCCTAAATTCATTATTTTCCCACCATTTTGAGTCAGATTTTTTATGAATAGATCTGTTTATGACATTTCAGGAGAAAGAGAGGGAGACCCAAAACTACCTGTCCTGGCATCACATTTGAGGAGAGGAAGTCGGTGAATATGACCTAGCCCGGGGAAGTTTCCAGAAGAAGGCCCAGAACCACCGGCCGCCAGGAGTGGAGGTCCTTTGTTGTTGCTCTACATGTCAGGAGGCATCGGGCAGTAGGTAAGACTAAGTAAGTACAGTAGGCTCTTTCAGGTGTAAAGTTTATTTTTTGTTTGGAGTCGTTGCATATCTTCCATTATCAGAATCGCGCAGATTCGGATGTGCGCAATCTTGGGGCACCTTATCTGTCAATGGTCCTAACTGTACTTAGAGGACTCTGTGATGATATTTTTATCTTTTACATTGTACCAGGGGTATTTTTATTCACGGAGCCTAGACAAGTCTCTGTTGCCTGTAGAACTTGGTACACAAAGATGGATTTCCGTAAAAAATCCACCTTTCCCACAATAATTTTTGGGCAAACATTTAATTTGTCCAATTTGTAAGCCTTTGTAATCTAAATATAAAAAATTAAGGCTTAAGAAATTTTAATTGTAAGCAGGTAAACATTTCGAAGGATCACTTGCTTGCAATTCCCAAGCTATATAACACAATGACATGACCTTTAACTGGAGTGACGTCCATATGCAAGAAAATACAGAGAGAATTGGTGCAGATGCATAGCTGATTGTGCTAGTATTAGATTCCAGGCTGACGTGTATCGGTTTGGACGTTCTAATGACAAGTTTAGAGTGTAATTTGGCGCTAATAGAGTTTCGCAACGGTTGATCTGGCGATGCCAGAAAACTAATTTCACCCCAAAATTTGTCAGATTTTTGGCCAAATATCTATTCAATTTAATGTGTTCTAAAACTACTAAAGATTAAGTATAAGAATAATAATATATTCATAGGCCTACCGATAGTAAAATTAAAAAAAATAATGTAAGGCCTAACTTAACCACATTTAGGGCCTATTACTATTGTATATTTAAAGCTTTTATACAGATTTCTTTAATTTGTGGAAGTTAAAAATCAAGATGATGATTAGATCTAGAATTCTCAGATCTGAAAATTAGACCATAACTTACCTTAAAAATCCTGCAAAATTTTCTAAATGCCTCATTTTGCCAGCCACATCTGAAAGGGTTCCTGCCCATTACGAAAGCTATGCACTTTAAAAGATTCATATTATTATTGTTAAAAAGACAAAAATTGAAGTGACATAAAGTAAGCTGAAAACAGTTGCTGGATACTCTTTGCATTAATATGTTCCTCACACTGACACTGCTGTTACAGTTCCATGTAAAAATTGAACGTTGAAATTGCATGCACATTAATGAGTGGCACATGCGAAGAATTACTTGTAGGACCCTTAGGCTTACTACACCATATATTTTGCGTCTTACCTACTGTGCATGTGCCATGGCTGGGACATGTACTTGTAGATTTTGCAATTTCTTGGCATGATTGAGGTTAACATTTTAATTTTTTTTTTCTCTCTCTTTTTTGCAGCCCTGGTAGAAGCACCATCTTGATACTATCATTCAAACTCTCATCAGCTGTATCATTATAGGTGGACTAAAAGAACAATATTCATGCAGATATAATGGTGAGTACAAATTTATCCTTTTTTTTGAAGGTATTTTTTATTATTATTGTGTTATTTTGATTATTTACATGTGCATGAACATGAGATGCAGTTAAATAATTTTTATTTTGTAACCACTCTGATACAAAGCTTGTGTAATGCTCTTACAAGGTTCATGCTGTTGTCAATTCAAACGTAATAGATAGGCATAAGTGAAACATCAACACCTAAGGTGCATTTATGATCACATCAGAATTGATCTTCGTTACATGTGAAATTACCAACTTGTAATTTCTTATTCAAACTGATGGAATTATCCCATAACCATTTAAAACACATTTTAAAAAAGCATGAATTAAAATCATGTTTAATTAAAATAAATATTTTTTTAAAAATAAATTTACTCTAAAATGTCCTTCCCTATATAGAGATGGTTTGGAGGTGCAGCAGATCTTGAGGGCATCAAGCCCCCTCCCCGGACTTGACTTTACATGTTAATATTTGAAGTAAAAATATGTAACAAACCCCACATTGTTTTTTAATCATTTTTTAAAAAGTTTGGAAATTGATATTGAAACCATGTAGTTTTTAATGAATATTAAATAGTTAATGCAGGAAAGGCTTTTATGTTTATCTTCTGTTATTTTTGCAGATGCCTTAAGTTGAAATGGAAGTTGTCCTGAATCTGCACCCATTCATCTGGTTTAGTAAGTTCTCCTTTCATAGTGCTATTGGAACCTGCTCCCTACCAGTATAACATCAACATATTGGAAGAATAAAGGCCAATGGGAAGTGCCTTTTATATTTCTACTTGCCACAAAGCAGTCCATGGTTTAGCGCAATCTAAACTGGACTATTGTAATGCTCTTCGTGCTTGAATTAGGGCGATCTGGACTGACTGCAGATAGTACAGAATGCTGCATCTATTGTGCCATTTGCCATGTACGCCAACTTCGCTGGCTGCAAGTCAAGGAAAGGATATACATGAACATCAGTGTCCGTCTCCTGATTTTCAAAGTCAATGACAGAGATCCAGATTACATGTATTATAAGGAATCCCTTGTGCGTCATTTTCATTCTAGGCGCACTTGCCTTTTTATTTTTGTGATCATTACGCACCTACAAATTAGCTACTGGTGATGCAACTTTCTCCACTACTGCTCCAAGGCCATGGAATTAGCTCCTTCCTCTCCTCCAGTTGTCAACAACCTTGGATCAATCCAAATACAATTTGAGAAGACCTACCATATTCCTGATCTTTGCTCTGTACTTACAACAATACTGTCACTGCCTGGTAATTTGAATTTTTTTAAATCTCATGTGCTGACTAGGATGGCGTCTCAATTCATCCAAATTAGACAAGGGATAATAAAGTAATGTATGACATTCTAACCTCTGCATTATTTTGGTGAAAGAGCTCTAAGCATATGCAAGTAGCAAGCTGATGATGTCATACTGACGTACATTGTACATGTACACGTATCCCCAACTTATTATTTTGTATATAAAATTGTGCATTTAATTTTGTTTACCAAGAATGAAACAAATTGGATTGTAAACTGTATTGATGTGACTTACCTGTATTGATTATTGCTGGAAGTTCTTTTGCTACATGGGATTGGAAGACATACTTATTGCACACATGAAGTAAATTATTATTTTATCTGGTAACATGAGAACAAAAAAAAATGTGGGCATGATATCATAAACTTACATGTATCTACTTGCATGTGTTGATGACCAATATTTTTGTAATTATTTTTTTAAAATTTTATCTGATTTTGATAAAATTTTCACTATTTTGCATGGTAGAAATTACTTTATTTTAGATTATGTTGAGCCCGTATCATATACAAGTACAACTTTAAAGATAAATTACCAGTTGTAGTAACAATCTTAAAATGAGTTCGAACAGAATCCAATAGAATTACCAGCAAAATATAAAAGATATGTGCCATAATTATAATGTGCCATAATTATAGCTTGGGAAGAAAATGTGTAATTGCTGAGAAATGAGCAAAATAAGCATGTAATTCTATCAAATGTCAGGTATTTTTCAAATCAATCATAATACACTGTCCTGTCCCACATATGCTTTTCTGTGTTAGTGATCATCAGAATAAGTGATTTTAAGTTCAAAATTAGTAATTTTACAAAGATACAAGTTTACATTAATGTACCAGATCTAGAGATTATGTACAATATTTTGACAATTTCTCATGAAATAATTGTTTGCTGCAACTGCTGTCTTTTTAATATCTCTAAGTGATAGTGTAATACAACCACAAACTTTTCTTAAGAATTAATGTACATGTACAGTATGATTCTTTCACCCAAATTTACATGCATTGATACTGTTGACTACTTGCCAAAAGTTCCTGCCAAAACTGAAAAGCCTTTTTTTTTTACGATGTACATGCTTTTATAGATGACCTGCCAAAACATTGTATTGTATATATATTCAAGGACCAACCAAAAGAGATGAATAAAATGTTTAAAGGAAATTGAAATTAACTTTAAAAATGATAGCTGTCAATGCAGTATTATTACAGGGTTCCCACAGTCATGGAAAATCCTGGAAAAAATTGGTCATGGAAAGTCAGAGATATGTGAAAAGTCATGGAATTGCATTTACCTCTTGGCTATGACAGCTTTCTAGTTTTTTATGTCTCACAACTCTCATACTCTGTGATTGTACTCTACTATTATAATTGGTGTTCATGATCATAACATGTCTGATTTTGTAAACTGTGCCAGAAAGGAATTAAGTCATGGAAAGCAGCAATTTAGTCATGGAGAGGTCATGGAATTCTGTTTTCAAATTTCTGTGGGAACCCTGAATAGGTTTGTGCACTCTATATAGGGAAGGACATTTTAGAGTAAATTTGATAAATACAGGACAATGAAAATGAATCCACTCATATACCCCCAATCCGATTTCCCAGTATGGAGTACCACCTTTTCAAAGTTGGCATCTTCTGGTTCGAAGTCTATGGATGGAGATAATTCCGTCAGCGACGAACTACATCTCTAAACGTTTGGGCACTTTATATTCTATTTCATCGATAATAAATCAAATGTACAGATAAAACTCATAAAATATTAATTAAAATATGTTTGATATTATATGATAGGTTCAAATTACGACTTGATGAGTTTTAATGATAAAAATTACACCCTAATCTACGATTTACAAATTGGCAGCGAAAATCAATCAGAAATTGGGGTGTAAATCTTATCATTAAAACTCATCAAATTGTATTTTGAACCTACCATATATTAAACAAATTTTAACTAATATTTTTATGAGTTTTATCTGTACATTTGATTTGTTATTGATAAAATAGAATATATAATGCCTAAACGTTTAGAGATGTAGTTCGTCGCTGATGTAATAATTTTCTAACTAACCCCGCGAAAATGGAGACCTCCATCCAGAAACTTCGAACCATACTGTAAGAGGCCAACTTTGAAAAGGTGGTACTCCGTAATTGGATTAGGGTATGAGTGGATTCATTTTGATTGTCCTGTATTTATCAATGGGATCATGTGGTATTATGTTTTGGGTGTTATTTTCCTTTAATTCAGATATTACATGCCAGGGTATTGTCCTAGTTTTCATTTTTGGTGCGTAAATTGATCAAATTATTCGTTCCTTTGAACACTATTCTAAACTGAGTGGACTCCAAATACATATTATCATCTCTCGTCTATTTCTACTTGCCCTTCGGCCTTGAAGTAAACTTGGGATAATTATGCATTTTGTTATATGCAATTTTGAGTACAGTGCACTTTGCCGCAGCTACTTATATGATATTACCTATTGTAGACACATCCTTATGTTTTGTTCATTTTCTTAAAAACGATTAAGAGTTTAATCATTTTTGTCTTTAAGCATAAAACAAAGAGTAATCAGTCCATTCTGTATGTGTGACCTGCAAAAAAAAATACAATGGTTGTTAATTTGGTTTGCTGAAAAGCCTGATAGCCTTTGAGGTAACTTTTTAAAGTATTTAGAAGAAATGTATCTTTTTTTAAAGTATTTATATGCACTGTAATTTCTTTGATAGTTACTGTTATGTTATACTGTTTGTACAGTAAAGCAGCTGTTATACATTTTTTGTCAATAGCAAATGTAAACCAGTATTGTAAATTGATGACTCTATGAGCTAAATACCAGTACTTTCTATATCACTTGTAAAATCATTTGTTGTTTGTTCATTGAAGGTGTTGTATTTTCTTAATCTTATAAAAGTCCATAGGGTCATGAACACATTCTACTGCTACCAAAATCATACCCATGATCTGTGATGTATCTAACCAGTTACCACACACATTGCAACACACCAGTTGCTACATACATTTTGGGTAATGACTCTGATGCATGGTATTATGTGTAGTATGTACAATATGTGTGGTAACGTGTGTGGTAATTGTAATGCATGTGGTAACTGGTGAGTGTTTACCACACACCTTTTACCACACGAATTACCTCATATTTTACCACACACCAGTTACGTAACTGGTGTGTGGTAGTGTATGTGGTAACGCGTGTGGTAAATTGTGTGTAGTAATGCATGTGGTAACCGGTGTGTGGTAAAATGTGACGTAATTTGTGTGGTAAGGCGTGTGGTAAAATGTGAGGTAATTCGTGTGGTAAATGATGTGTGGTAACGCATGTGGTAACTGGTGTGTGGTAAAATGTGAGGTAATTTGTGTGGTAAATGGTGTGTGGTAATGCATGTGGTAACTGGTGTGTGGTAAATGGTGTGGTAACTGGTATGTGGTAACTGTCGTGTGGTAAATGGTGTGTGGTAAATGGTGTGTGGTAATGCATGTGGTAACTGGTGTGTGGTAAATGGTGTGGTAACTGGTGTGTGGTAAATGGTGTGTGGTAATCTATGTGGTAAATTGTGTATGGTAATGCATGTGGTGACTGGTGTGTAGTAACCATCGTGTGGTAAATTGTGTGGTAACCGGTATGTGGTAAAAATTGTTACCATAAATTAATCCCTTGTGTGGTAAATGTTACCGTATATTAATCCATTCATGTGGTATTCCTGTGGTAATGTTGTGTGGTAAATGTTCCAATTTACCACAGGACAATACCACACGACATTACCACACATTACCACACAATACCACAGGACATTAAGACATAGCATTACCACACAACAATATATGTGGTAATCGTGTGGTAAAGTCCTATGGTAATTATATGGTATTACCACAGGACATTTTTGTAAGGGTTGAAACTTGCCTCACCTCCTTTTAAATTGGCTTCACCATAATACAGTTTATTCTTTTTAAAAACCTCCATTAAAACTTGCCTCACCTCCTTTTAAATTGGCTTCACCATAATACAGTTTATTCTTTTTAAAAACCTCCATTAAAACTTGCCTCACCTCCTTTTAAATTGGCTTCACCATAATTTGTAGTACAGTTTATTATTTTTAAAAACCTCTATTGAAACTTGCGTCGCCTCCTTTTAAATTTGTAGTACAGTTTATTCTTTTTAAAAACCTCCATTGAAACTTGCCTCACCTCCTTTTAAACTGGCTTCACCATAATACAGTTTATTCTTTTTAAAAACCTCCATTAAAACTTGCCTCACCTCCTTTTAAACTGGCTTCACCATAATACAGTTTATTCTTTTTAAAAACCTCCATTGAAACTTGTCTCACCTCCTTTTAAATTGGCTTCATAATTGTAGTTTATTCTTTTTAAAAACCTCTATTGAAACTTGCCTCACCTCCTTTTAAATTTGTAGTACAGTTTATTCTTTTTAAAAACCTCCATTGAAACTTGCCTCACCTCCTTTTAAACTGGCTTCACCATAATACAGTTTATTCTTTTTAAAAACCTCCATTAAAACTTGCCTCACCTCCTTTTAAACTGGCTTCACCATAATACAGTTTATTCTTTTTAAAAACCTCCATTGAAACTTGTCTCACCTCCTTTTAAATTGGCTTCATAATTTGTAGTTTATTCTTTTTAAAAACCTCTATTGAAACTTGCCTCACCTCCTTTTAAATTGGCTTCACCATATACGTACAGTTTATTCTTTTTAAAAACCTCCATTGAAACTTGCCTCACCTCCTTTTAAATTGGCTTCACCATAATACAGTTTATTCTTTTTAAAATCCTCCATTGAAACTTGCCTCACATCCTTTTAAATTGGCTTCACCATAATTTGTAGTACAGTTTATTCTTTTTAAAAACCTCCATTAAAACTTGCCTCACCTCCTTTTAAATTGGCTTCACCATAATATTCAGGTAAGGTATATTCATTCTTTTTAAAAAAAAACATCATTGTTCACTTCCCTCACCTAGATCATTTGGCTATATATAATACCTTTTATTCTACACTATTCTTCCCTTTAAAAAAACCTGATTGTACTAGCTCCTGCCTCCCCTGATCTGAGTCTGACATTTGCCTCTCAACGTACTGGAAATAGATACCCTTTTTTCAATATTTTTGTGTTTTTGACACCCTTATCACGTTACGTACGTAACGTGCCCTCTCTTGAAAAAGACATCCCTTTTACGTGTTTTTTTGGTCGCGCATGGTATCCACTCGTCAATGTAAGTGGCCCCCCCGGGCGTACTGTACATAGTGTTATTTTATTATCTCTTTATATCGGAAACTTCGTTTTACCGAATTGCCATGCACTCTCTCCGACGCGTTTGAAGTCTTAAGGCCCGTTTACACCGCATCCGGCACGGCGACCGTGCACGACATTCCGGCACGGCATACGGCAGGCCGTGCTGTTTTCCAGTTTCCACTGCCCCACGGCACGGCAATAAAGCCGTGCACGGATCCCGTCCAGCAGGCAAAAACCGTCCAATGTACCCATGAAAACCCAAGGCAAAGAAGCCTGCTTCAGGCGTGGCAAGAAGTAATTTTTAAGGGTTTTCGTGTATCTATATCCTATGTTTAAATTAATCTTGTCTTTAATTCCACCAAGAAGCATCAATCTGACGGACTGCTCATTGGACAGACACAAATATTCTTTGTTATTCACTCATATCTATACGGGAATGGATCGTTCTATTTAAATGTAATTGAATTTTGTCATGATTAATCTTTTTATTTTACACTTTGCTTTCCATACTTCACTTCCCATTTCTATGCCATTGTCACCTGTTCATCTCATTCCTTAGTTTATATATCAGATTCTATTGCCATTACAACTCCACATGTTTCGATTGTCTTCTCATTTATATTCAGAACATTCTTCTTCATTCATGACCTCGTGCTCATTGGTTCACCTTTCACCCTTAGTTCTTCCACTTTTCTTGATTCTTCTATTCTCTCTGTTTCTATTAGTTAAATTGGTTATACGAAATTATTTCTGAACATATTTTAATACGGTATATTATTTGTTTAAAGGTCAAATCCACCCAAGAAAACTGTTGATTTGAATAAATAGAAAAAAGTCAAACTAGCATAATTCATGCAGAATCGGATGTAAAATAAGAAAGTTATGACATTTTAAAGTTTCGCTTATTTTCACAAAAGAGTGATATGCACACCTCAGTGATATGTAAATGAGACAGTTGATGTCCCTTACTATTTCTTTTTTTTTTATTGTTTGAAAAATACAATATTTCATTTATTTGACAATAATGACCAACTTGACTAAACCAATGCTAATTCTACATGTTCAGGGAGGAATTAATTGTTTCTCTTGACAATGAGAAGAAAATTACATTTCATATTTCATATAATAAAATACAAAATAAATAGTGAGCGAATGACGTTATCAGTCTCCTCATTTGCATACCGATCAAGATGTGCATATAACTGTTTTGTGAAAATTAAGCGAAACTTTAAAATGTCATAACTTTCTTATTTTACATCCGAATTTGATGATATTTTCAGTGTTATGCTTGTTGGATATTTCTCTTTTATTCAAATCAACTTTTTTGTTGGGGTGGACTTGTTCTTTAAAAGCAATGCCAAGTGAGGTCTGGCCCAATAAATAAGAGCAACACTGGACTTCATTTTGTCGACATCTTTATTTTGAGTTTAGTTCAGCTCCAAATATATTTTAGGTTCTTCAGCAATCTACATTATATTTGTTGTTGAAAAAAAAGTAATGCTCATTAATTTATTACAGAAAAAAATAATACGATATATAAACAACAAAAAATGCATGGGGCGTCAAAAAATTTCTTGAAGATGAATGTATTCTTTTTATTTCACAATCAACTTTCTTTTGTCAGTATTCTTCATGTCCAGGGGCCCATTTCAAAAGTACTTTAACATTATGGCAACTACCATGGAAACCACAATTATAATTGGATATTGCGCCATATTAAAGACAAAGTTATGATAGTTGTACCTCTCTATGAAACAGGCCACAGGAGTGTCATTGCCATTCTGTTTAGAGATGAAATTTTGTTTCTAACATTTTGTCATATTTCAAACAATCCTAGATCTCTGTTTCCAAAATAAAACATTAGTCCAGAAACGTTCCGTCCAGTACCCATCATTTTTATTTTCACAGTAACTGGTTTCATGTGTTGATATTTGATAGTGCATTACTAGTGATCATGTATATGTATTTGCATGAACCAAATTTCTGTGATGTGCAAAATGCTCAACTTCTCTTATCTGTGAACAAATCCTGATTTTAAATTCAAGTATAATTTAAGAAATAAATATATTTTTAATAAATGGTGAACATGCTCAGACGATATTTTCCAGATCTACAAAAGAGGAAGATCATAATCCTTCACAATCGTAATTTCTGCAAATTGAGACTGACTTGCAACTGTAACAATGGGAGATGTACATTGGCGGTGCAAGCCAAAAAATAAAAAAAAAGGTTATCAACTAAAAATTTAGGGGGGGGGACCGTCCCCAACCTCAAATTTAGGGGGGACCTGTCCCCGCTTCCGCCGCCTATGGAGATGTCAAAGTGAAAAATTCAAGTGGAAATTAGAATAACACATTTAATGGTGTCATTGTTTATAATACGATATCAGTCATTAAAGTTGTAGATTTCCTGCAAATGATTTATTTCATATGGATTTATCATACGTTATTCAGATGTAATCAACTAATCATATATACACCGCTTTTAATTTGTTGGTGATGCTGCATGTCTGACATTGCATCTTTTATGTTGAGACTGTTAACAGGTTGTTAGCTCTGGCAAACTACAAACCACTGTCCCTTTGTTAGCTAACAATCGGATGAGTATTGAGTGATGTCAGAGCATAGAGCTATTAGCTCCATGGTCAGAGGGAATAAGAGATCAGCTCTCTTTTTAGCGGTGGAGCATAGCAAGTTAGAGCATTTTCCGTTAACTTTTTTTTTAATCTACGAAACATATTTGGATTCTTAAATTGTGAGATGTTTATAACATCAATAAGAATCGACTTGGAGTTAGATGACACAAAACCTTTAATTCCTATAGTAGTCATGTTCAATGTTCAGACGACCGAAATTTAACCTCATAGCAATGGAGCTGGCATTGAGGTAACTTTTACAGTGTGGGACAATGGGGGACAAGCTGGAGAAAAATTTATCTACAGTTATGTTGTCACCATGACTATCAGTGTTTTGAAAATACTGCAACATTGTGTCCTCGATTTGAAGTGAAGTTGGGACTTGAAGACTGGACTGATGTTGCGGACGTGCCTGAGGATGATGACGAGGAAGACTGACCCACGTTGTGGACAGATGTCACCCACCATTATCCTGCTCAGTTTCTTCCTGCTTGGTACAGGCTTCTCCTGGTGTGTCTACATCAAACACAGGATCCAAGATTGAACTTGTTCTGCTGACAGAAAAATCATATGTTCAAATTTATTTCATATGTTTTACTCATAATAATGAATACTAAAAAATTGACTCTCATGTACCAAGTCGATACAGTTTGTCTGTTCTTTAATTCATTAATATTCGAAACATCTTTTTTTAAAGGGTACTTTTCTGAAGGCAAATGGCTCTCACTTCAAGGAAATGCAACACCCATTAACCTGTACTATTTTACACAGGTAGTCAAGTACAAATATGATAAATCATATTGAATGAAAATGTGGATGTATAATTACAGGAAACGGGTTAATGTAAACATGAGAGAATGAGCCAATCATCAATGTATAATTCAAAATGATTTGTATAGTTTGTATGAGAGCGCTCATATCCACCCTGCAGAGTGCACAAAGTGCAAATTAATACCATAGCTGTTGCCCGACCGTTTCCTGTTGCAAGGAATTCCTGTCAGAACCCAGAAACTAAACCTAAGTGCAGCACAATATCAGAATTCATATTTATGAAATACATTTCTTTGCATGAATTCAAATTGATATACACATATTCTCTCTTCCCTGGGATAAGAAAACAAAATATTGAATATCTTACTCTCGATTATGTATGTGGGGAAGTAGGAATTCCATTGCCTCACTGTACTTGTATTTACGTGCTGCATTTGAGGGAGCTCCGTCACCACTCTTCCTCTCCATTTCTGTCGTTTTTTAGGAAGTTGTCCCTCAACTCGCTACGTCACCTTAAAATAATGAAAAAACAACACGAAATCTAATTCCTATAACCTCTGAAAATTTTCATTTCTGTTTATGACTCATTTCAAGCCCTTCCCACCCCCCCCCCGAAATATTTCAATGTGAAATTGGACAACATGCTTTTGATAGTAAAGAATTTTGCCTCCATTTTTTTTTTGCTTGTAAAAGTGACGTGATATTTATATTACGTATTTGTGCGGAGGGGTTGGTATATAGTTTTTGGTCCACATCACAAAGCAAGGTCTCTTTCTGCATTTACATACCCTTGCTCTTGTGTCTCATTTAATTTTTTTTTTTTTTTAAACACTAGACTATTTTACACATGTGCAAACAATTTTTTAAATGGCCATAATGACCCAAACTTACAATTGGTATTCATTGAATTACAACAACCAGAAGTAAGCTACAGTTGTTAGATTGTGAACTTGATTTGCTTTCAAACATCCACATACAAATATAACTCTTTTACATTGTTCAATATTTTACTTCAAATTGATAGTGAACAAATCGTGAAGTTTGAAAAAAATTACTATGACGTAAAATGATACCAACCTGAGATTACAAGCTGACGCCCAATGTCATGTCATACATCATTTTTTTACTTCTGTATCCTTGAACATCTCCAATCTCTTGTCATACAGGAATGGATTTTCCTACACTTCTAGGATAAGGGCTTCCTCCATGTTGGTTATCTGTCATGCAACACATTCCATATAAATTTTGTTAGCAAATAATAATAATAAAGGTTTAAAGAATTGCAAAAGCGATTAGTGAAAGGCCAGTGCCCAATCAGCAATTTCTTACATTTACATTGTAACTGGCAGGCTTGCTGATCAGGGTCCAATTTTTATAATGCACAAATAGAAATTCTCCTAATTGAAATGATTTTGCTTAGTTGTAGAGAAAAGTGATCGTCTAGAAATTCCTTCAAGAGCTTGAAATAATAATTTTTTATCATTTGAAAAGTACATGTAAACATAGGGTCATGTTAAGAAAAAAAAAGATAGAGGCACAATTTTTTGCCTCCATGAGAGCCTATAAGATAAGCCATATAATGTTTTTTTAGGGATGAAATGTTTGTTGAATAAAATGTCAGCAAATTATGTCTTCTCTGTATAGTATACGTACCCAATCACTTCAGCCCCCCCCCCCCCAAAAAAAAAAAATACTAAATAAAAAATAAACCAATGAAAAAAGAATGAAATTACACAAATAAAGCAATCAATTTTTGGAACAGAAATGTGCAGATTTAAAAGTTATGCCAGCACACAAAGGACATATTTCATATTGAAAAAGGGTCACTTTTGTTCTGGGGGATTTCTATTTCGGGCAAACCAGTGCCAACCCAAACCCCTTCCCATCGCCCCACGATTGAGCTGCCCCTGGATAAAGGAAAGTGCGCTCATTTTAAAATCCTTTACATAATAACAGACTGACAATTTTTGACAAACTAGAAACAATAACTTTTTTTGATGCAAGTTCTCTCCAAAATTATAGTAGCCTAAATTTAGTGACTAGGCCTAGACTCTATATTTCAATGAAAACAAGGTCTAACGTTAATTAGCTAAGCCTAAGTATGACGTCATATGGGGAGGATTTAGAGTCTAGGTTTTTACATTATTTATTCGTAGGCCTAGTCTTTTCCAGAGAGTTTGTGGGAAATAACTAAGTTAGCCTTACTTCTTAGCCTAGGACTCCAAAATTCCTACTAGGGTCTAGATCTACTTTCCACCATTTGTTTCGATCTAGAACAGATCGACCAGAGGGTCCCACAAAAATATGGTCAAACTTTGCAATCGGTCTAACTTCTTTCAGTTCAGGCTACCCAAGTTTCACCACTCCAGATCCCCTCTTATTAATTCCTTGCCACCCTCCTATCTGCCACTCTTGCTGCTGACAAAACGACTCAGTGCCTAGCTCTCATCTATTATAGACCCTACTACTAAAACTAAAGTACTACTACTAGGCTAGGCTAGTGTATATCTTAATAATTCATCCCGGAATTCATCATATTCGTTCAGAGGTCTAACTTACATGTACTAGTGTTACTAACGTTAGACCTATGTATACTCTAGACTACTGAGGCCTAACGTTAGACCAACAACAGGTCTAACTTTTGTTAACGTTACTTATAGGTCTACCTTGCCCCGGGAACCTCGACACGACGTCTTTAGACAGTGTCGAACACAGGTCTACCTAACGTTAGATCTAAGTAACGTTAGGCCTAATGTTACTGTTAGTTAGACTCTAAGTTAAAGATAAATGCCAGTTGTGGTAACGATTTCAAAATGAGTTCGTACAGTCTACAGAATCCAATGAAATGACCACCAAAGTCCAAAGTGTCTGTTTGTATAAATAAAAAATATGTGCCAAAGGATTCCGGAAGAAATTGTGTAATTGCTGAGAAATTAGCAAATAAGCACGGGATTTGGGTCAAGCGTCGGGCCGACATTTAAAGCAATAATTTTTAATAGTGGTACACTGTCCCACGTGCGCTTATCTGTGTTGGTGATCTTCAGTATGAACATTTTTCAGCGTAGATTTCAAGATTTCACAAAGTTCAGTTCATGTAACTGTACCAGATCTAAATAATTAAGCTCGGTTTTACACACTTTCTCGTGAAATCAGTGTTTCCTGCAACTACTTTCATTTATCTTTAACTTTAAGTCTAACTTTCTTTAGGCCCTATTTAGTAATTACGTTAGGCCAGTCTAATTGATTATCGAGTCTAACATTAGGTCTAACGTTAGATCTGGATGTATAACTTAGGCTAGGATAAACATCTAGCCTATCTAAATTAGATATATATATCTTGTTAGACCGAGTCTAAGCTAACTTACGTTAGATCTTCGTTAGATCATAACGTTAGGCCCTATCCCAGATTATTATTTCCGGCCTTATATTATTTGGCTTTATTTTCTTGTGCTCTACTTTCTGGGGCTCGGTTCTACAGTATGCGAAATGACACTTGTTCTTAATTAGTTGCTTACCAGACCAAGAATTGCAAGATCAAGTCCTCCTTCAGTCACCTCTCTTCAGCAGGTAATACACGTAGACCTACGTGTATGTGCGATTTTGCATTTAACACGTAAACTCCCATAGACTATCACCGCAGGCGATTTGTCGCTTGATCAGAAAATATGTGGGCAATGACGTAATTTATCTGGACTGTGATTGGCCAGAAGTGAAAAAACCGTGTGCCGTGCTCTGAAAATGGCTTGCTGATCGATCTGCAAATCCGGCAAATTACGCCGTGTTGTACAATACGGCGCGGCACCGTTGAAGTGGAAACAGTTTCATAGAATTTAGTGGGGATCGATTTGTTTTGCCGTGCCGGATTGCCGTGGTGCCGTGCACGGTCGCCGTGCCGGATGCGGTGTAAACGGGCCTTTAGACAGCATGGCATACTACCAGCCGATGGTACACACACGTTATTTGACAACTTGTCTCTGGAGCCAAAGTTCCTCGCATACAGTATAACTATCTGCATGCCTGCGCTGCACGCAGTGTGTATTGAACACGCACGACCACGATCTAATGAATATTCATCGGCGAGACTGACGTCATTTTACGAGTCTCCTTTCAAACTTGGATCATAAGTGCCTACCCAAATTAAACGTCGATTTCATCACGAAATTCAAGCTCGAAGTAAAAATCAAATCATGTATTATGTACCGAGAGGAGGGAACAGAGGAGGACAGGATCAGTTTACATGGGATAGCGTGAAGAGCGATAAGGATAGAGAATGTTATTTAGGTAATATTAGATGATTATTTCATCTGTTCCTTATTCAATTTGGTGCTAGTGCACTTTCGCATCCACCGACAAGACCAATGAAACAAAGCAGTGATCTAACCGCCCACGCCTCTGGCGGGCCGCCTTGCCTGGCCGGCTGCTGTGCACAAGCGCCCATTTTGGGGCGCTAATGCAGTTTCGCACCTGCCGACTTCAAGCAAATTTCCCCTCCAGAAATTATTTATGGTTGGGGGTCCTAAAGCTACGCGGGTCCTAAAGCTACGCACCACTCATCGCGCATGCAATTCCAATGGCAAAATAAATGCGCACTCTAGCTCTGTGTGTGTGAAGTAATGTTGTAAATCGGATCAAAAATCAGATCGAAAATCGGATCGGCAGTTAAGCTTCTAAAATCGAAATCGAATCGAAAATCGAATCGGCGATGTTTAAAAACAAAGGAATACATCGAAATGTTGTTCGCGGTCGCGCGCATCTTCCTGACAAAGTCACAAAGACGAATGCATTGGAATGGAAGTCGCCAACATGCGCGATCGTTTGGAACATGTTTTAAAGCCAGGGGTTTTGAGGTGTTAATGTTATTGCTTTAAAATAAACCAAGTGATTTTTATTAGAAAGATAAACGAAAGACGCATCTTCCGAGCAAAGGCGCAAAGGAAAATAAAATGAAAATATTTCTCATAGATCACAGGTTAATGAACGATCGGCGGGACATCTTTTAGAAGTATTTTTAGGTGCTAGCGATTTAGAATTATTGGAATGATCTCTTACGACGCATCATCTTAAAGTCGCAAGTGCAATTAAAATGAAGTAGACGACGCAAGCACGCACAATGATTTGAAATATGTTATTAAAATGTTTTGGGTAGCTAGCGTTTTCAAATCAATTTGAAGTTCACGGCGGGGTCCGCTATCACCACGAGGTTGAAGAGAAGATGTCTATCATCATAAAGGGGGTAAGAGAGTAGCGCAGTGAGCTCCGTCGGTAATACGACCTTTCAAAGTTCACGGCGGCATCCGCTATCACCACGAGATTGAAAATAAAATGTATATCATCATAAACGATGTAAGAGAGTAACACAATAAGCTCCGTCAATAGTACAGTCTTTAAAAGTTTATGTCGGGGTCCGCTATCACCACAAGGTTGAAGAGAAGATTTATATCATTATAAGGGAGGTAAGAGAGTAGCGCAGTGAGCTCCGTCGGTAATACGACCTTTCAAAGTTCACGGCGGCATCCGCTATCACCACGAGGTTGAAAATAAAATGTATATCATCATAAACGATGTAAGAGAGTAACGCAGTGAGCTCCGTCGGTAATACGACCTTTCAAAGTTCACGGCGGCATCCGCTATCACCACGAGATTGAAAATAAAATGTATATCATCATAAACGATGTAAGAGAGTAACGCAATAAGCTCCGTCAGTAGCACGATCTTTAAAAGTTCACGGCGGGGTCCGCTATCACCACAAGGTTGAAAATAAAATGTAAATCATCATAAACGATGTAAGAGAGTAACGCAATGAGCTCCGTCAATAGTACGACTTTTCAAAGTTCACGGCGGCATCCGCTATCACCACGAGGTTGAAAATAAAATGTATATCATCATAAACGATGTAAGAGAGTAACGCAGTGAGCTCCGTCGATAATACGACCTTTCAAAGTTCACGGCGGCTTCCGCTATCACCACGAGGTTGAAAATAAAATGAATATCATCATAAACGATGTAAGAGAGTAACGCAATAAGCTCCGTCAGTAGCACGATCTTTAAAAGTTCACGGCGGGGTCCGCTATCACCACGAGGTTGAAAATAAAATGTAAATCATCATAAACGATGTAAGAGAGTAACGCAATGAGCTCCGTCAATAGTACGACCTTTCAAAGTTCACGGCGGCATCCGCTATCACCACGAGGTTGAAAATAAAATGTATATCATCATAAACGATGTAAGAGAGTAACGCAATAAGCTCCGTCAGTAGCACGATCTTTAAAAGTTCACGGCGGGGTCCGCTATCACCACGAGGTTGAAGAGAAGATTTATATCATTATAAACGATGTAAGAGAGTAGCGCAGTGAGCTCCGTCGGTAATACGACCTTTCAAAGTTCACGGCGGCTTCCGCTATCACCACGAGGTTGAAAATAAAATGAATATCATCATAAACGATGTAAGAGAGTAACGCAATAAGCTCCGTCAGTAGCACGATCTTTAAAAGTTCACGGCGGGGTCCGCTATCACCACGAGGTTGAAAATAAAATGTAAATCATCATAAACGATGTAAGAGAGTAACGCAATGAGCTCCGTCAATAGTACGACCTTTCAAAGTTCACGGCGGCATCCGCTATCACCACGAGGTTGAAAATAAAATGTATATCATCATAAACGATGTAAGAGAGTAACGCAATAAGCTCCGTCAATTGTACAGTCTTTAAAAGTTTCTGGCGGGGTCCGCTATCACCACGAGGTTGAAGAGAAGATTTATATCATTATAAACGATGTAAGAGAGTAGCGCAGTGAGCTCCGTCGGTAATACGACCTTTCAAAGTTCACGGCGGCTTCCGCTATCACCACGAGGTTGAAAATAAAATGAATATCATCATAAATGTTGTAAGAGAGTAACGCAATAAGCTCCGTCAATAGTACAGTCTTTAAAAGTTTCTGGCGGGGTCCGCTATCACCACGAGGTTGAAGAGAAGATTTATATCATTATAAACGATGTAAGAGAGTAGCGCAGTGAGCTCCGTCGGTAATACGACCTTTCAAAGTTCACGGCGGCATCCGCTATCACCACGAGGTTGAAAATAAAATGAATATCATCATAAACGATGTAAGAGAGCAACGCAATAAGCTCCGTCAATAGTACAGTCTTTAAAAGTTAATGGCGGGGTCCGCTATCACCACGAGGTTGAAGAGAAGATTTATATCATTATAAACGATGTAAGAGAGTAACGCAATGAGCTCCGTCAATAGTACGACTTTTCAAAGTTCACGGCGGCATCCGCTATCACCACGAGGTTGAAAATAAAATGTATATCATCATAAACGATGTAAGAGAGTAACGCAGTGAGCTCCGTTGATAATACGACCTTTCAAAGTTCACGGCGGCTTCCGCTATCACCACGAGGTTGAAAATAAAATGAATATCATCATAAACGATGTAAGAGAGTAACGCAATAAGCTCCGTCAGCAGCACGATCTTTAAAAGTTCACGGCGGGGTCCGCTATCACCACGAGGTTGAAAATAAAATGTAAATCATCATAAACGATGTAAGAGAGTAACGCAATGAGCTCCGTCAATAGTACGACCAGGCCTGAGAGTGGCCCTTTTAAAAAATATCTGTTTTTTGAGACCGTAGGGAGCGAAGTGACCAGAGTCTCGCACCTAACGGCCGAGACCAGGGGCAACGCCCCGGAGGGGGTCTCCACAGACTCCCTTTTTAATTAGAAAAAAAAAAATTTTATTTCAAGAATTCAATTTAGTTTTGGGCCAAGGCATATTTTGTAATGAAATAATTGTGTAAAATCTGACTGAACCAAAAAAATCAAACATTTATCCATTCTATCAAGATAAAAAACAGGCAAACATTGACAATCTTATTCATGCAATTTCACCACACAGTGGTTTCTAATTGAGGACAAGGTTATATCATATTCATAACCTTGTAGTTGTACATTGGATAAGTGAGGCTAGATCAGTCTAAACTAAATCTTATTGATAATTGATACATGTTTTTATTATCTAGATCTAGATTATGATTTTTATTTAGATTCGGCCATGTGTTGCTTGATCATGCTCCAGCCGCCATTCGCGTACATGACTTACTTATTACACCACGTACAGTATAGCTTTACCGGGTTCCTCAATTTTCCGTATGCACCGGGCCCGGGATATGCACTCACTTGCCACCCTTCCATCCATTGATTTTTCAACCCACTTCCAAGTCCATTTCTCACGAACTGAAGCGTCAATCGCTTTCACCCTCGCCTCTTCACCTCGATCAAGAAATTTCCGTTGAAAAGCCATAATTTTTCACAATCTTTTCTTGTTTTTTTTTCGCTCGCACGGAAGAACTCCCGTATCGACAAATCACCGTAATCACGGCTAGCGCTAACCCAGGGAGCTCCCGCCCCCTTAGCTTCGCGGGCCGGAGTTCCCTGGGTTATCCTAGCGCCTGAATGCAGCCATCGCGCGCGCACGGAGTGCACGCTGTTTCCTCCACCGCAACGCGCGAACGGTCTGGTGGGTAATACAAATTGGCAGCGCCCATGATCAATACCGACCGTGTGCGAATAAACTTCAAATAGCCGTTGAAGAATCAAGTTTTCGAATGCATGACGGCAATTTTCATAAAAATGAACGACAGCAAGTTGCCAGAACTTGTAATTTTGTGTGAATTTGGGCGCAATGTGCCCTTCATTTTTTAGCAATTTTTGCGAATAAGGCATTGAAAATAGACACCCTAACCCCTAACCCCCCTTAATTTTATACCGGATTTACATCGATCTCAAAGACCACCTATGTTGGTGAAAAAATATCGGGAACCCGATAAATATCGGGGAAATCTCAGGCCTGAGTACGACCTTTCAAAGTTCACGGCGGCATCCGCTATCACCACGAGGTTGAAAATAAAATGTAAATCATCATAAACGATGTAAGAGAGTAACGCAATGAGCTCCGTCAATAGTACGACCTTTCAAAGTTCACGGCGGCATCCGCTATCACCACGAGGTTGAAAATAAAATGTATATCATCATAAACAATGTAAGAGAGTAACGCAATAAGCTCCGTCAATTGTACAGTCTTTAAAAGTTTCTGGCGGGGTCCGCTATCACCACGAGGTTGAAGAGAAGATTTATATCATTATAAACGATGTAAGAGAGTAGCGCAGTGAGCTCCGTCGGTAATACGACCTTTCAAAGTTCACGGCGGCTTCCGCTATCACCACGAGGTTGAAAATAAAATGAATATCATCATAAATGATGTAAGAGAGTAACACAATAAGCTCCGTCAATAGTACAGTCTTTAAAAGTTTCTGGCGGGGTCCGCTATCACCACGAGGTTGAAGAGAAGATTTATATCATTATAAACGATGTAAGAGAGTAGCGCAGTGAGCTCCGTCGGTAATACGACCTTTCAAAGTTCACGGCGGCTTCCGCTATCACCACGAGGTTGAAAATAAAATGAATATCATCATAAACGATGTAAGAGAGCAACGCAATAAGCTCCGTCAATAGTACAGTCTTTAAAAGTTAATGGCGGGGTCCGCTATCACCACGAGGTTGAAGAGAAGATTTATATCATTATAAAGGGGGTAAGAGAGTAGCGCAGTGAGCTCCGTCGGTTATACGACCTTTCAAAGTTCACGGCGGCATCTGCTATCACCACGAGGTTGAAAATAAAATGTATATAATCATAAACGATGTAAGAGAGTAACGCAGTGAGCTCCGTCGGTAATACGACCTTTCAAAGTTCACGGCGGCATCCGCTATCACCATGAGTTGGAAGAGAAGATATCTATCCCCTTAAACATTGCCATAGATAATACCGCGACTTTCTCCCTGAATAATGCGACCTCGAAATAGCTAGCACCTCAAAAACAATCTTGAAATATGTTCTGAGCGATCACGCACTGTAACCAGATCTACGCCGATTTTTTATTTTCGATTTTTTCCTTCAAGGGGCATGATCGAAGATCGGCAAGTGATTGCCGATTGTGGTGAAATCGAATGGAATCGGTTGCCGATTGCAAAATCGGTTACAAGCTTAGTGTGAAGCTGTGACGAACGATCCCTATTCAATTTTTCTACAGAGGCTGCAATAAATCCTTAAATGCAGAGAAAACCAGCAAATGTTTGGAATTTCGGAGTTATTTTCACTTTGATTTCATATTTTCCTATAATAATACGGACATATTTTAGAAATTGAGGCACAGGAAATACTATTTCTTTTCATGATAAATTGAGTGCGTAGCTTGCTAGTACATCGGGCGGCGAAATTAAGAGGTGTTCGGAAAACACGGCGGGATTTTGGTGTTAGTGAGTTTCGTGATATTTTCTTCTTGGTTAAGGATATTTAGAATATTTATTACAAATTAGTGAAAAATAATAGTTCAAATATTACAATTGGCGCTTGGCATAGTTTTTATTGTTTGGAAACAAAGTGCGTAGCTTTAGGTCCCCCCATCATACAAATTTCATGGCAAGTCTGTCAGTCACATTTTGAATTCGAGGTCAATACACAAATTAGACAGCTGGCAGCCATCTGTTTCGAGGATTTTTAAAACATTTTTTTATTTCTCCTCATACATGTACACAGACAGCTCGCTAGTATTAAATAGTATCAATATGCAGCCTGAGGCTGAGCCACAGGGGGTTAACTATGCAAAATCCCCCTGACAGGGCTCATCGATTTTTGTCTTTCATAAAAATATTAAAAGAACTGGACCAAAATAAGATTCCGTTGTGGCCTAAAATTAGCCTAAAAATTAAATTTAAATGCACCAAAACGGGAAAAAATAAATAAATAAAAAGGGGAAAAACAGTGACTTACCTTTACCTTTACCTTTAGTCTTTACCCGAGATTCTGGAAGAGTGCTGTGGATCCCAGCAGTCAGGCTTCCAGTTCTGTGCCATTTTCATCCGTCTCAATGATTGGTGTGGTGTCTGCTCAGACCTCAGTGTCGTTTTGGCTCAGATCTCTAACTTCTATAAGAAGATGTTTGCTACTCATATGGTGAGCAGAACCGCTGGTCTGCCCACACTTTGTCCAGTCTGATCTTAAAGCTATTCACAGTCTGAGCTGTAACTACTTCTTCAGGGAGTGAGTTCCAGTCATTCATAACCCGCTGGCTGAATGAATCTTGCCTCAGTTTGGTCAAGCATCTGGGTTTAGAAAGCTTCAGACTGTGACCTCTTGTATTGCCTGCTGAAAGTTCAAAGAAGGCATCACTTGGGATGCGTTCAAATCCATGAACAATTTTGTACACTTGGATCATGTCTCCACGACGTCTGCGGTACTGAAGGGATGGGAGGTTGAGTGCCTTCAGTCTCTCTGTGTATGAGTGATTCCTAATAGCATAGATCATTTTGGTTGCTCTCTTTTGAACTTTCTCTATGGCTTTAGCATCACCCTTGAATCTGGGGTAACATATAGAGTTGCCATAATTCAAGATCGGTCTGACAAGTCCTTTGTAGAGTCTTGGGATTGTAAATTTATCTCTGCATTCAAAACTACGTCGTATACATCAGAGTACGCCGTTGGCCTTTTTCACAGTACTTGCAACATGGTTATGAAATTTAAGTTCATCGTCAATCAGTATGCCAAGATCTCTTTCTTCTGAAGTGTGCTCAAGTAAATCGGATCCAAGAAAATATGTGTGCTTAGCATTTCCTGGGCCGATATGTAATACTTTGCACTTTTCTGAGTTGAAGTGCAACTGCCAAGTATTACTCCATTCTGTTAGGGTATCGAGGTCATTCTGTATTACACAGAGATCATCGTTGGTAGAGGCTTTACCATAGAGCTTAGTGTCATCAGCATACATCCTGACTTTCCCTTGAAGGCATTCTGGCAGATCATTTATGGAGATAACAAACATTGTCGGGCCGAGAACACTACCTTGGGGCACGCCGCTTCTAACCCTAGTCCAGTCAGATAACTCCTCATTGACTTTTACTCTCTGGTGTCTTCCTTGTAGAAAGTCTTTTATCCAAGACTTAAGTTCACCACCTATACCGTAAGCATCAAGTTTGGAGAGTAGGCGAAGGTGAGGAACACTGTCAAAGGCTTTCTTAAAATCCAAATAGATCACATCAATAGGAGCTCTTACATCTAACATTTTAGTCCATTCCTCCATTACTGTTAGGAGCTGTGTCACACATGAGCGGCCAGGAACGAATCCATGCTGTTCATCACATAGAAGGTCATTTTTTAGTAGATGAACAACTATCTAATCTCGAATGAGTGATTCCAATATTTTGCATGGGACAGAAGTCAGGCTGATTGGTCTGTAATTCCTTATATCCACTTTACTACCTTTTTTGTGGACCGGCACAACGTGACTGACCTTCCAGGCACCTGGTAGTTTGCCTTCCTTCAGTGATGCATTGTAGATCAGGGCAAGGGGCTCAGAGACAGATGCAGCTGTTGACTTCAGAACACATGGGTGGATGCCATCAGGACCTGCACTTTTAAACTTTGACAAGCTGACAAGCTTCTTATAAACATCATCTTCAGAAATGGATATGGATGTCAATGATTCTCCTGTGTACTTTGGTTGGAGTCTTGGAATCCAATTCATATCCTCATCAGTGAATGTAGTGGCAATTACCTTGGCTGTCGCGCAACTCCCAGAGTCCCACTTCCCTGGTTGATCCGAATTTAATACATAAAGATAAAGATATGGCCATTGAGTCCCTGTACAGATCGAGTTCGAAGTTCGGTCTCTGTAATTGGTGAGTGGAGCCAACGGAGTTCAGCTGAACAACCAACATAACAGAGACTGAAGCTTTTGGTCTATGGTATACAAAAATTAGACCAAAAGCTTCAGTCTCTGTATTTTGGTTGTTCCGCTGAACTGCGTTGGCTCACTCACCAATACATAGACTGAAGAGCTTCGAGGCCCATACGTACAGACAACGTATTTTAGCAGTAACGTTAGATCTAACAGCGGAAACCTGATTTTCCGATCGTTTTTATGTACATAAAATGTCGCATTATAAAAAAGAAATCACATCCATATTTACGAAAAAATGTTTGAAATTAAGAAATATTGTACCTTAGACCGCAGTTACCGCTAATTCCTTTCAAATGATGATCGAAACATCGTCATCTTCGATCCTTTCGTTGGTCAACTTAAGTTGCCATCTTGGATGACGTCATCATCCTTACAGACGTATTTACCAGTCGCTATATATCGCGATTTGTGCCGCTGCTTTGCGCTTGTAGATGTGCGTGCGTTCGGAACTTATCGCTCGCATTGATTGGCCAAGATATCGAAAATTTAATCGGAAAGCCTTGATTAAAGCACAACTCGTTGAGGGCCGCCATATTTTCCTCTCCGGCAGAAAATTAAAAAAATAAGGAATAACCCGGGGAATAACTCATCCGTAACGTATATTTTTGATATTTTGTAGTATCAATAGAAAGATTAGAGTCTAACGAAAATAGTGGACCTTCGTTCAAGATCATATAATGTCATTTAGAATCTAAAAGAAATTGAAATCTGGACAAAATCCGCCCTCCGAATCGTCGACCCAGATTACACATGCAGGCTCGCACTAACACACTACCGTCGGTGAATGGGGATTATAGTAAAATGTCAGAAATTGTTGAATAAATCCCCAGAAACTATGGTTATTCCTGTCTATATAAAAATATGCCCACAATTTTTGTGACGGCTGTACGTATTTTGGCTCTGGCCCTCTGCACTCTGCCTCTGATCTTGAAGTTAATTGTTCGAATTCTCAGTCAGACATCATTTCGCCATAATTTTGATATGGACTGAACATGTAGCAACCAAAGGATTTGCCTTCGGCAGCTCACCCATTTGTTTACATGATTTGGTCGCAGTGCACGTCCATATCAAAATTACAGCAAAGCCAAGCAAAGCGATGTCCGACTGAGTCTGAGTGAGAATTAGAACGATGACGTCGAGATCGAAGCCAAAATAACTTACAGCCATTTCCAAACGCGATATTCGGAAAAGTGATGGGCAAATTGACATTAAACTTAAAGGCTTGAATTTGAAATGAGACTGAGGGACTTGCTATAACTCCTATTCATGAACTGGGATTTTTGCTCGGTCGGTACGAAACTGCATTAGAGCCCATTTTTGTTAGTAACAAATTTTCCTGCATCATAGGACTTGGATGAATGCCTCTGATTGTTCTAGGTGATCCTGTTGTCTTTTTTTCTATTTTCTTCTTGTTCTTGCTTCATCTTCGGAGATCAGCAGTCATGTTAGTGCTGCAAGTCAGGCGGCATGTTCGGTTCGGCAGAGTTAAGAAATCTCTTTCCGAACTTTGGTTTGGTTCGGGGTTCGGCAATTTATGGCTATTGGCTAATAAATCACAACAACATAAAAAAAACGATCGCCAGCTTTGAACCATGTAACATTTGTCGTAATCAATGTCTGTCACATACTTGAAACAAATTTTGTTTTTGAAAAGAATGGTTATAAAAATTGTTGCATAAATTTCTTTTATTTTCTTTAAAAAATAGTAGATCTAAAAGTCCATACTGTTTTTATTTCAAATTGAATAGAATTACCAAAGAAAAAAATGAAAATGAGAGAATAAGGATAGAAAAACAATTTTCAAGAACAGAATATTTTTTCAGGATTATTTTATGTATTGTGATCGATTACAATGTCATAGCAAACACAGCTATACCAATCAGAGTTACAGATTCTATTCACAGAAATTCTTAAATAGTACCATTATTTCAATCAAGTTGATTGGGAATGTTGAACCACAAGACAGACAACCTCCACTCAACTGCTATTATACTGGTAAAATTCATATTCATATTTTGAAGCCTACACAAAAAATATGAGTTCAATAGTCAAGCTTTGATTTGTTCTCTGTTGTATTGCCTAACATTTTGTACTAGAAATTGATGAGACTTTGCTTGATAACTTTTTCCAAATGTCTGTTTAAAACTGATTTTCCGGACACACTGTAAGAAGTGGAGTGCAAGTGTCGTAAACGATTGCACTGTAGTCTGTGTCTGCAGCCCAGGTCTTGGACCACTCATTCTATGAACAAGGTTATGATATAACCTTGTTCTCTGTTACTACTCCCTGTGTGGTGAAATAAGGTTGGCAATGTTTGGCTTATTTTCTCTTTTTCTTTGGGACAAATGCTTGATTTTTTTACATTGTCAGTTTCCGTTACAGCTATTCATCATATAACCTGGCTCTTAAGTAAATTTGATTCCTTAAATTATTTTTTCTCAATTAAAAATAGAGACAGTTGTCTTGCCATATTACTTTCCACCAATAGAGGGCGTACACAAAAATATGCCCAAAATTCAAGTTTTCGAGCGCTCTGGTGAATACAAAAATTACTCCCAAGTTGAAAAATAAATTGCAACTGTATGGAAATTAGTATTTTTGGTCACAAAAGTAATATTTAATGATTTTTTAAATTGTGTGCTGTGTACAGCATTGGCATACCATAGTCCTACCCGTAGATTCCCCACAGGCAGGATGGTAATGAACCCTTGAGTGGTCTTGGACTTGCTTTGGGAGGAGAACTACAGTACATGTACATGTACATTAGATCTAGTAGTAGTACTAGTAGGGCAAATGCCTGGGGGTCAATTCTGTCACTAATTACCTTGTCTGGCAGCTTCTTGTTGGCAACTTGGCGCTCAATGTAAAGAAGTCACAATGAGATTGTAGATTGCTGCAACAGGAGATAAAGTCGCAAATACATGTACATGTACATGCCCCCTCCTCAATATATTGTTTTGGTCTATCAATCTACATGCGCACTGTAGTACTTCTTGTTTTACAAAGGGATGAGAAGGGGAAACAATTACACAGGGTCTCTGGGCAATTTCAACCCTGAAATGCTCAAAAGAGTCCTAGAAACTCAAAAGAGGTGCCCTGGAAAACCCCCAATGTTAAAGCTTAAATGCAATATTGCAGATTTAGGAAGTAGACCTAAGTTAAAGTAGCCCCCAAAAATATATATATTTTTTTTTTACCTGAGAGCACATGCTTACCGAGATAGAATA
This sequence comes from Lytechinus pictus, assembly GCF_037042905.1. Classification (NCBI taxonomy): domain Eukaryota; kingdom Metazoa; phylum Echinodermata; class Echinoidea; order Temnopleuroida; family Toxopneustidae; genus Lytechinus; species Lytechinus pictus. The sequence continues at coordinate 10,420,144 of NC_087257.1, forward strand.
ACATGCATGGAGCTGCTAGCTTTGCATAGTTATCAATTGATTAAATCAATAAATGATTCATACTTAGACCTTAAGACGTCAATGCAAAAGCCTAAAGGTCTACATGTATATTGGATCCTGTTGGCTATTGTTCACAACTTCATCATGGTGTAATGGTTATGACTCTTGTCTTTCAAGAGCTCTGAGAGATGTGGGTTCAATTCCAAACCATGGTGTGTTTTCCTTCAGCAAGAAATTTACCTACATTTTGCTGCACTAAACCCAGGTGAGGTGAATTATGGGTACCCAGTCGGAAGAAATTCCTTGAATGCTTCAGCGCCTATGGCAGCACTGCTAAAGCTGGGGTAATAATAGCAGCGCTTTGTATTCTCAGTCAAAAAGCTATTATTATTATTATTATATATAATTTCATATTTGTTTCCACATTAATTGTCATTTCAGGTCATTCTCTGAAAGCCCCTGTGGGTCGATGGCAGAAGGGGAAGGACCTCCAGTGGTTTAACAAGGAACGGAAAGGAGAATTGTCTGAAGCTGAGGCAGTACGTCAAGCAGAGAAAGAGGCCTTAATGATAGCCCTGTGAGTATGTCAGTATGGAGTTAACTTCCACATGTACATCTATACAGTACATCAGAGAAAAAGTTTCTACGGTGGCTCGGGTGATCGTGCCCTCTTGATGCTCAGAAGAGCCCCTGAAAATCCCCATTCTCTTAAATGTGAAAGCTTTATTCAGCGTTGCAGCTTGAGGTAGTCAGTGGTGAAAAGTAGCACCCAAAGATAGAAAAAAAATTCTCTTCATCTACAGGGGTGCATTTGCCCATGATAGATTATCAGAATCAAATTTTATTCTTTTTTTCAAGGATATGCATTAGCTAGTTCTTTAGCTAGCTACATGTACATGTAGGTCCAATTAAATGAATGAGTGATTCTGTGAGAGGACTCCTTTTTCTTGACTGTACCGAAATATTATTGTTTGTATGAAATACAAGCCAACTTGACCTATAAGAGAAATCCACGGGTGCTTATCGATTATTTTATTGGAAAAGAATTAGAAAATGCGTAATTTGTGCAACGGTGAACAATATTTGTAAGGATCTTCATTCTTTAGATATAAAAACAAATGAAGTTGATTTCACACATGTGGCGTTCATTGTTTGATGAAGTAAAGTGCAAATAAGATAACTTTGAAATGAAAAATTACACCTGTTTTTCTTGATTCAGAGGACAAAAGGTCCCAGCAAAGCGGCCAGCTCAATCTGTGAAGCCAGAAGTAGAGAGAGTCTCCTCAAGCCCAAGCCCTCCACCAAAGAAGAAAAAGAAGAAGAAAAAGGTGAGACACGTCATTCCTTGTATCCGCCTCCCCCATCCCCCTCCATGTTACTTCAAGCTTAATTTGCAAATACGATGAAGATTTAAAAGGTTCAACGTCCTATTTCATTCATTTCCAACAGAAAACAAAGCCATTACAAGACCCTAAGTTTCAAAACAGGTGAAATAAGTTGACATATTAATATTCTATTCTAATTTTTGTTCTTCATTTATTTTTCTGTGAGCAGATATCCATTGAAGTAAGCTATAGATACATGAAGCTTTATCAATGGGGGTTCCGCTAAATAGCTGCGGTGTATGATGTGAGAAACCTAGTAACCTTGATTTTGATAGTGTGCTGAGCCTTGCAACCACTGTGATTCTAATAATCATTAGATTTTCATGAAACTGAGCCCAAAATGACAGAAACCTATAAAGTTAAAGTACTGACTTAGTGGGTGTTTCAAAGGGGACACAACATTTGCTCCTGCGACAGTTGCTCCTGGCTTAATTTTTTCTAAGATGTAGGATTAGGGTCTAGGGTAGGGTCTGGTGTTAAACCCAGGGTCGAAGTTGGTCATTTCATTAGTGTGTGGAATTTAGAGCAGAGCAATTATCGCCAGAGCATATGTCATGGGACGGTCTCATAAAGCTGGTTTTAAGATACAAATGACTTTCCGCACAACTGACCAGTGACGCTTCCTTGTGCTAATAATATTAAAGAACATATGCCAGTTGTTCTTAAAGTCACTCTTATCTTACAAACAGCTTTACATCCACCTGGTGGGGTTTTTATAAAGCTGTTTGTAAGTTAAGGGCGACTTTAAGAACAACTGGTGATCCTTTCTTGTGGTACATGTAAATGGTATACATCAAAATGTTCATTGGTGATGGTTTAGCGTGTAAGAAATGGTCACCAGTCGTGCTTAAAGTCGCTCATGAACAGCTTTATGAAACACTAACCGGGTGGGTGTTTCATAAAACTGTTCGTAAGTGAAGAACGACTGGTTAAACATTCTTACGCGCTGAATAATCACCAATGAGCATTTAATGGTGAATATCATTTACCACAAGAAAGGATCACCAGTCGTTCTTAAAGTCGCCTGTAACTTAAGGAACAGCTTTATGAAACGGCTCCCATGGCGTAGGAGACAAGCATGCACTAATGATTATAACATCAGTGTTACTATCTTGATTTATTTCAATGTAGAAGGAGCCAGAGCCTGGTAGTTTAGATGATCTTCTACTTCAAAAACTCAAAGGAAAGAAAGGGTAAGTATCTCTTCTTTTGTCGAACAACAAAACGTTGATCTCCTTATATTTGTTTAAATATAGCTCTTTTTTTGTATAATATCACCTTTATTTGATATAAAAACACGGAAAGTACAATGAAAAGAAGTTTAGGTTACTTGGTGTTTTTTTTTTTTTTTTGTGTTTTCTTTGTGACAAAGTACAGGACTAATGATTGCAGATAAACAATATGATAAGAAAACAAAACAATTTTCCCCCATTAAAGTGTCAACAAATATAGGTTTAGTTTTTAAAAAGGGGAACATATTGGTACCAATAGCATTTTCATTTATTTGACATACACTAATGAATAGATGGGGCCTTGTACTGTAGATTAAATGCTTTGGGCATTAGTTCTGTTCTTGGAATGGAACGCTGGACTTTCATGCATGAAATCAGGCACTTTAGACAGCTTTGCCAAGGTACCTAAGGGGAGTGGGGTGATGTGTTTGGCCAAGGTACATTACTTAAGTGGGGGTGATGTGTTTGGCCAAGGTACTTAAGTGGGGGTGATGTGTTTGGCCAAGGTACTTAAGTGGGGGTGGGGTGATGGTGAAAGAAATATCACAGAGAAAGACAGACATCTGCGGAGTATTCATTAGAGGGCTTATTGGGTGTTATATTCAAGAGTTCTCACAGTGCTACGGATAACAAAACGCGACAGGGAAACCATCCAGTGGATTTTGGACCAGACTACAATACATGTAACAAGACGTTATCAAAGCAATTAAAACAATGAAATGGAGATGGGCTGGCCACCTTGCAAGGTCACATGACAATAGATGGACCAAACACATTGATCACAGAATGGAGACCATGGCTAGGATCACAAAATCGGGGTAGACAAAAATTCAGATGGAGTGACAAGCTCACAAAGTTCATTGGCACAAAGTGGATTGCATCAGCACAAGACAAGCACCTTTGGCACCAACGTGAGGAGGCCTTCACCTTGAAGTGGGCAGAACATGGCTGATGATGATGATGATTCGACAGTTGGCATTGGAACTTGCTTCTTAGCCAATCAAAGTCAAGAAAAGTTGTCAGGTTGTCAGATCTGATGACTTGTCAGACAAAACTGTTGATGAAATGATCTCTTGGATTCCACTCTTCCTGCATTGTGGCCCAGTGGACTAGTCTCCTGGCTTTGAAACAGAGGGTCGTGGGTTCGAATCCCAGTCATGGCATAATTTCTTTCAGCAAGAAATTTTGTTCCATGACATTTGCTCCGATGACAACTGTTCCGTTGGAAAAACTGCATATTAAGCCAATCATAAAATCTTACCTCCAAAACCAAATAAACCCTAATCCTTATCTTTACATATTCTGAACCAAAAGCTCTTACAATCCTAACTCTAACCCTATATGCTCTCTGAGATACATGTATTAAGACTGGAGCAAATGTTGTGTCACCAGAAATTAATCCACAAAGACGTGCTGTACTGAACCCAGTTGAAGGGAAGAAGTAATTCCTCAAAAGCCGTGAGCACCGGAATTGTAGACTTGCTTAGCGGGGAAATATCGGAGCGCCTTGAACACCAAACAAGGTGGATTGTGCACACCGTACAAATACTCTATATTATCACATTAGTAATACATGTATATTATACTAATAATAATATAATATAGGGTATTTGTATTGCGCACATATCCACCTTGTTAGGTGCTCAAGGCGCTCCTATATTACCTGGCTAAGCAAGGCGTTCATAGCGCACACAGCTTTTCAAGGAATTACTTCCTACCGGTACCCATTTACCTCACATGGGTTGAGTGCAGCACATTGTGGATTAGTTTCTTGCCAAAAGAAATTATGCCATGGCTGGGATTCGAACCCACGACCCTCTGTTTCAAAGTCTGAAGACTAATCCACTGGGCCTCAACGCTCCACTTATTGATAATTTGAATAAAGCAAATTGGCTTAGCTCTGTTGATTGATCAAGTGCATTGTTTTTCACCATGTTCTCATCTTCAACCTTCTCCTTCACTATCTTCTTTATCTAGGTTAGAAACATTGAAAGAGCTCAAGAAGGAGAAAAAGACCGGAAGGGATGCGGGAAAGTTGAAGAAGAAGAAGAAAAGGAAACACAGACATCGTGATGAGAGTGATTCTGATTCTACACAAGACACTTCAAGGTTAGTTTATTTTTGGCTTTTCGCTCAGTAGCGTATGAGCCATTCAGCGATACACAGGTAATGAGGATTCGTGTCCACAGCGCTTAGTGGCATTAGTTAACATTGATTTGACTTTTAACAATCTCAGCTGCAAGGTCCTATTTGCCACCTCTGTCTGTGATATGCTCTAAAAAGGACACCCTGAAAAAAAAATTGCATTTGGAAATCATTACGTAGTGCTTCAAAAAAGTTAGGAATGTAGTGACCGGAACACCGTCTTGAAATCGTTTTCATGAACCTGCCCAGCTGAGAAATCAAATGATTCCACATATATGTTGAAAAAGTCTGCACAATTTATGTCTTCTTCCTTCTGGGTGTTTTGAACTCCATACATGTATGAACAATACGATATACAATACATATCAAAGTTCAGGATCTATTTACAACCTTTGTAATGTTAACAAATATGACAAATTGGAATCAGAGAAAATAGTGGACATATGTGTGACTAGGGGCCCATTGCAGAAAGAGTTGCAATCAATCGCAACTCCAAAAATAATGCACAACTTGATTTTCAACCAATCGACAGCGCGCATTTGGGACTTGCAATTGATTTTTTTGACTTGCGTTTAAACGCCACTCTTTCTGCAACGGACCCCTGCTACCCCCAAAACGAGCAATAAGCCACTAGGGAAGGTTCACTGTAAAAACTAAAACAATAATTTGGTCTTCAAAAAGTCAAAATTATGAAATGAGTTCATCTGAAGGGGTAACTCTCCTTCGTACGATCGGAATTTGAAGTTGTAAGAGTTAAATAAAACACGAGACATGTGATTTTTTTGTTACACTCTTTTTTTCTGGACAGCTTGGAAGTTCATAAAGATTAGAAAGTGTGTACATCTTGTGCTTGAGTGAACCTCAAACTCAAGCAAATCTATTGTCAATTCTAACAATTTATATATCATGTTAAAGCATAGAATGGTCTGTATCAAGCAGGCATGGTATCAAGCTCAATTAAAATCTCAAAACTCATCTTGGGCAACTTGTTGGTTTTGGTGTGGCAAGTCATAAATTTAAATAAAAGAACATATTTAATTTCACAGTCATGGGACATCAAAATAAGAAGATTATGAAAGGTTGTTAAAAGTTATCAAAAGCTAGCTGAATTAATAATATTGACATAAAATGATAGGCAGAGGCTTCATCTATTATAAATAGGCCTATCTTTGCTGTCATGTTTAAATATATTATAAAGCAATATCTCTGATGCCGTGAGACTATAGCAAATACACCCTTTCTTCTTGCTTCACACATTTTTCTCTCATCAGCAAATATCTTGTGGCAGTTTTTTGGCAAGAGAGTATAGGCAATGGGTTCTTTGCACACACTGTTGGTAGTCTTGCCGCATCAGACACATCTCTACTGTTAAGCGTCACATCACAGATAATGATAATTATAATAATAATACGACGTTGCTTGTATAGTGCATATCACTGCCCATGGGCGTCTGTATCAGAGATGCCAACCGTTACGGATTCGCCGTATTTGTTCCGATTTTATTCCTCCAATTACGGTGTTACGGCAACAATAAAAAGGTTACGGAAAAAACAACTACAATACATGTGTATTGTGTATTGCTTTGCTGTGCATGTGTATATATGCGTGTATTGTGTATTGTGCATGTATATGCGTGTATTGTGTATACTTGTATCGTGCATGCAGCGTGTGTGTGGCCAACGGTAAACCAACGGGAGTTTCTCTACTGAGATTTCTATTGCAAGCGCCTCCGCGCGCTGCTGCTGAATACACAGCGAAGTGCGGAGTGCAAGCCGCGGTTCATGCATGCACAATGTCAATGGCGATTGGGTGGTTGAGCGTATAAACGATGCTACTTCGCGGGATGTTCCTGAGAAACTCCCATTTGTTCCTGACAAATATGGTAAATATTCCTGACAACCATCCCTTTAGGTTGGCATCTCTGCTGTATGCGCTTAATAGGAGAATAGACAAAGAAAGACAGCGGATTAAAGCTATCATGTAGACTGTCTCAATCATAAAACCGCTTAAACAAATAAGATATAGCTGCAACCTCTGTCTAGATTATAGCCTAATCAAAGATCTCCGTAGAGCTAGACTATTGTCACAACACATGTGTTATAGTTTTCTTATTTACTGATCTTCAATTATTTTTTCTTGCTTTCAGCTCTGAATCAGAGTCCAGTGATGGTAGAACAAAATACAGCAAGTCGTCAAGAAATAGCAAGAGGAAATCGTCGGACAAGTCATCAACGAGAAAACGTCATAGTTCAGAGAGCGATGATGAAGGCGATTACAGAGGAAGGAAGTCAGAAGCAAGAAATGACAAAAGAAAATTGTCAACGAGAAAACGCCAAATATCGGATAGTGATGATGAAAATGATTACAGAAGAAAGAAAGCAGGATCTAAAAATGACAAGAGAAAATCGTCCATCAAATCATCGACGAGAAAACGTGAGATATCGGACAGTGATGATGAGAATGATTACAGAGGAAAGAAACCAGGATCTAGAAATGACAAGAGAAAATCATCCGACAAATCATCGACGAGAAAACGTGAGATATTGGACAGTGATGATGAAAGTGATTACAGAGGAAAGAAAGCAGGATCTAAAAATGACAAGAGAAAATCATCCGACAAATCATCGACGAGAAAACGTGAGATATCGGACAGTGATGATGAAAGTGATTACAGAGGAAAGAAAGCAGGATCTAAAAATGACAAAAGAAAATCATCCAACAAATCATCGACGAGAAAACGTGAGATATCGGACAGTGATGATGAAAGTGATTACAGAGGAAAGAAAGTGAAGGAAAGTAATAGAAGGAACAAAGAGCAGACAGGAAGAAGGTCAGAAGGCAGGAGAGAAGTAAGGAGAGACCGTATGAAAGATTCTTCCAACAGTGAAAGTGAAGATGAAAGTTTTAGGAAAAAGAAGAAAAGAGATAGAATTACAAGTGATCAGAAGGATCAAACGTTAGGAAACAGAAGTAGACAAGGCAGAGGGATGTCCAGTAGTGATAGTGATGACAGTCATGAGAAGAAGAATATCGAAAGGAGACCAGGCAATAGGGAGAAGGTGCATGATAAGAAACAGAGGAGCCGATCTTCTGACAGCGATGAAGATGATGGAAGAAGAAGGAGAGACGATAGGTCAACCCATCGGACAGACAGAGATGAAATCAGACTGGGAAGAAATGATAAGAAGATTTCGCAAAGGAGAAATGATGATAGGCAAAACATGCATGATAAGACGGGCCGATCTTCTGACATTGACAAAGATGATGAAAGAAAAAGTAGGAAAGACGATAGGTCAACACATCGGACGGACAGAGATGACAGCAGACCGGGAAGAAATAATAGAAAAATAGACAGGACAGAAATAGAAGGGAGAGAAGATTATCCCAAACAAAATAGGAAGGATGACAGCAGGTATAGAAGGGGAGATGAATATGAAGAAGATAAAAAGAAAGTCAAAGGTAATAGCCCTTTACGTGTCGAAGACGAGCGAAAGGTGTCTACCAGAGAAAATCATGATGGAAGAAATGGAGATAAGGCTGAAAGTTATAGGAAAGATAGAAGAAACAGTGATTATGATTCAGGAAGAACGGGCCGGTCTGCAGAGAGAAAAGATGATGTGAGAAAGGAAAAGGGGAGGGAAGATACAAGGGATAAGAACGACGGAAGGGGTGGATCTGGAAGAAAAGATGACCACGGAAAGGGTAGATCAAGAAATTTAGAACTGCACAATCCTTACGATAAACCTACCGATCTGGAGGAAAGAGGGAAGAAAATGCTCGGTGAATTTTTCAAGCAGATAGTATGATTTGTCAAACTGAAGGCAAAATTCTAGTTCACAAGTCATTAGGTAATGACGGTAATGGTATACATGTATGTACAAGTAATCAGAGATCAGCCAAGTAAAATCAGTATTTCTATGGTACTGTAGTTACCGTAATGACACAAGCGTAGTTGAGCAGTGTTATTATCAGCCCGTTTTCATTTTGTGGTTACCTCGAAATCACTCTAAATTACGGTAAACCTGACCCTCGAAACACGGGGCCCTAGAAAGCAAATACATATATCTGCCAACGTAATGACTTGTGTGCTGCAGATGTGTAGTTATTGTTATTTTCATGAAATTTTCACCAAGAATGGTTATATGCTACCAATGGCGCAATGAGCTAAAAAGATTTGAGAGGCCAGACATGGAGTATGAGGCAAATTTTTAAGTTGCTGTCTGTGAGCAAGCAAAAAAAAAAAAAGGGGGGAAAAATATGTGACATTTAGAAAATGATGTAATATTACCTTTTTTCAGTTTCCTGTTTTTTTTTTTTTTTTTTTCAAAGGGGTACTCGAGGATAATAATGATGATTTGAACAGACAAAGTAAAATCAGCAGAAAAAATCCTGAAAAAAAAAATTCATCGAAATCGGAAAAAGAATAACAAAGTTATTGAATAGACTGGGCTATTTCGACACCTACATGTAGGAAGATGGGGGCTGATCTCGGCCGTCAATTGTGCGATCGCGACGAAAATTGGCACACGCATTACCCATGGCATAATCTACAAGATAAACTTCCGTGAAAAATCTCACTGCTTTATTCTGACCCTAAACAAGACGAAATTAATGTATTTTTATCAGTTAAAGGAAAAATAATGAAACATTTATGAATTTTGGCTAAAAACACTATTTGCATTTGATTTGTACACGAATTCACATTTTTGAGCAATTTTGGGTCTGCAGCTGCATGCACTTACAAAATGTTGCATAATTTCAGAACCGTGTACCTGAGGATCACAATTTTGGTCTCAAAGTTGCGAGAGACTTGAAAGTAAAAGGTCAACGAGCGACGATGTCAAAACATTTTGCGCGGTAGATTTATTGTGAAAAATTTCAAGGGGGCTGAATCAGCCCCCCCCCCCCCCAGTCTTCTATAGGGTTAAAGGGTTCTCCAGGCAGAAAATATGATTTGAACAGATAAAGAAAATCCAGACAAACAAAACACTGAAAATTTGAAATCGGACAAGGAATAACTAAGCTATGGCATTTAAAAGATTTGTAAGTATTCCGGTGGAACAATTCTAGGCATGTCTTCATGAATATTCAATGAGCAAACTGATGATATCATATCTCCACATTTTTGGGGTATTTTTACTATATGAAATAAGGTTTATTCAAAATGAAATGACAACTGATTTAGTGCATGAGGTATTCATTGCTGCAATTTATTTCATTATGAGGGAGACATATTCACACATGTATGAAAAAAGGAAACAGATATGACTACATGTAATAACATAAAAAAAGGAAAGTGGGGATGTAACATCATCTGCCAATCTAATGAATATATATGACAACATGCCTATAACTGTTTTCACAAAATAGTGCTAAATTATAAAATTCAATAACTTTAATTTGGTATTTGTTATCAGATTTGATGAAATTTTCAGCAGTTTGCTCTAAGAATTTTACTCTATTTATTTAGATATAAATATTTTCATCCCGGAGTACCCCTTAAAAGCTCTGAATTATTCCAGTGAAACAGCTCTATGCTTATCTTAATGAATATGCAACGAGCGAGCTGATGATGTTATACCCCATGTATTCTTTTGTATTTTATTATATGAAATTATATTTACTCAAAGTTTGTCCAAGTATGAAAAATTTAGATTGACAGCTGATTTACTATTTGAGATAATTATTGCTGCAACTTATTTTGTTACAAGGGATATATATCATAAGCAGATGTATGAAAATATGAAACTATAATATAATTTCAATTTCATGTAATAATATAAGAAAAAGGAAAGTGTGGACATGACCTCATCAGTCCATCTATTCCATATTCATGATAGCATGCATATTACTGTTTTCAAAAATACATCTTTAGAATTCAATAAGTTTGTAATTTCTTATTAGAATTTGTTGAATTCAATTTTTCAGCATTTTGCTCTGTGAATTTAATTATTTTCAGCCCAGAGTACCTCTTTGAGACTTGTCAAGTAGGTAAATTTGTCTATTGCCAACCCGTCCACTCATCACATGATCTACATTCATTTAGTCTAACAAACATTTGGTCCAATAATCACTACGTCTAATCACCAGATCATCTCATAACCAGTTGGTCTAATACCCATTTTCTTTTCACTAATTTTTTTTTCCAAATAAAACTCAGTCCAATTAGACCAAATTGTATCTGGAATAAATTGATGTTAGACCGACCGGATATTAGTTGAATTGTTGAGAGGACGCATTGGCAATTAGACCATGTAGACAGTGGAGGAACTGATGGTAGACCAAATGATAGTAGATGAGTTGGAAATTGGATGAATTGGCATTAGACCAATTGAAAATAAACCATGAAGCATACCCCAAAGGGAGCAGATCAAGTAAGTAAACACTTGACTGAATGGCCTGTATTCTGAAGTCAGGTTTAACTTAGACCATGGACTAACTCTGTGCTAAAATTATGGAAAGGCAAAAGTGTCAAAATTTGTATTACATTGTATGTTTTTTATGCTTTGCTCTTTCCTGGTTCTTTGATTGTGAAGACAATTATCTATTCATAATTCCTAGACAATTGAGAATGATTTGATAGTCAAATGAGCTGAAATATTATATCTCTATTGTTAGTGATTTGTGTCACAATTGGCTTTCCATACTTAAACCACAACTTTAAACCCGAGTTTAGATTAAACCCGAGTTCAGAATACGGGCCATAGTGTGTAAGCTATGCTGGGAGACTTTCATATGTATTTCATCTGGAATAAGCCTTATTGCGGTTGTAACTGGGCATGAGCAGTAAAAAGCAATTCGAGATAAAACATCAAGATGGTTTCAAATTCACTAACATAAGCATTTGTGATTTGATTATTTTTCATTCATTAATTTTGAATATTCTTTTCATCACATCCACTAGTAACATTGTTCATTATTATTGGTATTTGACAGTTACCCAAAAAATGGTCAATGTGCCAAAAGTGGACAATACGACAATTTCCAAACTACGTCACTGCCATTCTACGCTAGTCACCAGGGGGGTGGTTCACAAAGATTTAAGTATGACTTGGAGTCGCACTTGAATGTCTATTTGCTTGTGGTATAGAAGGCATGACCGCATTGATCAGATCATGCAAAGAGGACGCACACTACTGCATATTGATCAATAAGATTGCGCGTTGCATATCTTGTACGCGTCAGCATTTAAGTGGAACTTAAGTCATACTTAAATCTTTGTGAAACACCCCCCAGATCTATGCCCCGTCTTCTTTCTTTCGTAGAGTTTGAATATCACAGGACGCTATGTCGTAATAGCTTACACAGCATCTTCACTTGAAAGTCTGAGCGCTTTATATCCAAATGAAAAATGGGAAAGGTCAAAATTCGATAAAAGTTGATCATGAGCTAACCGTGAATTGACTTATTTCATATACTAGTAAATGATGTTGTAAATGAATGTAGCATTCCCAACTGAGTGAATTGCCCATTGTCAACATTACTTGCACTGAACATTGTACATAAATCTTTGAACTTGTACAGGAAATGGATGAAGGCTGGGTACTTCCGATTCAGTTTTGATATGAATAATGATGACTTTGTACTTGTTTCCTACGTCACATCAGATAGAATTTCAGTATTGTTCAGGAATTGGCGAATTTTCATTTATGATGTTCAAACTGTTTGTCAGCTGAAATGAAAATAAATGTATAAACTTTTTTTATGAATGATCAATTCCAACTTGTAAATATATGTTTGTTTGATAATAATTGGTTCACCTTCATATTTGTTAATGCATAGGTAAGTGCTTGAATCAAACCAACTTTTGACATCTGGGTTCCGTTTCATAAAACTTGTTATAATAACAAATTTACAATAACAGTTAAAAGCTACTGAAATCCTTCAATCTGATTGGCTGATAGTAACTGTTATAGAAATCATGCCATTGTTATTATAACAAATCTTTATGAAAGTGGAACCAGGTGGGTGTTTCATAAAGCTGTAAGTTACCAATGACTTTATAAACGACTGGTGATCATTTCTAGAGCTAAATTGTGTGCACCAAATTTTACATGGGTGTAGATTTAGTTCCTAAGAAAGGATCACCAGTAGTTCATAAAATTGCTTGTAACTTACAAAAGTTTTATGAAACACCCACAGGGGGTTATAACATAAGTTAATATTTACAATTGATTGTAAGTTTTTGTACATCGTTTTTAGAAAAAAGGGTTTTCACTATAAAATGAACACGATTTTGGTCAAGAAAAATTTGACAAGTATAAAAACAAATCGTGGGGGGGGTCACTCCTAAATGAAGATAAAATGGGTCAACCCTTTACATTATTGCCTACCAATCACCAGGGCCATGTGCATTCTAATTGATCATATGATGCCCACATATAGATTGTAAAGTGCATCCCACAAAAAGTGAAACCAGGAATTATTGATGATTTATCATAACTTAATTGCAAATATGTTAGACAAATGACTCACATGTAACATTGTAAAGCTTTACAGGGTGTCGCAAGAAAGTAGTGGGAATCAATTGCAAACTTCCCTGGCAAATTTATGATTAATATATTATAACCATAGAAAACCAGGGGCCCGTTTCTCAACACCGTCATAAGTCTAACTTCTTGACTAAATCAGAGATAGTGAGCTACTTGTCTGCAAACCGTTTCACGAAGCCCTCTTTACCAAGATCGGGCACAACAACCTCACTAAATATTTATGACACCTCCGAACCTGTCTTAACTTCTTTCTTAATGACGTAGTGGCATCACGTGGGTAGACTATGACATGCGAAAGTGCCTAGAAATTTTAAAATTATAATCTTACGTAATCAATCATAGTGGTTGAAATCACATCACAAAACAAGTGGGTTAATGCATTCAATGATAATTGTAATACAAAGAAACTATAAAGACTGTTGGTAAACGCCACAAAACCGTTCATTTTGAAATAGTAAAATGATTCAATCGATAAAGATTCTACCACGTCAGGCCATCCATAATTGAACTCGTATTTTTTGTTTTCAGACCCTTATTAACAGTTGGATGAATTCTATCTCTAATTTATGCATATAATTTGTTCAATATCGTATCTTTCGATATCAATGATTAAAAATGTTTCGTTAAACTATATTTTGATGACGTTTGGAATTGTAAAAGTCCGTATAATTATCATCATTTTACAAAGAAAACCGTTATGGTTTACTTTCGTAAACTATTAAAATTGGGTCTCCTGGGGGTACCCATCTCAACGTCCACAAGTGATTTTTTAGTCATGAAATGAATTATTCATAATTTAATTTTCTCTGCAATTGAATGCTCAAGTCTTCATGGTCTAAGTATGTATGATGCATAATTCACCTGTGCTATTATTTTGAAAAGATTTATTTCCCAATTCATCATAACATTTGCAATTTTGTCATTTATGTTTTTGACTAAGGCTACGCCTCGTCTGCTCTTTCTACCGATAGTATCGATATCAAGGTACTCTAGTTAGGAAGCCTTTTGAGAAACAGGTTTAGTAAGATTGGAACTAACTCCGTGGTTGGTGGATAAAGATATGACTAAGTCCATGTGTTGAGAAACGGGCCCCAGATTGTTTTTTTAGTAAACCACAATGGAGTGCAAAACTTGTAATTAATTGCAAGACTTATGATTGATTTAGGAACTTGAAATTGAATTGCAATTCATCGCAAGACACGAGTGGGTAAGAACAATTTGAAGAAAGGAAACTGAAAAGTCATTTGGTGGGCATTATCTGAATTTCAAAAAGAAAAAGAGATGCCTAAAAAGTTCAAAATCTGCTTTTTAGTTTGATACATCAATCACAGATAATGGTCAAGAAATAAAGTCCTGTTTCTTTTGACTAAGTCCATAGTCTAAAACAATTTTGTTTTATATAATTATTTAAATCAAAACATCATTTACAAACAGAACTTATTTCTTGTCCCTTTTCTGTGACTAAGGCATCAAATTTAAGAGCAGGTATTGAATTTTGTGGAAATGCTAAATAAAAAACATTGAAATTCTAATATTGTAAAAAATCTTTAATGGATTTTCTTCAATCTTTGAATAATATTTTTTATTATTTTTCTGCTATTTTTACCAAAAAAACTTTTTTGTCAGGGTGAAGTTCCCCTTGAAAATTCAGATACATGTACCACCCTCCAAATTACATTTAATATCCATTTTTCATTTTTGCTTTACTCACTTATGTATGAATGAGGAATAATCTGACTTATACAAGGTAATTTGTCTATAGTTATGGTGATTAAGTTCTGATAAATGATTAATGATTCTCGGTTTCATTTTTTCTGGGATGCGGTGTATAGCAAAACAACTGCAAATAATGATAAACGACCAAATGATATGAAATGTGAACATGATTTTAATCAATCATTCTTAGGTATTGGAACAAATCTCTACTGATCAAGACATATACAAAACATGAACCATATCCCCGAATATAACCATCAATACAATGTGCACATATACAGTGTTTGCTGTAATAGTCTTGGGGGTAATACCTTCAATGCAAAGTCAATATAGAAAGATACAAGACTGCTGGTCCATGCTCTGATATACAAATATATATATATATATATATCATATATACCCAACAAAAACATAGGAAAAGGATATATATGAAATGAATACAACTATCTACGAGAGGGGGGTCTTGTTCATATAGAGAACATACACGCTACATTGTCTGTACATATTGATACATTTTACATGAAATATTGATATTATGGTTGTGACCAAGTTCTGAACCTTGCCTAACCTACTGTCAGGCGGGGAGGGGGGGGGGAGGTTCAAAAAGGGCACATGCTTCCATTCCCCCCCCCCCGTTATGTGGACCTTTTCTTCTAGCTCATTTTGCTGAAATATTTTGTTACATGGGATAGTGCCTCCAAAAATGGTGGTGACCTTTAATTATTCTTCTTTTTTTTTATCATGATTTAATTGCCCCTGCTTCTGGTAAATCCTTGTTCTGCCCCTGCCTACAATGGCAAAGTATGTTTGCAAACAAGCTCCCCATATTCATTGAAGTTCTCATGAATATCAGTACATTGTTAAGGGTAATCTTTGAATTCCCCCTATTTATCAGGCAGACGAGGTAACTAGTGGTTGTTTCATAAAGCGGTAAGTTACGAGTGACTTTACAAACGAGTGGTGATCCTTTCTCGTGGTAAACGATTCACAATGCATTTCGGTTGGCATTGATTTAGTTCCTGAGAAAGGGTCACGAGTCGTTCGTAGAGTCGCTTGTAACTTGCAAACGGCTTTATGACACTTCCAGGGCCCTGTGGCATAAAAGTTACTATTATAGTAACTATGCCATCCAATGGTCACTTCCATGGCAACGACAATCAAGATACAATCAGAATCAAGGATTCGATGGGTGGATGTTTTATAAAGCTGTTGTTAAGTTATGCATGATTGGAACATGTTCTAAGGTGTCAAGTCAGCTATATAGAAATATATCATTAAGCACCAGAAAAGATTACTAGGCATGCGTAAATTAATTTGTAACCTACGGAAGGCTTTATGAAACACCCACCTGGATTACGGAAAAGGCAAATGAACAAAAAGTTTATCGTGATCAAAGGAACAACATTTCATGAATAAAATAGAGATTTTCTCTATTTGTTATAAGCCACTGACATCTAAGCACCCAATTGGCTCAAAGCAAAATAATGAAAATCACTAGTATTTCTTGCATGAAATAATCCTCTCTAAATCGCCATTCCTCGCATTGTAAACAATACACATGTAGCATCGCTGAATGGTGTACACAATATATCAGACATATTTACAACATGACGGATGGAATTTAAAAAAAAAAACATAGAGAATGCTTTATCAATTATTCACATACTTGCAACATCCAATAGAATAACAAAGAGTGATATGAAATCGATCATATCAACTGGTTCTTGGTCTTCGCTAGAATATCTCGCAGCAATGGTTACTAAGAATATATATCTTTGCTTTTTGCCAACTAATAAATGTTTCCATAGAGCATTTTCTTGAGCAGCAAAGAGCCAATTCCAGACAAATTTGCATTAAACGCAACTCCAAATTCAAGCCGAGTCCCAAATACACATAATTGATTGGATAAAAATGAAGTTGCGTTTGACGAAAACTCTCAGCAACGAGCCCCCCAGTTCAACAATTCTCAAAAATAGATCATAACCATAAGCACAATATCAAAATAAAAATTCTAATATCCACTAAATTAGTATTCATTTATGAATATCTCCTCTTTCCATTCTAATCTGTTTCTTCCTCATATTCTCCTAATATGCAGATTAAGTATCTGCGTGCAGTGATTTAAGGCAGCTACTATCAACTCAATTTGTCATACATGTAGAATACATTTAAAAATAAACACGCATTTCATAATTATGGTAATTATTATTCAATGATTAATATCGTGTGAGGTACATGTACATTGTGTGTTCAGGGTGATATTTATAAAGCAATTAGTAAGCTAGGCATGCCTTTGCGTAAGACTGGTGACATATTGTTGGTGCTTAATTTTTATCCTCATGACCTAATGAAGTTGAAATCTGATATTTTAGGGGTAAAACTTGGGCTGATAACGAGCATCTGAACATCTACATGCTTGCCTCTTTGCATTATAAGTTTGATCAGGGTCATGAGAAATTCACTAAAGTTTTGTTGAAAAAATTAGATATCTTATTTAACTTAGAACAGTTCACCAGTTGTACGCGACGCCATGCATACCTTACAATTTATAAAATAGCCCCTCGGTCTCTGCAATAAAGAACTTCAACTCATAGGACCATATTCTGAAGTCAGGTTTAACTTAGACCATGGTCTAACAAACTCTGTGCTAAAATTATGGGAAGCCAAAAGTGTCAAAATTGTTATTAAGTTGTATGTTTCTTGTGTTTACTGTGCTCTTTCCTGATTCTTCGATGGTGAAGGCAATCATCTATTTATACTTCCTAGACGATTATGAACGATTTGAGAGCCAAATGAGCTGAAATATGATATCTCTTCTGTTAGTGATTTATGTAACAATTGGCTATCCATAGTTAAACCACAACCTTTAACCCGAGTTTAAGTTAAACCCGACTGCAGAATACGGGCCATAAAGTCATGCATAAAGTTGAAACCAACCGGTACATGGTGTTCAGTCTATGCATCTGAAGATATTGTTACAAGCGAAACATGGCACGTCCAATTATGTTGCATTTATATGATCACTATTACAAGTTCCTCGGTTACAAAGACAATTTATACATACCCAAAGTTTCTAAAACAGTTTCTAGTCTACATGTATGAAGTTTCAATATATAAATTCATTAGTTCTCATTAAAATTTCCCATTCTTAAAACCATAAATTACTTTGATTATACACTTTATCACTTATTGAACATTTTCTAGAGGCAAATGACAGGGGCAACTGCAGGACGTGTACATGTAAGCAATGTCCCAAAATGGAACAAACATTTTCAATGCATGTTTGGTCATAATCTACATGTACATGGCACGCAGTCACTGTTTTCGTGGTATCTTCTTCACTGGATCCGTTCTATCTGCATGTAGCGCTTTGCTCGACAGGACCGTTGAATAAATTTTGATAAAAAAAGCAGCACTCAATATAAACAGGGAGGTGGAAATTTTGTGTACAACAAAGTATACATACTGTGTAGGTCCATCATAAAAGGACTTCCAAGTGGTAATACCCAATTTACGTTTGGTCTATAATGTGATTACTGTACATCCTGCCTATCGCACAATCTCCTTAAGGTGGCAAACAACAATCCAATCACATGATCATCATAGCATCTACAATTTTGCATAGCACAGAGTTATTACATCCACTCGCTCGGAGCGATCTTTCGCAAACGAGTACCGGCTACCGACAGTGAGTGAAGTTGCCATAGAAAGAATACATGCGATCATCCACCACAAAACAAACAATTAATTGCCAGGCAAGTTGTTATATAATTAGCCAAAATGGTAATCTGGGGAGTGTTTCATCAACATTTTTGTCCGACAAGTTGTCAGATCTGACATCTTTCCTTATGTTGATTGGCTAAGAAGCACTGTTACTATGGCAACTGTCGGATAAAATGGGACTTGTCGGATAAAACGTCTGACAAGTCCTTTCATGAAACGCTCCCCTGGTCTTCACAAATCAAATTTAGAAAATAAGGTTACCAGAAAAGCAACTCTTTTTCTCTATACTGTCAAAACAAGATACAAGAGTTTCTTTGCCACAGTTCCCCCCCCCCCCCTGACTGCTTGGAAGGGAAACCCACATCAGATTGCACGTTATGCAAGTATTATGCCTGAGTGAACTGCAGACCTGCCAACCTCTGGGAATGAAAAATTGTATTCTGTGATAAAAAAAAACTCACCAAAAAAGAGTATTTCATAATAAAATGCATGGCGCACTCGCTCATCTCGGCGCTCAAGCTGCATGCAAGCTAAAATGCGCACTACTCTTCCAGATGAAAAAAAAACAACATTGAAACATGTGTATATCTCACCCTGGTTTTAACAAAATGATTGAAAAAAAAACAAGTTACCTGAAATTACATTGATCTAATAACCATATTTGTGTAAGTTTTATGAAATAGAGACATATAGAGATGATTTTTCTCAATAAATTACGATTTGGTTGCAAAAACGTACTGGTTGGCAGGTCTGGAACTGCAAATGCTGAACTTCCATTTTCTCCTTATTCTCAGAAGCTCACGCTGAAATGAGCTGTACTTCTCTGTATTCTTATTTACCAATTTTGATAGGCTATATAGCATTTCACAGCTTGGGATCCTGCCTTTTCAACCTTGATGTAACTCTAATAATTCAATATGGGCAACTTATTGTGGATTTTAGGGTGGATGGCCACAGATGCGGACCGATAACGTGAGACAATGTTGAGTTGAATCACCGAGCCTTGCCCAGCACATATGAAAGACGACGAGGTAGCACATTACGAGGGCCATTCATTGTATGGCAACTACATGCACAGCTCTGCCGAGTAAATCTAAGACTGTTCTGGCAAAATGTTGGGCAAACCCGTATGGTAGATTTCCAGCTCCATGTGTATTTTTAGCTATCAAAATATGCACAAGTACCTAAGGTTTATTAGGAATTATGGTGACATGGATCCCCATCAAACGATTGGCTGAAATCTATCATGTGACCTATCGTTTATGTTTATAGGAATTTGCTAACGACTGGTATTAATGCCGGGTTCTATTGACCAGTCATGGTTTTGAAGGTGAGGATGGTCTATCAAATAACAAGGATCCAGGTAGCTATCTTTCGTAACACACATCATTTTACTCGGGCTATACAATAACTACACAAACACGTTACCTGTGAAACAGTCCAAACGAATAGAACTATTCCAAAGATACCTTGTGTGTGTGTGTTGTCCTCAATGATGTGTATTACATGTATAATAACCTAGAAACATACTAATGACAGGAAGGTACTACTTGTACAGGAATATTGAGAGGAAATTGACAGTTGAAAAACAGAAATCATTAATTTGCAAAAAAGTGATGTATTCAATCATTTTCTACCAAGCAAATCTATTAATTACCTGAAATGTAATTACAGCACGACCCGCTGAAGAACTTTTTTTGGAACTGAAGTGGCTACCCTGGGTAAATATGCAGTTATTATCATCATTGTTATTAATGCAAGTGTCTCATTAAGCTATATATGGTAGCGCAGTAAGCAGACATAATTTACTTGGTAGAAAAATACCAACATCACTTTCCTCAAATTTCACTCTTTTGGACCAAAGGACTTCTGTTTCTCAACCCCTGTCATATTGTTCTCTTAAAAAGAATTTATTCCTTCACTTCTTTTGTTTAAGTTGGTTAGAGAGCCAGTCTAATCCTTCGTAAAGTCCATCTCCAGAAGTAGCACAGGTTGCCTGGACGTACCAGGAACGATTGTTACGAAGCCGATTAAGGTTAAGCTTATCGGTAACCTCCGCAACCTGCATAGCATTAGGCAAGTCCTATAACATAATCAGAAAACAAATACATTAGAATATATAACAGATGATAACTAATCACAGATATTGATTTGAGTAAAATAATTTCTTAGATTTTTTTTCCTCTTAGGAAGATGATTGGACTCTCAGACAGAATATAAATTTAAAAAACTCAAAATTGTATTTGCCAATGGCATTCCATTTTGATCATTTTTATTTTAAAACATAAGAGTGCATGAGTATACATGAACATACAAAGTGAAGTAAGTTTAAAAGGGTTGACTTAAAGTCGCACTTTTGCGTGCCATATAAAGGCATCACCACATCGGTCAAATAATACAAAGAGGACGCACGCTATTAAAGTACTGCGTATTAATAAAAAAGATTCTGTTCCACATATTGCGCGTCAGCACTAAGCATAACATTAAATCATTCTTAACTTTTTGTGGAAAAAATACATTTTTGACAAAAAGAACAATCTTTCAAAGAAAAACAAGATTTTCGACTGCATGCAGTTGGAATTAATGCCTCTGCCACTGTCAGATTAAAAATATACATGCACACATCTAACTTCTAAACATTTGAAATGATGACCTCTACAACACTATAAACCGCCTACTATGGGCGCATCATGGTCTATTGGTTACGACTCTCATCTTTCAATCAGAGGGGCGTGGGTTCGAATCCCAGCCATGGCGTGTTTACCTTTACAAGAAATTTACCCACATTGTGCTGCACTCGACCCAGGTGAGGTGAATGGGTACCCGTTAGGATCTATTCCTTGAATGCTTTGGCGCATATATGGAAGCTCAGCTACAGCCGGGGTAATAATATGATACCAAGTATCAAGAGCAGTATGCAATTATAGTACATGTAGCTGCGCTATACAAATGGAACATATTATTATTATTACTGTGGACGGAGGCATAAAAAAACAAATTCTTGTTAAGTACCTAGCAAATTGGTGACCTCTTACCTGTTTGTTTGCAAAGATAAGTACCACTGCATCTCTCAAGTCATCCTCATTCAACATTCTAGTGAGCTCTTGATGGGCTTCTTCTATCCTTTCTCTGTCATTGCTGTCTACAACAAATATCAGACCTGGAAAGGAAAGGAAAATCATGATACTGTAAATTTTGCATATACCGACAATTCTCTCTTTCTCCCTCTCTGTTGCATCATACCTCTAACTCCTCCCTATCCATTCTCATTCCAATCACCCTTTAACTTCCATTTATTACATACATTTCTTAACCCCTCTTCCCGCCTACCCTCATCCTTTTCGTCTAATCACTTGTTTCCCTTGCAAGCATAACAAGCGGTTCCTTGACATTTGCTCCTGTGACAACTGCTCCACAATGAATTCACACAAAAGGAATGACCAACTTCAACCCAGGGCCCTGTCTTACAAGAAGTTACGATTAATCCAATCAAATGTAACTCTATGGAAATCCACCAGGGTCATAATTTTTTCTACAGGAAATTTGCACAAAGTCCTTGGTAAACACAGAAAAGCACAATGAATTTTCAAGAAAACAATGAATGCATGAATATGAATCATAGTTAGAAAATATTTTGAACAAACATGCATAATAGATGTTGATGTTGCTGGCCGTCCATAGTTGCGATTGATTGGATCAATCGCAACTCTTTGTAAGATGGGCCCCTGGATTAGATCCTATCCTAAATCTAAACATAAAACCCGAAATTGCAACCCTAACCCCATATCATATAGTCAAAATAAAGCCTGGAGCAACTGTCACCAGAGCAAATGTTGTGTCACCTACAATGTAACTATTCCCCTCTCTTATACATGTTGGCCCGTATTCTGAACTCGGGTTTAAATTAAACCCTGGTTTAAAGTTGTGGTTAAAGTATGGAGAGCCAATTGGGGCACAAATCCTCAACAGCACACATCCAATTTATTAACTCATATGACACCCAAATTGTCTGGGAATGATAACTGAAGTATTTTGAAGTATTTTTCATCATTATGAAAGCAAAAGGGAACAAATAGTAAACATAAGAAATATACAATATAAACAAAATGTTAGAAGTTTTGGCTTCCCATAATTTTAGCACAGAGTTAGACCGTGGTCTAAGTTAAACCTGACTTCAGAAAACGGGCCATTGGCTCAAAATTTCTCTCTCTTTCCACTTTGCTGTCTATATTCTTCTCGCTCCATCAGTCTTTCTTAGGCGTTCGCCACGTTTTGCTCGTCTTTCTTCTCCACATTTGTCTGCCCCAATTCTCTCCACACAAGTTAAAGATATCGATTTCAGAACATAAATAATATCAATATCATGATTTAATTTCTTGAATTTCTATCTTGAAGTGGAAATGAAATAATACTACCATCTCCCAAAGGCTCCTATACAAAATAAAAAAGTTGAGGGTGGGACACATCGCATCCCCCCCCCCCCCCCCCCACAAGGATCACTGCCCATTTACAGTATGTACATTTCTTACCTTGTGTGTTCTGGAAGTAATGCCTCCACAGTGGCCTGATCTTGTCTTGACCACCCACATCCCACACTGTGAAGCTTATATTCTTGTACTCCACAGTCTCTACGTTGAAACCTGCGAAATATCACACAAATTCAATACATTAAAAAGTCCTTGCACTGAATGATATTGATTTCTCATTGCATTAGTCTTTATTACGGTAGATCTGGGTCACTGAATCGTTCATTAAACAAGTAGAATTATGGCTCGGAGATTATCGAGCTGGATTTCTAACTTATCTTGCTTGAATTTATCAGCTTTTAACCAGGGTGCTACATAAGCAATTGCCCAATTGCCCGGGGCAAGTAAAGGTTAGAGTCGAGCAAGTGTTTTGAAGTAAAGACCAAAACTACTTGCCCGAATTGGGAAGCAAAATTCTCACAGTAGAGTGACCAAAATTAGGGTCGATATGATATGATATTGACCCTAATTTTAGTCATGGCAGGCAAGATAAAATCACTTTGGAAAAAGAAATGCAATAACAAGGTAGATCAGTTCATGTCAAAAGAGTGAAAAAGGCAAAACTTTCCTTTGAAGAGGTAAACTTTTTTTTTCCAAGGATTTTTTCAGGCAAGTGAAATAGATTTTGGGGCAAGTATATTCCAACTATTTAAAAATTTACTTGCCCGACTGGGCAAGTGCTTCTAAAAAGTTATGTAGCACCCTGTTGTAACATTAAAATATCAAATATTGAATATGTGTGCATCCATATTTAGTGTGTTTGTTCTCAGATTGTAATTACTCTGCAGGACCATTTGAGTTGTAGCACCGGCAAAAAAGGGATGAATGGTAGTAGTTGCAAACACACATGGCGGCGCGAATGTACATGTACATGTAAAAGGTATCATAATGTTACACGCCGATAAATTGAAACAAGAAAATTGAAGAAGTCGGGACTCAGGACTGCATGGTTGGTAATCTTATTTCCATAGCCCCTCTTCTACATATGAAACTTTCCTTAAACTGGTTAATTGTCAAAATATCTATGGATTTCTTGTGTATTTGTTTCCTTGGTCCACCGGTCTGCACAAAATACAACAGGCGACTTGCATTATCGGTTTTGATTCAGCCCTAGTCTACTATATTATATACATACAGACCAGGAGTTATTCGAATTCTACATGTAAAACAAACTGTTCAATTCCAAAATAAAGTTTCAACTTTCAAAACTGAAGATGATGATCCACAGTAGCTCATCATGTACCATGAGACCAATGACATCTCTCTTTTTTTTTTTTCTGTCATTTTTATTTTTCAATAGATAAATAATTGGTGTATCCACTCCACTGCCAAGAGAATATCATTCAAACGTAAAATCAATGTCGTATTCATACAGACCTATCGTGGGGATGGTTGTGACGATTTCTCCAAGCTTGAGTTTGTAGAGGATTGTGGTCTTTCCAGCAGCGTCCAAGCCCACCATCAATATTCTCATCTCCTTCTTGCCGAATAAACCACTGAACAATTTGGTGAAAACCCCACCCATGGTGAAGCTCAGTTTATATTGCCTTGGGGTCTAGATCGCGATAGTTGTTTCTCAGTTCCAATACTCACAGCCAACTGTTTACCTGCAGCAGTACATGTATATGAGAGAGTAAATAACACAATGCCAATATTCATTCTCATTTGATGAAATTGACAGACAATTTGACATCATCCCCCCCCCCCCCCCCCCCCCCCCCCCCCGTTCACCAGTAGAGGCGCACGGCCAATATGGGAGACTCTCTCCAATAGGGGAGACAATCTCCCACATTGGAGACTTGCTTTGCAAAAGGACAAAAGAAACAACACCAACAAAAGCATGATTTTTTCCACCCAAAATTTTGTCTCACTGAGGTCAGAAGCCCATTTGTTTTGTGTGTGATTGACAACAAAAATCCTTATCAAAAAAAAAGTAGACACTTTAAAGTAGACAGTGAAAAGGGGTAATTTCTCATGAGGAATCTGCTTATCACATTTTTATTTGCCGCCAAGGTAATCCTTTTGCAGCAAATGTAAACAAAGGATATTGGTCTCCAAAACTGGAGACTGTCTCTGAAATTGGATACCCAAATTCTTTACAAAAGTCTCTGATATTGGAGATAATCTCCCACATTGGAGACAGTCTCCAATATTGGCCGTGCGCTTCTACTGTTCACACACACACACACACACACAAACTATCCTAGACATTTTCATTAAAGAATAGGCATCTTTTTTATTATAATTTTTTAAGTCACAGCAAACATATTTTTTACTTCCATCTTCACCGCATCTCTTATTCTATATTTCATGCTATGTTTCTTTGGCAAAATTTTGTTATCAAGCCCTGGGGCCACCATCAAATCCGCCAGACCAAGTGAAAGCTTAAAATTAAGTCAATTTTCTTGTATTTATTCAGGGACTCAGTTTTAAGGGGAGTGAGAGCGATCACTCACTACCGCTCTCCTTGATCCATTTTTGGTAGAGCGATTTATCACTCGCCTCAGCGATTACTTAACAAGAGAGTGTCAGTCAATGATCATACTGATAGAGTCAACCTTGAAAACCTCATTCTCTGGCAAGGTTTGTAAATAACACTCAATTATATTGTAAGCAATAAACACACTTGCAAGAATTGCATTAAAAAGTTCAATGAGATAAATAGTGCATCGATCTACATCTGATTGTTTGTCTCCTTTGGTTGTGGGTTGTAACTTAGTGTACATTCCTCCATCCATATTGAAATCGGACAAGAGAGCTTCCCTTGTACATCAAAGAAGAGCTTTTTGTAGTGCTCCCCTTAATAAGTTTTAGGAGAGCTTTTTACTGCTCCCCTCATAATCATAAAACTGAGTCCCTGATTTATTGTACAAATTCACTATAGTATTGTCAGACCTAAACCAAATGAAATATATTGTTATTAATTTTGTGCAGAAAAGAATATACTTGTGACTCGACCCTTGCATGCACTTGTTTACTGCAACCACCCTGCCTATGGGGAATCTACATGTAGATCTACGCAGTACAAAATTCTTGGTTCTTGGTTACAAAAGTGATATTTAAGTAGTTTTGGTTACAAAGGGGTATTTCCATATGTTTGTGATTCATTTTTCATTAGAAACTTGGGATCTTTTTCTTCCTCTGCTTATATCAGAGATCAACAGTAGGGTGCTGCATAAGGAGTGTCCATCAGCAGTTAATGGTTACAGAGAGGATAGCGATGTAATACGGCTAATATGGAGTTTATAGAGGAAATTAAAAAATATGAAGCAAAATAAGCTCGTCATTTAGTTGGGAGGCGAGGTAAAGAGAGCATGGGATGTGAGTAACACAGCTGTTGTGAATGCATCTCTTTTTGTATCATAGAGGGAGTACTAGATTTCATCTGGCAGGCGTTTACTTATACATTTTCTTTTCTTAGCAGAAGTATCCGATTAGCATAAAAATGCTTGCGTGAGGAGTGTCTGAATTCCTAAACGATTCGGAATTCACTGACCGAGTTCGACACAGCACAGTACGGACGTCTTATTATCAACGCTTCGTCCACGTGTTAAACTCTATAGGCCTTATCGTAATAGATCTAGGTTTGGATTCGATGTTAAATATAAAATAATGGCGAATCAAGAAATTAACCTCGGGTTAAGCCACAAATTAAAGGCAGTTTCAGAAAATTCTACTCAATAATCTGGAGTCCCTTCGCCTTCTTGTAAGCAATGCTACAAAGGAAGCATTGGCTCGTTTAAAGATTGGGCTGGCTGTTTGATTATGTTGATTCTCGATACATTGCCCGGGTCAGCGGAGCTTCTACAACTAAAAAAGGGCGTCGGAGATGTCTTTCGAAAGGTAATAAGGTTCAATATGAATATAATTCTAGACGCCAGGAGGTGTTGGATAAGAAATTGGCCTTATTAGAGCAAGGTAAGCAGTGGGCGCAGCCCTTGCTTTGCTGAAGTAAGGTATTGCAGATATAACTAAAAGAAAGAAACATATCAGAAAAGCAGATGAATCTGAAGCAGGTTAGTGAGATAAAGATGAATGAAAATTCCAAACTAGGCTATTGCTTTTGAAATTTATGAACGGTTGTACATAATAGATATGGCCTTATGTTGTTAATGGAAGCTGTTCGTTTTTCAGCGGAATTACTTTATGACTTAATTATGGGAGATTAATCAAATAAATATATAGAGATCATTTTTATATTTTAGGTTGGTCCGCATTGGATGAATACTGATGAGGGAGAAAAGAATGAGGCAAGCTCAGGCTTGTGTAAATAGAAAGCGTAAGTTATTTCGTTCAACAAACAAGGGTTATATTGGGCAAGAATGTTGGAAATTTTCAAGGTTCTTCTACTACTTCCGACAACTTATTTCGTATACCCTTTGGGTCAAGAAATCGATATTCGCTTGGCAGTGTCGCCAACTTATATGTACAAAATAGTTGGCGCGGGTATGCAAGTTGCCTCAGACCACCGACGAACATTTTGCCTGTGGTAGACATGGGCAGTGGAGAAGTTGCCCAGGTATCAGGAAGCAAGATTCATCCTTCAGAGATAACAATGCTCAACAGAGTTAAATGATCCATTGATCATGGTCAAACTGAGCAAGGTAAATGTCAGTTTTGTTTTGTATTTGACGAAGTGTGGTATTTGAAAACTGAAGAGTAGAATGATCAGAAGCGCGTAGCAAAGGAATCTATTCTTGATTCTACCTAGTCCATAATTATATGTTAAGAAAAGATGTGTTATTTTGGTTGAATTCCACCTTTAACTAATGAACCTAGACATAGATATGACACAGATCAAACAATCTGGAATATATTGACTACTCCTGGTCCGTCAGCGGGCCCTTCTAAATTAAGAAATACAGAAACAGAGCATTGTTGAATTTGTTTCGGTTGGGAAACATCGAGTAACGTTAGTGTTGATTCGACAAGATGTGCAGGGTAGGAGGAAGAATTTTATTTGAGAAATTATGAGTATGATCAATGAAATTCAGAACCTTTGGTTAAAGGTAGATTGAATGCTTCCTTACAATTTGGAAATCAACTGATGCATCTCAATTTGTTGTAGATGTCAATGAACATGGTTACAAGTTACCTTACAATAAGATGATAAGTCAGCATTGACATCGATCCCGATTTCGTTTCTGAAGCCATTAACGAATTATTATTAAAAAGGGTTTGGTTGTTGAATCCACCACTGCACCCCATGATGTTACCCCCTTTCAGATTCAATTCAGAGTTCAGATATAAAAAGAGACTGATTCTTGGTTTACGTTATGTCAACTAACACTTGTGGAAGAACACTATTATACTTGAAGACTGGAATGTAGTCATGTCTTATTTAAAACAGGGAGATTTTGTGCTTTCCTTTGAACTTAAGCAAGGTTATCATCATTATTACATTTTTCAAGTGCATGAAAAATTGTAGGCTTTAGTTGGGATTTTGGTAGTGGTACAAGGTTTTTCTCTTTTTAGGTTTTGCCATTGGGTTGGCAACAGCTACCTTTGTTTTCATTACATGATTTAAGCCTATTGTTAATCATTGGCGTATAGAAATTGTATTTTCATTGTTTTGTATATAGATGATTGGGTCGTGCTGCTTTGATTCGTATGATACTATGGTCAAGACGGTGAAAAATGACTTACTTGAAGCAGGTTTGATACCAAATGTTGAGAAATATCTCAATGGACTCCTGTCCAGTGTTTGGATTGGTAAGGAATACCACGGGAAAGCAGAGTAGCTTATATAAAGATTACTGAAAGAAGGATGAAGGATCTTGAGTTATGTTCAGATTCATTTCAAGCAGAATTGCCTGAGGTTTCAGCACGAAAGATCGTAGTTATAGTTGGAAAGATACATTGTATCCAGTGTTTGGCACAGTTACTCAATTTAAAACCAGATTTATGCATCACGAAATCATCCGGAGGGTACATTGGGATAGGACATAATGTGATCAATAGTGATGATTAATATTCGTGTTCTTCTTCTGGAGAAGAATTTGCATATTCTTAACGTAAACATTATTTCTGCTTATTCCGTTCCACAGACTTTCATCTATTCTGATGCAAGTCCATCAGGCTGCGGGGCCTGGGTTTCTGAGTGCGCAGGCATGAAATGGGATGAGATTGGATTGAGTTTGAAATGGTTAAAAACTCCACTTGGAGAGAACTCAAGTCAGTAAGTATGACACTGCAAACAGTTGTATCTCACATGAGACATAAAACTGTCAAGGTCCTCTGTGATAATAAAGGAGTAGAATCGATTGTAAATAAAGGAAGTATGATTGCAGAAATGCATGAGATGAGTTTACACATCTTTGAGTTGTGTAAAAGAAACAACATTAGTCTTCACGTTCATTGGGCTCCCAGAGAGGAGAACCGTTTTGCAGATGCACTAAGTCGCATGATAGATTTTGATGATTGGGGTGTGTCAGATGAATTTTTCGGATTTTTGGACAAAATCTGGGGCCCTCACACTGTGGACAGATTTGCGGACGATTTTAATTTCAAAATTAAGAAGTTCAATTCTAAATATTGGTGTCCCCTTCTGGCCGTCTGCACCCTTCTGGCCGATTCTTTTCTCTGAACAAAGTGATTTTCGTTCCTTAATCTCTGAATACTTCAAATTGATAATCCTCAAGGAATTTTCGTTCAAGGCAGAAATAATAAAAAAAATAAAATAAAAAAAACAACAACAATTTTTGGGACAAAGAAATTCCAAAGCCCAGTCTTATGTCTACGCCTGAACGGTTTGTGAGAGATGGCTGTCATGAATGTTGGTATGTAATAAATCCATTTGATGGAGTTTAATTCAAAATTATACTGTTGGAATGCAACATGTAATTTTTACACGGCCGCATGGCAGATAGCTGCATAGCTAGGATCCACTTATGCTGCAGAGCAAAGAAGTGGTGATGGAAATTGGAGAATGTTATGATTATGTAAAAGGATAACCATCGTAAAGGTTGATAAGGAATTGATATGAGATTTCATTCTAAAATTAGTTATAATTTACTGGCGGCGGAGCTCAGAATGAAGAAATTGGTGATGATTAAAAACATTCAAAGTCTCAAAATTACAGAATTCTTGAGAATAAAATGTTTCAGAAAGTTTTTTGCAAGTGTTTTAAGGCAAAAATAAATATTTTCGCAAAGGAAATGAATCCCAAAGCTATTGTTTTGCTAAGCCTTCAAGACGATTGGAACGAATTATGATATGGAATTGTGATCTAATGAATTTCATACTGAAATTTTAGTGAAAATATAAAACCACCTGGTTTGAAGATAGCTGCATAGTTAATGTTTAATTTTGCTGTCATGGCTGTAAAACGTATTAGAAGTGATTAAATTTTGAGAATTTGATAAGAATGACTGAACTTGAGAATTTATCACAATTTGAATATATTGTGTTGAGATAAATATATACCAGCTTAAGTTTTGTTTAAATTTTCTTAAATCCAGAAATTCCCTTTATGAAGGATATGATATAACTTTGAACAAGGTCTTGACAGCTTCGAGAGCTGATAACACTATGAGTAAATACAACAGAGCGTTGAGTACCTGGAGAGATTAGTGGAAGCAAAATAAAGTAAATTCTGACACAGCAGAACCAAAAGATATTAGTCGCTATCTTATTCATTTGTATCAAAGAGAAGCTCCTTATTCGAGGATAGAATCGGCTTTTTACGCCATTAAGTGGCATTTTGACTGCAAGCCAAGGATGAATGTTAATCCCTGTGATCGCAAGTTCATACATATTGTTTTACAATGTTTAAAGAAATTACTAAACAAACCGATCGTTAAGAAAGAAGTTATAACCCCAGACATTTTGAAAGCAGTTGTTGAGAAGTATGGATCTTCAACGAGTCTATTAGATATTCGATTATGTGCTATGATTTTGATTTCCTACGCAGGCATTCTACGATTTGATGAAATGATACATATTCGTAAATGTGATTTAGACTTGTATTTGTCTCATGTGAATACTTTCATCATGAAAAGTAAAACCGATATTTACAGGCAAGGAGCATGGGTTCTTATAGGTGCTACAAATTCCCCCACCTGCCCCGTATTAGCTTTGAGGAAATATTTGATTGCAGCGGGGCTTAACGATGCCTCTGAAGAAGTATTTCTTTTTAGGCCTCTAAATTACTGTAAATCCAGTAATAAATACAAGTTAAGACGTGGACAGTTGTCTTATACTAGATGTTTAGAATTATTGAGAGAGGCGTTGGCGAAAGTAGGGTTGAATCCAAAGAGTTTTGGCATGCATAGCCTCCGAAGTGGCGGAGCCACAGCAACAGCGAACTTTGGTGTTCCAGACAGGTTGTTTAAGGAACATGGTAGGTGGAGGTCGGAGACTGCTAAGGATGGATATATTAAAGACAATATGAAGGATTGTCTTTCAATTTCTATGAATTTGGGGCTTTAGAATTATTTTTTGTCTGAATTCCTAAACGATTCGGAATTCACTGACCGAGTTCGACAAAGCACAGTACGGACGTCTTATTCGGGATGGATATGTGGACGATTGACTGGATGCAAGAAGATAGAGCAAAGATAATTCTGATGGATGGATAGGCCTTACAGCATGTACAGTACATTGATGAGTTCTTCGAGATCTGAACTCAGAGGGAGGCCTCAGTACATTCGTCAGTAAGTACCGTTCGTGCTGTCTTGCCGTCGAAGCTTGGTGCTCCCCTCGAAACAGGTATGTTTTTTGTAAAGTATATAAATGTTTTCTATTTCAGGTGTTGATGTTGTTGCACTGGTTGTGCTTAAGGATAGTGAGGCGTGACTGAAAATAATTTATTCACGATTGAGAGTCTTGTGGTCTTCTATATTTTGACAAGCCTTGTTTGCACTAGATCATCTAGATATGTCTGGCTTACATTTAAGTAGCTGTGCTCTAACAATCATTTTTTGTTACATTCACCAGAGGCAGAGCGCTCAAAAACTGGAATTTCGAGCATTTTAGTGTATGCCCTCTGTTGGTGGATTGTAAAATTGCTTCAGAATTGTCTTTCAACAAGTCAATTTTCAATTCAGAAAAAAATATTTAAAAGAATTCAATAAAGTAAGTAGACCCTACTTGAACTTCAGAAGTTCAGAGCCAAACAGTATGGAAATTGACTTCTTAAAAAATATCAAGCATTTGTCCCAAGAACAAGAGAAAATAAGTCAAACATTGCCAACCTTATTTAACCTAAACCAAAAGCTTTGGTATTGTTCCGCTGAACTCCGTTTGCTCCACTCACCAATTACAGAGACCGAAGTTCTAACTCGATCTGTACAGGGACTCAATGGCCATATGTTTATGTATTAAGTTCAGATAAACCAGGGAAGTGGGAGTTGCGCGACAGCCGAAGTAAGTCACTGTTTTTTTCCTTTTACGTTTATTTTTTTCCCCGTTTTGTTGCATTTCAGGCTAAAACGAAATAACAATTTTTATTTTGGTTTAGTTCTTTTTAAATATTTTTATGAAATAAAGACAAATATCGATGAGCCCCGTCCGGGGAATTTTGCATTGTTAACCCCCTAATGGCGGCTGCACGATCGCGAGCTGTCTGTGTACGAGGAAAAAAATAAAAATAAAAATGTTTTAAAAAACTCCTCGAAACAGACGGCTGCCAGCTGCCTAATTCAACCACACAGGGATTCCTGAGAACTAGGTTATACATTGTTCATTGAATGAGTGATTTGCACAATGATTGACATGCCAATTGCAAACTGTCAACATATATCTTTTCAGTCTACCAAACAAAAACTTTAAGTTAGGGCAAAAACTGTACTACAAGAAATCACAACACTACTGTGTATTGGCGCTAATGTAGTTTCTCACCGTGCAATAGCGCCATTGTATCTAGCCAGGAGGCTTCTAGAGAGTTAAAATCATTTACTAACGTAGGTCGGCTTACTCTCAATGAAGCCAACGTTACGCAACCAGAGCTGCCAACATTGGGATGATAGAATCCAGTAGATTTCGCGGAGGTATGATTTTGTGAGGGAGCGGCGGAACGTTGTCCCACGGATGGGAGTTTTGGGTAGCAAAACACATTAAGAAACAACATTTGATAGTAACCGACAGCTGTCTAAACCATCAAAAAAATTCCGATAGATGAAATGCACATAAGAGAGAATTCATGAATTGTCATTGACTAAATACACACTTCAGGCAATACAGTAGATTTTTTAAATAATTCATAAAAGAATGCATTCAACATAAAAATACCTTTAATTGACCAGAGGGGGAAGGGGCTGCAGTAGTGGTAAACATGGTAAATGAGCTTTATAAATATGTGGACTGTTTAAAGTCTCTGAGTCTGAGGGATTCCTGTGAAAACTGTCACACAGTCCCATTCTGCTTGAAAAGTATCTTTATACTTCGACAAGTATTTTGTCGTCTTGGTCTTGAATGACTCCATCTCCATGATCTCCATGGTCACTGGCGATGCGATTGTAGTGTGGATGAATCGGGACGGGGCATGCTTCGCACAGCTCAGCCAGCCAGCGCCAGGCTAGCTCACTCACGAAAGGGAAAATGTTCGAATCCGATCAACCCAAGTGAAAGTAGGCGAAAAAATCTCCACTTTGCTTCTAATTCTTCAGGATTGTCAATAAAATTATTCCTGAAACTGAAAGTCGAGGTGTAAAAGTAATCCACTTGTTAATCCCATCGTTGATCCACATTTTCAGCTTGAATAAGGCGCAAGCAAGCTTACGAAAAATGCCTCGCAGTGCTCGTGAACTTTCCTTCTCGGAGCTTCCTAGCGCAGCGCGGCCGGCTGGAGCCCCGCCGGGCCGGGGCGCATGTGCATGGAGTACCGCTGAAAAGTTTTCATCACACATTGCAGAACCCGGAAATAAAATGGCTTGTTAGACTACTTCACCAGTCGTTCAGTAAAATTATCTTCATTTACATGGGAAATCAATGTACGATTATACAAAAACTGGTAGAAGTTACTGGGTAAAATGAAAATGTGATAAGGAGGTTCCACGTGGGTGTTAGGGAGTTGAACATGCTAGACTCGCTAAACAGTCGTTTGTATGAATTTTACAATTTAACAGCTATAAATCCTGATTATCCGGGAGATTTTGGCATGGGGTCGGGAGAACGGGAGATTGGATTGCAATCCAGTATTCTCCCGCAGGATCCGGGAGACTTGGAAGCTCTGCGCAACGCACGCGTCTGTAACGTTGGCGAAGAACAATAGGAAACAAGATGGCGGCGTTAACATCGGGCAAGTCTCTTCCGTCTTTTCACAATATTTTTCTCATTTTTTTGATGAATTCTTGTTTGAAAATAACAACGAGAGCGTAGAAATGTCGGAAATGAAGTTTTATCCCATGTACATGATTTAGGGCTAGATCTTTTAGAAGGAAAGTAGAAATCTCGGGGGTGAAAGTTTCAGGTTTTGGGGTCCTTCGTGTAGGTGAATGAGAAGGAAGACCTGGCTTCATTGAGAGTAAGCCTACGTTAGTAAATTATTTTTACTCTCTAGAAGCCTCATGGCTAATTGTATCTACAAAGGGGGCATTAACATTATCGACTATCATGAAATGAATTACCAATACAATACCAGTCCATCCTGTCCTAACGTATTATTCACGGCCGATTTCAAAACATCGCATGCGATCGGTCGCTGATAGATCGCGATCGCATGCGATGTTTTGAAATCGGCCGTGAATAATACGTGTGACCGGAGGATGGACACGGAGTGAAATACGGGTGTAAAGTAAGATATTAAGTCATTCATATACCTCTTTATATTTTTTTCTTTAATTTTTACGATAACCATGATTGCCATCCCACCTTTTATGACTCGGAATATCCGATCTAGTTCACTGTCCCGATGTTCGGGTAGGTGGAGCGTAGTGTAGCGGCAGTGAAGTGGAGTGGAGCCTGCACGAACATCGCCTGAGGTAATCCTGTCCATGATTCACTGCCGTTTATTTCATCAGCTCAGTGCCACGCTGTGTGGTGACAAACTGAATGAGTCAATTACGGCAATGTCAAGAACATCTTTCCACTCCCATTTTTTGTACACAACGAGCACACTCAAACCGAAACACATAGAAGAGCGGTGACAAATTTCAGGAAATTAAGGCCACAAAGGGTAGTCTCTCTAACGTTAGTGACAAAACTACTTAGTACTTAACAAGAGGGGAGGCAGTGTAGCTCAGTGGGTTAGAGCGCCTGTTCCGGATAAGATCGTAGATCTCAACGTGCGTGGGTTCGAGTCCCGCAGCATGCCGGAAGACGTCTAACAAAAAAACTGACGCTAGCGTTGTGTGTTAACGTGCCTCACCGCTGTGTTCAGTGCGGGTGTGAATGCAGTTGGAAAACACTCCGTCCATCGAAAAGGACGCAAATGTTGGTCCCGTGTATAGGAGAGTCACAACCTATTCACGTTAAAACCAATACACTATTCGTCAAAGAGTAGGGTGTTCACCCGGTGTATTGCACCTGCCGGTCCCCGGTACTACAATACTGCAAGAATCTTCAGGATTGAAGGAGGCAGTGTAGCTTGAAGAAGAAGAAGAAGAGATCCCGGCGCTAGTGTAGTTTCGCACCTCCCCGTTTAATGGTTTTCAAACATTAACATGTACAATCTCACCCTAAATAATAATTCACAACCTAAAATACTTGCATCTGAGCCTCCAAAGTCCAGTAGAAGTTGAATATTTGCCGTTTTGACACTTTTTTTTACAAAGTTTTACACCTATTTCGGAATCACTCGGTCGCTTAAAGCTCAGCGCTGCACATAAGCAGTCGGTACGCGTACAGTACGTACCACCTAGTGAAGTGCAAGAAGAGCGAGTTTTTCTATGGTATCTTCAAAAAGATTTTTTTCCCCTCTTTCAGCTAAATCTACGTGTATTCACATTTCTTATTTCATTCAAAAAATCACACACACGCACACCCCACACACATACCTTCACACAACAAACATCAACCACTCTGCACAACCACTACCGTAATACTTGGTGCAAGCTGAAAGAGGGGAAAAAATCTTTTTGAAGATACCATAGAAAAACTCGCTCTTCTTGCACTTCACTAGGTGGTATGTACTGTACGCGTAGCGACTGCTTGTGCAGCGCTGAGCTTGATCTAACCCAGAGAGCTCCGGCCCGCTACGCGGGCCGGAGCCCAGACGCTCAGTGTGCAAACGGGCATTCAGGTGAGAGTACCGTGAAGTTTGGTCAAAATCATTTTAATAATAAATAATTAAAACAGAAATTAAGCACTTACCACGATTGTATGGATGATAGTCTAACGAGTGGCAGTTTCCTGACATCGAGGCACAGACTGGAACCTCAAAAAACGATAAGTTCTGTCGCGGTAGCTCTCCTCTTTCAGAATTCAACACAAAATGGCCGATCGAGACCGAGGCTAGTATAGCACTAGCGCATATAGACTTTGTCAAATTCGCGCATGCACCCTACACCCTCTCGAACGGCCATTTTGCTATGAATTCTGAAAGAAGGAGAGCCACCGCGACAGAACTTATCGTTTTTTGAGGTTCCAGTCTGTGCCTCGATGTCAGGAAACTGCCACTCGTTAGACTATCATCCATACAATCGTGGTAAGTGCTTAATTTCTGTTTTAATTATTTATTATTAAAATGATTTTGACCAAACTTCACGGTACTCTCACCTGAATGCCCGTTTGCACACTGAGCGTCTGGGCTCCGGCCCGCTATGCGGGCCGGAGCTCTCTGGGTTAAGCTTGATCAAGCGACCGAGTGATTCCGAAATAGGGTACCGGTACTCCTACTCCTAGCCTAGGTGTAAAACTTTGTAAAAGTGTCAAAACGGCAAATATTCGACTTCTACTGGACTTTGGAGGCTCAGATGCAAGTACCGGTATTTCATGTATTTTAGGTTGTGAATTATTTGGGGTGAGATTGTACATGTTTGAAAACCATTAAACGGGGAGGTGCGAAACTACACTAGCGCCGAGATCCCTGCAGCATGCATGCATACATTATAGGCCTACTACATACATGATCATCACAGACACAGTTCACACACACCGCCGGTATCGCGTCGATACGTAACGTACGGTAGTAGGTACCGAATACGTGTACCGTACCGTACAAAGTCAATGGGAGTGGAAGGAAGTCACTGACGAAATTACCGGTAGTGGGTGGACGACTGGCGACTTTTTTCACGATAATGCGTTATAAGTTGTTCTACTTTTTGAAAGTTACCAAAACTACGAATTTCAACCTCTTATTGTAATCCTTACCTAAAATATGATGTCTTCGTACACTTCCAACGCATGAAATTCAGTCTTTGTTAAAAAAAATTATACCAGTTCAACATTCGTTCATTAATTCGGAATCGATTTGTCAGCATTCTCCTGTGGCTGTGAAGCGAAAATAAATTTCAATTTCATGAAAGTATATAGGTCCTAACAGGTATTGGCCCTAAAAAATGGCCCTATGGCCTATACAGGCCCGTTTCATAAAACTTGTTAATGATATTTTTTAATGCAGTAAACAAGGGTTTAAAGCATCTGAAATCATCCAGTTCGATTGGCTGATTTGGGTATATAAATTGGGCATTTGTTATTATAACAACTTTTTTTTAAACATAGCGCCTGTGGTTCACGTTTTCATCAACATTGAGTCAGATCTGAGTGACACAATTTTATATTTTGCTAAATTTCACAAATAACGGTTATCCTGGTCGGTATATATGCAATCGATATGAAAATGAGGGGATCATGATGGCGTCATCCACTCACTATATCGTTTATATTTCATTATATATGAAATAGGAAATATTCTATTTCTCTTGATTGTCATGTGGCAAAGTTTTATTCCTCACTGAAAATGTAGTGGTATTCCCATTGTTTTAACAAAATTTTTATGGTTCGGTAAAATTGGTAATTTATTGTCAACTTAGTAAATTTGAAATATTGTTTTTTATTCAACAAAAAAAAAGCAATAGAAAAGGTTAGTGAGGGACAAAATCGACTTTATGCATGTCATTGAGTTGTGCATATAACTGTTTTTATTTTGTTTTTGCTTTTATTTTTTTTAAATATATAAGCGAAACTTTAAAATGTCGTGCCTTTGATCTTATCGATTTCGACTTGAAAATTCTTATATTTTTCGATTGAATTCCCCGCTCGTTATTTCATTCTCTTTCTTCCTCCTTTTGTCTTGACATCCCTTTTCTTCTTCTTCTTCTTTTCTCTTGCTCCCTTTTTGCTTTTATGTATATCGCTTTCCTTTTCCCCTCGTGATAGTCTTTTGATTTTTTTTTGGGGGGGAAGGGGGTACCTGGGGGCATCGAAAAGTTATGAGCCGGGGACATACCTCTAGCCCCCCGTAGCTACGCCCCAGTTCTGAAGTCGGGTTTAAATCAAACTCTGGTCAAAATGTGTGGTTTAACTAAAGGTAGCCAATTGTGACCTGTATTCCTATAACAGTACAGTTATTCAATCAGCTTATTTGACACTCAAATAATTAATAACTTAGCTGGGATCTTTATTACTCAAATAGTTCATCATAAAAACGCGAGGAAAGAGTCAAGTAAAGATATGAAACATAATATGATGCCATTCTTTTATTTTTTTTGGCTTCCCATTATTTCAGAACAAAATGAAATCATTAATATAGCCTAGGGTGAACTAGACTTCAGCGGGATACGGGTCACTGATAAAAAATGAATTTCACAGAGTTGTAAGTTAATCTATTTTCTGTTGACTATGTGAACAAAGAGAATTACACAATATAAACTGTTTCACTGTATATGGCAAACTGTATTTATTCATAAAAAACTGTATTATTTATATTATTTCATTTATTTCATTTTAACACGGTATACGTCATACTTCATCCATGCATTTATAAATCACATATAAATTATAATCAATAAACACATTAATAATACAATTCAATGTATAAGTAAAATATCAATATTAAAAAACTAGATAGTATTTATAAAAGAACAGAAAACACACACACACAATTAAAAGACAATATGGGTTCACACCACTTTTGTTTTTAATCTAAATCTAATTTAGATCTAAATCTAAGTTACTTTTACGTCATTACGTGGGGCGTTGTGGCCCAGTGGATTAGTCTTCTGACTTTGAAATAGAGGGTCGTGGGTTCGAATCCCAGCCATGGCGTTATTTCCTTCAGCAAGAAACTCATCCACATTGTGCTGCACTCAACCCAGATGAGGTGAATGGGTACCCGGTGGGAAGAAATTCCTTGAATGCTTGAGCGCCTGTAGGCAGCTCAGCTAAAGCCGGGTAATAGCAGGGCCTGCTGGTAGAACTGTTTTCGAAACTGAAGTGGCTACCCTGGGTAAATATACCTATATTATTATTATGAGGTAGTTTGTTCCAGCTTCTAGCTCCCCTGTATTGTAGACTGCTTTCTTATACTCTAGTTTGTTTTTCACTGGTGATAATATGCTTTTTTTAGGATGATTTTTTTTTAATTATGTGTTTTATTAGTATTCAATATTTACAAAAAATTGAAAAATTATTGGAAACTGTTCAAAAGTGATAAACATCGCAAAAACAAATCAAAGGAATAAAAAAGGTTACATAATGTAAAACAAAGCAAAACAATAATACTGTATGGGAGTACTGTACTACTCCCACCCCCCCCCCCCCCCGCCAAAAAAACCAAAAACACTCGTAGGTTTCAACGCCGAAATGATGAAGATTTTTTTTCAACTTCTTTTTCCAGTAGGGTATGGAAGCTTAAAAGTGCCACCGAGATGTTGAGATAATTATCTTGGGAAGTCGACAACATGATAGCATAAGATCAGATGACGAGATCCCGGATCTCATCATGTCAACATCTTTTAGAAG
Source organism: Lytechinus pictus (assembly GCF_037042905.1). Lineage (NCBI taxonomy): Eukaryota > Metazoa > Echinodermata > Echinoidea > Temnopleuroida > Toxopneustidae > Lytechinus > Lytechinus pictus. The sequence goes on from NC_087257.1 coordinate 10,460,205, forward strand.
AGATGATGAGATGACAAAATCCCGGATCTCATCATGTCAACATCTTTTAGAAGAGATGACAAGATCCCGGATCTCATCATGTCAACATCTTTTAGAAGAGATGACCAGATCCCGGATCTCGTCATGTCGACATCTTTCAGAAGAGATGATCAGTTGACAAGATCCCGGATCTCATCATGTCAACTTCCTTTTGAAGAGATGATCAGATGTCAAGATCCCGGATCTCATCATGTCGACATCTTTTAGAAGAGATGATCAGATGACAAGATCTCGGATCTCATCATGTCGACATCTTGTAGAAGAGATGATCAGTTGACAAGATCCTACACCATTCATTGCGAACATAACGCGGTATTCCCATACTTTCCTAACTAAGTGGCATTCAAACAACAGATGTTCAATAGTTTTCAACATGGGAGGTAAGAATGTACAAGTACTACTTGATCTTGCCTGGATTTTGCACAAATACAAATTCGTTGGAATAATACAATTAATTAATAAGCAATATTGAAACGACCTGATTGTAACATCTTGCATTACTTGAAACGGTACAAAATTAAAACAACGACATTTCTCTTTAGTGAGACTTGTTTTCGGATTTTTTTTCTTCCCATTTTTCTTTTCTTTAAAAGTTATTTTGATACCTTTTCTTTCATCAACGGAACATAAATATTTTTACACCCTTTATTTTGCTTCATCAAAAACATGTGGTCTGAGTGGAGTGGGTAACTGCACAAATTCGTTATCAAGTGTTAAACTTTCCACTATTCTCTTGTTTTATGATGAAATATATTAAGTATATCAATGGAAATATTGTACACTTAAAGAATTATTTGTCTACTTAAAACCTGACCATCTGTCCCGATTAAGTCGTTAACAAAATAAACCCTTTTGACTCCAGTGTCTAAAGTTAACAAGATTTCTGTTAATAACTATGTCTTCATTGTGACAAAGGAGTTCAGAAAGAAATTCTCTTTTACTAGAACATCTATGTGCTTTCCGAAAAATACACCACTAGTCCGGGTTATAATTGAGCAAGGTGCCACTTGGAGAAGGAGAAATTTTCATATAGTGCTTCTAGACCATTTTTTTACGCTGAATATGAATATATGAGGTAAACAGGCTGTATCTTGAAAATTAACCCGTGAGGGCGCTTTTTTCAAAATGGCCGCCAAATTTTCATAAAATTTGAATATTCGTACATAGATTTTGACATAAGCATCCAATTGCCATGAAGTCAGTGTCATATGAAAGCAAATTAAATTTCCTACAATTTGGTACTATTTATAGGGGATAAGTAGGTCATTTAGCCGAGATTTCAAGTAGAAAACTGCATTTTTTGTATTTTTTCCCCCAAAATTGAAAATTTTGCAAATACATGATTTTACATAATTCTAAGAAAAATGAATAAATTAGCTTGAAATGTTCCTGAAAACTGTATTAATATATTATTATCATGTGGATGAAATTTCAACTCTGTATCATTTTTCTAAGCAAATTTATAAGGTATCAAACTTGAATTCTTCAATATCATAAATGTTGCTTTTTGTATGCATTTCCATAGACTAATACGTATAACATGTATAATGCATGTATGTATAATGTTTACCGGTAGTTAAAAATTAAATGCAATTATCTCCGCTTTTTAACCACTTGGAGAGTTAAGAGTAGGCTTTTCTTTATCAGCTACATAAAAAAAATGTTGGCACATCAAGGCCTGACCCTCTCATGGGGGTGGGGGTGTCGAAGTCACCCCCCTGCCCTTTGCTATATCATGTTGTTATATATTGCCTATTTGTTAGAAAAATAACAGAATTTTTGAGCACCCATGGAGGCAAAAACAGGCATTTCTGCTATACAGTACAGCCACTTTGATTGCTTTGAAACCACTTGGAGAGGAAAAGAATAGGCTTGTTCTATCAGCTATACATCTAAAGAAGTAGCACATCGAAGCCTACCCCTCTCGGGGGGGGGGGGGGAACTTTTGCTTAATATTGCCAATTTATTTGAAAATTTACAATTTTGGACCCAACATTCAGGCCAAAAAGCGTTTGTGCTTTGTTGTACACCCCATTTTATTGATTTGAAACCACTTAGAGAGGAAAGAGTAGAATAGAGTAGAGTTTATCAGCTACATATATATAAGCGCTGGCACGTCGAACCCTAGCCCTCTCAGGGGCTGTCTAAGTCAACGTCCTCCCCCCCCCCGCCCTCTATATCATGTATATTGCCTATTTTATTGGATATTTCACCATTTTGGATCACCCATTGAGGCAAAAGCGCGTTTCTACCATATAGTACAGCCAATTTTATTTTCTTGCAATGACTTGGAGAAGAAAGAGTATAGACTTTGCTCTATCAGCTATAAAGAAGTGTTGGCAAATCGAAGCCTCTCCCCTTCAGAATGTTCAGCGGGCTGTAGAATTTACCTTACCAATTTTCGGTATTTGACTATCTATTGGACATTCACAATTTTGGATCACCTATTAAAGCAAAAGGGCGTTTCTACTATATAGAGTACAGCAAATTCTATTTACTTGCAATGACTTGGAGAGGAAAGAGTAGGCTTTGCTCTATTAGCTCCATATAAAGAAGTGTTGGCAAATCGAAGCCTATCTCCTTCAGGCTATAAAAGTTACCTCACTAATTTTCGGTATTCGGCTACTTGTTGAAAATTCACTATTGTGGAGCGCCCATTGAAGCAAAAAGGCGTCTCTGATATATAGTTCTGCCACTTTTATTGCCTTGAAACCGCTTAGAGAGGAAGGAATAGGCTTTGCTCTATCAGTTATAGAGATGTGTTGGCAAATAAAAGCCTACCCCCTTCTGGGGGCTGTCAAAATCACCCCCTCTCCCCTTTGCATTATTGCCTATTTATTGGAAAATTCACCATTTTTGAGCCCCCATTGAGGTAAAAAAGAATCTCTGATACATGTATATAGTTCTGCCACTTTTACTGCCTTGAAAGAGTAGGCGGACAGAATATGCTTTGCTCTATCAGCTACCTATAAAGAAGTGTTGGCACATTGAAGCTTACCCATCTGGGCGGCTGTCAAACCATTCCACCCCTTTTGCATTATTGCCTAATTATTTGAAAATTCACAATTTTGAGCCCCCATTGAGGCAGTATGCACTTCTGCTGTATAAAAAACCCGATTTCATTTTCTTGAAACCATTTGGAGAGCAAAGAGTAGGTTCTCCTCTTTCAGCTATATATGTTGAATTGCTGCCATATCGACGCCTGACCCACGTGGGACTATAGCTGTAACCCCACCTTTTTTACGATTTTTGCCAATTCATTGAAAAACTCGCCATTTTCGAGCCCCCATTGAGGCAAAAAGGTGTTTCTGGTTATAGTAGAGCCACTTCTTTATATAGCTGATAGAGGAAAGCCTACTCTTTCAAGGTGGTAATAGTGGCAGAACTATATATCAGAACCGCCTTTTTGTCTCAATGGGGGCACCAAAATGGTGAATTTTCAATAAATAGGCAATAATGAAAAGGGGGTGGGGTGATTTCAACAGTCCTCTGATGGGAATATGCTTTATATGTAGCTGTTAAAGCAAAGCCTTTATTCTTTTCCCTCCAAGTGGTTTCAATGGTGAAAAAATGCAGAACTATATATCAGAAATACCCTTTTGCCTCAATGGGGGCTCCAAAATGGTGAATTTCAAGAGGGGGGGGGGGGTAATTTCGACAGTCCCCTGAAGGGAGTAGGCTTTTATTTTTGTATGTAGCTGATAGAGCAAAGCCTATTGCCATGATTGTTTCCTCTCCAAGTGGTTTCAAATCGGTGATTTTTTTTCAATAAATAGGCAATAATTCAAAAGGGATGGGGTGATTTCAACAGCCTCCCGGAGGGGGTAGGCTTTAAGTTTATTTGCCAGCACTTCTTTATCTTCTTTATATGTGGCTGATAACGCAAAACCTATTCTTTCCTCCCTAAGTGGTTTCAAGGCAGTAAAAGTGGAAGAATATATCAGAACCGCCTTTTTGCCTCAATGGGGGCACCAAAATGGTGAATTTTCAATAAATAAGCAATAATGAAAAGGGGGTTGGGTGATTTCAACAGTCCTCTGATGGGGATATGCTTTATATGTAGCTGTTAAAGCAAAGCCTTTATTCTTTTCCCTCCAAGTGGTTTCAAGGGTGAAAAAATGCAGAACTATATATCAGAAATACCCTTTTGCCTCAATGGGGGCTCCAAAATGGTGAATTTCAAGAGGGGGGGGGGTAATTTCGACAGTCCCCTGAAGGGAGTAGGCTTTTATTTGCCAGCACATCTTTGTATGTAGCTGATAGAGCAAAGCCTATTGCCATGATTGTTTCCTCTCCAAGTGGTTTCAAGGTAGTAAAAAAGGCAGAGTTGTAATCAGAAATGACTTTTTGCCTCAATGGGGGTTCCAAAACGGTGATTTTTTTTCTTCAATAAATATGCAATAATGCGAAAGGGATGGGGTGATTTCAACTGCATCCCCGAGGGGGTAGGCTTTTATTTGCCAGCACTTCTTAATATATAGCTGATAGAGCAAAGTCTACTCTTTCCTATCAAAGTCATTGCAAGAAATTAAAATTGGCTGAACTATACAGTGCGTATAAAAAAAAATGGGACAGATTTGAAAAGTCTATAAAAATTTTGTTTCAAATAATGATGTCTATATTTTGGTGTTAATAGATGCTCTAAGGTCTTATCTTTGAAATGCAATTAAAAAAGATAAATTTTGTTCATGCTTGAGCGAACACGGGACGTTTTTGTTGGGGGTTCAAAAAGAGGCTTGCGCCACAATTGCAGAATATGAGTAATATGATGATCAGACTTCTTGCTAATCGGGAGACTTCATCTTGACCTTTTCATTATCTGTGCGACAATTTTCGAATTATGCTGTCAAATTTCATTTACAAATTTATTTATTTAATTGATATTTTGTTTTTTCATTTAAACTTCTCTTACCTTTTAATTTTCCTTCATAAGTAACTGAGAAAAGAAGATTTTTTGTCAACCCCAGCAAGAAGATTTGAATTATTAATTGGGAAAACTTGTGATTATTCAAATCCTTTTATTATGTGAAACAAATTATGTTATGTACCTTTAAAAGACATGAATCTTTTTTTCAAGGGGTCATTAATTCCTTGACCAAGTTTATTTGCTTGACAGTAAACACAGGAAGGGATTCATGTCTTTCAATGACAATTATGTATTGAGTCAATTTTGAAGGAGTTAAATATGGCAGATCGGGTAAAATGTATTAAAAAGTTGTGAGCGAGTGAAGTGAGCACGCAAATATTCCCACTTTTTTATTACAATATCAAATTTTGTGATAGATTTTGACAAAATATTCAGAAAATAACACATTTTACTTTCTATCTTTTCTTTTATTTCCTGTCCACTCTTTTTCTTGGTCATGATTTTTTTTTTTAATTGAGGGGGGGGGGCATCCCGAGCGCCCGCCCATCTGTGTGGCACTGTTCAAAAGGCACCATAACCTTTGTAGCACTCAATGAAAGGATTTGAATAAAAAAAATCCATGCTCTCCCATAATTCAATTGAAACAAAATTGTTTTAGCTTTAAGAAGGAATATTCAAAGCTAACAGAGAGCATATTAAAAAGAAACAGAATAATTCAAGCAAATAAATAGATCTGAAAATGAATTTTGATCGCATGATTTGAAAATTAGTCCGATCATCATATCTATAATTTTATGCCATTTTGGCGCAAGCCTCCTTTTTAACCCCAGACAAAAACATTCCGTGTTCGCTCAAGCATGAACGAAACTAATTTTTTTTAATAGCATTTGAACTTTGAAATTTTATAGACTTTTCAAATCTGACCCGTTTTTTGTCTATACGCACTGTATAGTAGAAATGCCCTTTTGCCTCAATTGGTGATTTAAAATGGTGTAATTTTCAATAAATAGGCAATATACATGATATATAGAGGAGGGGGGTGGGGTGACTTTGACAGCACCTGAGAGGGCTAGGGTTCGATGTGCGTGCGCTTATTTATGTAGCTGGTAGAACGAACTCTACTCTTTCAAATCAATAAAATGGGGTGTACTATAATGCACAAACGCTTTTTTGCCTCAATGTTGGGTCCAAAATGGTGAATTTCCAAATGAATTAGCAATAAGCAAAAGGGGGAGGGGTGACCTCCATACCCCCCCCCCCTCCCCCACCGAGAGAGGTAGGCTTCGATGTGCTACTTCTTTTGATGTAGCTGGTAGAACAAAGCCTACTCTTTTCCTCTCCAAGTGGTTTTAAAGTAATTAAAGTGGCTGTGCTGTATAACAAAATTGCCTTTTGCCTCAATGGGTGCTTCAGAAAATAGTGATTTTCCAATAAATACAACAACATGATATAGCCACGGGGGGGGGGGGGACGACTTCGACACCCCCACCCCATGAGAATGTTAGGCTTCAATGTGCCAACATTTTCTTCTATGTAGCTGATAGAGAAAAGCCTACTCTTAACTCTGCAAGTGATTAACTAGCGGAGATAATTGCACTTAAGTTTTAACTATACATTATACACATGTATTATACATGTTATACGTATTAGTTTATGGAAATGCATACAAAGCAACATTTCTGATATTGAAGAATTCAAGTTTGATACCTTATAAATTTGCTTAGAATAATGATACAGAGTTGAAATGTCATCCATGTGATAATAATATATTAATACAGTTTTCAGGAACATTTCAATGTAATTAATTCATTTTTCTTAGAATTATGTAATATCATGTATTTGCAAAATTTTCAATTCTTGGGAAAAAATACAAAAAATGCAGTTTTCTGCTTAAAATCTCGGCTAAATGACCTACTTATCCCCTATAAATAGTATCAAACTGTAGGAAATTTAATTGGCTTTCATATGACACTAATTTCATGGCAATTGGATGCTTTTGTCAAAATCTATGTACGAATATTCAAATTTTATGAAAATTTGGCGGCTATTTTGAAAAAAGCGCCCTCACGGGTTAATTTTCAGGATACAGCCTGTTTACCTCATATATTCATATTCAGCGTAAAAAACTGGTTTAGAGGCACTGTATGAAAATTTCTCCTTCTCCAAGTGGCACCTTGCTCAATTATAACCTGGACTACACGAGGAGATTACAGATCTTAACACACTATCACTTAAATGAATTGATTCCATGTAGTCTCTGGTATAAAGCATGTGTTACTTTGTAAGTTGTATGTAGTGTTCTCCTTTCTACCATTCTTTTAATTTCTAATTCGTTAAATAAAAGTTCAGATGGATACCTCCAGTCCACATCAAAACGATGGGTTCTATTCTGACCTTTAAAAAAAATATCATCACTTAACTACTTTTCCTAAATTTCCCAAAATTTCATCATGAGTAATCAACTTTACTTTGCATCAAACTCAACTTGTAAAATATCAGAGCTCAATTGCTTAGTTATGAAAGTTAGGTGGGTAGGTCAAGGAGGGACATCTTGTTTCATGTTTTGTATTTGCTTACTCCAGTCGACATTGATCAATCATAATTCCGAGGTATTCAGTGTAGTCAGGGAGCCAACGGGGGTCAGCCTATCTGAAAAGGTATCTTTAGGGGTTAATAAGTTCCTAGTATGGTGACGATCTTTCAGCCTTTTTAAAAATTAGTCATGTTTAATGATCCCCTCCCCCATAAAATTAGATATTCCTTTCTCAATGTGATCTTCTTCCCCCGCGCCTTCCCCCTCACACATTCACACCCTTCCACCAGCCCAAACCTCATGCTCAGCCCCTTACCAGAATATTGAACAAGGTGAGAGAATGCAAAACAATGTAGGACCATTTAACTATAATGAGAACACACGAATCGACGTGCCTTTGACGGGCACAAAGGCACAAACAAGACGTATACAAGCCTTCCAAAGTCTCTAAAGAGAGCAGTGTCCCCCATCCCCTGCCCTACTCAGAATTCTGCGTCAGCATCAGCAACTTATCCAGCAGTGGCAGAGACCACTGGCGTAAATCCGTGTTGATGGGTGGGGGGGGGATGACTGAAATATTTTGGCATTTTTTTGCAATCATGTTTTTAGATATGCAAGGAATTGTCATTGATATGTCCACAGTGGCGACCGTGGGTCACGGTATTGGGGGGGGGGGGCACCAGCAAATTTTTTGAATGACTGAGTGAGTGACCTAATAGAGACATTTTAAGGACAATGTCATTAAACGGATATGTATCTCACTGATCAAATAATGCGAGCGCGAAGCGCGAGCTGAAATTTTTTTATTTTCACACCTAAAAAGGGACATTATAATCAAATTTGTGTAATCATGATAGGTACCTGTCTCGCTTAACAATGCGAGCGCGAGCTGAAAACTTAGATAATTCAGACCTGAAGTGGGGCATTCTAAGGTTTCTTTGTAGGAATTAACTAGGACCATACGTATTTCATTAACCAAATGGTGCGAGCGCGAAGCGCGAGCTGAACATTTTTGATATTCAGATCAGAAGAAGGGACATTTTAAGGACTGATTTTAGGAATTCATGAAGAGCAGACATATCTCACCAATCCACTAATGCGAACGTAATCACGGACAGGAAATGTTTCATATATACGAAGACCTTAACATGGGGCAATCACTTTTGAGTCATGAAAAAGAAGCATATGTCACTACATAAAACAATGATAACTCAAGTGCTAGGAAATATATTTGGTTTATATTGACTTGAAAACGGGATGTTTTAGTACAACAGGATTATATATCTCGTTAAACAGACAATGCGAGCACCAGGAACAATGAAGACGTAGGCCCTGGGAAAATTATGTTTCATAAAGTTATGATAAAATGTTTCTTATGTAATGTAACTTAACATAGTTATAATATAATATAACATTCTAATGAATAATATTTTCTTCTTTCCCACTACGTTTCTCTTCCTTTTCCCCTCTTTTCTCCTTTTCCCCCTTTCCCCGTTTTTTTTTGGTCAGCCGATGGGGGGGGGGATGTGCCCCCCATGTCCCCCGTAGTTACGCCACTGTATGTCCATATGGCAAATACCCCTCCAATATTATTATCTTTTTTACCACATGATGGTTTAATGGTTTTATTAGAGATTACATTCAACAAATTTTTGACATTCCATCTTAATCCCTTCCCAAAGACCCCAACATTGATGAATTGGAAGAAACGGGGGTTTCTCTTCAATGTTTTAATAAGGACATAAGTATTTCGTTTGGAAATGGTGAACTGGCTCTTTAATTGCATTTTATGATTCAATAATATTATTTTATTTGTTAAGCGGTATTTTTGGAAGAATTTTCACCAATAAAACAATTATCTCTTGTGATTTTTTTTTCATTTCTTTCGTAAAAAGTGGGGGGATGTTTGTACAGGCCATCCCCCCCTCCTCGAAAAGTGGGGGGGGGGGGGGGATATATCCCCCCCATCCCCCCCGGGATTTACGCCAGTGGCAGAGACAGTTCCTCTTCGGTAAAGTCGCCATCGCAGTCAAGAGATGAAATGTCTCCCCACAGTCTGTCATCCGCATCAGGAACTCGGACATCAGGGACCCGTCTTACAAAGAGTTACGATTGATCCGAGCAACCTAAGATATATGGCAATCCATCAACGTCAATTTGTTTTGTCTTTAGGAAATTTACACAATTTCCTTTGTAAACAAAGAGGAGCACCCTGAGTTTTCAAGAAAATATGAATGTATGAATAAACATATCTAGGAAATATTCTGAACAAACGTTTTTCTAAGTGTTGACGCTGTCGGCTTTCCATAGTTGTGGTTGATTGGATCAATTGCAACTCTTTGTAAAACGGTGCCCTGATGGCAAGCAAGTTCTTCTTGAACAAACATGGATAGGATCGCAATCAGCTGATGATCGTAGTATTACCTTGAGAGCAGTGGCGTACCTAGGATTTTCCACAGGGGGGGGGGGGCAAAACCGTCCGCCAAAAAATTTGACAAGCAAAAAAAAAAAAAATTTCAGCTGCAGGGACAAGACATTTTCTGTGCTCTCTCTGTCTCTGATTTCCTGCTGATTTCGCTTAACTTGTAATAAAACAGGGGTCAGAATAAACAACAGCTATTCACCTGGATTGTCCAAAAGGACAATTGGCACAAGTTCTTTAATTTTCTTGACATATAGCTAAAAGGAATCTTGAATAAAAATAGGATTCTTCAACATAGCCACTACTTTGTGGAAAAGTATGGTTAAAGTTTATCCCAGCAGTATCATCGATACCAAGCAGCAACAATTGCTCATTGGCCACTAAAGTCATTATCAAATTCATGTATATTTGAATAAAAGTATCCCAGAATATGACACACTGTAAAACCGCTGTTTAAAATTTTAAACCCGTCACTGTAACAACTATAATGTTTAAGCTTTTAAACAAACAAGACATCAAACTTATTCTTTAAAAGTTTAAACTCTTGATAAAAAGAATAGTTATTAATATTCTGATTTGTTCCTACTTACTTTGTCAATTTGTTTGAAATGAAGATGAATAAATTCAATCAATCAATCAATAAAGTGGTGGGCTTGATTAAAAGGATTGAACAGATTGTTAAACGTTTAAACAAAAGTTGTTAAAGTGACGGACTTTAAATTTTAAACGGCGTTTTTTATAGTGCAGGGGCCGCGCAACCGGGGGTGGGGTCTTCAGCCTCCCCCATTTTTCCAAATCCGTGTATAAAAAGCGAAAAATGATTGTGATTTTTTGCATGGTCAGCCCCCTCCCCTTATAAACCGTTCCGCGGTCCTGTATGATACTAGCGTATTTTTGCAATCCCTTCATAGACGCTTTCTACAACGCACCAATTCCTTTGAAAATGCAAGTCAAATCATAATGGACAGCTAAGAGGTTGTTGTCGAAAGTTGGTGGAACAGCAGATCGTCCAAAAATTCGGACGGGACGAAAAATACATATGTCGTTTGTCCAGACACTGTTGTTTTGATTCGGCACCGATTTTCGACAAAGGCTGTTTTGTCATTGTCGTACTTTTGACAAAAGATTATCTACGTTGTAGAAAGCGTCTAACGTATTGATTATATAAACGCCCTACAACTGAACATGCTGAATATGATTCCCCGATATTTGATTTATAAATAAGTGATTCAGAAGGGTACACTAATCAGTTTACTAATTAAGCTTGTGCTCAGAGGCCTAATGTGCCGAAAATTTTGAGGGGGCTAGACGTGGCGTATCGCATACAATTTATTTTTGAAAAAAAGTTGCAAGCGAAGCGAGCGTGCAAAAATGATGACATTTTTATTACAAAAATTTGTTATAAAATATTTCAAAAATGATTCTCTCTTTTCTTTTCTCTTTTTTTTCTTGGTCGTGATTTTTTTTTTTGGGGGGGGGGGTGCTGTTGATCGTAAAGAGCTACAGATTATATGGTTACACTTCGTAATTCCGAAGGTTCTTTATTCCGAAGGTTCGTAATTCCGAAGCACGCAAATTGCCTATACCTCGATGTTCGTTAATCCGAAAACGTAAAAGGGTTCGTTAATCCGATCATTTGTGGCGTTACTCCGAAGGTTCGTTATTCTGAAGGTTCGATAATCCGAAAACGAAATAAGGTTCGTTATTCCGAAGGTTCGATAATCCGAAAACGAAATAAGGTTCGTTGTTCCGAAGGTTCGTTAGTCCGAAAACGAAATAAGGTTCGTTGTTCCGAAGGTTCGTTAGTCCGAAAACGAAATAAGGTTAGTTAATCATTTAGTTTTCGGACTAACGAACCTCATTTCTTTTTCGGATTAACGAACCTTCGGAATTATGAACCTCACTTCGTTTTCGGACTAACGAACCTTCGGAATTTCGAACCTCATTTCGTTTTCGGACTAACGAACCTTCGGAATTACGAACCTTCGGAAATACAAACCTTCGGAATAACGAACCTTCGGAATAACCGAACCTTCGGAATAACGAAGCTTCGGAATTACGAATGTAAGCGGATTATATTACCTTGCTTGCCACTATGGTAACTTCCACGTCAAGGGATCAGCAGTCAAATCAAAACCAAGATTGATACACTATAAAAAAGAGAAAGGTTGTAAAGTGGTAAATAACCATTTAATAGGACCGAGGAGTGACAGGGGTTTTAATCAATAAGACTGGAAAACGCTGCCACTCCTCTGCCTTTCCCACCATTTTCGCCTTTTTGTGTTTTTATTCTTTCATGGTAGCTGCAATGCCACTGAATGGCATAGTTGTAACTCTTCTTAAAGGTCAAGTCCACCCCAGGAAAATGCTGACTTTAATAGAGAAAAATCAAACTAGCATATAATGCTGAAAATTTCATCAAATTCAGATGTCAAATAAGAAAGTTATGACATTTTAAAGTTTCGCTTAGTTTTCACAAACTAGTGATATGCACAACTAGGTGAGTCAGTTGATGATGCCCATCACTCACTATTTCTTTTTTTTTATTGTTTAATTGAATGATACAATATTTCATTTTTTATAGATTTGACAATAAGGACCAACTTGACAGAACCTTAAAGTATTAAACAAGGCAAATTCCACATGTTCAGGGAGGAATTAATCCGTATCACTTGACAATGAGAAAATCAGAATTTTTCATAGTTCATATAATAAAATACAAAAGAAATAGTGAGTGGATGACATCATAGTCTCCTCATTTGCATGCCAGCCAGGATGTGCATATAACTGTTTTGTGAAATTAAGCGAAACTTTAAAATGTTATAACTTTCTTATTTCATATCCGATTTTGATGAAATTTTCAGTGTTATGCTTGTTGGATTTTTCTCTTTTTATTCAAACAATTTTTGCTGGGGTGGACTTGTCCTTTAAACGGACTCCTGTCCATACCCTTAAACTTCTAATTATAATCTGGCAAGCGATACGTCTGACGTGACAAAGACTACGAATTGTGAAACGGCCACAATTCGAAGTCTTTGCCACATCGCTTGCGTTCAGCATAACAGCAAAGACAATAGCTTTAGCCTCCGCCTAGATTATAGGCTAGCACCACCGAGGGCACAGTCTTACTTATCGAAGTTAGCTTCCGTACTTTGTATATAGGCATAGCATCATCAAACTTGATCAGCATCAATTCAACAAGCGTCAAAATATTTCTTTTAAAAAAAAGGATCATTTTATTTATGAAATATTACAACATAAGAGCAAATTTAATCAAAACCAATTCAATAATTATTTATCGAGATCCAACTTAATCGCGTAATCAAATGCGTTTATAGAATGAAAGTCTATATGCATTCACAATCGAGAACATAGCAGAAACAGTGACTTTTTGCTCCACGGTGCACGACACATTTAAGAGAGGACTTTGTCGGAAATTGGAAAATCGGAAGGGCAGGTTCCGTTCTAAGTTTCGACGCCAACGAAAAATTACAAACATGTCGCTTGTCCAGGGTTAAGACCAAACTGCTGTTTTAATTCATACATTTTCGACAGAAAATTCTTGATTAATGTTGTTTGTCATGAAGGAAATTTGGCAATACCTTTTCTATGTTCGTTAATTCGTCGTGCATCGATCGTCAAGCGTAAAATCTCTATTATGTGTAAAGTGAATATATTCCGTGATTCTTCATTAAATTACAAGCAATCTTTCAAATAAACATCGGGAATATGATTATTCTACGTGTATCCGAACCTATTCCGACGAGACGGTTGGTCCGTTTTGGGCTATTCGAGAAGTGTGTCATTTGGGTGATGGGATTACAAATTAAAATAAAAATATCGAAACCAATTACAAAACTTAAACATTCGTTTATCTTACAGCTAAAATACTGAAAATTAGCTTCCATAGTTATTCTATCTGCATTTACACGAATGTTTTCTTGAATAATGGAGTTATATGACCTGTTGTAAGTACACATAACGAAATTTTTGAGTTCTCATTATTCGAACGGATTATTACGGTCGGCGCGGCCAAGAATACTGCGGACGTTTCATAAAAGTTGTTACTGACAGGTTGTATTTCTCCGATAGTTACTATGGTAACAGTGAGAGGCCAGTGCCTGTCAGCCAATCATAACCAAGGATTTCACTGATATTGTCAGCACTGACAATGAGTCAGTTTTTATAACTTTCATGAAACACCCCTAGCTGGTGGCTGCCTGAATTTAAATAAGAACTTAAGACGTGTCTTTTTAATGAAGTATAATTTAGCCAATTGATTAATTGATGTTATTTAAGCGTTTTTACACTGTTCTAATTTATATTTGTATAATTTTATTTCTGTAAAGCGAAACCTTACAGGTATAAAATGTGCTATATAAAAACTACATTATTATTAAATTCAGTTCTAGTTAATCTGATTTAGTTTCCTCCTCTTAATTTTGGTGAGTTTTCAAATGCCTTGAAAGAGTACAACTCTGTGTAAACCTTTTCTTGCATACTTTACATTCGTATGGCCGTTCACCTGTGTGTGTTCGCATGTGAACAGAAACATTACCAGGATGTGGAAAATGTTTATCACACACGGAACATTTGAACGGCTTTTCACCGGTGTGAGAGCGCATGTGCGAGGTGAGATGCACCTTCGCCAAAAATCTTTTCTGGCAAACCGAGCATTCAAAAGGTCTTTCTCCTGTGTGATGCCGCATGTGCGTTGTAAGAGCATGTCTTTGCGTGAACCGTTTCTGACATATAGAACATTCAAAGGGTTTCTCCCCAGTGTGCGTTATCATGTGTCTTTTGACTCCTCTTCTGTAAATGAACTTCTTCTTGCAGACAGGACACTCGTGTTGGCGCTCTCCATTATGAACTTTCATGTGGTAATGAAGACCTGTCGCAAATGAGAACTGCTTCTCACAAATGCCACACTTGTGCAATTTTTCTCCCGTGTGCGTTACGAAATGACTCTTAAGACTCTCCTTCTGCCCGAACGCCTTATCGCAGAGTGAACGTTTGAAAGGTTTCTCCCCGGTGTGGGTTCGTAAGTGGCGCTCAAGGTGAATACGGTATTTGAATTCCTTGTTGCAAAAGGAACACTTCCGAACATTCTCCATCGCACTCTCACTGGTACGCACTGTTCCCTTACTGTCTATATGTTCAGACGAGCTTGAATGATTCACCAAGTCACTTCTTAGATGTTGAGGTGAACTTGATGGACTGAACGTGTTAATACCTCCATTTTGAGACGAGTTTGAATGATTCACGATGTTACTACCTAGCTGTAGGGAGGAACTTGATGTACTGACCTTGGTACTATCCCCAAGATGTGACGAGTTTAAATGATTCACTATACTACTCAGATGTTGAGGCGAACTTGATGGACGGACCGCGTTAATACAACCTCCATACTGAGACGAGCTTGAATGATGCACGATGTTACTACCTAGTTGTTGGGATGAAGTTGATGTACTGACCTTGGTACTATCCCCAAGATGTGACGAGTTTAAATGATTCACTATACTACTCAGATGTTGAAGCGAACTTGACGGAAGGACCCCGTTGATACTACCTTCATGCTGAGACGAGCTTGAATGATGCACGATGTTACTCGAGTAACTTGATGTACTGACCTTGGTACTATCCCCAAAATGTGACGAATTTAAATGATTCACTATTATACTACTCAGATGTTGAAACGAACTTGATGAACGGACCCCGTTGATACTACCTCCATGCTGAGACGAGCTTGAATGATTCACGATGTTACTACCTAGTTGTTGGGATGAACTTGATGGACTGACCTTTGTACTATCCCATGCAAGATGTGACGAGTTTTGATTCACCATGTTACTACTCAGATGTTGAGGTGATGGACGGACCGCGTTAATACAACCTTCTGCTCTTAAAACACGGTTTGCTTCATGGTGACCTTGGTGGCTGGATGATGCCCCTTCCAAGTGTAACTCCCCTGCTATCGATGTCATGCTCTGTCTTATGGTTGCAAATTCATCTGCCGAAAGAAACGTTTTAACAAAACACAGGAAATAAGAATTAATGCTTTTAAAAACAAATAATTTAGTTTCTAGGGAGAGCAACAGTCAACCGTCTTCCAAAACAATACTAGGGTTTTTCGCTCCACGAAGCGCAACGGATTCAAGAACATATAAAATGTATTGTCAAATGCCCTTCATGATAATGAACATAAAAGAAGTCGTTGTCGAAGATTAGTGAATCAAAAAAGCAGTTTCGTCAAGAACTTCGGACAACCGACATAATCATTTGCAACATTTCGTCACCACCGAAACCTAGGATATGACACCGTTGTTTCATTTCACCTCCCAGCTGTTCATTGTCATTTGATGGGCATTTTCAATACATTACTGTGTTCTTGAATTAGCTGAGCGAAATCTCCATTATGAATTAATTGAGAACTCAAGCCTACGGAACTTGAAGGACCCAAACAACGCTAGAGTCGAAAATTTTCATTTTGATAAGGCATAAGTTTGATAGATATTAGAGGAAACTGGTTATCTAATACGCCCACTGGTTAACGCTAAGGGTACATATTCCTTTCATATAAGATTTTATTTTCATATACTGTACCTCGCGTGTCCCTGCCCCACCCCCCCCCCCCCCCCCCCCCCCGCCGAAAAAGGGGTTGACGAGCTTAAAGCAAAACAACAAATAATCAAAGAGAGAAATAAATATAAAAACTAAGAAAACTACATCCAGATCAACAATTCCCCTCTCACTATACTTGGCGAATTGGATGTAAAACGCAATAGGACAACAAATCATATTCCAGTATAATTAATGAAGACTTTATCGATAGCCCGACTCATCGGGGATGACAGTAATGGAACTTAGGATGCATATAGCATTGTTTCCTGTTTATTTTTTAATGTTTTTGTTTTGCCTTTCTTTTGTATTTTTTAGAAATCTGATGCGCTATATTACTTAACTCACTGTACTTCTAACTTGATTCGGCCTACATGGCCCAGGGCAATGCGATGACACGCGACTCAGTTTCATTTCCACCCTTCCCCTAGATGTGCTTTTCCCCCTAGGAGCATCGACTCTCTCTCTCTCTCTCTCCCTGTCTGTCTCTCTCAATCGATGGAACTCAAACAATATTATTCCGAGCAAGAGTTGCCTATTTTTCATCTCTCAATAAGGGTGCGTTTATCCGCCACTTTTTCACCCTAGAATCATGATCTGAATCATGATTCAAATCATGATTCTGCAGAATCACGATAGTCGAAATTGAATATAATCATGATTAGAATCACAAACATGAAACACGAAAAAAGGGGCGTTTGGAAAGACGTTTCTGCAGAATCACGTACGAAAATGTTCGAATAAACGATATCGTGATTTGAATCATGATTTTTTTTTAAAGTTTTTTCTCTGATATTTGTTTGTTAAACTCATCTGGTAGTGGTACGATGCAGTGTCTTAGAATATTATTTCATGATGTGCATAATGTATACGAGTTTAAGAGATTATTTTGTTCGAATTATTATTTACAATTATTACTTTGTAAACTGCATTGTATATGAAATTTGATTTGAGAGAAAAACAATAAAACATCTTTAAAAAAAAAAAATGATTATATGACCTCACTGTGTCGGGCTACTTTCGGTTTGACTCTTGCCAAGCTCAAGGCTCTCTATATGCTCATTGTATGTACATGATTATGTACTATGCATGCATTTCTTGTCATGTTCAAGTTCTGTGTTGGTCATCGCATCGTCCACTACTTTTCATTTTTTGGTCATGTCTTCAACTTCAAGTTCTAGTAAATTAATTAACTGGACAGACAATGATCTCAGTTGTTGTTGAGTATAGAGTGTCAATATTAAATTGGATCTACGCTGAAATTCACTTCCGAACACCATTTTGGATAAACTAACAAGATGAATAGAAGCATATGGACCCTATATGATAGAATTAAACAAAATTAGGTATAGACTGAATTCTGGAAGCAAAAGATTTTTCGAGAGCCGAAACACGTGCGAAAAACTTCCTCTGTCAAACTGCGCACTAGTGATGCGCACTGGATTGGCCCGAATCTGAGGAGAAACAGCATTGGAATGAAGGTCGTCTAAACGCTGATTCTGTGATATCGTGATTCATGTTTGTGTTTTGAATCATGATTCAAATCATGATTCTGGATTGAGGTCGCATAAACGCAGCCTAAAATAAATATAGACATTAAGCTGTTTATCCTATCTCCATTCTACTAATATTCGTATAAATTCTGTGTTGTTCGATTGACTATCGAGATATAATATAGCTACATCAATTACGGGCATTATCATAATTATCTATTTTAACTGCATATATAAGTGAACCTATTTGGCAAATGTATAAAGTTCGGGTATAATGAAAGTACGAAGCCTACATGCACTACCAGACTCGACTAACCATAATAATGCCATGTACAATATCTGTGTTTTTTTTTTATCAAAGATAAACTTTAATGAGTTCAATTTTAGCACATTTTTATAATTTTAGCAATTTTTAGTTCCATTCAATCACTGCTGCTTAACAGAAAACACAGATAAAACACTATTTAATTACCTTTAACTCTTGATCGTGCAATGATAGTCTGCAAGTGAGGTTTATCATCTTTCTCGAAGTCGTATTCAGGGTCCAATTCCTTCATACAAGTGTCTTCCAATTCTTCCATAGTTGGACAGTAGATCAAGTAGCCGACTTCTTCGGATGGTCGGGGTAGCCCAGCCGAGGCCGCCGCTCTGCTAAAGTAGTTCATGTTGGAGATTCTATTAGAAATAAAAAGTACTTCATAAGAACATGTTCACTTCGGAAGACAGCTGTAGGTATACCGATGATGGCGAAAACAATGGGCTGGATCTAAATTCATGTCAGTTCAGGGTAAATCAAACCTCGTCACTATGTCATCAAAATCATGATCGAGATAGTGTGGTGGTATACACTTCGCTTATACACACATGGAGATAAACTATATAGTTCAGAGTAAATTGCACAGATTATATATAAAGTACAAGTCGAGTATGCACATGCGTACGCACCAACGTAAATGGGACATTATTAGGCCACCAAAAACACAGCAGGCCTATACCAATAGAGAACAAAGAACACATGATATAGTGAATTGTCGCCGTCGTGCCTGTAATCCTCAAATATGCTTTCCATTCAGCTGGGTCTATTATTTTCCATTATATTTGGTAAAAACAAATGAAGTATTTTCTCCCAGGGGTACAATGGTGACCGCGTCTGGGATCCGCCCCACCCCAAAAAAAAATACAGCAGCTGTTCAACCAGCATGCAAAATGTATCGAGGTAACTCACACCCACACCCGTAATAAGAATTCATATCTTCGTGAAGAGAATTTTTGGTCCAATGACGTCGACTTTACCGGTTCCTAACAGTTAACCGATGTCAAAATACTTTTAGAGAGGACGATGCTCTAAATAAACACAATGCGCTAGCATTAGATTCAAACTTCCAATCAAATAACTTTAACAGAAGCAGGGAGTAGGCTTTGATATAAGATTTTTCTTCTTTTCTTTCTTTTGTTATGAATGAGTTATGCCAAACGAATATAGCAGGGTTCTGAATCATAACAATATAGGTATTCCCACTCATTCAATAAACAAGGTTATAATATAACCTTGTCCTCAGTTACATCTCCATGTGTGGCAAAATATAAGGGTGGCAATTTTGGCTTATTTTCTCTTTTTCTATGGGACAAATGCTTGTTTTTCTTACAATGTCAGTTTCCATTACAGCTATTCATCATAAAAATTGGCTCTTATGTAAATTTGATTCTTTAAATTACTTTTTCTTAATTAAAAATAGAGATTGAAAAATAAAATTTTTCTTGCCATATTACTATATTACTTTCCACCAATAGAGGGCGTACACAAAAATATGCCCAAAATTCAAGTTTTTGAGCGCTCTGGTGAATACAATAACTATTCCCAAGTTACTAATGAAAAATAAATTACAACTGTATGGAAATTAGTAATTTTGGTCACAAAAGTGATATTTTAATGATTTTTTAAAGTGTGTGCTATGTACAGCATTGGCATACCATAGTCCTACCTGTAGATAATTCCCCCACAGACAGGATGGTTGCAGTGAACAAGTGGGTATTCCTAACATTCCACTTGGCTTTGACCTTCCATGCGGTACATAATAGGCCTATCGATTTTCTGCTCAGGTGATTTTCGAAAACCCAGCTAAATGCAGTATATACCACTCATTCAATGAACAAGGTTATGATATATACCAGTTTCGAATTAATCAAGTTGATTAAATGAATTGCAATGATTGAATGATATGTTAATAGGACACCACGCAAGTTTCTCAAATTTAATTACCACTATGTTTTTTTGTACCAGAGCCGACCAAAGAAAAATTATATTCTTACAAAAATTCAGTTTTTTAGGGTGTCCCCATCAATCCGATCATTTTGCGCGCATTTTAATGATCTGTCTTCGATACGATGGATTTTGCTTGTGTCTATAATTTGCGCGTATTTTTTTCCTTGTTTTATCTTTCTACTTTTGCGCTTAAAAACTGTATGAAATAGTACACTCACATTTTGTCGGTCCTAGCTTGCTTGAATTCAGGTGTCTCGATAACGATGAACCTTACGTGTTCAAGTACATAGCTCGCGGCAATTGAGCAGCATCGTGTCCCTCTGTACGCGTATATTTATAGGCCCATCGAAGTTGAAAAGGGCGCCAAAACGGATCCATTAATAATATGGCAGAACATAACAGGACTCCGCAAGTACAGTATAGTAGTACTAGTAGACAATGCCTGTAAGCAGATAAAGGACGAGGATATTGCATTTTTTTTGTCCTCTACTAATTATACAAGACTTCCTGTATACACACCGACTTAATTCACTATATACATGGGCGGAAATCCCAGGGGGACCAGGGGGGGCGCGTCCCCTATACCAAAAATAGTAGGGGGACACAATATCAAATGTCCCCCTTACTATTTTTGGTATTTTATGATGGAGAAAAATACATAATAGTAATAGAAATAATAATAGCTCTTGTATAGCGCATAACACATTTAAGTGAAAACCTTTTTTTGCTTGTCAATTTTTTATTAGTTAAAATGACCTTAAATTTTGGGTGATAACCTTTTTTTTGCTTGTCAAAGTTACTAGCCAATGAGTGTATATACACCTAATGGACCGACATGCCCTTGCGTACCTACGGGGGGGGGGGGGCAGGGCGGCAGTCTGCCCCCCTGACGAGTCACAACCCATGCAAAGGACGTATCCCTGCCCCCCTGATGAGCTTGAAGACCTTTTTGCCCCCCCCCCCCCCGACGAGCTTGAAGAGCTTTTTTTGTGATTGAAGACCTTTTTTTTGCTTGTCAATTTTTTGGCGGACGGTTTTGCCCCCCCCCCCCTGTGGAAAATCCTAGGTACGCTACTGCCGACATGTACATGTAATCTAAATCTAGTATAATTATGCTAGGCGGATTCACGGGCTGCCCCCCCCCCCCCCCCACGGCATGAAAAAACATTTGTAGTGAAAAATATCGAGCATACGTATACGCAGGTGAGGACCTTATTTCTCGTCAAATTTTCTGAAGAAGAACTTTGACCCCCTTATGGAAACTTCTTGATCTGCCCTGCAAACGCAGGTGGCAGTATCAATAGACCAGTTCGTAGTTACTTCTGGGATAATTTTGGTCAAATGACCTTTCATTTCTTTCATTAAGATAGGTAGATTTCAAAGCAAGATATTACGTATGCATGCCTTACATAGCGGGATGAAGAAAATGAATAGACCAGGTGACTAGAATAGCACATCAATGAACACTCTATGAAGTTATTTGTTGCATTTCTACTTTGAATGCATACTAGAGGATGTTGTACAATGTACTTGGCAAACTGTGAAATATACCAGTCATTCGTGGACGCATTGTTTTGTGGATGTGAATGAAAAACACAATTCAAAAGAATATATGAATAATCAAGACATCGAATTTGCTGCTTATCTCATTAAATTTTAAACCACCATGTCACTTTAGTACAAATGACCTTCCTCTGATCATGCGCAGAATCTTCTGATCATGCGCAGAGTGGAACTACGAACTGGGCGCTTATTACACTCTATTCGAGTTAGAGAATTATTCCGAATTGGTTCGGAAGGGCGTGACATCGGGTTGAAAATCACTGAGTCAAAGTGGCATGGGGGAGACGAGTCACTTTGACTTGAAGCAGAGTCATATGACTCTCAACTGGCATCATTCCGATATAAGAATGTATAGTATATGCCTATAAAGGCCTATGTGAGACCGGCAATAAATGTATTAATGTATCATTTAACTGTTTAGGAATAGGGGGAGACCGGGGAGAAACTGAATGGGACATGGGGAGAAATGAGACACTCTTGTAACTTGAAAAAAAAAAAATCAGCCAATCAGCAAGCCGGTTACATCATTAGTAAAAAAAAAAAGGTGTACCTATATAATATACAGACATAGCTCTAAACAGGTTTATCAGTATCCTCTACAGCTCTATATACACAGTGGCGTAACTACGGGGGTATGGGGGGGCACGTGCTCCCCCCCCCCCTATCGGCTGGCCAAAAAAAAAAAAAGGGGGGGGGGGAAGGAGAAAAAGAGGGAGAAAGGAAGAGAAACGTAGTGGGAAAGAAGAAATTATTGTTCATTAAAATGTTATATTATAATTATGTTTTGTTATATTACATAAGAAACTTTTTTTTTCATTACTTTATATGAAACATAATTTGCTCAGGGCCTATGTCTTCATTGTTCCTGGTGCTCGCATTGTCTGTTTAACGAGATTTATCATCCTGTTGTACTCAAACCTCCCAATTTCAAGTCAATATAAGCCAAATATATTTCTCGCACTTCGAGTTATTATTGTTTTATATAGTGACATAATTATGCTTCGTTTTCATGACTACTTAAAGTGATCGCCCCATTATAAGGTCTTAATATTAAACATTTCTTGTCCGTGCTTACGTTTGCATCAGTGGATTGGTGAGATGTGTCTGCTCTTCATGAATTCCTAAAATCAGTCCTTAAAATGTCCCTTTTTCTGATCTGAATACCAACAATTTTCAGCTCGCGCTTCGCGCTCACACAATTTGCTTAGTAAAATACGTATGGTCTTAGTGCATTCCTACAAAAAAGCCTTAAAATGCCCCTCTTTAGGTCTGAATTTCTTTAATTTTCCCTTCTAAAGTCCTTGCAATACTCGATTAAGGAGATGCGGATGATAATCATGATTACAATGAGTGCAATTGCTTCCTGTGTTTAGATGTACAAAATCAGCAAGCGCTTGGTACTCGAATAAGATGACTATGGTGATTGGTGAGATATGTATACTCCTAATGGATTCCTAAAATACAGTCCTTAAAATGTCCCTGTTTGGGGTCAATATATACACAAATTTCAGCTCGCGCTTCGCGCTCGCATTGTTTGTTTAGCGAGACAGGTACGAATCATCATAACAAAAATTTGCTTATAATGTCCCTTTTTTAGGTCTGAATATCAAAAATTTTCAGCTCGCGCTTCGCGCTCGCATTATTTAATCAGTGGGATACATATTTGTTTTATGGCACTGTCCTTAAAATGTCTCTATTAGGTCAGTAAACCTGGCAACTGAGCGCACTCACTAAGTGACTCAAAATTTTTCTGGTGCCCCCCCCCCCCCCAATGCCGTGACCCACGGTACGCCACTGGCTCTACATGTAAGTTATAAACGAGTTTCTTTTGATATCCCTTCTTAGATGCTTTTTCATCGTTCTTGTGAGTAAAATAAAGTATATCACATAGATATGGTAGGTCCTATATTATGCTATTTAGTAAGTTAATAAATGTGCAAACTTCTGAAGATAAAATTGTTTGATAAAAGACAGGTTAGAAACCGTGACTGCCGTTTGATTTTATTTTTTTATTATTACTAAGGGGGAAATGTCCCATTTCCCCCATGCACATGTAAGTTCTACTTCAACACCTCCCCTCTTATAAAGGGGACTCATAACATCGTAAAGCTGAAGTCATTTGTACGTACCGAAACAAAATGGAACTAATATAGTACACAATATCATCTTCTTTTTATCAAGTGACTTACATCATAAATCTGAAAATGAACGAATGCTCTGGGTCATCGGGCAATGATTCTTTTCGGTATAAACTGCCCAAATATGTTACTATAAACTAATTTATTGTCGGCAGTTGGATATCTTCAATGGCCTATATGCAAGATCTATACCCTCATCTGAACTCTAATATTTGTTATCACTTTGCAAATTTCATGGGCTTTCGACATTATATCTGCTGATAGTCCTATACCAATATCACAAGGGACCGATAAGGCTGTAAGAGAGTATGTTTCTAAGCAATTGATTCAGATGAAAGACCAGATGTCGTCATCGGTAGAGTCATTAACCTCACCTACACAATTAAAGCAACATTAATCAACTGAATGAAAGCCCATCTCATTCCATGGAGGTCACTGTCCCGAACGTCGAAGTAAACAACAGATACGATACTCTACTGCTTGATAACACTGATGATGAAGTAGAAGAAACAATCGCCATTGTAAAGAGATCTTGCGAGCAATTGGCAGATTACAGGCTGAAGAAAGAAATTGACTTCATATGCTAGCAAAGACAGTTGAGAATGAAAGAAGGAAGCTACAACAATGTGATGTTCTCACAATAGGAGATTCAATGATAAAGCCTCTTAATCCATCTACGATGTCCCCAACAAAGATAATTAATTGTAAGACCCTTCCAGGTGCAAAATAGAAGATTTGTTTGAACCAACAAAGAATATGGTTGAAAAGACCAAGGAGATAGGTGATATCTCCTTGAAAAGACCCTGCATAAAGAGGTCATCATACATGTTGGATCAAATAATCTGACAGCGACTGACTCGATTTCTACTGAAAAGAAAATAGAGTAACTGGCCCTTTAAGTCCAAGGTGAATGCACTTCAGTAGATGCAATGTCGATTAGTTCCATCATCATAAGCATCAGCATTTTTGCAATGATGGCATACAACTCAGACCTGAAAGAGATAGGCCTATATAATATAATAAACCAGATGGTGATCGAAATTGCGAATCTTCCAGACGATCTCAGACGATAATTAACAAGGCACGAGAATCGTAAAACTTTATCTTCCGCCTAGTATATGCTTCCAGACATCCCTTATCATCATCCCAGCATCCCATCTCCATGACAATGCAGAACCCACATCTGCAACTTGCCATAGATGTATCAAATTAACCTAAACTACAGTATATGGAATCACAAAATGAGTTATGCGCATGTTACCTCCTTCCTTAACTACTCTGGATGCTTTTATTGCGGAGAAACAAATCACAAGTACCCAAACTGCCACTCCGGATAAAAAAAATCAAGTGCTACCTTTGTAATGAGCTTGGTCACAAACGTGAATTCTGCAAGAATATAAACTACAACTATTACTAAAAATCTGGCCAGGAAGGCTGTGCCGATAAAGATGCGCAGAACAAACACTTTCCAATTAAACAACTTAAGAAAAAACAATAAACACTCGAGACTCTAAAAACTTGAAAGTAGCGCATTTCAATTCGCAGTTTGTTTGATAAACTAGATGAAATCAATTTTAATTTGAAAACTATGGATATTGATGTATTATGTCTATCAGAGACATGGTTGAACAAGAATATTACTAGTGAAATTGTGAAAATTCAAGGATACTCCCTCTACGTGATAGATGATGACCGTCGAGGCGGCGGTGTCCGTGTATCTATGTAAAGAGTACCCTAACATACATCGAAAGAGATGATCTTAGTGACAGTTCTTTAGAAGTAATCTGACTAGAAATTAAGGCCTGAAATTAGCAAAATTACTAATCTGTTGTATATATAGACCTCCAGGCACAAATGCAGCTTATTTTGAGAAAATTAAAGCACTTTGAAAAAGGCAAATAACACAAATATGGAATTACTTATTCTTGCATGGTGACTTGAATGTTAATTCATAATCCTATTCATTGATATTGAGAATCTGTTCTTGTTAACGCAATTGGTCACTTTTGGCTCTGTATAGCCCCACTCCCCCTCGACAGTTCCGCAGCCCCTCATTGGCTCGATCTTTACACTATATAGTTTTACTTCTGTTAATAAACATAAATAGCCATGCGGTCGTTCTTTATAATACAGCATTGTGCATAACGGTTTGTCCATTGTGCAAACTACTAATTAGCCAGCTCCGTATTTGCTAATTGCCATTTCCTGTACATACTGATGGAGAGTGTATACTAGCTTTACAATGTGAAATTAATTGAGGACGAGTTCAATTAAGGGACGTGCCCTCCCCCCCTAAATTTTAGGTGGGGGTACGGTCCCCCCTTAAATTTTTAGTTGATGACCTTTTTTTTTTTTTTTTTTTTTTTTTTGCTTGTCAAAATTTTTTTTGTGGTCCCCCTAAAATTTTTGGCTTCCGCCGCCAATGATTAATACTAGCCGAATGATATCATTTTTGTTTCATTCCTTAACGCACCATCTCTATGTATGTTGCATCCGTGTATATGTCCCTTAATTGAACTCGTCCTCAATTAATTTCACATTGTAAAGCTAGTATACACTCTCCATCAGTATGTTCAGGAAATGGCAATTAGCAAATACGGAGCAGGCTAATTAGTAGTTTGCACAATGGACAAACCGTTATGCACAATGCTGTATAATAAAGAACGACTGTACAGATAGGGTGTACATTCATCAGATGCATGGCTTTGCGGGTACGGTAAGCATGCATGGTAGGGTCCCGCGGGTAAGGTTTAATTAAATTATGTAGCATTCGAATAGCATACATATTTATGCATGTCCATTTAAATCCAATCCGTATTAAGAAGTTGATATGAATAAGAAGGGAAACAAAATCACATAGGCACATTTACGGCATTTCATCGAAATTGAAAATAAAATAAGAAATTTAAATCGTTTCTTAGTTCTGTTAAATTTTAGTACAGCGCTATAAAATGCGGGGGGGGGGGGGCAGATCGAGGACCGCGGCAAATTGGTAGAAGCGGACGGTGCGCAAAAAGAAATGAAATACTGCATGGCAAGAGCATGGTAGGATTTAATAAAGGAAAATTTACAGGATCGACCTGAGAGCAATTTTTATGTTTTCCAATCAATGTGATATAAGAATTAGATAACAACTTTGAAACTATTATATTGGAAAATTCGTATCAAGAATAATTGACAATTTGCTTAAACCGTCGTAAAACAAGTAAAAGAAATGTCATTAATGAATGCCGATTTACCTTGATTGGCGAAGAGATATGGCGTAAACTTCTCTAAGTAGCGGTAGTGTCCAATGACAACTAAATAATCATACTGGTGTAAGAAAAAAAAATCGAAATCTGGCTCCATTGGCTAATCATAGTCTCACTTGCTTCGTGAGATGGCGCCCTGTTAGACAGCGTTGCCGTATTGGACAGAATTCAGAGTTGCATTGACCATATCATATTCACACTCGAGGTCAATGCCGAGGATCTGGAGGGTTATTGTTAACGAAATTATTGTTAACGAAATTTATTATTTAACATGCCATGTATGTGATAAACCCTGTATTTTGATATTTAATATGACCGCCAAAGGCCCTAAAATAATGATCTACGATGTGAGAGAGGACAAAAACAATCACAAGGTGAGGCACTAAAACGTATTTTTTTGTGGTAAATTAGTGGAATACTGTCTTCAAATATAATTTGCAACGAAATATATTATTCGGGTTTCATATTTGTGTTAAATATTGTATTTTAACTTTCAAAATGGCCGCCAAAAGACATTGACTGTATTATGTGCAATCGATCTGGGAAACCAATTTTCACATGAGTCAGCACCATAACATGCATATAATTGTGATTTAAGAGTAAAATATTGTCTGAAAACATAATTCCTAACAAGATATATCATTCATTCTGCCAGGTAGGTGATAAATAATGTATTTTGAAAGTCAAACTGGCCGCTACAGGCCCTAACGGTAGGCCTATTATGTACTTTGTGAATGGGAACATATAATTTAAACAGAATTTGGCTTTGCTTGACTAAATGGTGTTGCATGTATGAGTGAAATATCGTCTGAAAATATGATTTTGTAACCAAATAGATCATTTCTTATGTTATTTAGGTGATAAATGCTATATTTAAATTTCAAAATGGCTGCAATATGTTTCTTTGTGGAAATTATCTTTCCCCATTCAAATTTTACATATTAAGATAAGGGACTATGGCGGCCATTTTTAATTTTTAAAAGGCTGCATTCATCACCTTTATGACACAAGCTATGATATATTTCGTTAGAAATCCATTGGGTTTAGACAATACTTAACACTTACATCAAAATTAAGCCATTTTCATAGTAAAAAATTTGTCAAAATTATCAAAATATCTAGCTATGGCAGCAATTTTGAATTTCAAAGTAATGCCTTTATTACCTTCTCAACCATTATGTGATGTATTTAGTCAGAAATCATGTTCAAGACCAAATTTTACCTATACATCACATAGTTACGTGCGTTTTTGGTTCTCATTTTGGTGATGATTAGTTTCCCTATACGCATATTACAGAATTTGTAGGGGGTTGTGCGGCCGTTTTGAAAGTAAAAATACAGTATTTATCACCTATGGGAGAGGAAATGTTATATTTCATTAAAAAAATCACGTTTTCAAACAATATTTTCTTTATACAACAGAATTATATGGATTTCATAGTCAGGCAAATCCTAATTCTTTCAAAAGTATTTGTCCCCATTTACATTGTAGATAATACTGTAAGGGCCCATAGGGGCCATTTTAAATTTTACAATACAGCATTTATCTCATGCATGAAAAATGAAATGATATGTTTCGCCAGAAATCATGTGTTTAGACAATATTTCACTCGTATAGATTACAATTACATTCATTTTATTGTTTTTACTCTTGTGAAAATTAGTTTCTCCATTTGCTTTGTTCATAATACAGATAGGGCCTATGGCAGCCATTTTGAATGTCAACATGCAGCATAATTACCGAAATTGGAAGGGAAATGATATGTTTCGTTAGAAATCCTTGTTGTCAGACAGTGCTACACCAATATTTCGCAGTTATTGGCATTTTAAAGTCAAACAAATTCAAAGGTTGTGAAAATTATTTGTCCCCTTTTATATATTGTACACAGTATAAGGGGTCTATGACAGCCATTTTGAATATCATAATACAGCATTTATCACATTAGATAGTATACAAATGACATAGTTTTGTTAATAGTCATGTTTTCAGACAGTAGTCCACTCGCAGGTCACAATCACATGCAATAATAGTGCTCTTGTTTGAAAAAATATTTTACCCATTCATATTTTACATACTAAAGTATACAGGGGTTATGGCGGCCATTTTGAATATCAATAAAATAAATATTTTGTCAAATATCGCTTTTCCAATTGGTATTTCACTTCTGCACAACAACTACATGCATTTTATAGCTAATGTGTTGGCAATTTTATGATTTTCATGGGTAATTTGCATATTTTGGCGGCCATATTGGATTTTGCCAATTTGCGGAAAATGCTCAAGGTTACAAGAGTGGCATCATTCAGATTCGGAATCAGCACCCTCGAATTGACAAGAAACTATCAAAAAACATTGTATATCTAAAAAAACAAGGTTCGACCCCTTGTCTATGGGGCCTATCCTGGACTACTAAATGGCATAGTTAACTCTTTCTTAAACGGACTCCTGTCCATACCCTTAACCGTCTTATTATAATCTGGCACCATCACTGTAGCCCGTAATCTATAGGCGGAGGCTGCGGTTATTGTCTTTGTTGTTATGCTGAACAAAAGCGATACGTCTGATGTGGCAAAGACTACGAGTTGTGAAACAGCCACAATTCGTAGTCTTTGCCACATCGCTTGCGTTCGCGGCATAACAGCAAAGACAATAACTGCAGCCTCCGCCTAGATTATAGGCTATATAGCAGCACTCAGGGCACAGTCTTACTTATCAAAGTTAGCTTCCATACTTTTTATATTTTATATAGGCATATAGCATCATCAAACTTGATCAGCATCAATTCAACAAGCGTCAAAATATATTTTTTGAAGATTTTTTAAGAGGATCATTTTATTTATGAAATATTACAACATATAAGAGTAAATTTAATCAAATCCAATTCAAGAATTCATTTATCAAGTTCCATTTTAGTCGTGTAATCAAATGCGTTTATTGAATGAAAGTCTATGCATTCATAATCGAGAATATCGCGGAAACAGGGATTTTTTGCTCCGCGGCGCACGACAGATTTAAGAGAGGTCTTTGTCGGAAATTGGAAAATCGGAAGGGCAGATTCCGTTCTAAGTTTCGACGCTGACGAAAAATTACAAACGTGTCGTTTGTCCAGGGTCCAAGACAAAACTGCTCTTTTAATTCGCACATTTTCGACAGAAAATTCCTGATTGTTGTTCTTTGTCATGAAGGAAATTTGGCAATACATTTTCTATGTTCTTTAATTCGTCGTGTGTCGTCAAGCGACAAATCTCTATTATGTGTAGCGTGAATATTTTCCGTGACTCTTCATTAAACTACAAGCAAACTTTCAAATAAAAATCGGGAACATGCTTATTCTATGTGTATCCGAACCTATTCCGACGAAACGGTTGGTCCGTTTTGGGGTGTAAGAATTGACCCCTTTATTCGACAAGTGTGTCATTTGGGTTATGGGACGACAAATTAAAATAAAAATATCGAAATCAATTACAAAACTGAAACGTTCGTTTATCTTCACAGCTAAAGCTACTGAAAATTAGCTTCCATGGTTATCCTATTTGTATTTACACGGATGTTTTCTTGAATAATGGAGTTATGACCTGTTGTAAGTACACATAACGAAATTTTGGAGTTCTCATTATTCGAACGGATTATTACGGTCGGCGCGGCCAAAAATACTGCGGACGTTTCATAAAAGTTGTAAGTACTGACAGGTTGTATTTCTCCGATAGTTACTATAGTAACAGTCAGAGGCCATAGTACCTCTCAGCCAATCAAAACAAAGGAATTCACTGATATTGTCAGCACCGACAATTTATTCAGTTTTGATAACTTTCATGAAACACCCCTAGCTGGTGGCTGCCTGAATTTAAATCAGAACTTAAGACGTGTCTTTTTAATGAAGCATAATTTAGCCATTTGATTAAGTGATGTTATTTAAGTGTTTTTACACTGTTCTAATTTATATTTGTATAATTTTATTTCTGTAAAGCGAAACCTTACAGGTATAAAATGTGCTATATAAAAACTACATTATTATTAAATTCAGTTCTAGTTAATCTGATTTAGTTTCCTCCTCTTCATTTTGGTGAGTTTTCAAATGCCTTGAAAGAGTACAACTCTGTGTAAACCTTTTCTTGCATACTTTACATTCGTATGGCCGTTCACCTGTGTGTGTTCGCATGTGAACAGAAACATTACCAGGATGTGGAAAATGTTTATCACACACGGAACATTTGAACGGCTTTTCACCGGTGTGAGAGCGCATGTGCGAGGTGAGATGCACCTTCGCCAAAAATCTTTTCTGGCAAACCGAGCATTCAAAAGGTCTTTCTCCTGTGTGATGCCGCATGTGCGTTGTAAGAGCATGTCTTTGCGTGAACCGTTTCTGACATATAGAACATTCAAAGGGTTTCTCCCCAGTGTGCGTTATCATGTGTCTTTTGACTCCTCTTCTGTAAATGAACTTCTTCTTGCAGACAGGACACTCGTGTTGGCGCTCTCCATTATGAACTTTCATGTGGTAATGAAGACCTGTCGCAAATGAGAACTGCTTCTCACAAATGCCACACTTGTGCAATTTTTCTCCCGTGTGCGTTACGAAATGACTCTTAAGACTCTCCTTCTGCCCGAACGCCTTATCGCAGAGTGAACGTTTGAAAGGTTTCTCCCCGGTGTGGGTTCGTAAGTGGCGCTCAAGGTGAATACGGTATTTGAATTCCTTGTTGCAAAAGGAACACTTCCGAACATTCTCCATCGCACTCTCACTGGTACGCACTGTTCCCTTACTGTCTATATGTTCAGACGAGCTTGAATGATTCACCAAGTCACTTCTTAGATGTTGAGGTGAACTTGATGGACTGAACGTGTTAATACCTCCATTTTGAGACGAGTTTGAATGATTCACGATGTTACTACCTAGCTGTAGGGAGGAACTTGATGTACTGACCTTGGTACTATCCCCAAGATGTGACGAGTTTAAATGATTCACTATACTACTCAGATGTTGAGGCGAACTTGATGGACGGACCGCGTTAATACAACCTCCATACTGAGACGAGCTTGAATGATGCACGATGTTACTACCTAGTTGTTGGGATGAAGTTGATGTACTGACCTTGGTACTATCCCCAAGATGTGACGAGTTTAAATGATTCACTATACTACTCAGATGTTGAAGCGAACTTGACGGAAGGACCCCGTTGATACTACCTTCATGCTGAGACGAGCTTGAATGATGCACGATGTTACTCGAGTAACTTGATGTACTGACCTTGGTACTATCCCCAAAATGTGACGAATTTAAATGATTCACTATTATACTACTCAGATGTTGAAACGAACTTGATGAACGGACCCCGTTGATACTACCTCCATGCTGAGACGAGCTTGAATGATTCACGATGTTACTACCTAGTTGTTGGGATGAACTTGATGGACTGACCTTTGTACTATCCCATGCAAGATGTGACGAGTTTTGATTCA
This sequence comes from Lytechinus pictus, assembly GCF_037042905.1. Taxonomy (NCBI): domain Eukaryota; kingdom Metazoa; phylum Echinodermata; class Echinoidea; order Temnopleuroida; family Toxopneustidae; genus Lytechinus; species Lytechinus pictus. The sequence goes on from NC_087257.1 coordinate 10,492,853, forward strand.
CCATGTTACTACTCAGATGTTGAGGTGATGGACGGACCGCGTTAATACAACCTTCTGCTCTTAAAACACGGTTTGCTTCATGGTGACCTTGGTGGCTGGATGATGCCCCTTCCAAGTGTAACTCCCCTGCTATCGATGTCATGCTCTGTCTTATGGTTGCAAATTCATCTGCCGAAAGAAACGTTTTAACAAAACACAGGAAATAAGAATTAATGCTTTTAAAAACAAATAATTTAGTTTCTAGGGAGAGCAACAGTCAACCGTCTTCCAAAACAATACTAGGGTTTTTCGCTCCACGAAGCGCAACGGATTCAAGAACATATAAAATGTATTGTCAAATGCCCTTCATGATAATGAACATAAAAGAAGTCGTTGTCGAAGATTAGTGAATCAAAAAAGCAGTTTCGTCAAGAACTTCGGACAACCGACATAATCATTTGCAACATTTCGTCACCACCGAAACCTAGGATATGACACCGTTGTTTCATTTCACCTCCCAGCTGTTCATTGTCATTTGATGGGCATTTTCAATACATTACTGTGTTCTTGAATTAGCTGAGCGAAATCTCCATTATGAATTAATTGAGAACTCAAGCCTACGGAACTTGAAGGACCCAAACAACGCTAGAGTCGAAAATTTTCATTTTGATAAGGCATAAGTTTGATAGATATTAGAGGAAACTGGTTATCTAATACGCCCACTGGTTAACGCTAAGGGTACATATTCCTTTCATATAAGATTTTATTTTCATATACTGTACCTCGCGTGTCCCTGCCCCACCCCCCCCCCCCCCCGCCGAAAAAGGGGTTGACGAGCTTAAAGCAAAACAACAAATAATCAAAGAGAGAAATAAATATAAAAACTAAGAAAACTACATCCAGATCAACAATTCCCCTCTCACTATACTTGGCGAATTGGATGTAAAACGCAATAGGACAACAAATCATATTCCAGTATAATTAATGAAGACTTTATCGATAGCCCGACTCATCGGGGATGACAGTAATGGAACTTAGGATGCATATAGCATTGTTTCCTGTTTATTTTTTAATGTTTTTGTTTTGCCTTTCTTTTGTATTTTTTAAAAATCTGATGCGCTATATTACTTAACTCACTGTACTTCTAACTTGATTCGGCCTACATGGCCCAGGGCAATGCGACGACACGCGACTCAGTTTCATTTCCACCCTTCCCCTAGATGTGCTTTTCCCCCTAGGAGCATCGACTCTCTCTCTCTCTCTCTCCCTGTCTGTCTCTCTCAATCGATGGAACTCAAACAATATTATTCCGAGCAAGAGTTGCCTATTTTTCATCTCTCAATAAGGGTGCGTTTATCCGCCACTTTTTCACCCTAGAATCATGATCTGAATCATGATTCAAATCATGATTCTGCAGAATCACTATAGTCGAAATTGAATATAATCATGATTAGAATCACAAACATGAAACACGAAAAAAGGGGCGTTTGGAAAGACGTTTCTGCAGAATCACGTACGAAAATGTTCGAATAAACGATATCGTGATTTGAATCATGATTTTTTTTTAAAGTTTTTTCTCTGATATTTGTTTGTTAAACTCATCTGGTAGTGGTACGATGCAGTGTCTTAGAATATTATTTCATGATGTGCATAATGTATACGAGTTTAAGAGATTATTTTGTTCGAATTATTATTTACAATTATTACTTTGTAAACTGCATTGTATATGAAATTTGATTTGAGAGAAAAACAATAAAACATCTTAAAAAAAAAAAAAATGATTATATGACCTCACTGTGTCGGGCTACTTTCGGTTTGACTCTTGCCAAGCTCAAGGCTCTCTATATGCTCATTGTATGTACATGATTATGTACTATGCATGCATTTCTTGTCATGTTCAAGTTCTGTGTTGGTCATCGCATCGTCCACTACTTTTCATTTTTTGGTCATGTCTTCAACTTCAAGTTCTAGTAAATTAATTAACTGGACAGACAATGATCTCAGTTGTTGTTGAGTATAGAGCGTCAATATTAAATTGGATCTACGCTGAAATTCACTTCCGAACACCATTTTGGATAAACTAACAAGATGAATAGAAGCATATGGACCCTATATGATAGAATTAAACAAAATTAGGTATAGACTGAATTCTGGAAGCAAAAGATTTTTCGAGAGCCGAAACACGTGCGAAAAACTTCCTCTGTCAAACTGCGCACTAGTGATGCGCACTGGATTGGCCCGAATCTGAGGAGAAACAGCATTGGAATGAAGGTCGTCTAAACGCTGATTCTGTGATATCGTGATTCATGTTTGTGTTTTGAATCATGATTCAAATCATGATTCTGGATTGAGGTCGCATAAACGCAGCCTAAAATAAATATAGACATTAAGCTGTTTATCCTATCTCCATTCTACTAATATTCGTATAAATTCTGTGTTGTTCGATTGACTATCGAGATATATTATAATATAGCTACATCAATTACGGGCATTATCATAATTATCTATTTTAACTGCATATATAAGTGAACCTTTTTGGCAAATATATAAAGTTCGGGTATAATGAAAGTACGAAGCCTACATGCACTACCAGACTCGACTAACCATAATAATGCCATGTACAATATCTGTGTTTTTTTTAATCAAAGATAAACTTTAATGAGTTCAATTTTAGCACATTTTTATAATTTTAGCAATTTTTAGTTCAATTCAATCGCTGCTGCTTAACAGAAAACACTATTTAATTACCTTTGACTCTTGATCGTGCAATGATAGTCTGCAAGTGAAGTTTATCATCTTTCTCGAAGTCGTTTTCAGGGTCCAATTCCTTCATACACGTGTCTTCCAATTCTGCCATTGTTGGACAGTAGATCAAGTAGCCGACTTCTTCGGATGGTCGGGGTAGCCCAGCCGAGGCCGCTGCTCTGCTAATGTAGTTCATGTTGGAGATTCTATTAGAAATAAAAAGTACTTCATAAGAACATGTTCACTTCGGAAGGAGACAGATGTAGTAGGTATACCGATGATGGCGAAAACAATGGGCTGGATCTAAATTCATGTCAGTTCAGGGTAAATCAAATCTCGTCACTATGTGATCAAAATCATGATCGAGATAGTGTGGTGGTATACACTTCGCTTATACACACATGGAGATAAACTATAGTTCAGAGTAAATTGCACAGATTATATATAAAGTACAAGTCGAGTATGCACATGCGCACACACCAACGTAAATGGGACATTATTAGGCCACCAAAAACACAGCAGGCCTATACTAATAGAGAACAAAGAACACATGATAAAGCGAATTGTGGCCGTCGTGCCTGTAATCCTCAAATCTCCTTTCCATTCAGCTGGGTCTATTATTTTCCATTATCTTTGGTATCATAAAGAACAAAAGAAGTCTCCCAGGGGTACAATGGTGACCGCGTCTGGGATCCGCCCCACCCCAAAAAAAAATACAGCAGCTGTTCAACCAGCATGCAAAATGTATCGAGGTAACTCACACCCACACCCGTAATAGGAATTCATATCTTCGTGAAGAGAATTTTTGGTCCAATGACGTCGACTTTACCGGTTCCTAACAGTTAACCGATGTCAAAATACTTTTAGAGAGGACGATGCTCTAAATAAACATAATGAGCTAGCATTAGATTCAAACTTCCAATCAAATAACTTTAACAGAAGCAGGGAGTAGGCTTTGATATAAGATTTTTCTTCTTTTCTTTCTTTTGTTATGAATGAGTTATGCCAAACGAATATAGCAGGGTTCTGAATCATAACAATATGGGTATTCCCACTCATTCAATGAACAAGGTTATGATATAACCTTGTCCTCAGTTACATCTCCATGTGTGGCAAAATATAAGGGTGGCAATTTTGGCTTATTTTCTCTTTTTCTATGGGACAAATGCTTGTTTTTCTTACAATGTCAGTTTCCATTACAGCTATTCATCATAAAAATTGGCTCTTATGTAAATTTGATTCTTTAAATTACTTTTTCTTAATTAAAAATAGAGATTGAAAAATAAAATTTTTCTTGCCATATTACTATAATACTTTCCACCAATAGAGGGCGTACACAAAAATATGCCCAAAATTCAAGTTTTTGAGCGCTCTGGTGAATACAAAAACTATTCCCAAGTTACTAATGAAAAATAAATTGCAACTGTATGGAAATTAGTAATTTTGGTCACAAAAGTGATATTTTAATGATTTTTTAAAGTGTGTGCTATGTACAGCATTGGCATACCATAGTCCTACCTGTAGATTCCCCCACAGACAGGATGGTTGCAGTGAACAAGTGGGTATTCCTAACATTCCACTTGGCTTTGACCTTCCATGCGGTACATAATAGGCCTATCGATTTTCTGCTCAGGTGATTTTCGAAAACCCAGCTAAATGCAGTATATACCACTCATTCAATGAACAAGGTTATGATATATACCAGTTTCGAATTAATCAAGTTGATTAAATGAATTGCAATGATTGAATGATATGTTAATAGGACACCACGCAAGTTTCTCAAATTTAATTACCACTATGTTTTTTTGTACCAGAGCCGACCAAAGAAAAATTATATTCTTACAAAAATTCAGTTTTTTAGGGTGTCCCCATCAATCCGATCATTTTGCGCGCATTTTAATGATCTGTCTTCGATACGATGGATTTTGCTTGTGTCTATAATTTGCGCGTATTTTTTTCCTTGTTTTATCTTTCTACTTTTGCGCTTAAAAACTGTATGAAATAGTACACTCACATTTTGTCGGTCCTTGCTTGAATTCAGGTGTCTCGATAACGATGAACCTTACGTGTTCAAGTACATAGCTCGCGGCAATTGAGCAGCATCGTGTCCCTCTGTACGCGTATATTTATAGGCCCATCGAAGTTGAAAAGGGCGCCAAAACGGATCCATTAATAATATGGCAGAACATAACAGGACTCCGCAAGTACAGTATAGTAGTACTAGTAGACAATGCCTGTAAGCAGATAAAGGACGAGGATATTGCATTTTTTTTTGTCCTCTGCTAATTATAGAAGACTTCCTGTCTATACACACCGACTTACATGGGCGGAAATCCCAGGGGGGACGCGTCCCCTATACCAAAACTAGTAGGGGGACACAATATCAAATGTCCCCCTTACTATTTTTGGTCTTTTATGATGGAGAAAAATACATAATAGTAATAGAAATAATAATAGTTCTTGTATAGCGCATAACACATTTAAGTGAAAACCTTTTTTTGCTTGTCAATTTTTTATTAGTTAAAATGACCTTACATTTTGGGTGGTAACCTTTTTTTTTTTTGCTTGTCAAAGTTTCCAGCCAATGAGTGTATATACACCTAATGGACCGACATGCCCTTGCTTACCTATGGGGGGGGGGGGCAGGGCGGCAGTCTGCCCCCCTGACGAGTCACAACCCATGCAAAGGACGTATCCCTGCCCCCCTGATGAGCTTGAAGACCTTTTTGCCCTCCCCTGACGAGCTTGAAGAGCTTTTTGCCCCCCCCCCCCTGACGAGCTTGAATACCTTTTTTTGTGATTGAAGACCTTTTTTTTGCTTGTCAATTTTTTGGCGGACGGTTTTGCCCCCCCCCCCCCCCCTGTGGAAAATCCTAGGTACGCTACTGCCGACATGTACATGTAATCTAAATCTAGTATAATTATGCTAGGCGGATTCACGGGCTGCCCCCCCCCCCCCCCACGGCATGAAAAAACATTTGTAGTGAAAAATATCGAGCATACGTATACGCAGGTGAGGACCTTAATTTTTTCTCGTCAAATTTTCTGAAGAACTTTGACCCCCTTATGGAAACTTCTTGATCTGCCCTGCAAACGCAGACGGCAGTATCGATATGACTGGCGCTTATTACACTCTATTCGAGTTAGAGAATTATTCCGAATTGATTCGGAAGGGCGTGACATCGGGTTGAAAATCACTGAGTCAAAGTGGCATGGGGGAGACGAGTCACTTTGACTTGAAGCAGAGTCATATGACTCTCAACTGGCATCATTCCGATATAAGAATGTATAGTATATGCCTATAAAGGCCTATGTGAGACCGGCAACAAAGGTATTATATGTATCATTTAACTGGTTAGGAATAGGGGGAGACCGGGGAGAAACTGAATAAGACATGGTGAGAAATGAGACACTCTTGTAACTTGAAAAAAAATATCAGCCAATCAGCAAGCCGGTTACATTAGTAAAAAAAAAAGATGTACCTATATAATATACAGACATAGCTCTAAACAGGTTTATCAGTATCCTCTACAGCTCTACACAGTGGCGTAACTACGGGGGGGCATGGGGGGGGGCACGTGCCCCCCCCCCCCCCATCGGCTGGCCAAAAAAAAAAGGGGGGGAAAGGAGAAAAAGAGGGAGAAAGGAAGAGAAACGTAGTGGGAAAGAAGAAATTATTGTTCATTAAAATGTTATATTATAATTATGTTTTGTTATATTACATAAGAAACTTTTTTTTTCATTACTTTATATGAAACATAATTTGCTCAGGGCCTATGTCTTCATTGTTCCTGGTGCTCGCATTGTCTGTTTAACGAGATTTATCATCCTGTTGTACTCAAACCTCCCAATTTCAAGTCAATATAAGCCAAATATATTTCTCGCACTTCGAGTTATTATTGTTTTATATAGTGACATAATTATGCTTCGTTTTCATGACTACTTAAAGTGATCGCCCCATTATAAGGTCTTAATATTAAACATTTCTTGTCCGTGCTTACGTTTGCATCAGTGGATTGGTGAGATGTGTCTGCTCTTCATGAATTCCTAAAATCAGTCCTTAAAATGTCCCTTTTTCTGATCTGAATACCAACAATTTTCAGCTCGCGCTTCGCGCTCGCATAATTTGCTTAGTAAAATACGTATGGTCTTAGTGCATTCCTACAAAAAAGCCTTAAAATGCCCCTCTTTAGGTCTGAATTTCTTTAATTTTCCCTTCTAAAGTCCTTGCAATACTCGATTAGGGAGATGCCGTTGATAATCATGATTACAATGAGTGCAATTGCTTCATGTGTTTAGATGTACAAAATCAGCAAGCGCTTGGTACTCGAATAAGATGACTATGGTGATTGGTGAGATATGTATACTCCTAATGGATTCCTAAAATATAGTCCTTAAAATGTCCCTGTTTGGGGTCAATATATACACAAATTTCAGCTCGCGCTTCGCGCTCGCATTGTTTGTTTAGCGAGACAGGTACGAATCATCATAACAAAAATTTGCTTATAATGTCCCTTTTTTAGGTCTGAATATCAAAAATTTTCAGCTCGCGCTTCGCGCTCGCATTATTTAATCAGTGGGATACATATTTGTTTTATGGCACTGTCCTTAAAATGTCTCTATTAGGTCAGTAAACCTGGCAACTGAGCGCACTCACTAAGTGACTCAAAAATTTTCTGGTGCCCCCCCCCCCCAATGCCGTGACCCACGGTACGCCACTGGCTCTACATGTAAGTTATAAACGAGTTTCTTTTGATATCCCTTCTTAGATGCTTTTTCATCGTTCTTGTGAGTAAAATAAAGTATATCACATAGATATGGTAGGTCCTATATTATGCTATTTAGTAAGTTAATAAATGTGCAAACTTCTGAAGATAAAATTGTTTGATAAAAGACAGGTTAGAAACCGTGACTGCCGTTTGATTTTATTTTTTTATTATTACTAAGGGGGAAATGTCCCATTATTTTCTCCCCGTACTGTCCCATTTCCCCCAAGCACATGTAAGTTCTACTTCAACACCTCCCCTCTTATAAAGGGGACTCATAAGATCGTAAAGCTGAAGTCATTTGTACGTACCGAAACAAAATGGAACTAATATAGTACACAATATCATCTTCTTTTTATCAAGTGACTTACATCATGAATCTGAAAATGAACGAATGCTCTGGGTCATCGGGCAATGATTCTTTTCGGTATAAACTGCCCAAATATGTTACTATAAACTAGTTTATTGTCGGCAGTTGGATATCTTCAATGGCCTATATGCAAGATCTATACCCTCATCTGAACTCTAATATTTGTTATCACTTTGCAAATTTCATGGGCTTTCGACATTATATCTGCTGATAGTCCTATACCAATATCACAAGGGACCGATAAGGCTGTAAGAGAGTATGTTTCTAAGCAATTGATTCAGATGAAAGACCAGATGTCGTCATCGGTAGAGTCATTAACCTCACCTACACAATTAAAGCAACATTAATCAACTGAATGAAAGCCCATCTCATTCCATGGAGGTCACTGTCCCGAACGTCGAAGTAAACAACAGATACGATACTCTACTGCTTGATAACACTGATGATGAAGTAGAAGAAACAATCGCCATTGTAAAGAGATCTTGTGAGCGATTGGCAGATTACAGGCTGAAGAAAGAAATTGACTTCATATGCTAGCAAAGACAGTTGAGAATGAAAGAAGGAAGCTACAACAATGTGATGTTCTCACAATAGGAGATTCAATGATAAAGCCTCTTAATCCATCTACGATGTCCCCAACAAAGATAATTAATTGTAAGACCCTTCCAGGTGCAAAATAGAAGATTTGTTTGAACCAACAAAGAATATGGTTGAAAAGACCAAGGTGATATCTCCTTGAAAAGACCCTGCATAAAGAGGTCGTCATACATGTTGGATCAAATAATCTGGCAGCGACTGACTCGATTACTACTGAAAAGAAAATAGAGTAACTGGCCCTTTTAAGTCCAAGGTGAATGCACTTCAGTAGATGCAATGTCGATTAGTTCCATCATCATAAGCATCAGCATTTTTGCAATGATGGCATACAACTCAGACCTGAAAGAGATAGGCCTATATAATATGATAAACCAGATGGTGATCGAAATTGCGAATCTTCCAGACGATCTCAGACGATAATTAAAGGGGAATCCAACCCAAACAAAAACTTGTTTTTAGAGGAAAAAGGAAAATCAAGTTGATAGGTGAAAGTTTGAACAATATCGGACAAACAATAAGAAAGTAATGAATTTTCAAAAGCTGTGAATATTGGTAATCACTATAACCATGGAGACTTCAAATTGGCCGCATATGTGATGTCTTAGTAATGTAAGGCAAGGACTACTCTTCAATGTACTCCAATACATAAAATGGCTAAAATGACATTTTTTTTCAAAAGTTTTACTTCAAATTATATTTTTCTTTCATGAGGTCATAAAACAATATACTACCTGGGCTTTATTTAGATTACTGCCCCAGGGGAATTGGTAATTAGGAGAAAACCACAAATCACTGATAATAAAGTACATGGCCTATAGGAAAGTTGTCCTTGCCCCTTGTCATAATTTACTTACCCAGTTGCCAATTTGAAATCTACATAGTCTTAGGGATCTCAATTTTAAAACAGCCATAACTTTCTTATTGCTTGTCCGATTGCTTTCAAACTTTCACAATGCTGTTTTATTTATTTTTCTCCTTTCAAACACAACATTTATGACCAGGGCTGGATTCCCCTTTTAACAAAGGCACGAGAATCGTAAAACTTTATCTTCCACCTGTATGCTTCCAGACATCCCTTATCATCACCCCCGCATCCTATCTCCATGACAATGCAGAACCCACATCTGCAACTTGCCATAGATGTATCAAATTAACCTAAACTACAGTATATGGAATCACAAAATGAGTTATGCGCATGTTACCTCCTCCCAAAACTACTCTGGATGCTTTTATTGCGGAGAAACAAATCACAAGTACCAAAACTGCCACTCCGGATAAAAAAAAATCAAGTGCTACCTTTGTAATGAGCTTGGTCACAAACGTGAATTCTGCAAGAATATAAACTACAACTATTACTAAAAATCTGGCCAGGAAGGCTGTGCCGATAAAGATGCGCAGAAGAAACACTTTCCAATTAAACAACTTAAGAAAAACAATAAACACTCGAGACTCTAAAACTTGAAAGTGGCGCATTTCAATATTCGCAGTTTGTTTGATAAACTAGATGAAATCAATTTTAATTTGAAAACTATGGATATTGATGTATTGTGTCTATCAGAGACATGGTTGAACAAGAATATTACTAGTGAAATTGTGAAAATTCAAGGATACTCCCTCTACGTGATAGATGATGACCGTCGAGGCGGCGGTGTCCGTGTATCTATGTAAAGAGTACCCTAACATACATCGAAAGAGATGATCTTAGTGACAGTTCTTTAGAAGTAATCTGACTAGAAATTAAGGCCTGAAATTAGCAAAATTACTAATCTGTTGTATATATAGACCTCCAGGCACAAATGCAGCTTATTTTGAGAAAATTAAAGCACTTTGAAAAAGGCAAATAACACAAATATGGAATTACTTATTCTTGCATGGTGACTTGAATGTTAATTCATAATCCTATTCATTGAGATTGAGAATCTGTTCTTGTTAACGCAATTGGTCACTTTTGGCTCTGTATAGCCCCACTCCCCCTCGACAGTTCCGCAGCCCCTCATTGGCTCGATCTTTACACTATATAGTTTTACTTCTGTTAATAAACATAAATAGCCATGCGGTCGCCCCCGGGGTCGCCCTGACTATTAATACCATATATGCGGCGGAAGCGGGGGGGACGTGCCCTCCCCCCTAAATTTTAGGTGGGGGTACGGTCCCCCCTTAAATTTTTAGTTGATGACCTTTTTTTTTTTTTTTGCTCGTCAAAATTTTTTTGTGGTCCCCCCTAAAATTTTTGGCTTCCGCCGCCAATGATTAATACTAGCCGAATGATATCATTTTTGTTTCATTCCTTAACGCACCATCTCTATGTATGTTGCATCCGTGTATATGTCCCTTAATTGAACTCGTCCTCAATTAATTTCACATTGTAAAGCTAGTATACACTCTCCATCAGTATGTTCAGGAAAGTGGCAATTAGCAAATACGGAGCAGGCTAATTAGTAGTTTGCACAATGGACAAACCGTTATGCACAATGCTGTATTATAAAGAACGACTGTACAGATAGGGTGTACATTCATCAGATGCATGGCTTTGCGGGTACGGTAAGCATGCATGGTAGGGTCCCGCGGGTAAGGTTTAATTAAATTATATGTAGCATTCGAATAGCATACATATTTATGCATGTCCATTTAAATCCAATCCGTATTGAGAAGTTGATATGAATAGGAAGGGAAACAAAATCACATAGGCACATTTACGGCATTTCATCGAAATTGAAAATAAAATAAGAAATTTAAATCGTTTCTTAGTTCTGTTAAATTTTAGTACAGCGCTATAAAATGCGGGGGGGGGGGCAGATCGAGGACCGCGGCAAATTGGTAGAAGCGGACGGTGCGCAAAAAGAAATGAAATACTGCATGGCAAGAGCATGGTAGGATTTAATAAAGGAAAATTTACAGGATCGACCTGAGAGCAATTTTTATGTTTTCCAATCAATGTGATATAAGAATTAGATAACAACTTTGAAACTATTATATTGGAAAATTCGTATCAAGAATAATTGACAATTTGCTTAAACCGTCGTAAAACAAGTAAAAGAAATGTCATTAATGAATGCCGATTTACCTTGATTGGCGAAGAGATATGGCGTAAACTTCTCTAAGTAGCGGTAGTGTCCAATGACAACTAAATAATCATACTGGTGTAAGAAAAAAAATCGAAATCTGGCTCCATTGGCTAATCATAGTCTCACTTGCTTCGTGAGATGGCGCCCTGTTAGACAGCGTTGCCGTATTGGACAGAATTCAGAGTTGCATTGACCATATCATATTCACACTCGAGGTCAATGCCGAGGATCTGGGGCCCATTTCATAAAGAGTTGCTATCATAGCAAGTTGCTATCATAGCAACTCTGGTAGAATAGCAGCTTTTACTTGCTATGCTAGCAACTTGCTATGCTAGCAACTTTGCATTTCATAAAAGCACATTCGCTGGAAAGTCAGCTTGACTTTCCAGCTATTTATTTGAATAGTCATGTACGAGGCTGATTAGGGGGAAATCCCCTTTCTCTCCAGTTTTTTGTTTTCAATTCAAGTCATAAGTTTTGGTAGAAAGCACTGGCGGATCCAGGGGGGGGGGCACAGCCGGCCCGTGCCCCCCCCCCCCCCCCACCTTTGAGAAGCAAAATTAGAATAAGAAAAATTGAAAGAGAATATTATTATTGTTTTTTTGCTTATTAATTTTTTCGGGAGCGAAATTATTATTTAGCAGCTGCAAACAGGGTCTGCAGCATAAGACTAGCAGTTGAAGCAGAGTGATGGCTCTATGGCGGTAGTTTGCAATTCTAGAAGAGAGTAAGAAGAAAATATCTATTTGTCACAGGATGGCATAGCATTGTTTCTCCATTGTGTAAGTTTTCAGAGAATTGATTTCATTTAGCCCTATGCCAGGGAAAAAATTATTTTAAAAAGGGGGAAAATTTATTATTATTGCCGGTCGAAATTTCACCTTCAACAAATTTTCTACCGTACAAGTTTAATCCCAGTCCCACACTTGACTATTTGTGTCGGTAATGCAAGGTTGTATCAACAACAAGGCAGGCGGCGGCCCACTGCTGGTGCAGTGCTGTATGATCACCCTGAAGCAAGTAAATTTGTAGGCTCTAATTATGCATGAAACATCGAAAATGACCTTAAAAGATTATTTTTGTTCAAAATGGAAATGATTTTTAAGTTATCTGTTTCAACGGTGAATAACCATTCAGTAAATGGATTCAACAATGCCATGGCCACAACTTTTTTTTTTTGAGAAAGTCAGAAACAGAAAAAAAAGCAATCATTTTTTTATCGCATACATTCGTAATTCCGAAGCTTCATTATTTCGAAGGTTCGTTGGTCTGAAAACGAAGTGGGTTCGTAATTCCGAAGGTTCGTTAATCCGAAAACGAAATGGTTAACGAACGTTATTTAGTTTTCGGACTAACGAACCTTATTTCGTTTTCGGATTAACGAACCTTCGGAACAACGAACCTTATTTCGTTCTTGGATTAACGAACCTTCGGAACATCAAACCTTATTTCGTTTTCGGATTGTCGAACCTTCGGAATAACGCCACAAATGTTCGGATTAACGAACTCTTTTACGTTTTCAGATTAACGAACATCGAGGTATAGGCAATTTACGTGTTTCGGAATTACGGACCTTCGGAATTACGAAGTGTAACCTTTTTTATGGCCTAGGGCTTTTTTAATTTAGGCCTTGCATTAAACACTTCCACATAATAGATCTACCTTCCTCTATTTTTTCCCACAAGAAAAAAAAATCCTCTCAATTTTTTTTTTTTTAAAGTCTGTCTATAACTTGCCTCCCTTTTTTTCCCTTTGCCTGCCCTGGGAAAGACTGAAAAATTTGCTGTTTCGGAGGAATTTTTAGATTTTTTTTTTTTGGGGGGTAGGTAGAACCAAAAAAAAGAAACAGCATTTCTACTAGAAAGCATTACATTAATATTTTCTTTATTAGCATTATCACAGACATTGCTCTAAATATCTGTTCTCTTGTAAGAGCCCTTTGGGCATGCCTGAGCACAACGTACACCATTCTTAACAATGAAAAACCCTTTACAGTGTCAACTTGACGCTCCCCCATGACCAGCGTCAAATATTTAACCCTATTTGACGCTCCAGTAACCATACTTGTCGCTCCAGTAAAAAGTTGACGCTCCTACTGGAGCGTCAACTCTTTATGAAATGCGCTGCAGCGTCAAATATTTAATTTGACGCTGCAGGTGAAAATTTGACGCTGTTTTGGGACTTGACGCTGACGCTGTACCTTTATGAAATAGGGTTATTGTTAACGAAATTATTGTTAACGAAATTTATTATTTAACATGCCATGTATGTGATAAACCCTGTATTTTGATATTTAATATGACCGCCAAAGGCCCTAAAATTATGATCTACGATGTGAGAGAGGACAAAAACAATCACAAGGTGAGGCACTAAAACGTAATATTTTTTGTGGTAAATTAGTGGAATACTGTCTTCAAATATAATTTGCAACGAAATATATTATTCGGGTTTCATATTTGTGTTAAATATTGTATTTTAACTTTCAAAATGGCCGCCAAAAGACATTGACTGTATTATGTGCAATCGATCTGGGAAACCAATTTTCACATGAGTCAGCACCATAACATGCATATAATTGTGATTTAAGAGTAAAATATTGTCTGAAAACATAATTCCTAACAAGATATATCATTCATTCTGCCAGGTAGGTGATAAATAATGTATTTTGAAAGTCAAACTGGCCGCTACAGGCCCTAACGGTAGGCCTATTATGTACTTTGTGAATGGGAACATATAATTTAAACAGAATTTGGCTTTGCTTGACTAAATGGTGTTGCATGTATGAGTGAAATATCGTCTGAAAATATGATTTTGTAACCAAATAGATCATTTCTTATGTTATTTAGGTGATAAATGCTATATTTAAATTTCAAAATGGCTGCAATATGTTTCTTTGTGGAAATTATCTTTCCCCATTCAAATTTTACATATTAAGATAAGGGACTATGGCGGCCATTTTTCATTTTTAAAAGGCTGCATTCATCACCTTTATGACACAAGCTATGATATATTTCGTTAGAAATCCATTGGGTTTAGACAATACTTAACACTTACATAAAAATTAAGCCATTTTCATAGTAAAAAATTTGTCAAAATTATCAAAATATCTAGCTATGGCAGCAATTTTGAATTTCAAAGTAATGCCTTTATTACCTTCTCAACCATTATGTGATGTATTTAGTCAGAAATCATGTTCAAGACCAAATTTTACCTATACATCACATAGTTACGTGCGTTTTTGGTTCTCATTTTGGTGATGATTAGTTTCCCTATACGCATATTACAGAATTTGTAGGGGGTTGTGCGGCCGTTTTGAAAGTAAAAATACAGTATTTATCACCTATGGGAGAGGAAATGTTATATTTCATTAAAAAAAAATCACGTTTTCAAACAATATTTTCCTTATACAACAGAATTATATGGATTTCATAGTCAGGCAAATCCTAATTCTTTCAAAAGTATTTGTCCCCATTTACATTGTAGATAATACTGTAAGGGCCCATAGGGGCCATTTTAAATTTTACAATACAGCATTTATCTCATGCATGAAAAATGAAATGATATGTTTCGCCAGAAATCATGTGTTTAGACAAT
The DNA here is from genome assembly GCF_037042905.1 of Lytechinus pictus. Classification (NCBI taxonomy): domain Eukaryota; kingdom Metazoa; phylum Echinodermata; class Echinoidea; order Temnopleuroida; family Toxopneustidae; genus Lytechinus; species Lytechinus pictus. The sequence continues at coordinate 10,507,969 of NC_087257.1, forward strand.
ATTTCACTCGTATAGATTACAATTACATTCATTTTATTGTTTTTACTCTTGTGAAAATTAGTTTCTCCATTTGCTTTGTTCATAATACAGATAGGGCCTATGGCAGCCATTTTGAATGTCAACATGCAGCATAATTACCGAAATTGCAAGGGAAATGATATGTTTCGTTAGAAATCCTTGTTGTCAGACAGTGCTACACCAATATTTCGCAGTTATTGGCATTTTAAAGTCAAACAAATTCAAAGGTTGTGAAAATTATTTGTCCCCTTTTATATATTGTACACAGTATAAGGGGTCTATGACAGCCATTTTGAATATCATAATACAGCATTTATCACATTAGATAGTATACAAATGACATAGTTTTGTTAATAGTCATGTTTTCAGACAGTAGTCCACTCGCAGGTCACAATCACATGCAATAATAGTGCTCTTGTTTGAAAAAATATTTTACCCATTCATATTCTACATACTAAAGTATACAGGGGTTATGGCGGCCATTTTGAATATCAATAAAATAAATATTTTGTCAAATATCGCTTTTCCAATTGGTATTTCACTTCTGCACAACAACTACATGCATTTTATAGCTAATGTGTCGGCAATTTTATGATTTTCATGGGTAATTTGCATATTTTGGCGGCCATATTGGATTTTGCCAATGTGCGGAAAATGCTCAAGGTTACAAGAGTGGCATCATTCAGATTCGGAATCAGCACCCTCGAATTGACAAGAAACCATCAAAAAAACATTGTATATCTAAAAAAACAAGGTTCGACCCCTTGTCTATGGGGCCTATCCTGGACTACTAAATGGCATAGTTGTAACTCTTTCTTAAACGGACTCCTGTCCATACCCTTAACCGTCTTATTATAATCTGGCACCATCACTGTAGCCTGTAATCTATAGGCGGAGGCTGCGGTTATTGTCTTTGTTGTTATGCTGAACGCAAGCGATACGTCTGATGTGGCAAAGACTACGAGTTGTGAAACAGCCACAATTCGTAGTCTTTGCCACATCGCTTGCATTCGCGGCATAACAGCAAAGACAATAACTGCAGCCTCCGCCTAGATTATAGGCTATATAGCAGCACTCAGGGCACAGTCTTACTTATCAAAGTTAGCTTCCATACTTTTTATATTTTATATAGGCATAAAGCATCATCAAACTTGATCAGCATCAATTCAACAAGCGTCAAAATATATTTTTTGAAGATTTTTTAAGAGGATCATTTTATTTATGAAATATTACAACATATAAGAGTAAATTTAATCAAATCCAATTCAAGAATTCATTTATCAAGTTCCATTTTAGTCGTGTAATCAAATGCGTTTATTGAATGAAAGTCTATGCATTCATAATCGAGAATATCGCGGAAACAGGGATTTTTTGCTCCGCGGCGCACGACAGATTTAAGAGAGGTCTTTGTCGGAAATTGGAAAATCGGAAGGGCAGATTCCGTTCTAAGTTTCGACGCTGACGAAAAATTACAAACGTGTCGTTTGTCCAGGGTCCAAGATAAAACTGCTCTTTTAATTCGCACATTTTCGACAGAAAATTCCTGATTGTTGTTCTTTGTCATGAAGGAAATTTGGCAATACATTTTCTATGTTCTTTAATTCGTCGTGTGTCGTCAAGCGACAAATCTCTATTATGTGTAGCGTGAATATTTTCCGTGACTCTTCATTAAACTACAAGCAAACTTTCAAATAAAAATCGGGAACATGCTTATTCTATGTGTATCCGAACCTATTCCGACGAAACGGTTGGTCCGTTTTGGGGTGTTAGAATTGACCCCTTTATTCGACAAGTGTGTCATTTGGGTTATGGGACGACAAATTAAAATAAAAATATCGAAATCAATTACAAAACTGAAACGTTCGTTTATCTCCACAGCTAAAGCTACTGAAAATTAGCTTCCATAGTTATTCTATCTGCATTTACACGAATGTTTTCTTGAATAATGGAGTTATATGACCTGTTGTAAGTACACATAACGAAATTTTGGAGTTCTCATTATTCGAACGGATTATTACGGTCGGCGCGGCCAAAAATACTGCGGACGTTTCATAAAAGTTGTAAGTACTGACAGGTTGTATTTCTCCGATAGTTACTATAGTAACAGTCAGAGGCCATAGTACCTCTCAGCCAATCAAAACAAAGGAATTCACTGATATTGTCAGCACCGACAATTTATTCAGTTTTGATAACTTTCATGAAACACCCCTAGCTGGTGGCTGCCTGAATTTAAATCAGAACTTAAGACGTGTCTTTTTAATGAAGCATAATTTAGCCATTTGATTAAGTGATGTTATTTAAGCGTTTTTACACTGTTCTAATTTATATTTGTATAATTTTATTTCTGTAAAGCGAAACCTTACAGGTATAAAATGTGCTATATAAAAACTACATTATTATTAAATTCAGTTCTAGTTAATCTGATTTAGTTTCCTCCTCTTCATTTTGGTGAGTTTTCAAATGCCTTGAAAGAGTACAACTCTGTGTAAACCTTTTCTTGCATACTTTACATTCGTATGGCCGTTCACCTGTGTGTGTTCGCATGTGAACAGAAACATTACCAGGATGTGGAAAATGTTTATCACACACGGAACATTTGAACGGCTTTTCACCGGTGTGAGAGCGCATGTGCGAGGTGAGATGCACCTTCGCCAAAAATCTTTTCTGGCAAACCGAGCATTCAAAAGGTCTTTCTCCTGTGTGATGCCGCATGTGCGTTGTAAGAGCATGTCTTTGCGTGAACCGTTTCTGACATATAGAACATTCAAAGGGTTTCTCCCCAGTGTGCGTTATCATGTGTCTTTTGACTCCTCTTCTGTAAATGAACTTCTTCTTGCAGACAGGACACTCGTGTTGGCGCTCTCCATTATGAACTTTCATGTGGTAATGAAGACCTGTCGCAAATGAGAACTGCTTCTCACAAATGCCACACTTGTGCAATTTTTCTCCCGTGTGCGTTACGAAATGACTCTTAAGACTCTCCTTCTGCCCGAACGCCTTATCGCAGAGTGAATGTTTGAAAGGTTTCTCCCCGGTGTGGGTTCGTAAGTGGCGCTCAAGGTGAATACGGTATTTGAATTCCTTGTTGCAAAAGGAACACTTCCGAACATTCTCCATCGCACTCTCACTGGTACGCACTGTTCCCTTACTGTCTATATGTTCAGACGAGCTTGAATGATTCACCAAGTCACTTCTTAGATGTTGAGGTGAACTTGATGGACTGAACGTGTTAATACCTCCATTTTGAGACGAGTTTGAATGATTCACGATGTTACTACCTAGCTGTAGGGAGGAACTTGATGTACTGACCTTGGTACTATCCCCGAAATGTGACGAGTTTAAATGATTCACTATACTACTCAGATGTTGAAGCGAACTTGATGGACGGACCGCGTTAATACTACCCCCATGCTGAGACGAGCTTGAATGATTCACGATGTTACTACCTAGTTGTTGGGAGGAACTTGATGTACTGACCTTGGTACTATCCCCAAGATGTGACGAGTTTAAATGATTCACTATACTACTCAGATGTTGAAGCGAACTTGACGGACGGACCCCGTTGATACTACCTTCATGCTGAGACGAGCTTGAATGATGCACGATGTTACTCGAGTAACTTGATGTACTGACCTTGGTACTATCCCCAAAATGTGACGAATTTAAATGATTCACTATTATACTACTCAGATGTTGAAACGAACTTGATGAACGGACCCCGTTGATACTACCTCCATGCTGAGACGAGCTTGAATGATTCACGATGTTACTACCTAGTTGTTGGGATGAACTTGATGGACTGACCTTTGTACTATCCCATGCAAGATGTGACGAGTTTTGATTCACCATGTTACTACTCAGATGTTGAGGTGATGGACGGACCGCGTTAATACAACCTTCTGCTCTTAAAACACGGTTTGCTTCATGGTGACCTTGGTCGCTGGATGATGCCCCTTCCAAGTGTAACTCCCCTGCTATCGATGTCATGCTCTGTCTTATGGTTGCAAATTCATCTGCCGAAAGAAACGTTTTAACAAAACACAGGAAATAAGAATTAATGCTTTTAAAAACAAATAATTTAGTTTCTAGGGAGAGCAACAGTCAACCGTCTTCCAAAACAATACTAGGGTTTTTCGCTCCACGAAGCGCAACGGATTCAAGAACATATAAAATGTATTGTCAAATGCCCTTCATGATAATGAACATAAAAGAAGTCGTTGTCGAAGATTAGTGAATCAAAAAAGCAGTTTCGTCAAGAACTTCGGACAACCGACATAATCATTTGCAACATTTCGTCACCACCGAAACCTAGGATATGACACCGTTGTTTCATTTCACCTCCCAGCTGTTCATTGTCATTTGATGGGCATTTTCAATACATTACTGTGTTCTTGAATTAGCTGAGCGAAATCTCCATTATGAATTAATTGAGAACTCAAGCCTACGGAACTTGAAGGACCCAAACAACGCTAGAGTCGAAAATTTTCATTTTGATAAGGCATAAGTTTGATAGATATTAGAGGAAACTGGTTATCTAATACGCCCACTGGTTAACGCTAAGGGTACATATTCCTTTCATATAAGATTTTATTTTCATATACTGTACCTCGCGTGTCCCTGCCCCACCCCCCCCCCCCCCCGCCGAAAAAGGGGTTGACGAGCTTAAAGCAAAACAACAAATAATCAAAGAGAGAAATAAATATAAAAACTAAGAAAACTACATCCAGATCAACAATTCCCCTCTCACTATACTTGGCGAATTGGATGTAAAACGCAATAGGACAACAAATCATATTCCAGTATAATTAATGAAGACTTTATCGATAGCCCGACTCATCGTGGATGACAGTAATGGAACTTAGGATGCATATAGCATTGTTTCCTGTTTATTTTTTAATGTTTTTGTTTTGCCTTTCTTTTGTATTTTTTAAAAATCTGATGCGCTATATTACTTAACTCACTGTACTTCTAACTTGATTCGGCCTACATGGCCCAGGGCAATGCGACGACACGCGACTCAGTTTCATTTCCACCCTTCCCCTAGATGTGCTTTTCCCCCTAGGAGCATCGACTCTCTCTCTCTCTCTCTCCCTGTCTGTCTCTCTCAATCGATGGAACTCAAACAATATTATTCCGAGCAAGAGTTGCCTATTTTTCATCTCTCAATAAGGGTGCGTTTATCCGCCACTTTTTCACCCTAGAATCATGATCTGAATCATGATTCAAATCATGATTCTGCAGAATCACGATAGTCGAAATTGAATATAATCATGATTAGAATCACAAACATGAAACACGAAAAAAGGGGCGTTTGGAAAGACGTTTCTGCAGAATCACGTACGAAAATGTTCGAATAAACGATATCGTGATTTGAATCATGATTATATGACCTCACTGTGTCGGGCTACTTTCGGTTTGACTCTTGCCAAGCTCAAGGCTCTCTATATGCTCATTGTATGTACATGATTATGTACTATGCATGCATTTCTTGTCATGTTCAAGTTCTGTGTTGGTCATCGCATCGTCCACTACTTTTCATTTTTTGGTCATGTCTTCAACTTCAAGTTCTAGTAAATTAATTAACTGGACAGACAATGATCTCAGTTGTTGTTGAGTATAGAGTGTCAATATTAAATTGGATCTACGCTGAAATTCACTTCCGAACACCATTTTGGATAAACTAACAAGATGAATAGAAGCATATGGACCCTATATGATAGAATTAAACAAAATTAGGTATAGACTGAATTCTGGAAGCAAAAGATTTTTCGAGAGCCGAAACACGTGCGAAAAACTTCCTCTGTCAAACTGCGCACTAGTGATGCGCACTGGATTGGCCCGAATCTGAGGAGAACAGCATTGGAATGAAGGTCGTCTAAACGCTGATTCTGTGATATCGTGATTCATGTTTGTGTTTTGAATCATGATTCAAATCATGATTCTGGATTGAGGTCGCATAAACGCAGCCTAAAATAAATATAGACATTAAGCTGTTTATCCTATCTCCATTCTACTAATATTCGTATAAATTCTGTGTTGTTCGATTGACGATCGGGATATCATATTATGATATAGCTACATCAATTACGGGCATTATCATAATTATCTATTTTAACTACATATATAAGTGAACCTTTTTGGCAAATATATAAAGTTCGGGTATAATGAAAGTACGAAGCCTATGCACTACCAGACTCGACTAACCATAATAATGCCATGTACAATATCTGTGTTTTTTTTTTATCAAAGATAAACTTTAATGAGTTCAATTTTAGCACATTTTTATAATTTTAGCAATTTTTAGTTCAATTCAATCGCTGCTGCTTAACAGAAAACACTATTTAATTACCTTTAACTCTTGATCGTGCAATGATAGTCTGCAAGTGAAGTTTATCATCTTTCTCGAAGTCGTTTTCAGGGTCCAATTCCTTCATACACGTGTCTTCCAATTCTGCCATTGTTGGACAGTAGATCAAGTAGCCGACTTCTTCGGATGGTCGGGGTAGCCCAGCCGAGGCCGCTGCTCTGCTAATGTAGTTCATGTTGGAGATTCTATTAGAAATAAAAAGTACTTCATAAGAACATGTTCACTTCGGAAGAAGACAGATGTAGTAGGTATACCGATGATGGCGAAAACAATGGGCTGGATCTAAATTCATGTCAGTTCAGGGTAAATCAAATCTCGTCACTATGTGATCAAAATCATGATCGAGATAGTGTGGTGGTATACACTTCGCTTATACACACATGGAGATAAACTATAGTTCAGAGTAAATTGCACAGATTATATATAAAGTACAAGTCGAGTATGCACATGCGCACACACCAACGTAAATGGGACATTAAATTAGGCCACCAAAAACACAGCAGGTCTATACTAATAGAGAACAAAGAACACATGATAAAGCGAATTGTGGCCGTCGTGCCTGTAATCCTCAAATCTCCTTTCCATTCAGCTGGGTCTATTATTTTCCATTATCTTTGGTATCATAAAGAACAAAAGAAGTCTCCCAGGGGTACAATGGTGACCGCGTCTGGGATCCACCCCATACTGTACCCCCAAAATTACAGCAGCTATTCAACCAGCATGCAAAATGTATCGAGGTAACTCACACCCACACCCGTAATAAGAATTCATATTTTCGTGAAGAGATTTTTTGGTCCAATGACGTCGACTTAACCGGTTCCCAACAGATAACCGATATCAAAATATTTTTAGAGAGGACGATTCCATGATACATTAATGAGCTAGGTTTCATCCATTAGATTCAAACTTCAAATCAAATAAATTTAACAAAAGCGGGGAGTATAGGCTTTGATATAAGATTTTTTTGTTTTATTATGAATGAGTTATGCAAATTAACCCGAATACAGCAGGGTTCTGAATCATAACAACATGGATATTCCTAACATTTCACTTGGCTTTGAACTTCCATGCGGTACATCATAGGCCTATCGATTTTCTGCTCCGGTGATTTTCGAAAGCCCAACTATACATGCAATATACCAGTTTCGAATTAACCAAGTTGATTAAGTATGTGATAGGACACCACGCCAGTTTCTCAAATTTTATTACCACCATGCTTTTTTGTCACAGAGCCGACCAAAGGAAGCCTTACAAAAATTCAAATTTTTAGGGTGTTCCCAATCTGATCATTATTTTTTCGCGCATTTTAATGATTTATCTTCGATACGATGGATTTTGCTTGTGTGGAAGTGCCGTGGTGTAGTACGTGGTTCTGAATCTCTCCTTGTAAACAGAGGGTCGTACGTGTGTTCGAATCCCACCACGGTCGACTAGCGTCCTTTGGCAAGGCATTAATCCACACTTTGCCACTCTAGACCCAGGTGCTAAATGGGTACCCGGTGGGATGCGAAAGATATTGTATGTTTGAATTTGCCAGCGCCATAATGATCGAGGCTGCGATGAATGCAAGGAATGCTCCCCAGGGAGTGGAAATTGTGCACTTTTCGTGCGGGATTGAAATGAATCCAATGACCGGGGTAATAATAAGCCGTAACGCGCTTTGATTTTCTTGGAAAAGCGCTATATAAAAATTGGCTTTTATTATAATGTGCGCGTATTTTTCCTTGTTTTATATTTCTACTTTTGCACTTAAAAACTGTATGAAATAGTACACTCACATTTTGTCGGTCCTTGTTTGAAATAAGCCTAGATCCATGCAGGCGTCTCGATAACGATGAACCGTGTTTAAGTACATATAGCTCGCAATTGAGCAGCGTCGTTACCTCTGTACGCGTATATTTATGGGCCCATCGAACTTGAAAAGAAAGGGCGCCAAAACGGATCCAATTGTAGAACATATAAGCAGGATTCCGCAAGTACAGTAGTACTATAGAAGACAAAGTCCAGGCAGATAAAGGACGAGGATATTGCATTTTTCCTCTCCCAAATATAGGAGTCGACTTCCTGTCTATATACGCACCGACTCTTATTCACTGTATATAATACACCTAATAAGGGACCTAAATAATCTACACAGCAAAAACTGTGGTGTTAACCGGTGTACATAGAGGACCACACCAGTTGTTTTACACCGGTGTTAAATTGGTGGTGTTAGTTTTACACCCATAGGTGTTATTACAACACCTTTGGTTGTTACATTTACACTCTTTGGTGTTATGTTCAATCTCTAGGGTGTAATTTTAACACCTCAGGCATGTCAGGGTGTGGTCCTCTATTAACACCAACTGGTGTCAGTTTTAACACCACAGTTTTTACAGTGTAGCATGAATGGAGGGAAGCATCTTAACACCGTGGAAGAGCAGCTGTACATCGTATACTTGACGGATTTACGGGCTCCCCCCCCCCCGTATTAAAAAACATTTGTAGTGGAAAATATCGAGCATATATACGCAAGTGAATACTTTTTTTATCGTCAAATTTTCTGAAATTACTGATTCAAAGTGACAAGGGAAAACGAGTCACTTTGACTCAAAGCAGAGTTGATATGACTCTCAACTGGCACCATTTCGAAATAAGAATTATAGTATATGCCTATATAGGCCTATGTGAGACCGGTAACAAATTAGGTATGTATCCTTTAACTGGCTAGGAATAGAGGGAGATCGGGGAGCGCGTCCGGCGAGAAAGACATGGGGGGAAATGGGACACTCTTGTAACTTGAAAAATAATCAGCCAATCAGCACGCCGGTTACAGTAAAATGGTGTGCCTAGACATAGCTCAAAACATATATATCAGCTACTCTAGAGCTCTATCCAGGTAAGTTATAAACGAGTTTCTTTTTATACCCATTTTTATATTTTTCATCGTTTCTTGTGAGTAAAATATCAAGTATATCACATATTTATGCTGTCTAGTAACTTAATAAGTATGCAAACTTCTGAAGATAAAATTATTTGATAAAAGACAGGTTAGAAACAGTGACTGTCATTTTATTTTATTTTTTGTTACTCAGGGGGAGCTTACTGTCCCATCCCCCCCCCCCCCCATCACGTGTAAGTTCTACTTCAACCCCCCCTCCAAAAGTTCTTGACTCATAATAAGCTGAATTAATTTGTATACGTACCGAAACAAAATGGAACTAATATAGTACACAATATATCTTCTTTTCATCAAGTGACTTTATGTGAAATCTGAAAATGAACGAATGCTCTGGGTCATCGGGCAATGATTCTTTTCGGTATAAACTGCCCAAATAAACTAGTTTATTGTCGGCAGTTGGATATCTTCTAAAATCCTACATTACAAAAATACGGAAGATGAAATGTCCGGAAACGAACATATCTTCAATGGCCTATGCAAGATCTAGACCCTCATCTGAACTCTAATACACTGTACAAAACTGTGGTGTTAAAACTGACACCAATTATTGTTAATAGAGGACCACACCCTGAGGTGTTAAAATAATACCCTAGAGATTGAACATAACACCAAAGAGTGTAAATGTAACAACCATAGGTTTTGTAATAACACCTATAGGTGTAAAACTAACACCGGTGTAAAATAATTGGTGTGGTCCTCTATGTACACCGGTTAATACCACAGTTTTGCTGTGTATTTGACATCATTTTGCAAATTTCATGGGCTTTCGACATATATCTGCTGGTAGTCCTATACCAATATCACAAGGGACCGATAAAGCTGTAAGAGAGTATGTTTCTAGGCAATTGATTCAGATGAAAGACCAGGGCCCGTTGTACAAAGAGTTACGATTGATCCAATCAATCGCAAATATGGAAAGCCAGCAAAGTCAACATATGAAATGCAGGTTTGTTCAAAAATAATTCTAGATATGAATCCATATCCATAATTGATTTTTTGACAATTAGGAGTGTTCTCCTTTGATTACAAAGGACATTTTGCAAATTTCCTGTAGAAAAAATTATGACACTGATGGATTTTCATAGAGTTATGATTGATCGGATCAATCGTAACTCTTTGTACAACGGGGCCCAGATGTCGTCATTGGTAGAGTCATTAACCTCACCTACACAATTAAAGCAACATTGATTAATACTCAGTTGAATGCCAGCCCATCTCATTCCATGGAGGTCACTGTCCCGAACGTTGAAGTAAACAACAGATACGATACTCTGATACTTGATAACACTGAAGATGAAGTTGAAGAAACAATCACCATTGTAAAGAGATCTTGTGAGCAACAGGCAGAAGAATGAAAGAGACTCCATGCATGCTAGCAAAGACAGTTGAGAGAAAACTACAATGTGATGTGCTCATAATATGAGATTCAATGATAGAGCCTCTTAACCCATCTACGATGTCCCCAACAAAGATGTAAGACCCTTCCAGGTGCAAAATAGAAGATTTGTTTGAACCAACAAAGAATTATGGTTGCAAAGACCCTGCCTAAAGAGGTTTTAGGAAATTGGCAAAGCCGATCTCCTAATATAAATATAAAAGTTAGATCCTACCTTAATTCTTGCTCGCCAGATGATAAAATGGGGTCCAGCCGCTCAGATAAATTGCACAAATCCGTGAATAGAAATATATACACTTCACAATTTCAAATATAGTAGAAAAAGGGACAGATGTCACAAAATGTCTCGCGAAGTAATGAGCTCATTAAGTATGCAGAGAATATAGACTTCGAATGAGTGGAAGTGACGGTAAGGAATAAGATTGGAAAATGCAGAGAAATAATTAAGTATAAGTTGATCCTCCACAAGATTTGATTCAATCCTCACTAGCAGCTGGATGAGATGGTCAGCATGAGTGGATAGGACGAAGGCAGAGAGTAGAGTGATGATGTGGTAGAGAAAACAAGTTGTTTTTACCAACATCAGAAAAGATGAGACAAAGAAATAAGCGCCAAAAAGGGAGGCAAAACAAAGTTGAAAAGAACAAAGAAGAGAGAAGCAGACTGTGAGAAAAGCAAACATGCAAGCATCTTGTAGTGATGTTGTATACCTGCAAGTTCATTGTAATAAACAAGGAACAATTAAAGGATATTTGCTCCAAGTCTAGGAACAAAAGAAAGGTTGTTTCTCAATATAAGAATGTGTTTGCCAAGTAGATTTGGGCAAGAAATGAGTTGCCTTGTTCTGTGAATGTACAGTATTGTAGTACATGCACATGGCGTGAACAAGTGAGAATATATGAAATTGGAAATAAAAGAAAGAATTTATATACATATACAGAATGTTGAAATGTAAATGAAAATATATACAAGGAAAGAATATATAGATGTAGATATAGATATAGTCAAGTCACTACAATAGAATGAAAGTCTATGCATTCACAATCGAGAACATCGCGGAACATGGATCTTTTTTGCTCCGTGGCGCACGACAGATTTAAGAGAGGGCTTTGTCGGAAATTTGAAAATCGGAAGGGCAGGTTCCGTTCTAAGTTTCGACGCTGACGAAAAATTACAAACATGTCGCTTGTCCAGGGTTAAGACAAAACTACTGTTTTAATTCATACATTTTCGACAGAAAATTCTTGATTAATGTCGTTTGTCATGAAGGAAATTTGGCAATACATTTTCTATGTTCGTTAATTCGTCGTGCATCGATCGTCAAGCGTAAATCTCTATTATGTGTAAAGTGAATATATTCCGTGATTCTTCATTAAACTACAATTAAGCAATCTTTCAAATAAACATCGGGAATATGCTTATTCTACGTGTATCCGAACCTATTCCGACGAGACGGTTGGTCCGTTTTGGGGTATTCGAGAAGTGTGTCATTTGGGTGATGGGATTACAAATTAAAATAAAAATATCGAAACCAATTACAAAACTTAAACATTCGTTTATCTTACAGCTAAAATACTGAAAATTAGCTTCCATAGTTATTCTATCTGCATTTACACGAATGTTTTCTTGAATAATGGAGTTATATGACCTGTTGTAAGTACACATAATAAAATTTTTTAGTTCTCATTATTCGAACGGATTATTACGGTCGGCTCGGCCAAGAATACTGCGGACGTTTCATAAAAGTCGTTACTGACATGTTGTATTTCTCCGATAGTTACTATGGTAACAGTGAGAGGCCAGTGCCTGTCAGCCAATCAAAACCAAGGATTTCACTGATATTGTCAGCACTGACAATGAGTCAGTTTTTATAACTTTCATGAAACACCCCTAGCTGGTGGCTGCCTGAATTTAAATAAGAACTTAAGACGTGTCTTTTTAATGAAGTATAATTTAGCCAATTGATTAATTGATGTTATTTAAGCGTTTTTACACTGTTCTAATTTATATTTGTATAATTTTATTTCTGTAAAGCGAAACCTTACAGGTATAAAATGTGCTATATAAAAACTACATTATTATTAAATTCAGTTCTAGTTAATCTGATTTAGTTTCCTCCTCTTCATTTTGGTGAGTTTTCAAATGCCTTGAAAGAGTACAACTCTGTGTAAACCTTTTCTTGCATACTTTACATTCGTATGGCCGTTCACCTGTGTGTGTTCGCATGTGAACAGAAACACTACCAGGATGTGGAAAATGTTTATCACACACGGAACATTTGAACGGCTTTTCACCGGTGTGAGAGCGCATATGCGAGGTGAGATGCACCTTCGCCATAAATCTCTTCTGGCAAACCGAGCATTCAAAAGGTCTTTCTCCTGTGTGATGCCGCATGTGCGTTGTAAGAGCATTCCTTTGCGTGAACCGTTTCTGACATATAGAACATTCAACGGGTTTCTCCCCAGTGTGCGTTATCATGTGTCTTTTGACTCCTCTTCTGTCAATGAACTTCTTCTTGCAGACAGGACACTCGTGGTGGCGCTCTCCATTGTGAACTTTCATGTGGTAATGAAGACCTGTCGCCTGTGGGAACCGCTTCTCACAAATGCCACACTTGTGCAATTTGTCTCCCGTGTGCGTTACGAAATGACTCTTAAGACTCTCCTTCTGCCCGAACGTCTTATCGCAGAGTGAACATTTGAAAGGTTTCTCCCCGGTGTGGGTTCGTAAGTGGCGCTCAAGGTGAACACGGTATTTGAATTCCTTGTTGCAAAAGGAACACTTCCGAACATTCTCCATCGCACCCTCAATTGATCTTTTACGAGCACGGAGAGCTTCGTTTACATTCAGAATCGCACACGTATTGCAAGAACAATCGGTTAAATCTTCTACCGACAGTCCTAGGTGATGGGACGTCCGGGCGGTACACACACTGATCTGGGTACACATAGGATTAACTTGACGTGATTGATCAACCACTGTTCCCTTACTGTCTTCAGACGAGCTTGAATGATTCACCAAGTCACTTCTTAGATGTTGAGGTGAACTTGATGGACTGAACGTGTTAATACCTCCATTTTGAGACGAGTTTGAATGATTCACGATGTTACTACCTAGTTGTTGGGTTGAACTTGATGTACTGACCTTGGTACTATCCCCAAGATGTGACGAGTTTAAATGATTCACTATACTACTCAGATGTTGAAGCGAACTTGATGGACGGACCCCGTTGATACTACCTCCATGCTGAGACGAGCTTGAATGATTCACGATGTTACTACCTAGTTGTTGAGAGGAACTTGATGGACTGACCTTGGTACTATCCCCGAGATGTGACGAGTTTAAATGATTCACTATACTACTCAGATGTTGAAACGAACTTGATGAACGGACCCCGTTGATACTACCTTCATGCTGAGACGAGCTTGAATGATGCACGATGTTACTCGAGTAACTTGATGTACTGACCTTGGTACTATCCCCAAAATGTGACGAATTTAAATGATTCACTATGTTTCTACTCAGATGTTGAAGCGAACTTGATGGACGGACCCCGTTGATACTACATCCATGCTGAGACGAGCTTGAATGATGCACGATGTTACTCGAGTAACTTGATGTACTGACCTTGGTACTATCCCCAAAATGTGACGAATTTAAATGATTCACTATGTTTCTACTCAGATGTTGAGGCGAACTTGATGGACGGACCCCGTTGATACTACCTTCATGCTGAGACGAGCTTGAATGATGCACGATGTTACTACCTAGCTGTTGGGATGAACTTGATGTACTGACCTTGGTACTATCCCCAAGATGTGACGAGTTTTGATTCAATATGTCACTACTCAGATGTTGAGGTGAACTTGATGAACGGACCGCGTTAATACAACCCTCTGCTCTTAAAACACGGTTTGCTTCATGGTGACCTTGGTGGCTGGATGATGCCCCTTCCAAGTGTAACTCCCCTGCTATCGATGTCATGCTCTGTCTCATGGTTGCAAATTCATCTGCTGAAAGAAACGTTTTAACAAAACACAGGAAATAAGAATTAATGCTTTTAAAACAAATAATTTAGTTTCTAGGGAGAGCAGCAATCAACCGTCTTCCAAAACTATACTAGGGTTTTTCGCTCCACGAAGCGCAACGGATTCAAGAACATAGAAAATGTATTGTCAATTGCCCTTCATGACAATGAACATAAAAGAAGTCGTTGTCGAAGATTAGTGAATCAAAAAAGCAGTTTCGTCCAGAACTCCGGATAACCGACATAATTATTTGCAACATTTCGTCACCACCGAAACCTAGGATATGACACCGTTGTTTCATTTCACCTCCCAGCTGTTCATTGTCATTTGATGGGCATTTTCAATACATTACTGTGTTCTTGAATTAGCTGAGCGAAATCTCCATTATGAATTAATTGAGAACTCAAGCCTACGGAACTTGAAGGACCCATAGAACGCAAGAGTCTAAAAATTTCAGTTTGATAAGGCATAAGTTTGATAGATATTAGAGCAAACTGGTTATCTAATATGCCCACTGGTTAACGCTAACTTCGCTAAGGGTACATATTCCTTTCATATACGATTTTATTTTCATATAGTACCTCGCATGTCCCTGCCCCCCCCCCCCCCCGAAAAAGGGGTTGACGAGCTTAAAGCAAAACAACAAATAACCAAAGAGAGAAATAAATATAAAAACTAAGAAAACTAAATCCAGATCAATATCAATTAATTCCCCTCTCACTATACTTTGCGAATTGGATGTAAAACGCAAAAGGACAACAAATCATATTCCAGTATAAGAAATCAAATGAAGACTTTTTTTCGATAGCCCGACTCATTGGGGATGACAGTTATGGAACTTAGGATGCATATAGCATTGTTTCCTGTTTATTTTTTAATGTTTTTGTTTTGCCTTTCTTTTGTATTTTTTTTTAAATCTGATGCGCTCTATTACTTAACTCACTGTACTTCTAACTTGTTTCGGCCTACATGGCCCAGGGCAATGCGACGACACGCGACTCAGTTTCAGTTCTACCCTTCCCCTAGATGTGCTTTTCCCCTGGGAGCATCGACTCTCTCTCTCTCCCCCCCCCCCCTCTCTCTCCCTCTCTCTCTCTCCCGTCTGTCTCTCTCAATCGATGGAACTCAAATAATATTATTTCGAGCAAGAGTTGCCTATTTTTCATCTCTCAATAAAAACAACTCAATCGTTTTATAGACATTAAGCTGTTTATCCTATCTCCATTCTACTAATATTCGTATAAATTCTGTGTTGTTCGATTGACCATCGGGATATCATATTATGATATAGCTACATCAATTACGGGCATTATCATAATTATCTATTTTAACTGCATATATAAGTGAACCTTTTTGGCAAATATATAAAGTTCGGGTATAATGAAAGTACGAAGCCTACATGCACTACCAGACTCGACTAACCATAATAATGCCATGTACAATATCTGTGTTTTTTTTTTATCAAAGATAAACTTTAATGGGTTCAATTTTAGCACATTTTTTATAATTTTAGCAATTTTTAGTTCAATTCAATCGCTGCTGCTTAACAGAAAACACTATTTAATTACCTTTAACTCTTGATCGTGCAATGATAGTCTGCAAGTGAAGTTTATCATCTTTCTCGAAGTCGTTTTCAGGGTCCAATTCCTTCATACAAGTGTCTTCCAATTCTTCCATAGTTGGACAGTAGATCAAGTAGCCGACTTCTTCGGATGGTCGGGGTAGCCCAGCCGAGGCCGCCGCTCTGCTAAAGTAGTTCATGTTGGAGATTCTATTAGAAATAAAAAGTACTTCATAAGAACATGTTCACTTCGGAAGAAGACAGCTGTAGGTATACCGATGATGGCAAAAACAATGGGCTGGATCAAAATTCCTGTCAGTTCAGGGTAAATCAAACCTCGTCACTATGTGATCAAAACCATGATCGAGCTAGTGTGGTGGTATACACTTTGCTTATACACACATGGAGATAAACTATACTTCAGAGTAAATTGCACAGATTATATATAAAGTACAAGTCGAGTACGCACATGCGCACACACCAACGTAAATGGATTAGGCCACCAAAAACACAGCAGGCATAATAGAGAACAAAGAACACATGATAAAGCGAATTGTGGCCGTCGTGCCTGTAATCCTCAAATCTGCTTTCCATTCAGCTGGGTTTATTATTTTCCATTATATTTGGTAAAAACAAATGAAGTATTTTCTCCCAGGGGTACAATGACCGCGTCTGGGATCCGCCCCACCCCAAAAAAATACAGCAGCTGTTCAACCAGCATGCAAAATGTATCGAGGTAACTCACACCCACACCCGTAATAGGAATTCATATCTTCGTGAAGAGAATTTTTGGTCCAATGACGTCGACTTTACCGGTTCCTAACAGATAACCGATCGATGTCAAAATATTTTTAGAGAGGACGATTCTGTGATACATTAACGAGCTAGGTTTCATCCATTAGATTCAAACTTCAAATCAAATAAATTTAACAGAAGCGGGGAGTAGGCTTTGATATAAGATTTTTCTTCTTTTCTTTGTTTTGTTATGAATGAGTTATGCCAAACGAATATAACAGGGTTCTGAATCATAACAATATGGGTATTCCCACTCATTCAATGAACAAGGTTATGATATAACCTTGTTCTCAGTTACATCTCCTTGTGTGGCAAAATATAAGGGTGGCAATTTTGGCT
Organism: Lytechinus pictus; assembly: GCF_037042905.1. Taxonomy (NCBI): domain Eukaryota; kingdom Metazoa; phylum Echinodermata; class Echinoidea; order Temnopleuroida; family Toxopneustidae; genus Lytechinus; species Lytechinus pictus. The sequence continues at coordinate 10,525,414 of NC_087257.1, forward strand.
TATTTTCTCTTTTTCTATGGGACAAATGCTTGTTTTTCTTACAATGTCAGTTTCCATTACAGCTATTCATCATATAAATTGGCTCTTATGTAAATTTGATTCTTTAAATTACCTTTTCTTAATTAAAAATAGAGATTGAAAAATGAAATTTTTCTTGCCATATTACTATATTACTTTCCACCAATAGAGGGCGTACACAAAAATATGTCCAAAATTCAAGTTTTTGAGCGCTCTGGTGAATACAAAAATTATTCCCAAGTTACTAATGAAAAATAAATTGCAACTGTATGGAAATTAGTAATTTTGGTCACTAAAGTGATATTTTAATGATTTTTTAAAGTGTGTGATATGTACAGCATTGGCATACCATAGTAAGCTGTAGATTCCCCACAGACAGGGTGGTTGCAGTGAACAAGTGGGTATTCCTAACATTCCACTTGGCTTTGACCTTCCATGCGGTACATAATAGGCCTATCGATTTTCTGCTCGGGTGATTTTCGAAAGCCCAGCTAAATGCAGTATATACCACTCATTCAATGAACAAGGTTATGATATATACCAGTTTCGAATTAATCAAGTTGATTAAATGAATTGCAATGATTGAATGATATGTTAATAGGACACCATGCAAGTTTCTCAAATTTAATTACCACTATGTTTTTTTGTACCAGAGCCGACCAAAGAAAAATTATATTCTTACAAAAATTCAGTTTTTTAGGGTGTCCCCATCAATCCGATCATTTTGCGCGCATTTTAATGATCTGTCTTCGATACGATGGATTTTGCTTGTGTCTATAATTTGCGCGTATTTTTTTCCTTGTTTTATCTTTCTACTTTTGCGCTTAAAAACTGTATGAAATAGTACACTCACATTTTGTCGGTCCTTGCTTGAATTCAGGTATCTCGATAACGATGAACCTTACGTGTTCAAGTACATAGCTCGCGGCAATTGAGCAGCATCGTGTCCCTCTGTACGCGTATATTTATAGGCCCATCGAAGTTGAAAAGGGCGCCAAAACGGATCCATTAATAATATGGCAGAACATAACAGGACTCCGCAAGTACAGTATAGTAGTACTAGTAGACAATGCCTGTAAGCAGATAAAGGACGAGGATATTGCATTTTTTTTGTCCTCTACTAATTATACAAGACTTCCTGTATACACACCGACTTAATTCACTATATACATGGGCGGAAATCCCAGGGGGACCAGGGGGGGGGGGCGCGTCCCCTATACCAAAAATAGTAGGGGGACACAATATCAAATGTCCCCCTTACTATTTTTGGTCTTTTATGATGGAGAAAAATACATAATAGTAATAGAAATAATAATAGTTCTTGTATAGCGCATAACACATTTAAGTGAAAACCTTTTTTTGCTTGTCAATTTTTTATTAGTTAAAATGACCTTACATTTTGGGTGATAACCTATTTTTTTTGCTTGTCAAAGTTTCCAGCCAATGAGTGTATATACACCTAATGGACCGACATGCCCTTGCGTACCTACGGGGGGGGGGGCAGGGCGGCAGTCTGCCCCCCCCCCCCTGACGATTCACGTACAACCCATGCAAAGGACGTATCCCTGCCCCCCTGATGAGCTTGAAGACCTTTTTGCCCTCCCCTGACGAGCTTGAAGAGCTTTTTGCCCCCCCCCCCCGACGAGCTTGAAGACCTTTTTTTGTGATTGAAGACCTTTTTTTTGCTTGTCAATTTTTTTGGCGGACGCTTTTGCCCCCCCCCCCCCCTGTGGAAAATCCTAGGTACGCTACTGCCGACATGTACATGTAATCTAAATCTAGTATAATTATGCTAGGCGGATTCACGGGCTGCCCCCCCCCCCCCCCGGCATGAAAAAACATTTGTAGTGAAAAATATCGAGCATACGTATACGCAGGTGAGGACCTTTTTTCTCGTCAAATTTTCTGAAGAAGAACTTTGACCCCCTTATGGAAACTTCTTGATCTGCCCTGCAAACGCAGACGGCAGTATCGATATGACTGGCGCTTATTACACTCTATTCGAGTTAGAGAATTATTCCGAATTGATTCGGAAGGGCGTGACATCGGCCGGGTTGAAAATCACTGAGTCAAAGTGGCATGGGGGAGACGAGTCACTTTGACTTGAAGCAGAGTCATATGACTCTCAACTGGCATCATTCCGATATAAGAATGTATAGTATATGCCTATAAAGGCCTATGTGAGACCGGCAACAAAGGTAGTATCATTTAACTGGTTAGGAATAGGGGGAGACCGGGGAGAAACTGAATGGGACATGAGGAGAAATGAGACACTCTTGTAACTCGAAAAAAAATATCAGCCAATCAGCAAGCCGGTTACATTAGTAAAAAAAAAAAAAGGTGTACCTATATAATATACAGACATAGCTCTAAACAGGTTTATCAGTATCCTCTACAGCTCTACATGTAAGTTATAAACGAGTTTCTTTTGATATCCCTTCTTAGATGCTTTTTCATCGTTCTTGTGAGTAAAATAAAGTATATCACATAGATATGGTAGGTGACCAGTGGCGTAGCTACGGGGGGGGGGGGGGCCTGGGGGGGGGCACGTGCCCCCCCTGAGATTTGATGTGCCCCCCCAGGTGCCACCCCCCTGAAAAAATTGGCAGAGCGAAAAAAATAAGAGGAGGAAGACGAGTGAATGAAATAATGTGAGGGGAAGACTAGCAAAAAAATTTTTTTTCATGTTTCCATATAAAATTTTTGCTTGCGCTTCGCGCCAGAATTGCCTGTTCGATGAGATTCATATCTTGCTCAATAGGCTGATATGGAGCAAGTTTTGAAGTCAATATACAAAACATATTTTAGCTCGGACATCGAGCTTTCATTATTTTTTTTTCATTTACAAATTTAAGTGCTCTGTAAAATGTCCATTTTATGGTCTACATATCAGCATTTTAAGCTCACGCTGCGTGGTCACATTGTTTGATTTGCCAAGTTCATATTGTTTATGTGTATTCCATAATGTTCCATTAAACAATTGCTTAGTTACATACCTATCCCATTTATTAATACAAAAAGTGCTTAGAATGGCCATTTTTATGTCGGAATGTTAAAAAAAAATTTGCTCGCGCTTCGCGCTCGCATTATTGAAATATATACCGTCTTCGTGGGTAACTGTGAGCAGTCCTTAACAGGTCCCTTTTCGATAATGCTAGAACAGTTAATACAATTTTTTGCTCGCGCTTGGCGTTCGCAGTAACCATCTAGTTACATACAAATCTCGTTCAGGATCACACATAACATTGCCCAGAATATTAAATTTTCAGGACAAACTACATGAAAGTAAAAACAAAATCGCTCGCGCTTCGCGCTCGCACTTTTTATAAGGCTTCTGAGATTATTTCATGTTTATGTTGTTTTATAAGAATAAAACTAAGAAGTGACTGATCGGGGAATATAAAGGTGAAGATAATTTCGGGCACCGTCCCCTATTGGCGAAAGTCGGATCCGCCCTTGTGAAACAATCGCCATTGTAAAGAGATCTTGTGAGCAATTGGCAGATTACAGGCTGAAGAAAGAAATTGACTTCATACGCTAGCAAAGACAGTTGAGAATGAAAGAAGGAAGCTACAACAATGTGATGGTCTCACAATATGAGATTCAATGATAAAGCCTCTTAATCCATCTACGATGTCCCCAACAAAGATAATTAATTGTAAGACCCTTCCAGGTGCAAAATAGAAGATTTGTTTGAACCAACAAAGAATATGGTTGAAAAGACCAAGGAGATAGGTGATATCTCCTTGAAAAGACCCTGCATAAAGAGGTCATCATACATGTTGGATCAAATAATCTGGCAGCGACTGACTCGATTACTACTGAAAAGAAAATAGAGTAACTGGCCCTTTAAGTCCAAGGTGAATGCACTTCAGTAGATGCAATGTCGATTAGTTCCATCATCATAAGCATCAGCATTTTTGCAATGATGGCATACAACTAAGACCTGAAAGAGATAGGCCTATATAATATAATAAACCAGATGGTGATCGAAATTGCGACGATCTCAGACGATAATTAACAAGGCACGAGAATCGTAAAACTTTATCTTCCACCTATATGCTTCCAGACATCCCTTATCATCATCCCAGCATCATATCTCCATGACAATGCAGAACCCACATCTGCAACTTGCCATAGATGTATCAAATTAACCTAAACTACAGTATATGGAATCACAAAATGAGTTATGCGCATGTTACCTCCTCCCATAACTACTCTGGATGCTTTTATTGCGGTGAAACAAATCACAAGTACCCAAACTGCCACTCCGGAAAAAAAAAATCAAGTGCTACCTTTGTAATGAGCTTGGTCACAAACGTGAATTCTGCAAGAATATGAACTACAACTATTACTAAAAATCTGGCCAGGAAGGCTGTGCCGATAAAGATGCGCAGAACAAACACTTTCCAATTAAACAACTTAAGAAAAAACAATAAACACTCGAGACTCTAAAAACTTGAAAGTAGCGCATTTCAATTCGCAGTTTGTTTGATAAACTAGATGAAATCAATTTTAATTTGAAAACTATGGATATTGATGTATTATGTCTATCAGAGACATGGTTGAACAAGAATATTACTAGTGAAATTGTGAAAATTCAAGGATACTCCCTCTACGTGATAGATGATGACCGTCGAGGCGGCGGTGTCCGTGTATCTATGTAAAGAGTACCCTAACATACATCGAAAGAGATGATCTTAGTGACAGTTCTTTAGAAGTAATCTGACTAGAAATTAAGGCCTGAAATTAGCAAAATTACTAATCTGTTGTATATATAGACCTCCAGGCACAAATGCAGCTTATTTTGAGAAAATTAAAGCACTTTGAAAAAGGCAAATAACACAAATATGGAATTACTTATTCTTGCATGGTGACTTGAATGTTAATTCATAATCCTATTCATTGAGATTGAGAATCTGTTCTTGTTAACGCAATTGGTCACTTTTGGCTCTGTATAGCCCCACTCCCCCTCGACAGTTCCGCAGCCCCTCATTGGCTCGATCTTTACACTATATAGTTTTACTTCTGTTAATAAACATAAATAGCCATGCGGTCGTTCTTTATAATACAGCATTGTGCATAACGGTTTGTCCATTGTGCAAACTACTAATTAGCCTGCTCCGTATTTGCTAATTGCCATTTCCTGAACATACTGATGGAGAGTGTATACTAGCTTTACAATGTGAAATTAATTGAGGACGAGTTCAATTAAGGGACGTGCCCTCCCCCCCTAAATTTTAGGTGGGGGTACGGTCCCCCCTTAAATTTTTAGTTGATGACCTTTTTTTTTTTTTTTTTTTTTTTTGCTTGTCAAATTTTTTTTTGTGGTCCCCCCTAAAATTTTTGGCTTCCGCCGCCAATGATTAATACTAGCCGAATGATATCATTTTTGTTTCATTCCTTAACGCACCATCTCTATGTATGTTGCATCCGTGTATATGTCCCTTAATTGAACTCGTCCTCAATTAATTTCACATTGTAAAGCTAGTATACACTCTCCATCAGTATGTTCAGGAAATGGCAATTAGCAAATACGGAGCAGGCTAATTAGTAGTTTGCACAATGGACAAACCGTTATGCACAATGCTGTATAATAAAGAACGACTGTACAGATAGGGTGTACATTCATCAGATGCATGGCTTTGCGGGTACGGTAAGCATGCATGGTAGGGTCCCGCGGGTAAGGTTTAATTAAATTATGTAGCATTCGAATAGCATACATATTTATGCATGTCCATTTAAATCCAATCCGTATTAAGAAGTTGATATGAATAAGAAGGGAAACAAAATCACATAGGCACATTTACGGCATTTCATCGAAATTGAAAATAAAATAAGAAATTTAAATCGTTTCTTAGTTCTGTTAAATTTTAGTACAGCGCTATAAAATGCGGGGGGGGGGGCAGATCGAGGACCGCGGCAAATTGGTAGAAGCGGACGGTGCGCAAAAAGAAATGAAATACTGCATGGCAAGAGCATGGTAGGATTTAATAAAGGAAAATTTACAGGATCGACCTGAGAGCAATTTTTATGTTTTCCAATCAATGTGATATAAGAATTAGATAACAACTTTGAAACTATTATATTGGAAAATTCGTATCAAGAATAATTGACAATTTGCTTAAACCGTCGTAAAACAAGTAAAAGAAATGTCATTAATGAATGCCGATTTACCTTGATTGGCGAAGAGATATGGCGTAAACTTCTCTAAGTAGCGGTAGTGTCCAATGACAACTAAATAATCATACTGGTGTAAGAAAAAAAAATCGAAATCTGGCTCCATTGGCTAATCATAGTCTCACTTGCTTCGTGAGATGGCGCCCTGTTAGACAGCGTTGCCGTATTGGACAGAATTCAGAGTTGCATTGACCATATCATATTCACACTCGAGGTCAATGCCGAGGATCTGGAGGGTTATTGTTAACGAAATTATTGTTAACGAAATTTATTATTTAACATGCCATGTATGTGATAAACCCTGTATTTTGATATTTAATATGACCGCCAAAGGCCCTAAAATAATGATCTACGATGTGAGAGAGGACAAAAACAATCACAAGGTGAGGCACTAAAACGTATTTTCTTGTGGTAAATTAGTGGAATACTGTCTTCAAATATAATTTGCAACGAAATATATTATTCGGGTTTCATATTTGTGTTAAATATTGTATTTTAACTTTCAAAATGGCCGCCAAAAGACATTGACTGTATTATGTGCAATCGATCTGGGAAACCAATTTTCACATGAGTCAGCACCATAACATGCATATAATTGTGATTTAAGAGTAAAATATTGTCTGAAAACATAATTCCTAACAAGATATATCATTCATTCTGCCAGGTAGGTGATAAATAATGTATTTTGAAAGTCAAACTGGCCGCTACAGGCCCTAACGGTAGGCATATTATGTACTTTGTGAATGGGAACATATAATTTAAACAGAATTTGGCTTTGCTTGACTAAATGGTGTTGCATGTATGAGTGAAATATCGTCTGAAAATATGATTTTGTAACCAAATAGATCATTTCTTATGTTATTTAGGTGATAAATGCTATATTTAAATTTCAAAATGGCTGCAATATGTTTCTTTGTGGAAATTATCTTTCCCCATTCAAATTTTACATATTAAGATAAGGGACTATGGCGGCCATTTTTAATTTTTAAAAGGCTGCATTCATCACCTTTATGACACAAGCTATGATATATTTCGTTAGAAATCCATTGGGTTTAGACAATACTTAACACTTACATCAAAATTAAGCCATTTTCATAGTAAAAAATTTGTCAAAATTATCAAAATATCTAGCTATGGCAGCAATTTTGAATTTCAAAGTAATGCCTTTATTACCTTCTCAACCATTATGTGATGTATTTAGTCAGAAATCATGTTCAAGACCAAATTTTACCTATACATCACATAGTTACGTGCGTTTTTGGTTCTCATTTTGGTGATGATTAGTTTCCCTATACGCATATTACAGAATTTGTAGGGGGTTGTGCGGCCGTTTTGAAAGTAAAAATACAGTATTTATCACCTATGGGAGAGGAAATGTTATATTTCATTAAAAAAATCACGTTTTCAAACAATATTTTCCTTATACAACAGAATTATATGGATTTCATAGTCAGGCAAATCCTAATTCTTTCAAAAGTATTTGTCCCCATTTACATTGTAGATAATACTGTAAGGGCCCATAGGGGCCATTTTAAATTTTACAATACAGCATTTATCTCATGCATGAAAAATGAAATGATATGTTTCGCCAGAAATCATGTGTTTAGACAATATTTCACTCGTATAGATTACAATTACATTCATTTTATTGTTTTTACTCTTGTGAAAATTAGTTTCTCCATTTGCTTTGTTCATAATACAGATAGGGCCTATGGCAGCCATTTTGAATGTCAACATGCAGCATAATTACCGAAATTGCAAGGGAAATGATATGTTTCGTTAGAAATCCTTGTTGTCAGACAGTGCTACACCAATATTTCGCAGTTATTGGCATTTTAAAGTCAAACAAATTCAAAGGTTGTGAAAATTATTTGTCCCCTTTTATATATTGTACACAGTATAAGGGGTCTATGACAGCCATTTTGAATATCATAATACAGCATTTATCACATTAGATAGTATACAAATGACATAGTTTTGTTAATAGTCATGTTTTCATACAGTAGTCCACTCGCAGGTCACAATCACATGCAATAATAGTGCTCTTGTTTGAAAAAATATTTTACCCATTCATATTTTACATACTAAAGTATACAGGGGTTATGGCGGCCATTTTGAATATCAATAAAATAAATATTTTGTCAAATATCGCTTTTCCAATTGGTATTTCACTTCTGCACAACAACTACATGCATTTTATAGCTAATGTGTTGGCAATTTTATGATTTTCATGGGTAATTTGCATATTTTGGCGGCCATATTGGATTTTGCCAATTTGCGGAAAATGCTCAAGGTTACAAGAGTGGCATCATTCAGATTCGGAATCAGCACCCTCGAATTGACAAGAAGCCATCAAAAAACATTGTATATCTAAAAAAACAAGGTTCGACCCCTTGTCTATGGGGCCTATCCTGGACTACTAAATGGCATAGTTGTAACTCTTTCTTAAACGGACTCCTGTCCATACCCTTAACCGTCTTATTATAATCTGGCACCATCACTGTAGCCTGTAATCTATAGGCGGAGGCTGCGGTTATTGTCTTTGTTGTTATGCTGAACGCAAGCGATACGTCTGATGTGGCAAAGACTACGAGTTGTGAAACAGCCACAATTCGTAGTCTTTGCCACATCGCTTGCATTCGCGGCATAACAGCAAAGACAATAACTGCAGCCTCCGCCTAGATTATAGGCTATATAGCAGCACTCAGGGCACAGTCTTACTTATCAAAGTTAGCTTCCATACTTTTTATATTTTATATAGGCATATAGCATCATCAAACTTGATCAGCATCAATTCAACAAGCGTCAAAATATATTTTTTGAAGATTTTTTAAGAGATTCATTTTATTTATGAAATATTACAACATATAAGAGTAAATTTAATCAAATCCAATTCAAGAATTCATTTATCAAGTTCCATTTTAGTCGTGTAATCAAATGCGTTTATTGAATGAAAGTCTATGCATTCATAATCGAGAATATCGCGGAAACAGGGATTTTTTGCTCCGCGGCGCACGACAGATTTAAGAGAGGTCTTTGTCGGAAATTGGAAAATCGGAAGGGCAGATTCCGTTCTAAGTTTCGACGCTGACGAAAAATTACAAACGTGTCGTTTGTCCAGGGTCCAAGACAAAACTGCTCTTTTAATTCGCACATTTTCGACAGAAAATTCCTGATTGTTGTTCTTTGTCATGAAGGAAATTTGGCAATACATTTTCTATGTTCTTTAATTCGTCGTGTGTCGTCAAGCGACAAATCTCTATTATGTGTAGCGTGAATATTTTCCGTGACTCTTCATTAAACTACAAGCAAACTTTCAAATAAAAATCGGGAACATGCTTATTCTATGTGTATCCGAACCTATTCCGACGAAACGGTTGGTCCGTTTTGGGGTGTAAGAATTGACCCCTTTATTCGACAAGTGTGTCATTTGGGTTATGGGACGACAAATTAAAATAAAAATATCGAAATCAATTACAAAACTGAAACGTTCGTTTATCTTCACAGCTAAAGCTACTGGAAATTAGCTTCCATGGTTATCCTATTTGTATTTACACGGATGTTTTCTTGAATAATGGAGTTATGACCTGTTGTAAGTACACATAACGAAATTTTGGAGTTCTCATTATTCGAACGGATTATTACGGTCGGCGCGGCCAAAAATACTGCGGACGTTTCATAAAAGTTGTAAATACTGACAGGTTGTATTTCTCCGATAGTTACTATAGTAACAGTCAGAGGCCATAGTACCTCTCAGCCAATCAAAACAAAGGAATTCACTGATATTGTCAGCACCGACAATTTATTCAGTTTTGATAACTTTCATGAAACACCCCTAGCTGGTGGCTGCCTGAATTTAAATCAGAACTTAAGACGTGTCTTTTTAATGAAGCATAATTTAGCCATTTGATTAAGTGATGTTATTTAAGCGTTTTTACACTGTTCTAATTTATATTTGTATAATTTTATTTCTGTAAAGCGAAACCTTACAGGTATAAAATGTGCTATATAAAAACTACATTATTATTAAATTCAGTTCTAGTTAATCTGATTTAGTTTCCTCCTCTTCATTTTGGTGAGTTTTCAAATGCCTTGAAAGAGTACAACTCTGTGTAAACCTTTTCTTGCATACTTTACATTCGTATGGCCGTTCACCTGTGTGTGTTCGCATGTGAACAGAAACATTACCAGGATGTGGAAAATGTTTATCACACACGGAACATTTGAACGGCTTTTCACCGGTGTGAGAGCGCATGTGCGAGGTGAGATGCACCTTCGTCAAAAATCTTTTCTGGCAAACCGAGCATTCAAAAGGTCTTTCTCCTGTGTGATGCCGCATGTGCGTTGTAAGAGCATGTCTTTGCGTGAACCGTTTCTGACATATAGAACATTCAACGGGTTTCTCCCCAGTGTGCGTTATCATGTGTCTTTTGACTCCTCTTCTGTCAATGAACTTCTTCTTACAGACAGGACACTCGTGGTGGCGCTCTCCATTGTGAACTTTCATGTGGTAATGAAGACCTGTCGCCTGTGAGAACTGCTTCTCACAAATGCCACACTTGTGCAATTTTTCTCCCGTGTGCGTTACGAAATGACTCTTAAGACTCTCCTTCTGCCCGAACGCCTTATCGCAGAGTGAACATTTGAAAGGTTTCTCCCCGGTGTGGGTTCGTAAGTGGCGCTCAAGGTGAATACGGTATTTGAATTCCTTGTTGCAAAAGGAACACTTCCGAACATTCTCCATCGCACTCTCACTGGTACGCACTGTTCCCTTACTGTCTATATGTTCAGACGAGCTTGAATGATTCACGATGTCACTACCTAGTTGTTGGGATGAACTTGATGTACTGACCTTGGTACTATTCCCAAGATGTGACGAGTTTAAATGATTCACTATGTTACTACTCAGATGTTGAAGCGAACTTGACGGACGGACCGCGTTAATACTACCCCCATGCTGAGACCAGCTTAAATGATGCACGATGTTACTACCTAGTTGTTGGGATGAACTTGATGTACTGACCTTGGTACTATTCCCAAGATGTGACGAGTTTAAATGATTCACTATACTACTCAGATGTTGAAGCGAACTTGATGAACGGACCGCGTTAATACTACCCCCATGCTGAGACGAGCTTAAATGATGCACGATGTTACTACCTAGTTGTTGGGATGAACTTGATGTACTGACCTTGGTACTATTCCCAAGATGTGACGAGTTTAAATGATTCACTATGTTACTACTCAGATGTTGAAGCGAACTTGACGGACGGACCCCGTTAATACTACCCCCATGCTGAGACGAGCTTAAATGATGCACGATGTTACTACCTAGTTGTTGGGATGAACTTGATGTACTGACCTTGGTACTATTCCCAAGATGTGACGAGTTTAAATGATTCACTGTGTTACTACTCAGATGTTGAGGCGAACTTGATGAACGGACCGCGTTAATACTACCCCCATGCTGAGACCAGCTTAAATGATGCACGATGTTACTACCTAGTTGTTGGGATGAACTTGATGTACTGACCTTGGTACTATTCCCAAGATGTGACGAGTTTAAATTATTCACTATGTTTCTACTCAGATGTTGAAGCGAACTTGACGGACGGACCCCGTTAATACTACCCCCATGCTGAGACGAGCTTAAATGATGCACGATGTTACTACCTAGTTGTTGGGATGAACTTGATGTACTGACCTTGGTACTATTCCCAAGATGTGACGAGTTTAAATGATTCACTATGTTTCTACTCAGATGTTGAGGCGAACTTGATGAACGGACCGCGTTAATACTACCCCCATGCTGAGACGAGCTTGAATGATTCACGATGTTACTACCTAGCTGTTGGGATGAACTTGATGTACTGACCTTGGTACTATCCCCAAGATGTGACGAGTTTTGATTCAATATGTTACTACTCAGATGTTGAGGTGAACTTGATGAACGGACCGCGTTAATACAACCCTCTGCTCTTAAAACACGGTTTGCTTCATGGTGACCTTGGTGGCTGGATGATGCCCCTTCCAAGTGTAACTCCCCTGCTATCGATGTCATGCTCTGTCTTATGGTTGCAAATTCATCTGCTGAAAGAAACGTTTTAACAAAACACAGGAAATAAGAATTAATGCTTTTAAAACAAATAATTTAGTTTCTAGGGAGAGCAACAGTCAACCGTCTTCCAAAACAATACTAGGGTTTTTCGCTCCACGAAGCGCAACGGATTCAAGAACATAGAAAATGTATTGTCAAATGCCCTTCATGACAATGAACATAAAAGAAGTCGTTGTCGAAGATTAGTGAATCAAAAAAGCAGTTTCGTCCAGAACTCCGGATAACCGACATAATCATTTGCAACATTTCGTCACCACCGAAACCTAGGATATGACAATGCTGTTCCATTTCACCAATTTTTGACAAACACCTCCCAGCTGTTCATTGTCATTTGATGGGCATTTTCAATACATTACTGTGTTCTTGAATTAGCTGAGCGAAATCTCCATTATGGCTTAATTGAGAACTCAAGCCTACGGAACTTGAAGGACCCATAGAACGCAAGAGTCTAAAAATTTCAGTTTGATAAGGCATAAGTTTGATAGATATTAGAGCAAACTGGTTATCTAATATGCCCACTGGTTAACGCTAACTTCGCTAGGGGTACATATTCCTTTCATCTACGATTTTATTTTCATATAGTACCTCGCATGTCCCTGCCCCCCCCCCCCCCCACCCCCCGAAAAAGGGGTTGACGAGCTTAAAGCAAAACAACAAATAACCAAAGAGAGAAATAAATATAAAAACTAAGAAAACTAAATCCAGATCAATATCAATTAATTCCCCTCTCACTATACTTTGCGAATTGGATGTAAAACGCAAAAGGACAACAAATCATATTCCAGTATAAGAAATCAAATGAAGACTTTTTTTCGATAGCCCGACTCATTGGGGATGACAGTTATGGAACTTAGGATGCATATAGCATTGTTTCCTGTTTATTTTTTAATGTTTTTGTTTTGCCTTTCTTTTGTATTTTTTTTTTAATCTGATGCGCTCTATTACTTAACTCACTGTACTTCTAACTTGTTTCGGCCTACATGGCCCAGGGCAATGCGACGACACGCGACTCAGTTTCAGTTCTACCCTTCCCCTAGATGTGCTTTTCCCCTGGGAGCATCGACTCTCTCTCTCCCCCCCCCCCCCTCTCTCTCTCCCTCTCTCTCTCTCCCGTCTGTCTCTCTCAATCGATGGAACTCAAATAATATTATTTCGAGCAAGAGTTGCCTATTTTTCATCTCTCAATAAAAACAACTCAATCGTTTTATAGACATTAAGCTGTTTATCCTATCTCCATTCTACTAATATTCGTATAAATTCTGTGTTGTTCGATTGACCATCGGGATATCATATTATGATATAGCTACATCAATTACGGGCATTATCATAATTATCTATTTTAACTGCATATATAAGTGAACCTTTTTGGCAAATATATAAAGTTCGGGTATAATGAAAGTACGAAGCCTACATGCACTACCAGACTCGACTAACCATAATAATGCCATGTACAATATCTGTGTTGTTTTTTTTTATCAAAGATAAACTTTAATGAGTTCAATTTTAGCACATTTTTATAATTTTAGCAATTTTTAGTTCAATTCAATCGCTGCTGCTTAACAGAAAACACTATTTAATTACCTTTAACTCTTGATCGTGCAATGATAGTCTGCAAGTGAAGTTTATCATCTTTCTCGAAGTCGTTTTCAGGGTCCAATTCCTTCATACACGTGTCTTCCAATTCTGCCATTGTTGGACAGTAGATCAAGTAGCCGACTTCTTCGGATGGTCGGGGTAGCCCAGCCGAGGCCGCTGCTCTGCTAATGTAGTTCATGTTGGAGATTCTATTAGAAATAAAAAGTACTTCATAAGAACATGTTCACTTCGGAAGAAGACAGATGTAGTAGGTATACCGATGATGGCGAAAACAATGGGCTGGATCTAAATTCATGTCAGTTCAGGGTAAATCAAATCTCGTCACTATGTGATCAAAATCATGATCGAGATATAGTGTGGTGGTATACACTTTGCTTATACACACATGGAGATAAACTATAGTTCAGAGTAAATTGCACAGATTATATATAAAGTACAAGTCGAGTATACACATGCGCACACACCAACGTAAATGGGACATTAAATTAGGCCACCAAAAACACAGCAGGTCTATACTAATAGAGAACAAAGAACACATGATAAAGCGAATTGTGGCCGTCGTGCCTGTAATCCTCAAATCTCCTTTCCATTCAGCTGGGTCTATTATTTTCCATTATCTTTGGTATCATAAAGAACAAAAGAAGTCTCCCAGGGGTACAATGGTGACCGCGTCTGGGATCCACCCCATACTGTACCCCCAAAATTACAGCAGCTATTCAACCAGCATGCAAAATGTATCGAGGTAACTCACACCCACACCCGTAATAGGAATTCATATCTTCGTGAAGAGAATTTTTGGTCCAATGACGTCGACTTTACCGGTTCCTAACAGTTAACCGATGTCAAAATACTTTTAGAGAGGACGATGCTCTAAATAAACATAATGAGCTAGCATTAGATTCAAACTTCCAATCAAATAACTTTAACAGAAGCGCGGAGTAGGCTTTGATATAAGATTTTTCTTCTTTTCTTTCTTTTGTTATGAATGAGTTATGCCAAACGAATATAGCAGGGTTCTGAATCATAACAATATGGGTATTCCCACTCATTCAATGAACAAGGTTATGATATAACCTTGTCCTCAGTTACATCTCCATGTGTGGCAAAATATAAGGGTGGCAATTTTGGCTTATTTTCTCTTTTTCTATGGGACAAATGCTTGTTTTTCTTACAATGTCAGTTTCCATTACAGCTATTCATCATAAAAATTGGCTCTTATGTAAATTTGATTCTTTAAATTACTTTTTCTTAATTAAAAATAGAGATTGAAAAATAAAACTTTTCTTGCCATATTACTATATTACTTTCCACCAATAGAGGGCGTACACAAAAATATGCCCAAAATTCAAGTTTTTGAGCGCTCTGGTGAATACAAAAACTATTCCCAAGTTACTAATGAAAAATAAATTGCAACTGTATGGAAATTAGTAATTTTGGTCACAAAAGTGATATTTTAATGATTTTTTAAAGTGTGTGCTATGTACAGCATTGGCATACCATAGTCCTACCTGTAGATTCCCCCACAGACAGGATGGTTGCAGTGAACAAGTGGGTATTCCTAACATTCCACTTGGCTTTGACCTTCCATGCGGTACATAATAGGCCTATCGATTTTCTGCTCAGGTGATTTTCGAAAACCCAGCTAAATGCAGTATATACCACTCATTCAATGAACAAGGTTATGATATATACCAGTTTCGAATTAATCAAGTTGATTAAATGAATTGCAATGATTGAATGATATGTTAATAGGACTCCACGCAAGTTTCTCAAATTTTATTACCACTATGTTTTTTTGTACCAGAGCCGACCAAAGAAAAATTATATTCTTACAAAAATTCAATTTTTTAGGGTGTCCCCAATCCGATCATTTGCGCGCATTTTAATGATCTGATTTGATTTGATTTGATTTATTTTATTTCCACATTTCAAAACAAAAACAAAGAATATTTTTCTTTCAATATTACATAATAGGCAAATATTTTTTTGAACATAATGAATAATGCACATAAATCATTATAAAATATCAACTGTACTGTGAAAATTATATCTATATATACATTTTCTTTAATTACTGAACATATATATATAGAAATGTGGGAGACCTCCATCTTAAGCTTGGAGCTTGAAAGTGATGGAGGCCTCGAAAGGAAAGGGGATAGAAAACCAGACTGTATAGTGCAATAAAAGAGACTTATCTTTTATTGCACAAAATAATAGGAATATATCAAAAGTGGATAGGGAAGAGAAATTTGATTGAGAGAAGATTAATAACGTTGATAAAAGTGAATGTGCAAGTGATATGTCTTCGATACGATGGATTTTGCTTGTGTCTATAATTTGCGCGTATTTTTTTCCTTGTTTTATCTTTCTACTTTTGCACTTAAAAACTGTATGAAATAGTACACTCACATTTTGTCGGTCCTTGCTTGAAAAGCCTAGATTCAGGTGTCTCGATAACGATGAACCTTACGTGTTCAAGTACATAGCTCGCGGCAACTGAGCAGCATCGTGTCCCTCAGCTCTGTACGCGTATATTTATGGGCCCATCGAAGTTGAAAAGAAAGAGCGCCAAAACGGATCCATCAATAATATGGCAGAACATAACAGGACTCCGCAAGTACAGTACAGTAGTACTAGTAGACGATGTCTGTAAGCAGATAAAGGACGAGGATATTGCATTTTTGTTTGTCCTCTACTAATTATAGAAGACTTCCTGTCTATACGTACACACCGACTTAATTCACTATATACATGGGCGGAAATCCCAGGGGGACCAAGGGGACGCGTCCCCTATACCAAAAATAGTAGGGGGACACAATATCAAATGCCCCCCTTACTATTTTTGGTCTTTTATGATGGAGAAAAATACATAATAGTAATAGAAATAATAATAGTTCTTGTATAGCGCATAACACATTTAAGTGAAAACCTTTTTTTGCTTGTCAATTTTTTATTAGATAAAATGACCTTACATTTTGGGTGATTACCTCTTTTTTTTGCTTCCAGTTTCCAGCCAACGAGTGTATATACACCTAATGGACCGACATGCCCTTGCGTACCTACGGGGGGGGGACAGGGCGGCAGTCTGCCCCCCTGACGAGTCACAACCCATGCAAAGGACGTATCCCTGCCCCCCTGATGAGCTTGAAGACATTTTTGCCCCCCCCCCCAACTGACGAGCTTGAAGAGCTTTTTGCCCCCCCCCCCCCGACGAGCTTGAAGACCTTTTTTTTGCTTGTCAATTTTTTGGCGGACGGTTTTGCCCCCCCCCCCAGTGGAAAATCCTAGGTACAATACTGCCGACATGTACATGTAATCTAAATCTAGTACAATTATGCTAGGCGGATTCACGGCCCCCCCCCCCCTCCCACGGCATGAAAAAACATTTGTAGTGAAAAATATCGAGCATACGTATACGCAGGTGAGGACCTTTTTTCTCGTCAAATTTTCTGAAGAACTTTGACCCCCTTATGGAAACTTCTTGATCTGCCCTGCAAACGCAGGTGGCAGTATCAATAGACCAGTTCGTAGTTACTTCTGGGATAATTTTGGTCAAATGACCTTTCATTTATTTCATTAAGATAGGTAGATTTCAAAGCAAGATATTACGTATGCATGCCTTACATAGCGGGATGAAGAAAATGAATAGACCAGGTGACTAGAATAGCACATAAATGAACACTCTATGAAGTTATTTGTTGCATTTCTACTTTGAATGCATACTAGAGGATGTTGTACAATGTACTTGGCAAACTGTGAAATATACCAGTCATTCGTGGACGCATTTTTTTGTGGATGTGAATGAAAAACACAATTCAAAAGAATATATGAATAATCAAGACATCGAATTTGCTGCTTATCTCATTAAATTTTAAACCACCATGTCACTTTAGTACAAATGACCTTCCTCTGATCATGCGCAGAATCTTCTGATCATGCGCAGAGTGGAACTACGAACTGGGCGCTTATTACACTCTATTCGAGTTAGAGAATTATTCCGAATTGGTTCGGAAGGGCGTGACATCGGGTTGAAAATCACTGAGTCAAAGTGGCATATGGGGGAGACGAGTCACTTTGACTTGAAGCAGAGTCATATGACTCTCAACTGGCATCATTCCGATATAAGAATGTATAGTATATGCCTATAAAGGCCTATGTGAGACCGGAAACAAAGGTATTAATGTATCATTTAACTGGTTAGGAATAGGGGGAGACCGGGGAGAAACTGAATGGGACATGGGGAGAAATGAGACACTCTTGTAACTTGAAAAAAAAAATATCAGCCAATCAGCAAGCCGGTTACATTAGTAAAAAAAAAGGTGTACCTATATAATATACAGACATAGCTCTAAACAGGTTTATCAGTATCCTCTACAGCTCTACATGTAAGTTATAAACGAGTTTCTTTTGATATCCCTTCTTAGATGCCTTTCATCGTTCTTGTGAGTAAAATAAAGTATATCACATAGATATGGTAGGTCCTATATTATGCTATTTAGTAAGTTAATAAATGTGCAAACTTCTGAAGATAAAATTGTTTGATAAAAGACAGGTTAGAAACCGTGACTGCCGTTTGATTTTATTTTTTTATTACTAAGGGGGAAATGTCCCATTTCTCCCCGTACTGTCCCATTTCCCCCAAGCACGTGTAAGTTCTACTTCAACACCTCCCCTCTTATAAAGGGGACTCATAACATCGTAAAGCTGAAGTCATTTGTACGTACCGAAGCAAAATGGAACTAATATAGTACACAATATCATCTTCTTTTTATCAAGTGACTTACATCATAAATCTGAAAATGAACGAATGCTCTGGGTCATCGGACAATGATTCTTTTCGGTATAAACTGCCCAAATATGTTACTATAAACTAGTTTATTGTCGGCAGTTGGATATCTTCAATGGCCTATGCAAGATATATACCACTGGCGTAAATCCCGGGGGGGATGGGGGATATACCCCCCCCCCCACTTTTCGAGGGGGGTGGCCTGTACAATCACCCCCCCCCCCCCCCACTTTTTACGAAAGAAATAAAAAAAAATCACAAGAGATAATTGTTTTATTGGTGAAAATTCTTCCTAAAATACCGCTTAACAAATAAAACAATATTATTGAATCATAAAATGCAAATAAAGAGCCAGTTCACCATTTCCAAACAAAATAATTATGTCCTTATTATAACATTGAAGAGAAACCCCCGTTTCTTCCAATTCATCAATGTTGGGGTCTTTGGGAAGGGATTAAGATGGAATGTCAAAAAATTTTGAATGTAATCTCTAATAAAACCATTAAACAATCATGAGGTAAAAAGATAATAATATTGGAGGGGTATTTGCCATATGGACATATACAGTGGCGTAACTACGGGGGGGGGGGGGGGCATGGGAGGCACATGCTCCCCCCATCGGCTGACAAAAAAACCCCGGGGAAATGGGGAAAAAGAGAAAAGAGGGAGAAAGGAAAAGAAACGTAGTGGGAAAGACGAAAGTATTATTCATTATAATGTTATATTATATTATAATTATGTTATGTTACATTACATAAGAAACATTTTTATGATAACTTTATGAAACATAAACATGGTGCTCGCATTGTCTGTTCAACGAGATATATAATCCTGTTGTACTAAAACATCCCATTTTCAAGTCAATATAAACCAAATACATTTCCTAGCACTTGAGTTATCATTGTTTTATGTAGTGACATAGGCCTATGCTTCTTTTACATGACTCAAAAAGTGATTGCCCCATGTTAAGGTCTTCGTAGATATAAAAACATTTCCTGTCCGTGATTACATTCGCATTAGTGGATTGGTGAGATATGTCTGCTCTTCATGAATTCCTGAAATCAGTCCTTAAAATGTCCCTTTTTCTGATCTGAATATCAAAAATTTTCAGCTCGCGCTTCGCACTCGCATCATTTGGTTAATGAAATACGTATGGTCCAAGTTAATTCCTACAAAGAAACCTTAGAATGCCCCACTTCAGGTCTGAATTATCTAACTTATCTAAATTTTCTGCTCGCGCTTCACGCTCGCAATATTTGATTAGTGAGATGCGTATGATAATCATGATTGCAATGACTACAAAAAGTGTTTCATGTGTTCAGATGTAATTCTAATAAAATCAGCAAGCGCTTGGCACTCGCATTAGATGACTATGGTGAGATATGCATACTCTTAATGGATTCCTAAAATATATTCCTTAAAATCTCGCTGTTTGGGGTCAAAATATACGAAAATTTCAGCTCGCGCTCGCATTGTTTAGCGAGACAGGTAACTATCATGATTACGCAAATTTGATTATAATGTCCCTTTTTAGGTGTGAATATAAAAAAAAATTCAGCTCGCGCTTCGCGCTCGCATTATTTGATCAGTGAGATACATATCCGTTCAATGACATTGTCCTTAAAATGTCTCTATTAGGTCAGAATAACTAGCAACTGAGCGCACTTCGCGCGCTCACTCAGTGATTCAAAAATTTTGCTGGTGCCCCCACAATGCCGTGACCCACGGTACGCCACTGTGGACATATCAATTACAATTCCTTGCATATCTAAAAACATGATTGCAAAAAAAATGCCAAAATATTTCAGTCATCCCCCCACCCCTCAACACGGATTTACGCCAGTGATATATACCCTCATCTGAACTCTAATATTTGTTATCACTTTGCAAATTTCATGGGCTTTCGACATTATATCTGCTGATAGTCCTATACCAATATCACAAGGGACCGATAAAGCTGTAAGAGAGTATGTTTCTAAGCAATTGATTCAGATGAAAGACCAGATGTCGTCATTGGTAGAGTCATTAACCTCACCTACACAATTAAAGCAATATTAATTAATACTCAACTGAATGAAAGCCCATCTCATTCCATGGAGGTCACTGTCCCGATCGTCGAAGTAAACAACAGATACGATACTCTACTGCTTGATAACACCGATGATGAAGTAGAAGAAACAATCGCCATTGTAAAGAGATCTTGTGAGCAATTGGCAGATTACAGGCTGAAGAAAGAAATTGACTTCATATGCTAGCAAAGACAGTTGAGAATGAAAGAGGAAGCTACAACAATGTGATGTTCTCACAATAGGAGATCCAATGATAAAGCCTCTTAATCCATCTACGATGTCCCCAACAAAGATAATTAAATGTAAGACCCTTCCAGGTGCAAAATAGAAGATTTGTTTGAACCAACAAAGAATATGGTTGAAAAGACCAAGGAGATGGGTGATATCTCCTTGAAAAGACCCTGCATAAAGAGGTCATCATACATGTTGGATCAAATAATCTGGCAGCGACTGACTCGATTACTACTGAAAAGAAAATAGAGTAACTGGCCCTTTTAAGTCCAAGGTGAATGCACTTCAGTAGATGCAATGTCGATTAGTATTTTTGCAATGATGGCATACAACTCAGACCTGAAAGAGATAGGCCTATATAATATAATAAACCAGATGGTGATCGAAATTGCGAATCTTCCAGACGATCTCAGACGATAATTAAAGGGGAATCCAACCCAAACAAAAACTTGTTTTTAGAGGAAAAAGGAAAATCAAGTTGATAGGTGAAAGTTTGAACAATATCGGACAAACAATAAGAAAGTAATGAATTTTCAAAAGATGTGAATATTGGTAATCACTATAACCATGGAGACTTCAAATTGGCCGTATATGTGATGTCTTAGTGATGTAAGGCAAGGACTACTCTTCAATGTACTCCAATACATAAAATGGCTAAAATGACATTTTTTTTTCAAAAGTTTTACTTCAAATTATATTTTTCTTTCATGAGGTCATAAAACAATATACTACCTGGGCTTTATTTAGATTAATGCCCCAGGGGAATTGGTAATTAGGAGAAAACCACAAATCACTGATAATAAAGTACATGGCCTATAGGAAAGTTGTCCTTGCCCCTTGTCATAATTTACGTACCCAGTTGCCAATTTGAAATCTACACAGTCTTAGGGATCTCAATTTTTAAACAGCCATAACTTTCTTATTGCTTGTCCGATTGCTTTCAAACTTTCACAATGCTGTTTTATTTATTTTTCTCCTTTCAAACACAACATTTATGACCAAGGCTGGATTCCCCTTTAACAAAGGCACGAGAATCGTAAAACTTTATCTTCCACCTATATGCTTCCAGACATCCCTTATCATCACCCCCGCATCCTATCTCCATGACAATGCAGAACCCACATCTGCAACTTGCCATAGATGTATCAAATTAACCTAAACTACAGTATATGGAATCACAAACTGAGTTATGCGCATGTTACCTCCTCCCTTAACTACTCTGGATGCTTTTATTGCGGAGAGACAAATCACAAGTACCAAAACTGCCACTCCGGATAAAAAAAATAAAGTGCTACCTTTGTAATGAGCTAATGAGCTTGGTCACAAACGTGAATTATGCAAGAATATAAACTACAACTATTACTAAAAATCTGGCCAGGAAGGCTGTGCCGATAAAGATGCGCAGAACAAACACTTTCCAATTAAACAACTTAAGAAAAAACAATAAACACTCGAGACTCTAAAAACTTGAAAGTAGCGCATTTCAATTCGCAGTTTGTTTGATAAACTAGATGAAATCAATTTTAATTTGAAAACTATGGATATTGATGTATTATGTCTATCAGAGACTTGGTTGAACAAGAATATTACTAGTGAAATTGTGAAAATTCAAGGATACTCCCTCTACGTGATAGATGATGACCGTCGAGGCGGCGGTGTCCGTGTATCTATGTAAAGAGTACCCTAACATACATCGAAAGAGATGATCTTAGTGACAGTTCTTTAGAAGTAATCTGACTAGAAATTAAGGCCTGAAATTAGCAAAATTACTAATCTGTTGTATATATAGACCTCCAGGCACAAATGCAGCTTATTTTGAGAAAATTAAAGCACTTTGAAAAAGGCAAATAACACAAATATGGAATTACTTATTCTTGCATGCATGGTGACTTGAATGTTAATTCATAATCCTATTCATTGAGATTGAGAATCTGTTCTTGTTAACGCAATTGGTCACTTTTGGCTCTGTATAGCCCCACTCCCCCTCGACAGTTCCGCAGCCCCTCATTGGCTCGATCTTTACACTATATAGTTTTACTTCTGTTAATAAACATAAATAGCCATGCGGTCGCCCCCGGGGTCGCCCTGACTATTAATACCATATATGCGGCGGAAGCGGGGGGGACGTGCCCTCCCCCCTAAATTTTAGGTGGGGGTACGGTCCCCCCTTAAATTTTTAGTTGATGACCTTTTTTTTTTTTTTTTTTTTTTTTCCTTGTCAAAATTTTTTTGTGGTCCCCCCTAAAATTTTGGGCTTCCGCCGCCAATGATTAATACTAGCCGAATGATATCATTTTTGTTTCATTCCTTAACGCACCATCTCTATGTATGTTGCATCCGTGTATATGTCCCTTAATTGAACTCGTCCTCAATTAATTTCACATTGTAAAGCTAGTATACACTCTCCATCAGTATGTTCAGGAAATGGCAATTAGCAAATACGGAGCAGGCTAATTAGTAGTTTGCACAATGGACAAACCGTTATGCACAATGCTGTATTATAAAGAACGACTGTACAGATAGGGTGTACATTCATCAGATGCATGGCTTTGCGGGTACGGTAAGCATGCATGGTAGGGTCCCGCGGGTAAGGTTTAATTAAATTATGTAGCATTCGAATAGCATACATATTTATGCATGTCCATTTAAATCCAATCCGTATTAAGAAGTTGATATGAATAAGAAGGGAAACAAAATCACATAGGCACATTTACGGCATTTCATCGAAATTGAAAATAAAATAAGAAATTTAAATCGTTTCTTAGTTCTGTTAAATTTTAGTACAGCGCTATAAAATGCGGGGGGGGGGGGGGGCAGATCGAGGACCGCGGCAAATTGGTAGAAGCGGACGGTGCGCAAAAAGAAATGAAATACTGCATGGCAAGAGCATGGTAGGATTTAATAAAGGAAAATTTACAGGATCGACCTGAGAGCAATTTCTATGTTTTCCAATCAATGTGATATAAGAATTAGATAACTTTGAAACTATTATATTGGAAAATTCGTATCAAGAATAATTGACAATTTGCTTAAACCGTCGTAAAACAAGTAAAAGAAATGTCATTTATGAATGCCGATTTACCTTGATTGGCGAAGAGATATGGCGTAAACTTCTCTAAGTAGCGGTAGTGTCCAATGACAACTAAATAATCATACTGGTGTAAGAAAAAAAATCGAAATCTGGCTCCATTGGCTAATCATAGTCTCACTTGCTTCGTGAGATGGCGCCCTGTTAGACAGCGTTGCCGTATTGGACAGAATTCAGAGTTGCATTGACCATATCATATTCACACTCGAGGTCAATGCCGAGGATCTGGAGGGTTATTGTTAACGAAATTATTGTTAACGAAATTTATTATTTAACATGCCATGTATGTGATAAACCCTGTATTTTGATATTTAATATGACCGCCAAAGGCCCTAAAATTATGATCTACGATGTGAGAGAGGACAAAAACAATCACAAGGTGAGGCACTAAAACGTATTTTTTGTGGTAAATTAGTGGAATACTGTCTTCAAATATAATTTGCAACGAAATATATTATTCGGGTTTCATATTTGTGTTAAATATTGTATTTTAACTTTCAAAATGGCCGCCAAAAGACATTGACTGTATTATGTGCAATCGATCTGGGAAACCAATTTTCACATGAGTCAGCACCATAACATGCATATAATTGTGATTTAAGAGTAAAATATTGTCTGAAAACATAATTCCTAACAAGATATATCATTCATTCTGCCAGGTAGGTGATAAATAATGTATTTTGAAAGTCAAACTGGCCGCTACAGGCCCTAACGGTAGGCCTATTATGTACTTTGTGAATGGGAACATATAATTTAAACAGAATTTGGCTTTGCTTGACTAAATGGTGTTGCATGTATGAGTGAAATATCGTCTGAAAATATGATTTTGTAACCAAATAGATCATTTCTTATGTTATTTAGGTGATAAATGCTATATTTAAATTTCAAAATGGCTGCAATATGTTTCTTTGTGGAAATTATCTTTCCCCATTCAAATTTTACATATTAAGATAAGGGACTATGGCGGCCATTTTTTATTTTTAAAAGGCTGCATTCATCACCTTTATGACACAAGCTATGATATATTTCGTTAGAAATCCATTGGGTTTAGACAATACTTAACACTTACATCAAAATTAAGCCATTTTCATAGTAAAAAATTTGTCAAAATTATCAAAATATCTAGCTATGGCAGCAATTTTGAATTTCAAAGTAATGCCTTTATTACCTTCTCAACCATTATGTGATGTATTTAGTCAGAAATCATGTTCAAGACCAAATTTTACCTATACATCACATAGTTACGTGCGTTTTTGGTTCTCATTTTGGTGATGATTAGTTTCCCTATACGCATATTACAGAATTTGTAGGGGGTTGTGCGGCCGTTTAGAAAGTAAAAATACAGTATTTATCACATATGGGAGAGGAAATGTTATATTTCATTAAAAAAATCACGTTTTCAAACAATATTTTCCTTATACAACAGAATTATATGGATTTCATAGTCAGGCAAATCCTAATTCTTTCAAAAGTATTTGTCCCCATTTACATTAAATTTTACAATACAGCATTTATCTCATGCATGAAAAATGAAATGATATGTTTCGCCAGAAATCATGTGTTTAGACAATATTTCACTCGTATAGATTACAATTACATTCATTTTATTGTTTTTACTCTTGTGAAAATTAGTTTCTCCATTCGCTTTGTTCATAATACAGATAGGGCCTATGGCAGCCATTTTGAATGTCAACATGCAGCATAATTACCGAAATTGCAAGGGAAATGATATGTTTCGTTAGAAATCCTTGTTGTCAGACAGTGCTACACCAATATTTCGCAGTTATTGGCATTTTAAAGTCAAACAAATTCAAAGGTTGTGAAAATTACTTGTCCCCTTTTATATATTGTACACAGTATAAGGGGTCTATGACAGCCATTTTGAATATCATAATACAGCATTTATCACATTAGATAGTATACAAATGACATAGTTTTGTTAATAGTCATGTTTTCAGACAGTAGTCCACTCGCAGGTCACAATCACATGCAATAATAGTGCTCTTGTTTGAAAAAATATTTTACCCATTCATATTCTACATACTAAAGTATACAGGGGTTATGGCGGCCATTTTGAATATCAATAAAATAAATATTTTGTCAAATATCGCTTTTCCAATTGGTATTTCACTTCTGCACAACAACTACATGCATTATAGCTAATGTGTTGGCAATTTTATGATTTTCATGGGTAATTTGCATATTTTGGCGGCCATATTGGATTTTGCCAATTTGCGGAAAATGCTCAAGGTTACAAGAGTGGCATCATTCAGATTCGGAATCAGCACCCTCGAATTGACAAGAAACCATCAAAAAACATTGTATATCTAAAAAAACAAGGTTCGACCCCTTGTCTATGGGGCCTATCCTGGACTACTAAATGGCATAGTTGTAACTCTTTCTTAAACGGACTCCTGTCCATACCCTTAACCGTCTTATTATAATCTGGCACCATCACTGTAGCCTGTAATCTATAGGCGGAGGCTGCGGTTATTGTCTTTGTTGTTATGCTGAACGCAAGCGATACGTCTGATGTGGCAAAGACTACGAGTTGTGAAACAGCCACAATTCGTAGTCTTTGCCACATCGCTTGCATTCGCGGCATAACAGCAAAGACAATAACTGCAGCCTCCGCCTAGATTATAGGCTATATAGCAGCACTCAGGGCACAGTCTTACTTATCAAAGTTAGCTTCCATACTTTATATATTTTATATAGGCATATAGCATCATCAAACTTGATCAGCATCAATTCAACAAGCGTCAAAATATATTTTTTGAAGATTTTTTAAGAGGATCATTTTATTTATGAAATATAACAACATATAAGAGTAAATTTAATCAAATCCAATTCAAGAATTCATTTATCAAGTTCCATTTTAGTCGTGTAATCAAATGCGTTTATTGAATGAAAGTCTATGCATTCATAATCGAGAATATCGCGGAAACAGGGATTTTTTGCTCCGCGGCGCACGACAGATTTAAGAGAGGTCTTTGTCGGAAATTGGAAAATCGGAAGGGCAGATTCCGTTCTAAGTTTCGACGCTGACGAAAAATTACAAACGTGTCGTTTGTCCAGGGTCCAAGACAAAACTGCTCTTTTAATTCGCACATTTTCGACAGAAAATTCCTGATTGTTGTTCTTTGTCATGAAGGAAATTTGGCAATACATTTTCTATGTTCTTTAATTCGTCGTGTGTCGTCAAGCGACAAATCTCTATTATGTGTAGCGTGAATATTTTCCGTGACTCTTCATTAAACTACAAGCAAACTTTCAAATAAAAATCGGGAACATGCTTATTCTATGTGTATCCGAACCTATTCCGACGAAACGGTTGGTCCGTTTTGGGGTGTAAGAATTGACCCCTTTATTCGACAAGTGTGTCATTTGGGTTATGGGACGACAAATTAAAATAAAAATATCAAAATCAATTACAAAACTGAAACGTTCGTTTATCTTCACAGCTAAAGCTACTGAAAATTAGCTTCCATGGTTATCCTATTTGTATTTACACGGATGTTTTCTTGAATAATGGAGTTATGACCTGTTGTAAGTACACATAACGAAATTTTGGAGTTCTCATTATTCGAACGGATTATTACGGTCGGCGCGGCCAAAAATACTGCGGACGTTTCATAAAAGTTGTAAGTACTGACAGGTTGTATTTCTCCGATAGTTACTATAGTAACAGTCAGAGGCCATAGTACCTCTCAGCCAATCAAAACAAAGGAATTCACTGATATTGTCAGCACCGACAATTTATTCAGTTTTGATAACTTTCATGAAACACCCCTAGCTGGTGGCTGCCTGAATTTAAATCAGAACTTAAGACGTGTCTTTTTAATGAAGCATAATTTAGCCATTTGATTAAGTGATGTTATTTAAGCGTTTTTACACTGTTCTAATTTATATTTGTATAATTTTATTTCTGTAAAGCGAAACCTTACAGGTATAAAATGTGCTATATAAAAACTACATTATTATTAAATTCAGTTCTAGTTAATCTGATTTAGTTTCCTCCTCTTCATTTTGGTGAGTTTTCAAATGCCTTGAAAGAGTACAACTCTGTGTAAACCTTTTCTTGCATACTTTACATTCGTATGGCCGTTCACCTGTGTGTGTTCGCATGTGAACAGAAACATTACCAGGATGTGGAAAATGTTTATCACACACGGAACATTTGAACGGCTTTTCACCGGTGTAAGAGCGCATGTGCGAGGTGAGATGCACCTTCGCCAAAAATCTTTTCTGGCAAACCGAGCATTCAAAAGGTCTTTCTCCTGTGTGATGCCGCATGTGCGTTGTAAGAGCATGTCTTTGCGTGAACCGTTTCTGACATATAGATCATTCAAAGGGTTTCTCCCCAGTGTGCGTTATCATGTGTCTTTTGACTCCTCTTCTGTAAATGAACTTCTTCTTGCAGACAGGACACTCGTGTTGGCGCTCTCCATTATGAACTTTCATGTGGTAATGAAGACCTGTCGCAAATGAGAACTGCTTCTCACAAATGCCACACTTGTGCAATTTTTCTCCCGTGTGCGTTACGAAATGACTCTTAAGACTCTCCTTCTGCCCGAACGCCTTATCGCAGAGTGAACGTTTGAAAGGTTTCTCCCCGGTGTGGGTTCGTAAGTGGCGCTCAAGGTGAATACGGTATTTGAATTCCTTGTTGCAAAAGGAACACTTCCGAACATTCTCCATCGCACTCTCACTGGTACGCACTGTTCCCTTACTGTCTATATGTTCAGACGAGCTTGAATGATTCACCAAGTCACTTCTTAGATGTTGAGGTGAACTTGATGGACTGAACGTGTTAATACCTCCATTTTGAGACGAGTTTGAATGATTCACGATGTTACTACCTAGCTGTAGGGAGGAACTTGATGTACTGACATTGGTACTATCCCCAAGATGTGACGAGTTTAAATGATTCACTATACTACTCAGATGTTGAGGCGAACTTGATGGACGGACCCCGTTGATACTACCTCCATGCTGAGACGAGCTTGAATGATTCACGATGTTACTACCTAGTTGTTGGGATGAACTTGATGTACTGACCTTGGTACTATTCCCAAGATGTGACGAGTTTAAATGATTCACTATGTTACTACTCAGATGTTCAGGCGAACTTGACGGACGGACCCCGTTGATACTACCTCCATGCTGAGACGAGCTTGAATGATTCACGATGTTACTACCTAGTTGTTGGGATGAACTTGATGTACTGACCTTGGTATACTATCCCCAAGATGTGACGAGTTTAAATGATTCACTATGTTACTACTCAGATGTTGAGGCGAACTTGATGGACGGACCCCGTTGATACTACCTCCATGCTGAGACGAGCTTGAATGATTCACGATGTTACTACCTAGCTGTTGGGATGAACTTGATGTACTGACCTTGGTACTATCCCCAAGATGTGACGAGTTTTGATTCAATATGTCACTACTCAGATGTTGAGGTGATGGACGGACCGCGTTAATACAACCTTCTGCTCTTAAAACACGGTTTGCTTCATGGTGACCTTGGTCGCTGGATGATGCCCCTTCCAAGTGTAACTCCCCTGCTATCGATGTCATGCTCTGTCTTATGGTTGCAAATTCATCTGCCGAAAGAAACGTTTTAACAAAACACAGGAAATAAGAATTAATGCTTTTAAAAACAAATAATTTAGTTTCTAGGGAGAGCAACAGTCAACCGTCTTCCAAAACAATACTAGGGTTTTTCGCTCCACGAAGCGCAACGGATTCAAGAACATATAAAATGTATTGTCAAATGCCCTTCATGATAATGAACATAAAAGAAGTCGTTGTCGAAGATTAGTGAATCAAAAAAGCAGTTTCGTCAAGAACTTCGGACAACCGACATAATCATTTGCAACATTTCGTCACCACCGAAACCTAGGATATGACACCGTTGTTTCATTTCACCTCCCAGCTGTTCATTGTCATTTGATGGGCATTTTCAATACATTACTGTGTTCTTGAATTAGCTGAGCGAAATCTCCATTATGAATTAATTGAGAACTCAAGCCTACGGAACTTGAAGGACCCAAACAACGCTAGAGTCGAAAATTTTCATTTTGATAAGGCATAAGTTTGATAGATATTAGAGGAAACTGGTTATCTAATACGCCCACTGGTTAACGCTAAGGGTACATATTCCTTTCATATAAGATTTTATTTTCATATACTGTACCTCGCGTGTCCCTGAACCACCCCTACCCCCCCCCCCCCTCCCCGCCGAAAAAGGGGTTGACGAGCTTAAAGCAAAACAACAAATAATCAAAGAGAGAAATAAATATAAAAACTAAGAAAACTACATCCAGATCAACAATTCCCCTCTCACTATACTTGGCGAATTGGATGTAAAACGCAATAGGACAACAAATCATATTCCAGTATAATTAATGAAGACTTTATCGATAGCCCGACTCATCGGGGATGACAGTAATGGAACTTAGGATGCATATAGCATTGTTTCCTGTTTATTTTTTAATGTTTTTGTTTTGCCTTTCTTTTGTATTTTTTAAAAATCTGATGCGCTATATTACTTAACTCACTGTACTTCTAACTTGATTCGGCCTACATGGCCCAGGGCAATGCGACGACACGCGACTCAGTTTCATTTCCACCCTTCCCCTAGATGTGCTTTTCCCCCTAGGAGCATCGACTCTCTCTCTCTCTCTCTCTCCCTGTCTGTCTCTCTCAATCGATGGAACTCAAACAATATTATTCCGAGCAAGAGTTGCCTATTTTTCATCTCTCAATAAAATAAATATAGACATTAAGCTGTTTATCCTATCTCCATTCTACTAATATTCGTATAAATTCTGTGTTGTTCGATTGACTATCGAGATATATTATAATATAGCTACATCAATTACGGGCATTATCATAATTATCTATTTTAACTGCATATATAAGTGAACCTTTTTGGCAAATATATAAAGTTCGGGTATAATGAAAGTACGAAGCCTACATGCACTACCAGACTCGACTAACCATAAAAATGCAATGTACAATATCTGTGTTTTTATATCAAAGATAATTAACTTTAATGAGTTCCATTTTAGCACATTTTTATAATTTTAGCAATTTTTAGTTCAATTCAATCGCTGCTGCTTAACAGAAAACACGGATAAAACACTATTTAATTACCTTTAACTCTTGATCGCGCAATGATAGTCTGCAAGTGAAGTTTATCATCTTTCTCGAAGTCGTTTTCAGGGTCCAATTCCTTCATACAAGTGTCTTCCAATTCTTCCATAGTTGGACAGTAGATCAAGTAGCCGACTTCTTCGGATGGTCGGGGTAGCCCTGCAGCCGAGGCCGCCGCTCTGCTAATGTAGTTCATGTTGGAGATTCTATTAGAAATAAAAAAGTACTTCATAAGAACATGTTCACTTCGGAAGAAGACAGCTGTATGTATACCGATGATGGCGAAAACAATGGGCTGGATCAAAATTCCTTTCAGTTCAGGGTAAATCAAACCTCGTCACTATGTGATCAAAATCATGATCGAGACAGTGTGGTGGTATACACTTCGCTGATACACACATGGAGATAAACTATAGTTCAGAGTAAATTGCACAGATTATATATAAAGTACAAGTCGAGTACGCACATGCGCACACACCAACGTAAATGGGACATTATTAGGCCACCAAAAACACAGCAGGCATAATAGAGAACAAAGAACACATGATAAAGCGAATTGTGGCCGTCGTGCCTGTAATCCTCAAATCCGCTTTCCATTCAGCTGGGTCTATTATTTTCCATTATATTTGGTATCATAAAAAACAAATGAAGTATTTTCTCCCAGGGGTACAATGGTGACCGCGTCTGGGATCCACCCCATACTGTACCCCCAAAATTACAGCAGCTATTCAACCAGCATGCAAAATGTATCGAGGTAACTCACACCCACACCCGTAATAAGAATTCATATTTTCGTGAAGAGATTTTTTGGTCCAATGACGTCGACTTAACCGGTTCCCAACAGATAACCGATATCAAAATATTTTTAGAGAGGACGATTCCATGATACATTAATGAGCTAGGTTTCATCCATTAGATCCAAACTTCAAATCAAATAAATTTAACAAAAGCGGGGAGTATAGGCTTTGATATAAGATTTTTCTTCTTTTGTTTTATTATGAATGAGTTATGCAAATTAACCCGAATACAGCAGGGTTCTGAATCATAACAACATGGGTATTCCTAACATTTCACTTGGCTTTGAACTTCCATGCGGTACATCATAGGCCTATCGATTTTCTGCTCCGGTGATTTTCGAAAGCCCAACTATACATGCAATATACCAGTTTCGAATTAACCAAGTTGATTAAGTATGTGATAGGACACCACGCCAGTTTCTCAAATTTTATTACCACCATGCTTTTTGTCACAGAGCCGACCAAAGGAAGCCTTACAAAAATTCAAATTTTTAGGGTGTTCCCAATCTG
The DNA here is from genome assembly GCF_037042905.1 of Lytechinus pictus. Lineage (NCBI taxonomy): Eukaryota > Metazoa > Echinodermata > Echinoidea > Temnopleuroida > Toxopneustidae > Lytechinus > Lytechinus pictus. Next base: position 10,557,976 of record NC_087257.1, read on the forward strand.
ATCATTATTTTGCGCGCATTTTAATGATTTATCTTCGATACGATGGATTTTGCTTGTGTGGAAGTGCCGTGGTGTAGTACGTGGTTCTGAATCTCTCCTTGTAAACAGAGGGTCGTACGTGTGTTCGAATCCCACCACGGTCGACTAGCGTCCTTTTGGCAAGGCATTAACCCACACTTTGCCACTCTAGACCCAGGTGCTAAATGGGTACCCGGTGGGATGCGAAAGATATTGTATGTTTGAATTTGCCAGCGCCATAATGAGGCTGCGATGAATGCAAGGAATGCTCCCCAGGGAGTGGAAATTGTGCACTTTTCGTGCGGGATTGAAATGAATCCAATGACCGGGGTAATAATAAGCCGTAACGCGCTTTGATTTTCTTGGAAAAGCGCTATATAAAAATTGGCTTTTATTATAATGTGCGCGTATTTTTCCTTGTTTTATATTTCTACTTTTGCACTTAAAAACTGTATGAAATAGTACACTCACATTTCGTCGGTCCTTGTTTGAAATAAGCCTAGATCCATGCAGGCGTCTCGATAACGACGAACCGTGTTTAAGTACATATAGCTCGCAATTGAGCAGCGTCGTTACCTCTGTACGCGTATATTTATGGGCCCATCGAACTTGAAAAGAAAGGGCGCCAAAACGGATCCATTTGTAGAACATATAAGCAGGATTCCGCAAGTACAGTAGTACTAGTAGACAATGTCTAGGCAGATAAAGGACGAGGATATTGCATTTTTTCCTCTCCCAAATATAGGAGTCGACTTCCTGTCTATATACGCACCGACTTTTATTCACTGTATATAATACACCTAATAAGGGACCTAAATAATCTACACAGCAAAAACTGTGGTGTTAACCGGTGTACATAGAGGACCACACCAGTTGTTTTACACCGGTGTTAAATTGGTGGTGTTAGTTTTACACCCATAGGTGTTATTACAACACCTTTGGTTGTTACATTTACACTCTTTGGTGTTATGTTCAATCTCTAGGGTGTAATTTAACACCTCAGGCATGTCAGGGTGTGGTCCTCTATTAACACCAACTGGTGTCAGTTTTAACACCACAGTTTTTACAGTGTAGCATGAATGGAGGGAAGCATCTTAACACCGTGGAAGAGCAGCTGTACATCGTCTACTTGACGGATTCACGGGCTCCCCCCCCCCGCATTAAAAAACATTTGTAGTGGAAAATATCGAGCATATATACGCAAGTGAATACTTTTTTTATCGTCAAATTTTCTGAAATTACTGATTCAAAGTGACAAGGGGAAACGAGTCACTTTGACTCAAAGCAGAGTTGATATGACTCTCAACTGGCACCATTTCGAAATAAGAATTATAGTATATGCCTATATAGGCCTATGTGAGACCGGTAACAAATTAGGTATGTATCCTTTAACTGGCTAGGAATAGAGGGAGATCGGGGAGCGCGTCCGGCGAGAAAGACATGGGGGGAAATGGGACACTCTTGTAACTTGAAAAATAATCAGCCAATCAGCACGCCGGTTACAGTAAAATGGTGTGCCTAGACATAGCTCAAAACATATATATCAGCTACTCTAGAGCTCTATCCAGGTAAGTTATAAACGAGTTTCTTTTTATACCCATTTTTATATTTTTCATCGTTTCTTGTGAGTAAAATATCAAGTATATCACATATTTATGCTGTCTAGTAACTTAATAAGTATGCAAACTTCTGAAGATAAAATTATTTGATAAAAGACATGTTAGAAACAGTGACTGTCATTTTATTTTATTTTTTGTTACTAAGGGGGAGCTTACTGTCCCATCCCCCCCCCCCCCATCACGTGTAAGTTCTACTTCAACCCCCCTCCAAAAGTTCTTGACTCATAATAAGCTGAATTAATTTGTATACGTACCGAAACAAAATGGAACTAATATAGTACACAATATATCTTCTTTTCATCAAGTGACTTTATGTGAAATCTGAAAATGAACGAATGCTCTGGGTCATCGGGCAATGATTCTTTTCGGTATAAACTGCCCAAATAAACTAGTTTATTGTCGGCAGTTGGATATCTTCTAAAATCCTACATTACAAAAATACGGAAGATGAAATGTCCGGAAACGAACATATCTTCAATGGCCTATGCAAGATCTAGACCCTCATCTGAACTCTAATACACTGTAAAAAACTGTGGTGTTAAAACTGACACCAATTATTGTTAATAGAGGACCACACCCTGAGGTGTTAAAATAATACCCTAGAGATTGAACATAACACCAAAGAGTGTAAATGTAACAACCATAGGTTTTGTAATAACACCTATAGGTGTAAAACTAACACCGGTGTAAAATAATTGGTGTGGTCCTCTATGTACACCGGTTAATACCACAGTTTTGCTGTGTATTTGACATCATTTTGCAAATTTCATGGGCTTTCGACATATATCTGCTGGTAGTCCTATACCAATATCACAAGGGACCGATAAAGCTGTAAGAGAGTATGTTTCTAAGCAATTGATTCAGATGAAAGACCAGGGCCCGTTGTACAAAGAGTTACGATTGATCCAATCAATCGCAAATATGGAAAGCCAGCAAAGTCAACATATGAAATGCAGGTTTGTTCAAAAATAATTCTAGATATGAATCCATATCCATAATTGATTTTTTGACAATTAGGAGTGTTCTCCTTTGATTACAAAGGACATTTTGCAAATTTCCTGTAGAAAAAATTATGACACTGATGGATTTTCATAGTTATGATTGATCGGATCAATCGTAACTCTTTGTACAACGGGGCCCAGATGTCGTCATTGGTAGAGTCATTAACCTCACCTACACAATTAAAGCAACATTGATTAATACTCAGTTGAATGCCAGCCCATCTCATTCCATGGAGGTCACTGTCCCGAACGTTGAAGTAAACAACAGATACGATACTCTGATACTTGATAACACTGAAGATGAAGTTGAAGAAACAATCACCATTGTAAAGAGATCTTGTGAGCAACAGGCAGAAGAATGAAAGAGACTCCATGCATGCTAGCAAAGACAGTTGAGAGAAAACTACAATGTGATGTGCTCATAATATGAGATTCAATGATAGAGCCTCTTAACCCATCTACGATGTCCCCAACAAAGATGTAAGACCCTTCCAGGTGCAAAATAGAAGATTTGTTTGAACCAACAAAGAATTATGGTTGCAAAGACCCTGCCTAAAGAGGTTTTAGGAAATTGGCAAAGCCGATCTCCTAATATAAATATAAAAGTTAGATCCTACCTTAATTCTTGCTCGCCAGATGATAAAATGGGGTCCAGCCGCTCAGATAAATTGCACAAATCCGTGAATAGAAATATATACACTTCACAATTTCAAATATAGTAGAAAAAGGGACAGATGTCACAAAATGTCTCGCGAAGTAATGAGCTCATTAAGTATGCAGAGAATATAGACTTCGAATGAGTGGAAGTGACGGTAAGGAATAAGATTGGAAAATGCAGAGAAATAATTAAGTATAAGTTGATCCTCCACAAGATTTGATTCAATCCTCACTAGCAGCTGGATGAGATGGTCAGCATGAGTGGACAGGACGAAGGCAGAGAGTAGAGTGATGATGTGGTAGAAAAAACAAGTTGTTTTTACCAACATCAGAAAAGATGAGACAAAGAAATAAGCGCCAAAAAGAGGACAAAACACAGTTGAGAAGAACAAAGAGGAGAGAAGCAGACTGTGAGAAAAGCAAACATGCAAGCATCTCTGTAGTGATGGTGTATACCTGCAAGTTTATTGCAATAAACAAGGAACAATGAAAGGATGTTTGCTCCAAGTCTAGGAACAAAAGAAAGGTTGTTTCTCAATATAAGAATGTGTTTGCCAAGTAGATTTGGACAGAAAATGAGTTGGCTTGCTCTGTGAATGTACAGTATTGTAGTACATACACATGGCGTGAACAAGTGAGAATATATGAAATTGGAAATAAAAGAAAGAATTTATATACATATACAGAATGTTGAAATATAAATGAAAATATATACAAGGAAAGAATATATAGATGTAGATATATAAAAAGATATAGTCAAGTCACTACAGTAGCTCCCCCCTAGATTTGTACCGAATAGAAATGTAGTAACAAATCGACAAGGGAAAGTAAAAGGGAACTTGGCTATAGAAAACAAGAAAATAAAAGGAGTGGAAACATCAGTGAATTTTGAGAAATGTTTCAACCGTCTCCGAAAAATTGAACGTACTTGGCAGGAAACCTGACATGGCGACCAGAACGGGTCTTACGAATTTCGGGAGGCATATGCTTGTCATCAGGATCCCCTGCCAAGTCCGTGGAGTTGGATTGTTGATGAACTTGGTCAGGTGGATCTTGATAATGAAATGGATGAAAACACAGTTGAGAAGAACAAAGAGGAGAGAAGCAGACTGTGAGAAAAGCAAACATGCAAGCATCTCTGTAGTGATGTTGTATACCTGCAAGTTTATTGCAATAAACAAGGAACAATGAAAGGATGTTTGCTCCAAGTCTAGGAACAAAAGAAAGGTTGTTTCTCAATATAAGAATGTGTTTGCCAAGTAGATTTGGACAGAAAATGAATTGGCTTGCTCTGTGAATGTACAGTATTGTAGTACATACACATGGCGTGAACAAGTGAGAATATATGAAATTGGAAATAAAAGAAAGAATTTATATACATATACAGAATGTTGAAATATAAATGAAAATATATACAAGGAAAGAATATATAGATGTAGATATATAAAAAGATATAGTCAAGTCACTACAAGGTCATCATACATGTCGAATCAAATAATCTGGCCGTGAATGACTCGATTACTATTAAAAAGAAAATATAGTCACTGGCCCTTCAAGTCCAAGGTAAATGCTGTAGATGCGATATCGATTAGTTCCATCATCAAATTTATTTGAATTATTATTTACAATTGTTACTTTGTTAACTGCATTGTATGAAATTTGATTTGAGAGAAAAACAATAAAACATCTTTTAAAAAAAATCAAAAGAAGAGCTTATCAAAGTGAATTTCTAAACAAACAAATACTAATGCTCGACTAAAGTCAATGGCCTTATCCCATGGATGGGGCTTCATCAACAACGACTGCACCGAGTCAACCCAGCATCTATCTATGCAATGATGGCATATATCCCCCGGGGGGGGGGGGGCCTCAGTATACAATGCACAGTGGGTATGTGCCGCGGAGGGGACCCCCATTTTTACACTCAAATTTCCGTTCCAAGGCATAGCATTTTTGTCTTATTGAGAAAAAGAACAGAGAAAGCCTCTCCAAGGCATAGCATTTCCTTCTTATCGTGAAAAAAGGAAGAAAGAAATCCGCTCCAAAGCTTCGCATATTTTTCGTTCCGCCGTTCCGGTCGCATTGATCTGCTACAATAAGCTGCAATTTTGGTGAAAAGCGGCCGAGAGCGCTGTCCGACCATCGTCACGGCGCGAGCGCACTCTTCGGCCGTGCCGCTGGGCTAGCTGCATCATGCACGCATGCCCGTTCCCTGGGGATGCATACAAACTCACACGCTGGCGATCCGTTCCAAGGACCCCCGTTTTTACAAACATTGTCGTTCCGAAGCCCGTTCCGAAGCCCGTTCCGAGGACCCTCCTTTTTACAATAAGCCCGCTCCAAGGCCCCCGTTTTTTGTCTCGCCCGCGGCACGTACACCCCTACCACTTTTATGACATTGCAGAACCCACACCTGCAACTAGCCATAAATGTATCAAATGAACCTTAACTATGGAATCCCAGAATGAGTTTTGCGCATGTTACCTCCTCCCATAACCACTCTGAATGCTGTTATTGCGGAGAAACAAATCACAAGTACCAAAACTGCCTCTATATATATACGGAGAAAAAAATCAAGTGCTACCTTTGTAATGAACTTGGTCACAAACGTAAATTTTGCAAGGATGTAAACCACAACTAAAAATCTGGCCAGGAAGGCTGTGTTAGATGCGCAGAAGAAACACTTTCCAATTAAACAAACAAAAACAATAAAGCCTGTTCGATAAACTAGATGAAATCAATTATCATTTGAAAACGTTGGAAATTAATGTGTATCAGAAACATGGTTGAAGAATAATATTACTCGTGAAATTGTGAAAATTCAAGGATAATCCTAGCTTTACCGTCGCGATAGAAATGATGGCCGTCGAGGCGGCGCGCCGAAGCACAGTCTTACTTATCAAAGTTAGCTTCCGTACTTATCAAAATTGTATATAGGCATAGCTAGCATCATCAAACTTGATCAGCATCAATTCAACAAGCGTCAAAATATTTCTTTTTAAAAAAAGGATCATTTTATTTATGAAATATTACAACATAAGAGTAAATTTAATCAAAACCAATTCAAGAATTAATTTATCGAGTTCCAACTTAATCGCGTATAATCAAATGCGTTTATAGTTTAGGAAATTGGCAAAGCCGATCTCCTAATATTTATATAAAAGTTAGGTCCTACCTTAATTCTTGCTCGCCAGATGATAGAATGGGTTCCAGCCGCTCAGATAAATTGCACAAATCCCATGAATAGAAATATATACACTTCACAATTTCAAATAGAGTAGAAAAAGGGACAGATGTCACAAAATGTCTCGCGAAATAATGAGCTCATTAAATATGCAGAGAATATAGACTTCGAAGGAGTGGAAGTGACGGTATGAAGAATTGGGAAAGATAGAGAAATAATTAAGTATAAGTTGATCCTCCACAAGATTTGATTCAATCCTCACTAGCAGCTGGATGAGATGGTCAGCATGAGTGGATAGGACGAAGGCAGAGAGTAGAGTGATGATGTGGTAGAGAAAACAAGTTGTTTTACCAACATCAGAAAAGATGAGACAAAGAAATAAGCGCCAAAAAGGGAGGCAAAACAAAGTTGAAAAGAACAAAGAAGAGAGAAGCAGACTGTGAGAAAAGCAAACATGCAAGCATCTTGTAGTGATGTTGTATACCTGCAAGTTCATTGTAATAAACAAGGAACAATGAAAGGATATTTGCTCCAAGTCTAGGAACAAAAGAAAGGTTGTTTCTCAATATAAGAATGTGTTTGCCAAGTAGATTTGGGCAAGAAATGAGTTGCCTTGTTCTGTGAATGTACAGTATTGTAGTACATGCACATGGCGTGAACAAGTGAGAATATATGAAATTGGAAATAAAAGAAAGAATTTATATACATATACAGAATGTTGAAATGTAAATGAAAATATATACAAGGAAAGAATATATAGATGTAGATATAGATATAGTCAAGTCACTACAATAGAATGAAAGTCTATGCATTCACAATCGAGAACATCGCGGAACATGGATCTTTTTTGCTCCGTGGCGCACGACAGATTTAAGAGAGGGCTTTGTCGGAAATTTGAAAATCGGAAGGGCAGGTTCCGTTCTAAGTTTCGACGCTGACGAAAAATTACAAACATGTCGCTTGTCCAGGGTTAAGACAAAACTACTGTTTTAATTCATACATTTTCGACAGAAAATTCTTGATTAATGTCGTTTGTCATGAAGGAAATTTGGCAATACATTTTCTATGTTCGTTAATTCGTCGTGCATCGATCGTCAAGCGTTAATCTCTATTATGTGTAAAGTGAATATATTCCGTGATTCTTCATTAAACTACAATTAAGCAATCTTTCAAATAAACATCGGGAATATGCTTATTCTACGTGTATCCGAACCTATTCCGACGAGACGGTTGGTCCGTTTTGGGGTATTCGAGAAGTGTGTCATTTGGGTGATGGGATTACAAATAAAAATAAAAATATCGAAACCAATTACAAAACTTAAACATTCGTTTATCTTACAGCTAAAATACTGAAAATTAGCTTCCATAGTTATTCTATCTGCATTTACACGAATGTTTTCTTGAATAATGGAATTATATGACCTGTTGTAAATACACATAATAAAATTTTTTAGTTCTCATTATTCGAACGGATTATTACGGTCGGCGCGGCCAAGAATACTGCGGACGTTTCATAAAAGTCGTTACTGACATGTTGTATTTCTCCGATAGTTACTATGGTAACAGTGAGAGGCCAGTGCCTGTCAGCCAATCAAAACCAAGGATTTCACTGATATTGTCAGCACTGACAATGAGTCAGTTTTTATAACTTTCATGAAACACCCTAGCTGGTGGCTGCCTGAATTTAAATCAGAACTTAAGACGTGTCTTTTTAATGAAGTATAATTTAGCCAATTGATTAATTGATGTTATTTAAGCGTTTTTACACTGTTCTAATTTATATTTGTATAATTTTATTTCTGTAAAGCGAAACCTTACAGGTATAAAATGTGCTATATAAAACTACATTATTATTAAATTCAGTTCTAGTTAATCTGATTTAGTTTCCTCCTCTTCATTTTGGTGAGTTTTCAAATGCCTTGAAAGAGTACAACTCTGTGTAAACCTTTTCTTGCATACTTTACATTCGTATGGCCGTTCACCTGTGTGTGTTCGCATGTGAACAGAAACATTACCAGGATGTGGAAAATGTTTATCACACACGGAACATTTGAACGGCTTTTCACCGGTGTGAGAGCGCATATGCGAGGTGAGATGCACCTTCGCCATAAATCTCTTCTGGCAAACCGAGCATTCAAAAGGTCTTTCTCCTGTGTGATGCCGCATGTGCGTTGTAAGAGCATGTCTTTGCGTGAACCGTTTCTGACATATAGAACATTCAACGGGTTTCTCCCCAGTGTGCGTTATCATGTGTCTTTTGACTCCTCTTCTGTCAATGAACTTCTTCTTGCAGACAGGACACTCGTGGTGGCGCTCTCCATTGTGAACTTTCATGTGGTAATGAAGACCTGTCGCCTGTGGGAACCGCTTCTCACAAATGCCACACTTGTGCAATTTTTCTCCCGTGTGCGTTACGAAATGACTCTTAAGACTCTCCTTCTGCCCGAACGTCTTATCGCAGAGTGAACATTTGAAAGGTTTCTCCCCGGTGTGGGTTCGTAAGTGGCGCTCAAGGTGAACACGGTATTTGAATTCCTTGTTGCAAAAGGAACACTTCCGAACATTCTCCATCGCACTCTCACTGGTACGCACTGTTCCCTTACTGTCTATATGTTCAGACGAGCTTGAATGATTCACCAAGTCACTTCTTAGATGTTGAGGTGAACTTGATGGACTGAACGTGTTAATACCTCCATTTTGAGACGAGTTTGAATGATTCACGATGTTACTACCTAGTTGTTGGGTTGAACTTGATGTACTGAACTTGGTACTATCCCCAAGATGTGACGAGTTTAAATGATTCACTATACTACTCAGATGTTGAAGCGAACTTGGTGGACGGACCGCGTTGATACTACCTCCATGCTGAGACGAGCTTGAATGATTCACGATGTTACTACCTAGTTGTTGGGATGAACATGATGGACTGACCTTGGTACTATCCCCAAGATGTGACGAGTTTTGATTCAATATGTTACTACTCAGATGTTGAGGTGAACTTGATGGACGGACCGCGTTAATACAACCCTCTGCTCTTAAAACACGGTTTGCTTCATGGTGACCTTGGTGGCTGGATGATGCCCCTTCCAAGGGTAACTCCCCTGCTATCGATGTCATGCTCTGTCTTATGGTTGCAAATTCATCTGCCGAAAGAAACGTTTTAACAAAACACAGGAAATAAGAATTAATGCTTTTAAAAACAAATAATTTAGTTTCTAGGGAGAGCAACAGTCAACCGTCTTCCAAAACAATACTAGGGTTTTTCGCTCCACGAAGCGCAACGGATTCAAGAACATATAAAATGTATTGTCAAATGCCTTTTTGATAATGAACATAAAAGAAGTCGTTGTCGAAGATTAGTGAATCAAAAAAGCAGTTTCGTCCAGAACTCCGGATAACCGACATAATTATTTGCAACATTTCGTCACCACCGAAACCTAGGATATGACAATGCTGTTCCATTTCACCAATTTTTTACAAACACCTCCCAGCTGTTCATTGTCATTTAATGGGCATTTTCAATACATTACTGTGTTCTTGAATTAGCTGAGCGAAATCTCCATTATGGCTTAATTGAGAACTCAAGCCTACGGAACTTGAAGGACCCATAGAACGCAAGAGTCTAAAAATTTCAGTTTGATAAGGCATAAGTTTGATAGATATTAGAGCAAACTGGTTATCTAATATGCCCACTGGTTAACGCTAACTTCGCTAAGGGTACATATTCCTTTCATATACGATTTTATTTTCATATAGTACCTCGCATGTCCCTGCCCCCCCCCCCCCCGAAAAAGGGGTTGACGAGCTTAAAGCAAAACAACAAATAACCAAAGAGAGAAATAAATATAAAAACTAAGAAAACTAAATCCAGATCAATATCAATTAATTCCCCTCTCACTATACTTTGCGAATTGGATGTAAAACGCAAAAGGACAACAAATCATATTCCAGTATAAGAAATCAAATGAAGACTTTTTTTCGATAGCCCGACTCATTGGGGATGACAGTTATGGAACTTAGGACGCATATAGCATTGTTTCCTGTTTATTTTTTAATGTTTTTGTTTTGCCTTTCTTTTGTATTTTTTTTTAATCTGATGCGCTCTATTACTTAACTCACTGTACTTCTAACTTGTTTCGGCCTACATGGCCCAGGGCAATGCGACGACACGCGACTCAGTTTCAGTTCTACCCTTCCCCTAGATGTGCTTTTCCCCTGGGAGCATCGACTCTCTCCCCCCCCCCCCCTCTCTCTCCCTCTCTCTCTCTCCCGTCTGTCTCTCTCAATCGATGGAACTCAAATAATATTATTTCGAGCAAGAGTTGCCTATTTTTCATCTCTCAATAAAAACAACTCAATCGTTTTATAGACATTAAGCTGTTTATCCTATCTCCATTCTACTAATATTCGTATAAATTCTGTGTTGTTCGATTGACCATCGGGATATCATATTATGATATAGCTACATCAATTACGGGCATTATCATAATTATCTATTTTAACTGCATATATAAGTGAACCTTTTTGGCAAATATATAAAGTTCGGGTATAATGAAAGTACGAAGCCTACACGCACTACGAGACTCGACTAACCATAATAATGCCATGTACAATATCTGTGTTTTTTTTTATCAAAGATAAACTTTAATGAGTTCAATTTTAGCACATTTTTATAATTTTAGCAATTTTTAGTTCAATTCAATCGCTGCTGCTTAACAGAAAACACTATTTAATTACCTTTAACTCTTGATCGTGCAATGATAGTCTGCAAGTGAAGTTTATCATCTTTCTCGAAGTCGTTTTCAGGGTCCAATTCCTTCATACACGTGTCTTCCAATTCTGCCATTGTTGGACAGTAGATCAAGTAGCCGACTTCTTCGGATGGTCGGGGTAGCCCAGCCGAGGCCGCTGCTCTGCTAATGTAGTTCATGTTGGAGATTCTATTAGAAATAAAAAGTACTTCATAAGAACATGTTCACTTCGGAAGAAGACAGATGTAGTAGGTATACCGATGATGGCGAAAACAATGGGCTGGATCTAAATTCATGTCAGTTCAGGGTAAATCAAATCTCGTCACTATGTGATCAAAATCATGATCGAGATAGTGTGGTGGTATACCACTTCGCTTATACACACATGGAGATAAACTATAGTTCAGAGTAAATTGCACAGATTATATATAAAGTACAAGTCGAGTATGCACATGCGCACGCACCAACGTAAATGGGACATTATTAGGCCACCAAAAACACAGCAGGCCTATACTAATAGAGAACAAAGAACACATGATAAAGCGAATTGTGGCCGTCGTGCCTGTAATCCTCAAATCTGCTTTCCATTCAGCTGGGTCTATTATTTTCCATTATATTTGGTAAAAACAAATGAAGTATTTTCTCCCAGGGGTACAATGGTGACTGCGTCTGGGATCCGCCCCCCCCCCCCCCAAAAAAAAAGCAGCTGTTCACTACTAGTAAGCAAAATGTATCGAGGTAACTCATACACACACCCGTAATAGGAATTCAGATTTTCGTGAAGAGATTTGTTGGTCCAATGACGTCGACTTAACCGGTTCCTAACAGATAACCGATGTCAAAATACTTTTAGAGAGGACGATGCTCTAAATAAACATAATGAGCTAGCATTAGATTCAAACTTCCAATCAAATAACTTTAACAGAAGCGGGGATCGAGTAGGCTTTGATATAAGATTTTTCTTATTTTCTTTATTTTGTTATGAATTGAGTTATGCCAAACGAATATAGCAGGGTTCTGAATCATAACAATATGGGTATTCCCACTCATTCAATGAACAAGGTTATGATATAACCTTGTTCTCAGTTACATCTCCATGTGTGGCAAAATATAAGGGTGGCAATTTTGGCTTATTTTCTCTTTTTCCATGGGACAAATGCTTGTTTTTCTTACAATGTCAGTTTCCATTACAGCTATTAATCATATAAATTGGCTCTTATGTAAATTTGATTCTTTAAATTACTTTTTCTTAATTAAAAATAGAGATTGAAAAATGAAATTTTTCTTGCCATATTATTACTTTCCACCAATAGAGGGCGTACACAAAAATATGCCCAAAATTCAAGTTTTTGAGCGCTCTGGTGAATACAAAAATTATTCCCAAGTTACTAATGAAAAATAAATTGCAACTGTATGGAAATTAGTAATTTTGGTCACAAAAGTGATATTTTAATGATTTTTTAAAGTGTGCGCTATGTACATCATTGGCATACCATAGTCCTACCTGTAGATTCCCCACAGACAGGATGGTTGCAGTGAACAAGTGGGTATTCCTAACATTCCACTTGGCTTTGACCTTCCATGCGGTACATAATAGGCCTATCGATTTTCTGCTCAGGTGATTTTCGAAAGCCCAGCTAAATGCAGTATATACCACTCATTCAATGAACAAGGTTATGATATATACCAGGGGCCTGTTGCATGAAAGGGTCTTTCGTAGAACCATTCTACGTAAGAACGAGATATCGCTCAACTGTTTCACAAAGCCGATTTGGGCGATACGAAGAATGGTCCTTGGAAAGACACCTCCAGACATGTCCTACGTAGGCATGATCTTCTTTGCACACCGCCCGCCACCGTCGGCATTGAGATAAAATGCGTTTACGGCAAGCCACACTGACATATCACCTTTAAACATTTTTTGGGGTTGCACACTGATGCATTTTATCTGGGATGGCGCCAATTTATTTTTTATATGGGGGCTAGTTGTCATCAATTTCAGGTCGTCTTTTTGCACGGCAAGACGACCAAAAACAGATGTCATTTTAACTTCTCCGGGCATTATGTCCGGGGGTAATGTAGGCCCAAATATTTTTTTAATATGTTTTCTTTAATCTCCGTCCTATCCCCACACCATTTCCATTAATTTTTTTTTTAATATTGAATGCGGCGGCACTATCTCTCTGACCCCTCATGCTTTCTCATTATAGATAATTAAACAACATAAAATAAATTTCTTTAAAAGAAATTATGTAAAGTAAAAAACGTGTTTATAACGTTCAGCAAAAAAAAACACGATACCTAACTAAAATGTTAAACATGAAAAATCATTCATTTATTTCATTTTCATTTTTTTTTTTTGCTGAGATTAATTTTAATCAATGAAAATTAATTGTCGGATTTGGGCTAGCTTGAGATGTGAAACAGTGAAACAAAACAAAAAATCTGCAGTAACAAAATAGCTAATGGAATTTAAGATACAGATTAGGCCTATAGCTGCAGCTTACGAATCCATCACAATTATTACAAATGAAGATAAGCTAGTTCATGAAAGAAAAAAATATGGAAAGTCCATACGACTGAGAGGTGCATTTTAAATCGTAGGGTAGGCCCCTTTCGGCCCCTATGTAATGTTAAAGCAATAACGTAGTCGCTACTCCTCAACTTTGAAATGTTAAATATATATTTTTTATATTCTTAAACCTTATATTCTTATATAAGCTTCCATAAATTAAGTAATCAACTTTAAAGATGACCAACGTTTATGATCATTGTAATATTTAGCATTATTTCTGTAAATAGTATTTTTTCCATTGCGGATTGAAACACTACTTTATCCACTTGGACATGTTTGCAGCAATTTTCATGTTTTCCTTGTCTTCGGTTACTCATCATGCAACTGAGGTATGTTTAAATACTCTAAACACTCACATTTGTATTTCTTGCGTTATATCTGACAAATAAAATAAATAAATTAGATTTTTCACATGCAGCCTCTCATATTTTCCTTTTTAGTCTCATACAATCAGACACTGTTGATTTTGTTTACTCCATTCATTCAAACCCTATTTTTACCTCAACAGATAACATATTAACGCATAATTTGCAAAATTATCATTATATATATGTATTCTAAAAAAATCAGTATATTGAACTAATAAAATGTCGAAATTACTTAGTTAAATCAATTTTTATGTCGGACAAGGGTCTCTTTCGTTGAAATGTCAATGAAAGGTGTCTCTAAAAGGACACCGTGTTCTATATAAGGGAAATAATGAAAATTTCGATTTTATCCAGTTATGTTTGTGAATCTTGAAAGTTTTTTCTCTTTTTACCTCATAAAGTACGCTCCATACATCAATTCTACAATCAGTAATAAATAAAACATTATTTGATCCCCTTTTATTGAAATATATGATTTTATGAAAAGTCGTCATTCCGAAATAAAAGGTTCAGGTGACGATGAAGACTAAATATTTTTCCGATACTATCGATATCAAACGATGTCGCGGACTTGAAAGACAAAGTTGCCTTCGTGAAACGGAAAGCGCTGATTTGTCGCCAAGCTTCCTATCTCGGAAGAATGGTCCTAGGACGTTCCTACGTATCGCTCATCTCGTCATGCAACAGGCCCCAGTTTCGAATTAATCAAGTTGATTAAATGAATTGCAATGATTGAATGATATGTAAATAGGACACCACACCATTTTCTCAAATTTTATTACCACTATGTTTTTTTGTACCAGAGCCGACCAAAGAAAAATTATATTCTTACAAAAATTCAGTTTTTTAGGGTGTCCCCATCAATCCGATCATTTTGCGCGCATTTTAATGATCTGTCTTCGATACGATGGATTTTGCTTGTGTCTATAATTTGCGCGTATTTTTTTCCTTGTTTTATCTTTCTACTTTTGCGCTTAAAAACTGTATGAAATAGTACACTCACATTTTGTCGGTCCTTGCTTGAATTCAGGTGTCTCGATAACGATGAACCTTACGTGTTCAAGTACATAGCTCGCGGCAATTGAGCAGCATCGTGTCCCTCTGTACGCGTATATTTATGGGCCCATCGAAGTTGAAAAGAAAGAGCGCCAAAACGGATCCATCAATAATATGGCAGAACATAACAGGACTCCGCAAGTACAGTATAGTAGTACTAGTAGACAATGCCTGTAAGCAGATAAAGGACGAGGATATTGCATTTTTTTTGTCCTCTACTAATTATAGAAGACTTCCTGTCTATACACACCGACTTACATGGGCGGAAATCCCAGGGGGACCAGGGGGGACGCGTCCCCTATACCAAAAATAGTAGGGGGACACAATATCAAATGTCCCCCTTACTATTTTTGGTATTTTATGATGGAGAAAAATACATAATAGTAATAGAAATAATAATAGTTCTTGTATAGCGCATAACACATTTAAGTGAAAACCTTTTTTTGCTTGTCAATTTTTTATTAGATAAAATGACCTTACATTTTGGGTGATTACCTCTTTTTTTTGCTTCCAGTTTCCAGCCAACGAGTGTATATACACCTAATGGACCGACATGCCCTTGCGTACCTACGGGGGGGGGGGGGACAGGGCGGCAGTCTGCCCCCCTGACGAGTCACAACCCATGCAAAGGACGTATCCCTGCCCCCCTGATGAGCTTGAAGACATTTTTGCCCCCCCCCAACTGACGAGCTTGAAGAGCTTTTTGCCCCCCCCCCCCCGACGAGCTTGAAGACCTTTTTTTTGCTTGTCAATTTTTTGGCGGACGGTTTTGCCCCCCCCCCCCCCAGTGGAAAATCCTAGGTACAATACTGCCGACATGTACATGTAATCTAAATCTAGTACAATTATGCTAGGCGGATTCACGGCCCCCCCCCCCCTCCCACGGCATGAAAAAACATTTGTAGTGAAAAATATCGAGCATACGTATACGCAGGTGAGGACCTTATTTCTCGTCAAATTTTCTGAAGAACTTTGACCCCCTTATGGAAACTTCTTGATCTGCCCTGCAAACGCAGGTGGCAGTATCAATAGACCAGTTCGTAGTTACTTCTGGGATAATTTTGGTCAAATGACCTTTCATTTATTTCATTAAGATAGGTAGATTTAAAAGCAAGATATTACGTATGCATGCCTTACATAGCGGGATGAAGAAAATGAATAGACCAGGTGACTAGAATAGCACATAAATGAACACTCTATGAAGTTATTTGTTGCATTTCTACTTTGAATGCATACTAGAGGATGTTGTACAATGTACTTGGCAAACTGTGAAATATACCAGTCATTCGTGGACGCATTTTTTTGTGGATGTGAATGAAAAACACAATTCAAAAGAATATATGAATAATCAAGACATCGAATTTGCTGCTTATCTCATTAAATTTTAAACCACCATGTCACTTTAGTACAAATGACCTTCCTCTGATCATGCGCAGAATCTTCTGATCATGCGCAGAGTGGAACTACGAACTGGGCGCTTATTACACTCTATTCGAGTTAGAGAATTATTCCGAATTGGTTCGGAAGGGCGTGACATCGGGTTGAAAATCACTGAGTCAAAGTGGCATGGGGGAGACGAGTCACTTTGACTTGAAGCAGAGTCATATGACTCTCAACTGGCATCATTCCGATATAAGAATGTATAGTATATGCCTATAAAGGCCTATGTGAGACCGGCAATAAATGTATTAATGTATCATTTAACTGTTTAGGAATAGGGGGAGACCGGGGAGAAACTGAATGGGACATGGGGAGAAATGAGACACTCTTGTAACTTGAAAAAAAAAAATCAGCCAATCAGCAAGCCGGTTACATCATTAGTAAAAAAAAAAAAGGTGTACCTATATAATATACAGACATAGCTCTAAACAGGTTTATCAGTATCCTCTACAGCTCTATATACACAGTGGCGTAACTACGGGGGGCATGGGGGGGCACGTGCTCCCCCCCCCCCCCTATCGGCTGGCCAAAAAAAAAAAAAAGGGGGGGGGGGGAAAGGAGAAAAAGAGGGAGAAAGGAAGAGAAACGTAGTGGGAAAGAAGAAATTATTGTTCATTAAAATGTTATATTATAATTATGTTTTGTTATATTACATAAGAAACTTTTTTTTTCATTACTTTATATGAAACATAATTTGCTCAGGGCCTATGTCTTCATTGTTCCTGGTGCTCGCATTGTCTGTTTAACGAGATTTATCATCCTGTTGTACTCAAACCTCCCAATTTCAAGTCAATATAAGCCAAATATATTTCTCGCACTTCGAGTTATTATTGTTTTATATAGTGACATAATTATGCTTCGTTTTCATGACTACTTAAAGTGATCGCCCCATTATAAGGTCTTAATATTAAACATTTCTTGTCCGTGCTTACGTTTGCATCAGTGGATTGGTGAGATGTGTCTGCTCTTCATGAATTCCTAAAATCAGTCCTTAAAATGTCCCTTTTTCTGATCTGAATACCAACAATTTTCAGCTCGCGCTTCGCGCTCACACAATTTGCTTAGTAAAATACGTATGGTCTTAGTGCATTCCTACAAAAAAGCCTTAAAATGCCCCTCTTTAGGTCTGAATTTCTTTAATTTTCCCTTCTAAAGTCCTTGCAATACTCGATTAAGGAGATGCGGATGATAATCATGATTACAATGAGTGCAATTGCTTCATGTGTTTAGATGTACAAAATCAGCAAGCGCTTGGTACTCGAATAAGATGACTATGGTGATTGGTGAGATATGTATACTCCTAATGGATTCCTAAAATATAGTCCTTAAAATGTCCCTGTTTGGGGTCAATATATACACAAATTTCAGCTCGCGCTTCGCGCTCGCATTGTTTGTTTAGCGAGACAGGTACGAATCATCATAACAAAAATTTGCTTATAATGTCCCTTTTTTAGGTCTGAATATCAAAAATTTTCAGCTCGCGCTTCGCGCTCGCATTATTTAATCAGTGGGATACATATTTGTTTTATGGCACTGTCCTTAAAATGTCTCTATTAGGTCAGTAAACCTGGCAACTGAGCGCACTCACTAAGTGACTCAAAATTTTTCTGGTGCCCCCCCCCCCCCAATGCCGTGACCCACGGTACGCCACTGGCTCTACATGTAAGTTATAAACGAGTTTCTTTTGATATCCCTTCTTAGATGCTTTTTCATCGTTCTTGTGAGTAAAATAAAGTATATCACATAGATATGGTAGGTCCTATATTATGCTATTTAGTAAGTTAATAAATGTGCAAACTTCTGAAGATAAAATTGTTTGATAAAAGACAGGTTAGAAACCGTGACTGCCGTTTGATTTTATTTTTTTATTATTACTAAGGGGGAAATGTCCCATTTCCCCCATGCACATGTAAGTTCTACTTCAACACCTCCCCTCTTATAAAGGGGACTCATAACATCGTAAAGCTGAAGTCATTTGTACGTACCGAAACAAAATGGAACTAATATAGTACACAATATCATCTTCTTTTTATCAAGTGACTTACATCATAAATCTGAAAATGAACGAATGCTCTGGGTCATCGGGCAATGATTCTTTTCGGTATAAACTGCCCAAATATGTTACTATAAACTAATTTATTGTCGGCAGTTGGATATCTTCAATGGCCTATATGCAAGATCTATACCCTCATCTGAACTCTAATATTTGTTATCACTTTGCAAATTTCATGGGCTTTCGACATTATATCTGCTGATAGTCCTATACCAATATCACAAGGGACCGATAAGGCTGTAAGAGAGTATGTTTCTAAGCAATTGATTCAGATGAAAGACCAGATGTCGTCATCGGTAGAGTCATTAACCTCACCTACACAATTAAAGCAACATTAATCAACTGAATGAAAGCCCATCTCATTCCATGGAGGTCACTGTCCCGAACGTCGAAGTAAACAACAGATACGATACTCTACTGCTTGATAACACTGATGATGAAGTAGAAGAAACAATCGCCATTGTAAAGAGATCTTGCGAGCAATTGGCAGATTACAGGCTGAAGAAAGAAATTGACTTCATATGCTAGCAAAGACAGTTGAGAATGAAAGAAGGAAGCTACAACAATGTGATGTTCTCACAATAGGAGATTCAATGATAAAGCCTCTTAATCCATCTACGATGTCCCCAACAAAGATAATTAATTGTAAGACCCTTCCAGGTGCAAAATAGAAGATTTGTTTGAACCAACAAAGAATATGGTTGAAAAGACCAAGGAGATAGGTGATATCTCCTTGAAAAGACCCTGCATAAAGAGGTCATCATACATGTTGGATCAAATAATCTGACAGCGACTGACTCGATTTCTACTGAAAAGAAAATAGAGTAACTGGCCCTTTAAGTCCAAGGTGAATGCACTTCAGTAGATGCAATGTCGATTAGTTCCATCATCATAAGCATCAGCATTTTTGCAATGATGGCATACAACTCAGACCTGAAAGAGATAGGCCTATATAATATAATAAACCAGATGGTGATCGAAATTGCGAATCTTCCAGACGATCTCAGACGATAATTAACAAGGCACGAGAATCGTAAAACTTTATCTTCCGCCTAGTATATGCTTCCAGACATCCCTTATCATCATCCCAGCATCCCATCTCCATGACAATGCAGAACCCACATCTGCAACTTGCCATAGATGTATCAAATTAACCTAAACTACAGTATATGGAATCACAAAATGAGTTATGCGCATGTTACCTCCTTCCTTAACTACTCTGGATGCTTTTATTGCGGAGAAACAAATCACAAGTACCCAAACTGCCACTCCGGATAAAAAAAATCAAGTGCTACCTTTGTAATGAGCTTGGTCACAAACGTGAATTCTGCAAGAATATAAACTACAACTATTACTAAAAATCTGGCCAGGAAGGCTGTGCCGATAAAGATGCGCAGAACAAACACTTTCCAATTAAACAACTTAAGAAAAAACAATAAACACTCGAGACTCTAAAAACTTGAAAGTAGCGCATTTCAATTCGCAGTTTGTTTGATAAACTAGATGAAATCAATTTTAATTTGAAAACTATGGATATTGATGTATTATGTCTATCAGAGACATGGTTGAACAAGAATATTACTAGTGAAATTGTGAAAATTCAAGGATACTCCCTCTACGTGATAGATGATGACCGTCGAGGCGGCGGTGTCCGTGTATCTATGTAAAGAGTACCCTAACATACATCGAAAGAGATGATCTTAGTGACAGTTCTTTAGAAGTAATCTGACTAGAAATTAAGGCCTGAAATTAGCAAAATTACTAATCTGTTGTATATATAGACCTCCAGGCACAAATGCAGCTTATTTTGAGAAAATTAAAGCACTTTGAAAAAGGCAAATAACACAAATATGGAATTACTTATTCTTGCATGGTGACTTGAATGTTAATTCATAATCCTATTCATTGATATTGAGAATCTGTTCTTGTTAACGCAATTGGTCACTTTTGGCTCTGTATAGCCCCACTCCCCCTCGACAGTTCCGCAGCCCCTCATTGGCTCGATCTTTACACTATATAGTTTTACTTCTGTTAATAAACATAAATAGCCATGCGGTCGTTCTTTATAATACAGCATTGTGCATAACGGTTTGTCCATTGTGCAAACTACTAATTAGCCAGCTCCGTATTTGCTAATTGCCATTTCCTGTACATACTGATGGAGAGTGTATACTAGCTTTACAATGTGAAATTAATTGAGGACGAGTTCAATTAAGGGACGTGCCCTCCCCCCCCCTAAATTTTAGGTGGGGGTACGGTCCCCCCTTAAATTTTTAGTTGATGACCTTTTTTTTTTTTTTTTTTTTTTTTTTTGCTTGTCAAAATTTTTTTTGTTGTCCCCCTAAAATTTTTGGCTTCCGCCGCCAATGATTAATACTAGCCGAATGATATCATTTTTGTTTCATTCCTTAACGCACCATCTCTATGTATGTTGCATCCGTGTATATGTCCCTTAATTGAACTCGTCCTCAATTAATTTCACATTGTAAAGCTAGTATACACTCTCCATCAGTATGTTCAGGAAATGGCAATTAGCAAATACGGAGCAGGCTAATTAGTAGTTTGCACAATGGACAAACCGTTATGCACAATGCTGTATAATAAAGAACGACTGTACAGATAGGGTGTACATTCATCAGATGCATGGCTTTGCGGGTACGGTAAGCATGCATGGTAGGGTCCCGCGGGTAAGGTTTAATTAAATTATGTAGCATTCGAATAGCATACATATTTATGCATGTCCATTTAAATCCAATCCGTATTAAGAAGTTGATATGAATAAGAAGGGAAACAAAATCACATAGGCACATTTACGGCATTTCATCGAAATTGAAAATAAAATAAGAAATTTAAATCGTTTCTTAGTTCTGTTAAATTTTAGTACAGCGCTATAAAATGCGGGGGGGGGGGCAGATCGAGGACCGCGGCAAATTGGTAGAAGCGGACGGTGCGCAAAAAGAAATGAAATACTGCATGGCAAGAGCATGGTAGGATTTAATAAAGGAAAATTTACAGGATCGACCTGAGAGCAATTTTTATGTTTTCCAATCAATGTGATATAAGAATTAGATAACAACTTTGAAACTATTATATTGGAAAATTCGTATCAAGAATAATTGACAATTTGCTTAAACCGTCGTAAAACAAGTAAAAGAAATGTCATTAATGAATGCCGATTTACCTTGATTGGCGAAGAGATATGGCATAAACTTCTCTAAGTAGCGGTAGTGTCCAATGACAACTAAATAATCATACTGGTGTAAGAAAAAAAAATCGAAATCTGGCTCCATTGGCTAATCATAGTCTCACTTGCTTCGTGAGATGGCGCCCTGTTAGACAGCGTTGCCGTATTGGACAGAATTCAGAGTTGCATTGACCATATCATATTCACACTCGAGGTCAATGCCGAGGATCTGGAGGGTTATTGTTAACGAAATTTATTATTTAACATGCCATGTATGTGATAAACCCTGTATTTTGATATTTAATATGACCGCCAAAGGCCCTAAAATAATGATCTACGATGTGAGAGAGGACAAAAACAATCACAAGGTGAGGCACTAAAACGTATTTTTTTGTGGTAAATTAGTGGAATACTGTCTTCAAATATAATTTGCAACGAAATATATTATTCGGGTTTCATATTTGTGTTAAATATTGTATTTTAACTTTCAAAATGGCCGCCAAAAGACATTGACTGTATTATGTGCAATCGATCTGGGAAACCAATTTTCACATGAGTCAGCACCATAACATGCATATAATTGTGATTTAAGAGTAAAATATTGTCTGAAAACATAATTCCTAACAAGATATATCATTCATTCTGCCAGGTAGGTGATAAATAATGTATTTTGAAAGTCAAACTGGCCGCTACAGGCCCTAACGGTAGGCCTATTATGTACTTTGTGAATGGGAACATATAATTTAAACAGAATTTGGCTTTGCTTGACTAAATGGTGTTGCATGTATGAGTGAAATATCGTCTGAAAATATGATTTTGTAACCAAATAGATCATTTCTTATGTTATTTAGGTGATAAATGCTATATTTAAATTTCAAAATGGCTGCAATATGTTTCTTTGTGGAAATTATCTTTCCCCATTCAAATTTTACATATTAAGATAAGGGACTATGGCGGCCATTTTTAATTTTTAAAAGGCTGCATTCATCACCTTTATGACACAAGCTATGATATATTTCGTTAGAAATCCATTGGGTTTAGACAATACTTAACACTTACATCAAAATTAAGCCATTTTCATAGTAAAAAATTTGTCAAAATTATCAAAATATCTAGCTATGGCAGCAATTTTGAATTTCAAAGTAATGCCTTTATTACCTTCTCAACCATTATGTGATGTATTTAGTCAGAAATCATGTTCAAGACCAAATTTTACCTATACATCACATAGTTACGTGCGTTTTTGGTTCTCATTTTGGTGATGATTAGTTTCCCTATACGCATATTACAGAATTTGTAGGGGGTTGTGCGGCCGTTTTGAAAGTAAAAATACAGTATTTATCACCTATGGGAGAGGAAATGTTATATTTCATTAAAAAAATCACGTTTTCAAACAATATTTTCTTTATACAACAGAATTATATGGATTTCATAGTCAGGCAAATCCTAATTCTTTCAAAAGTATTTGTCCCCATTTACATTGTAGATAATACTGTAAGGGCCCATAGGGGCCATTTTAAATTTTACAATACAGCATTTATCTCATGCATGAAAAATGAAATGATATGTTTCGCCAGAAATCATGTGTTTAGACAATATTTCACTCGTATAGATTACAATTACATTCATTTTATTGTTTTTACTCTTGTGAAAATTAGTTTCTCCATTTGCTTTGTTCATAATACAGATAGGGCCTATGGCAGCCATTTTGAATGTCAACATGCAGCATAATTACCGAAATTGGAAGGGAAATGATATGTTTCGTTAGAAATCCTTGTTGTCAGACAGTGCTACACCAATATTTCGCAGTTATTGGCATTTTAAAGTCAAACAAATTCAAAGGTTGTGAAAATTATTTGTCCCCTTTTATATATTGTACACAGTATAAGGGGTCTATGACAGCCATTTTGAATATCATAATACAGCATTTATCACATTAGATAGTATACAAATGACATAGTTTTGTTAATAGTCATGTTTTCAGACAGTAGTCCACTCGCAGGTCACAATCACATGCAATAATAGTGCTCTTGTTTGAAAAAATATTTTACCCATTCATATTTTACATACTAAAGTATACAGGGGTTATGGCGGCCATTTTGAATATCAATAAAATAAATATTTTGTCAAATATCGCTTTTCCAATTGGTATTTCACTTCTGCACAACAACTACATGCATTTTATAGCTAATGTGTTGGCAATTTTATGATTTTCATGGGTAATTTGCATATTTTGGCGGCCATATTGGATTTTGCCAATTTGCGGAAAATGCTCAAGGTTACAAGAGTGGCATCATTCAGATTCGGAATCAGCACCCTCGAATTGACAAGAAACTATCAAAAAACATTGAATATCTAAAAAAACAAGGTTCGACCCCTTGTCTATGGGGCCTATCCTGGACTACTAAATGGCATAGTTGTAACTCTTTCTTAAACGGACTCCTGTCCATACCCTTAACCGTCTTATTATAATCTGGCACCATCACTGTAGCCCGTAATCTATAGGCGGAGGCTGCGGTTATTGTCTTTGTTGTTATGCTGAACGCAAGCGATACGTCTGATGTGGCAAAGACTACGAGTTGTGAAACAGCCACAATTCGTAGTCTTTGCCACATCGCTTGCGTTCGCGGCATAACAGCAAAGACAATAACTGCAGCCTCCGCCTAGATTATAGGCTATATAGCAGCACTCAGGGCACAGTCTTACTTATCAAAGTTAGCTTCCATACTTTTTATATTTTATATAGGCATATAGCATCATCAAACTTGATCAGCATCAATTCAACAAGCGTCAAAATATATTTTTTGAAGATTTTTTAAGAGGATCATTTTATTTATGAAATATTACAACATATAAGAGTAAATTTAATCAAATCCAATTCAAGAATTCATTTATCAAGTTCCATTTTAGTCGTGTAATCAAATGCGTTTATTGAATGAAAGTCTATGCATTCATAATCGAGAATATCGCGGAAACAGGGATTTTTTGCTCCGCGGCGCAAGACAGATTTAAGAGAGGTCTTTGTCGGAAATTGGAAAATCGGAAGGGCAGATTCCGTTCTAAGTTTCGACGCTGACGAAAAATTACAAACGTGTCGTTTGTCCAGGGTCCAAGACAAAACTGCTCTTTTAATTCGCACATTTTCGACAGAAAATTCCTGATTGTTGTTCTTTGTCATGAAGGAAATTTGGCAATACATTTTCTATGTTCTTTAATTCGTCGTGTGTCGTCAAGCGACAAATCTCTATTATGTGTAGCGTGAATATTTTCCGAGACTCTTCATTAAACTACAAGCAAACTTTCAAATAAAAATCGGGAACATGCTTATTCTATGTGTATCCGAACCTATTCCGACGAAACGGTTGGTCCGTTTTGGGGTGTTAGAATTGACCCCTTTATTCGACAAGTGTGTCATTTGGGTTATGGGACGACAAATTAAAATAAAAATATCGAAATCAATTACAAAACTGAAACGTTCGTTTATCTTCACAGCTAAAGCTACTGAAAATTAGCTTCCATGGTTATCCTATTTGTATTTACACGGATGTTTTCTTGAATAATGGAGTTATGACCTGTTGTAAGTACACATAACGAAATTTTGGAGTTCTCATTATTCGAACGGATTATTACGGTCGGCTCGGCCAAAAATACTGCGGACGTTTCATAAAAGTTGTAAGTACTGACAGGTTGTATTTCTCCGATAGTTACTATAGTAACAGTCAGAGGCCATAGTACCTCTCAGCCAATCAAAACAAAGGAATTCACTGATATTGTCAGCACCGACAATTTATTCAGTTTTGATAACTTTCATGAAACACCCCTAGCTGGTGGCTGCCTGAATTTAAATCAGAACTTAAGACGTGTCTTTTTAATGAAGCATAATTTAGCCATTTGATTAAGTGATGTTATTTAAGCGTTTTTACACTGTTCTAATTTATATTTGTATAATTTTATTTCTGTAAAGCGAAACCTTACAGGTATAAAATGTGCTATATAAAAACTACATTATTATTAAATTCAGTTCTAGTTAATCTGATTTAGTTTCCTCCTCTTCATTTTGGTGAGTTTTCAAATGCCTTGAAAGAGTACAACTCTGTGTAAACCTTTTCTTGCATACTTTACATTCGTATGGCCGTTCACCTGTGTGTGTTCGCATGTGAACAGAAACATTACCAGGATGTGGAAAATGTTTATCACACACGGAACATTTGAACGGCTTTTCACCGGTGTGAGAGCGCATGTGCGAGGTGAGATGCACCTTCGCCAAAAATCTTTTCTGGCAAACCGAGCATTCAAAAGGTCTTTCTCCTGTGTGATGCCGCATGTGCGTTGTAAGAGCATGTCTTTGCGTGAACCGTTTCTGACATATAGAACATTCAAAGGGTTTCTCCCCAGTGTGCGTTATCATGTGTCTTTTGACTCCTCTTCTGTAAATGAACTTCTTCTTGCAGACAGGACACTCGTGTTGGCGCTCTCCATTATGAACTTTCATGTGGTAATGAAGACCTGTCGCAAATGAGAACTGCTTCTCACAAATGCCACACTTGTGCAATTTTTCTCCCGTGTGCGTTACGAAATGACTCTTAAGACTCTCCTTCTGCCCGAACGCCTTATCGCAGAGTGAACGTTTGAAAGGTTTCTCCCCGGTGTGGGTTCGTAAGTGGCGCTCAAGGTGAATACGGTATTTGAATTCCTTGTTGCAAAAGGAACACTTCCGAACATTCTCCATCGCACTCTCACTGGTACGCACTGTTCCCTTACTGTCTATATGTTCAGACGAGCTTGAATGATTCACCAAGTCACTTCTTAGATGTTGAGGTGAACTTGATGGACTGAACGTGTTAATACCTCCATTTTGAGACGAGTTTGAATGATTCACGATGTTACTACCTAGCTGTAGGGAGGAACTTGATGTACTGACCTTGGTACTATCCCCAAGATGTGACGAGTTTAAATGATTCACTATACTACTCAGATGTTGAGGCGAACTTGATGGACGGACCGCGTTAATACAACCTCCATACTGAGACGAGCTTGAATGATGCACGATGTTACTACCTAGTTGTTGGGATGAAGTTGATGTACTGACCTTGGTACTATCCCCAAGATGTGACGAGTTTAAATGATTCACTATACTACTCAGATGTTGAAGCGAACTTGACGGAAGGACCCCGTTGATACTACCTTCATGCTGAGACGAGCTTGAATGATGCACGATGTTACTCGAGTAACTTGATGTACTGACCTTGGTACTATCCCCAAAATGTGACGAATTTAAATGATTCACTATTATACTACTCAGATGTTGAAACGAACTTGATGAACGGACCCCGTTGATACTACCTCCATGCTGAGACGAGCTTGAATGATTCACGATGTTACTACCTAGTTGTTGGGATGAACTTGATGGACTGACCTTTGTACTATCCCATGCAAGATGTGACGAGTTTTGATTCACCATGTTACTACTCAGATGTTGAGGTGATGGACGGACCGCGTTAATACAACCTTCTGCTCTTAAAACACGGTTTGCTTCATGGTGACCTTGGTGGCTGGATGATGCCCCTTCCAAGTGTAACTCCCCTGCTATCGATGTCATGCTCTGTCTTATGGTTGCAAATTCATCTGCCGAAAGAAACGTTTTAACAAAACACAGGAAATAAGAATTAATGCTTTTAAAAACAAATAATTTAGTTTCTAGGGAGAGCAACAGTCAACCGTCTTCCAAAACAATACTAGGGTTTTTCGCTCCACGAAGCGCAACGGATTCAAGAACATATAAAATGTATTGTCAAATGCCCTTCATGATAATGAACATAAAAGAAGTCGTTGTCGAAGATTAGTGAATCAAAAAAGCAGTTTCGTCAAGAACTTCGGACAACCGACATAATCATTTGCAACATTTCGTCACCACCGAAACCTAGGATATGACACCGTTGTTTCATTTCACCTCCCAGCTGTTCATTGTCATTTGATGGGCATTTTCAATACATTACTGTGTTCTTGAATTAGCTGAGCGAAATCTCCATTATGAATTAATTGAGAACTCAAGCCTACGGAACTTGAAGGACCCAAACAACGCTAGAGTCGAAAATTTTCATTTTGATAAGGCATAAGTTTGATAGATATTAGAGGAAACTGGTTATCTAATACGCCCACTGGTTAACGCTAAGGGTACATATTCCTTTCATATAAGATTTTATTTTCATATACTGTACCTCGCGTGTCCCTGCCCCACCCCCCCCCCCCCCCCGCCGAAAAAGGGGTTGACGAGCTTAAAGCAAAACAACAAATAATCAAAGAGAGAAATAAATATAAAAACTAAGAAAACTACATCCAGATCAACAATTCCCCTCTCACTATACTTGGCGAATTGGATGTAAAACGCAATAGGACAACAAATCATATTCCAGTATAATTAATGAAGACTTTATCGATAGCCCGACTCATCGGGGATGACAGTAATGGAACTTAGGATGCATATAGCATTGTTTCCTGTTTATTTTTTAATGTTTTTGTTTTGCCTTTCTTTTGTATTTTTTAAAAATCTGATGCGCTATATTACTTAAATCACTGTACTTCTAACTTGATTCGGCCTACATGGCCCAGGGCAATGCGACGACACGCGACTCAGTTTCATTTCCACCCTTCCCCTAGATGTGCTTTTCCCCCTAGGAGCATCGACTCTCTCTCTCTCTCTCTCCCTGTCTGTCTCTCTCAATCGATGGAACTCAAACAATATTATTCCGAGCAAGAGTTGCCTATTTTTCATCTCTCAATAAGGGTGCGTTTATCCGCCACTTTTTCACCCTAGAATCATGATCTGAATCATGATTCAAATCATGATTCTGCAGAATCACGATAGTCGAAATTGAATATAATCATGATTAGAATCACAAACATGAAACACGAAAAAAGGGGCGTTTGGAAAGACGTTTCTGCAGAATCACGTACGAAAATGTTCGAATAAACGATATCGTGATTTGAATCATGATTTTTTTTTAAAGTTTTTTCTCTGATATTTGTTTGTTAAACTCATCTGGTAGTGGTACGATGCAGTGTCTTAGAATATTATTTCATGATGTGCATAATGTATACGAGTTTAAGAGATTATTTTGTTCGAATTATTATTTACAATTATTACTTTGTAAACTGCATTGTATATGAAATTTGATTTGAGAGAAAAACAATAAAACATCTTTAAAAAAAAAAAAATGATTATATGACCTCACTGTGTCGGGCTACTTTCGGTTTGACTCTTGCCAAGCTCAAGGCTCTCTATATGCTCATTGTATGTACATGATTATGTACTATGCATGCATTTCTTGTCATGTTCAAGTTCTGTGTTGGTCATCGCATCGTCCACTACTTTTCATTTTTTGGTCATGTCTTCAACTTCAAGTTCTAGTAAATTAATTAACTGGACAGACAATGATCTCAGTTGTTGTTGAGTATAGAGTGTCAATATTAAATTGGATCTACGCTGAAATTCACTTCCGAACACCATTTTGGATAAACTAACAAGATGAATAGAAGCATATGGACCCTATATGATAGAATTAAACAAAATTAGGTATAGACTGAATTCTGGAAGCAAAAGATTTTTCGAGAGCCGAAACACGTGCGAAAAACTTCCTCTGTCAAACTGCGCACTAGTGATGCGCACTGGATTGGCCCGAATCTGAGGAGAAACAGCATTGGAATGAAGGTCGTCTAAACGCTGATTCTGTGATATCGTGATTCATGTTTGTGTTTTGAATCATGATTCAAATCATGATTCTGGATTGAGGTCGCATAAACGCAGCCTAAAATAAATATAGACATTAAGCTGTTTATCCTATCTCCATTCTACTAATATTCGTATAAATTCTGTGTTGTTCGATTGACTATCGAGATATATTATAATATAGCTACATCAATTACGGGCATTATCATAATTATCTATTTTAACTGCATATATAAGTGAACCTATTTGGCAAATATATAAAGTTCGGGTATAATGAAAGTACGAAGCCTACATGCACTACCAGACTCGACTAACCATAATAATGCCATGTACAATATCTGTGTTTTTTTTTTAAATCAAAGATAAACTTTAATGAGTTCAATTTTAGCACATTTAGTTCAATTCAATCGCTGCTGCTTAACAGAAAACACTATTTAATTACCTTTAACTCTTGATCGTGCAATGATAGTCTGCAAGTGAAGTTTATCATCTTTCTCGAAGTCGTTTTCAGGGTCCAATTCCTTCATACACGTGTCTTCCAATTCTGCCATTGTTGGACAGTAGATCAAGTAGCCGACTTCTTCGGATGGTCGGGGTAGCCCAGCCGAGGCCGCTGCTCTGCTAATGTAGTTCATGTTGGAGATTCTATTAGAAATAAAAAGTACTTCATAAGAACATGTTCACTTCGGAAGAAGACAGATGTAGTAGGTATACCGATGATGGCGAAAACAATGGGCTGGATCAAAATTCCTGTCAGTTCAGGGTAAATCAAATCTCGTCACTATGTGATCAAAATCATGATCGAGATAGTGTGGTGGTATACACTTCGCTTATACACACATGGAGATAAACTATAGTTCAGAGTAAATTGCACAGATTATATATAAAGTACAAGTCGAGTATGCACATGCGCACACACCAACGTAAATGGGACATTATTAGGCCACCAAAAACACAGCAGGCCTATACTAATAGAGAACAAAGAACACATGATAAAGCGAATTGTGGCCGTCGTGCCTGTAATCCTCAAATATGCTTTCCATTCAGCTGGGTCTATTATTTTCCATTATATTTGGTAAAAACAAATGAAGTATTTCCTCCCAGGGGTACAATGGTGACCGCGTCTGGGATCCGCCCCACCCCAAAAAAAAATACAGCAGCTGTTCAACCAGCATGCAAAATGTATCGAGGTAACTCACACCCACACCCGTAATAGGAATTCATATCTTCGTGAAGAGAATTTTTGGTCCAATGACGTCGACTTTACCGGTTCCTAACAGTTAACCGATGTCAAAATACTTTTAGAGAGGACGATGCTCTAAATAAACATAATGAGCTAGCATTAGATTCAAACTTCCAATCAAATAACTTTAACAGAAGCAGGGAGTAGGCTTTGATATAAGATTTTTCTTCTTTTCTTTCTTTTGTTATGAATGAGTTATGCCAAACGAATATAGCAGGGTTCTGAATCATAACAATATGGGTATTCCCACTCATTCAATGAACAAGGTTATGATATAACCTTGTCCTCAGTTACATCTCCATGTGTGGCAAAATATAAGGGTGGCAATTTTGGCTTATTTTCTCTTTTTCTATGGGACAAATGCTTGTTTTTCTTACAATGTCAGTTTCCATTACAGCTATTCATCATAAAAATTGGCTCTTATGTAAATTTGATTCTTTAAATTACTTTTTCTTAATTAAAAATAGAGATTGAAAAATAAAAATTTTCTTGCCATATTACTATATTACTTTCCACCAATAGAGGGCGTACACAAAAATATGCCCAAAATTCAAGTTTTTGAGCGCTCTGGTGAATACAAAAACTATTCCCAAGTTACTAATGAAAAATAAATTGCAACTGTATGGAAATTAGTAATTTTAGTCACAAAAGTGATATTTTAATGATTTTGTGTGTGCTATGTACAGCATTGGCATACCATAGTCCTACCTGTAGATTCCCCCACAGACAGGATGGTTGCAGTGAACAAGTGGGTATTCCTAACATTCCACTTGGCTTTGACCTTCCATGCGGTACATAATAGGCCTATCGATTTTCTGCTCAGGTGATTTTCGAAAACCCAGCTAAATGCAGTATATACCACTCATTCAATGAACAAGGTTATGATATATACCAGTTTCGAATTAATCAAGTTGATTAAATGAATTGCAATGATTGAATGATATGTTAATAGGACACCACGCAAGTTTCTCAAATTTAATTACCACTATGTTTTTTTGTACCAGAGCCGACCAAAGAAAAATTATATTCTTACAAAAATTCAGTTTTTTAGGGTGTCCCCATCAATCCGATCATTTTGCGCGCATTTTAATGATCTGTCTTCGATACGATGGATTTTGCTTGTGTCTATAATTTGCGCGTATTTTTTTCCTTGTTTTATCTTTCTACTTTTGCGCTTAAAAACTGTATGAAATAGTACACTCACATTTTGTCGGTCCTTGCTTGAATTCAGGTGTCTCGATAACGATGAACCTTACGTGTTCAAGTACATAGCTCGCGGCAATTGAGCAGCATCGTGTCCCTCTGTACGCGTATATTTATGGGCCCATCGAAGTTGAAAAGAAAGAGCGCCAAAACGGATCCATCAATAATATGGCAGAACATAACAGGACTCCGCAAGTACAGTACAGTAGTACTAGTAGACGATGCCTGTAAGCAGATAAAGGACGAGGATATTGCATTTTTGTTTGTCCTCTACTAATTATAGAAGACTTCCTGTCTATACGTACACACCGACTTAATTCACTATATACATGGGCGGAAATCCCAGGGGGACCAAGGGGACGCGTCCCCTATACCAAAAATAGTAGGGGGACACAATATCAAATGTCCCCCTTACTATTTTTGGTCTTTTATGATGGAGGAAAAATACATAATAGTAATAGAAATAATAATAGTTCTTGTATAGCGCATAACACATTTAAGTGAAAACCTTTTTTTACTTGACAATTTTTTATTAGTTAAAATGACCTTACATTTTGGGTGATAACCTTTTTTTTTTTGCTTGTCAAAGTTTCCAGCCAATGAGTGTATATACACCTAATGGACCGACATGCCCTTGCTTACCTATGGGGGGGGGGGCAGGGCGGCAGTCTGCCCCCCTGACGAGTCACAACCCATGCAAAGGACGTAACCCTGCCCCCCTGATGAGCTTGAAGACCTTTTTGCCCCCCCCCCCCCGACGAACTTGAAGACCTTTTTTTGTGATTGAAGACCTTTTTTTTGCTTGTCAATTTTTTGGCGGACGGTTTTGCCCCCCCCCCCCCAGTGGAAAATCCTAGGTACAATACTGCCGACATGTACATGTAATCTAAATCTAGTATAATTATGCTAGGCGGATTCACGGGCTGCCCCCCCCCCCCCCCCACGGCATGAAAAAACATTTGTATTGAAAAATATCGAGCATACGTATACGCAGGTGAGGACCTTATTTCTCGTCAAATTTTCTGAAGAACTTTGACCCCCTTATGGAAACTTCTTGATCTGCCCTGCAAACGCAGGTGGCAGTATCAATAGACCAGTTCGTAGTTACTTCTGGGATAATTTTGGTCAAATGACCTTTCATTTCTTTCATTAAGATAGGTAGATTTCAAAGCAAGATATTACGTATGCATGCCTTACATAGCGGGATGAAGAAAATGAATAGACCAGGTGACTAGAATAGCACATAAATGAACACTCTATGAAGTTATTTGTTGCATTTCTACTTTGAATGCATACTAGAGGATGTTGTACAATGTACTTGGCAAACTGTGAAATATACCAGTCATTCGTGGACGCATTTTTTTGTGGATGTGAATGAAAAACACAATTCAAAAGAATATATGAATAATCAAGACATCGAATTTGCTGCTTATCTCATTAAATTTTAAACCACCATGTCACTTTAGTACAAATGACCTTCCTCTGATCATGCGCAGAATCTTCTGATCATGCGCAGAGTGGAACTACGAACTGGGCGCTTATTACACTCTATTCGAGTTAGAGAATTATTCCGAATTGATTCGGAAGGGCGTGACATCGGGTTGAAAATCACTGAGTCAAAGTGGCATGGGGGAGACGAGTCACTTTGACTTGAAGCAGAGTCATATGACTCTCAACTGGCATCATTCCGATATAATAATGTATAGTATATGCCTATAAAGGCCTATATGTGAGACCGGCAACAAAGGTATTATGTATCATTTAACTGGTTAGGAATAGGGGGAGACCGGGGAGAAACTGAATGGGACATGAGGAGAAATGAGACACTCTTGTAACTTGAAAAAAAAATATCAGCCAATCAGCAAGCCGGTTACATTAGTAAAAAAAAAAAAGGTGTACCTATATAATATACAGACATAGCTCTAAACAGGTTTATCAGTATCCTCTACAGCTCTACATGTAAGTTATAAACGAGTTTCTTTTGATATCCCTTCTTAGATGCTTTTTCATCGTTCTTGTGAGTAAAATAAAGTATATCACATAGATATGGTAGGTCCTATATTATGCTATTTAGTATGTTAATAAATGTTCAAACTTCTGAAGATAAAATTGTTTGATAAAAGACAGACCGTGACTGCCGTTTGATTTTATTTTTTTTATTACTAAGGGGGAAATGTCCCATTTCTCCCCGTACTGTCCCATTTCCCCCAAGCACATGTAAGTTCTACTTTGAACAACACCTCCCCTCTTATAAAGGGGACTCATAACATCGTAAAGCTGAAGTCACTTGTACGTACCGAAACAAAATGGAACTAATATAGTACACAATATCATCTTCTTTTTATCAAGTGACTTACATCATAAATCTGAAAATGAACGAATGCTCTGGGTCATCGGGCAATGATTCTTTTCGGTATAAACTGCCCAAATATGTTACTATAAACTAGTTTATTGTCGGCAGTTGGATATCTTCAATGGCCTGTGCAAGATCTATACCCTCATCTGAACTCTAATATTTGTTATCACTTTGCAAATTTCATGGGCTTTCGACATTATTATCTGCTGATAGTCCTATACCAATATCACAAGGGACCGATAAAGCTGTAAGAGAGTATGTTTCTAAGCAATTGATTCAGATGAAAGACCAGATGTCGTCATCGGTAGAGTCATTAACCTCACCTACACAATTAAAGCAACATTAATTAATACTCAACTGAATAAAAGCCCATCTCATTCCATGGAGGTCACTGTCCCGAACGTCAAAGTAAACAACAGATACGATACTCTGCTGCTTGATGACACTGATGATGAAGTAGAAGAAACAATCGCCATTGTAAAGAGATCTTGTGAGCAATTGGCAGATTACAGGCTGAAGAAAGAAATAGACTTCATATGCTAGCAAAGACAGTTGAGAATGAAAGAAGGAAGCTACAACAATGTGATGTTCTCACAATAGGAAATTAAATGATAAAGCCTCTTAATCCATCTACGATGTCCCCAACAAAGATAATTAAATGTAAGACCCTTCCATGTGCAAAATAAAAGATTTGTTTGAACCAACAAAGAATATGGTTGAAAAGACCAAGGAGATAGGTGATATCTCCTTGAAAAGACCCTGCATAAAGAGGTCATCATACATGTTGGATCAAATAATCTGGCAGCGACTGACTCGATTACTACTGAAAAGAAAATAGAGTAACTGGCCCTTTAAGTCCAAGGTGAATGCACTTCAGTAGATGCAATGTCGATTAGTTCCATCATCATAAGCATCATCATTTTTGCAATGATGGCATACAACTCAGACCTGAAAGAGATAGGCCTATATAATATAATAAACCAGATGGTGATCGAAATTGCGAATCTTCCAGACGATCTCAGACGATAATTAAAGGGGAATCCAACCCAAACAAAAACTTGTTTTTAGAGGAAAAAGGAAAATCAAGTTGATAGGTGAAAGTTTGAACAATATCGGACAAACAATAAGAAAGTAATGAATTTTCAAAAGCTGTGAATATTGGTAATCACTATAACCATGGAGACTTCAAATTGGCCGTATATGATGTCTTAGTGATGTAAGGCAAGGACTACTCTTCAATGTACTCCAATACATAAAATGGCTAAAATGACATTTTTTTTCAAAAGTTTTACTTCAAATTATATTTTTCTTTCATGAGGTCATAAAACAATATACTACCTGGGCTTTATTTAGATTACTGCCCCAGGGGAATTGGTAATTAGGAGAAAACCACAAATCACTGATAATAAAGTACATGGCCTATAGGAAAGTTGCCAATTTGAAATCTACATAGTCTTAGGGATCTCAATTTTAAAACAGCCATAACTTTCTTATTGCTTGTCCGATTGCTTTCAAACTTTCACAATGCTGTTTTATTTATTTGTCTCCTTTCAAACACAACATTTATGACCAAGGCTGGATTCCCCTTTAACAAAGGCACGAGAATCGTAAAACTTTATCTTCCACCTATATGCTTCCAGACATCCCTTATCATCACCCCCGCATCCTATCTCCATGACAATGCAGAACCCACATCTGCAACTTGCCATAGATGTATCAAATTAACCTAAACTACAGTATATGGAATCACAAAATGAGTTATGCGCATGTTACCTCCTCCCAAAACTACTCTGGATGCTTTTATTGCGGAGAAACAAATCACAAGTACCAAAACTGCCACTCCGGATAAAAAAAAATCAAGTGCTACCTTTGTAATGAGCTTGGTCACAAACGTGAATTCTGCAAGAATATAAACTACAACTATTACTAAAAATCTGGCCAGGAAGGCTGTGCCGATAAAGATGCGCAGAAGAAACACTTTCCAATTAAACAACTTAAGAAAAACAATAAACACTCGAGACTCTAAAACTTGAAAGTGGCGCATTTCAATATTCGCAGTTTGTTTGATAAACTAGATGAAATCAATTTTAATTTGAAAACTATGGATATTGATGTATTATGTCTATCAGAGACATGGTTGAACAAGAATATTACTAGTGAAATTGTGAAAATTCAAGGATACTCCCTCTACGTGATAGATGATGACCGTCGAGGCGGCGGTGTCCGTGTATCTATGTAAAGAGTACCCTAACATACATCGAAAGAGATGATCTTAGTGACAGTTCTTTAGAAGTAATCTGACTAGAAATTAAGGCCTGAAATTAGCAAAATTACTAATCTGTTGTATATATAGACCTCCAGGCACAAATGCAGCTTATTTTGAGAAAATTAAAGCACTTTGAAAAAGGCAAATAACACAAATATGGAATTACTTATTCTTGCATGGTGACTTGAATGTTAATTCATAATCCTATTCATTGAGATTGAGAATCTGTTCTTGTTAACGCAATTGGTCACTTTTGGCTCTGTATAGCCCCACTCCCCCTCGACAGTTCCGCAGCCCCTCATTGGCTCGATCTTTACACTATATAGTTTTACTTCTGTTAATAAACATAAATAGCCATGCGGTCGCCCCCGGGGTCGCCCTGACTATTAATACCATATATGCGGCGGAAGCGGGGGGGACGTGCCCTCCCCCCCCTAAATTTTAGGTGGGGGTACGGTCCCCCCTTAAATTTTTAGTTGATGACCTTTTTTTTTTTTTTTTTTTTTTTTTTGCTTGTCAAAATTTTTTTGTGGTCCCCCCTAAAATTTTTGGCTTCCGCCGCCAATGATTAATACTAGCCGAATGATATCATTTTTGTTTCATTCCTTAACGCACCATCTCTATGTATGTTGCATCCGTGTATATGTCCCTTAATTGAACTCGTCCTCAATTAATTTCACATTGTAAAGCTAGTATACACTCTCCATCAGTATGTTCAGGAAATGGCAATTAGCAAATACGGAGCAGGCTAATTAGTAGTTTGCACAATGGACAAACCGTTATGCACAATGCTGTATTATAAAGAACGACTGTACAGATAGGGTGTACATTCATCAGATGCATGGCTTTGCGGGTACGGTAAGCATGCATGGTAGGGTCCCGCGGGTAAGGTTTAATTAAATTATGTAGCATTCGAATAGCATACATATTTATGCATGTCCATTTAAATCCAATCCGTATTAAGAAGTTGATATGAATAAGAAGGGAAACAAAATCACATAGGCACATTTACGGCATTTCATCGAAATTGAAAATAAAATAAGAAATTTAAATCGTTTCTTAGTTCTGTTAAATTTTAGTACAGCGCTATAAAATGCGGGGGGGGGGCAGATCGAGGACCGCGGCAAATTGGTAGAAGCGGACGGTGCGCAAAAAGAAATGAAATAC
Organism: Lytechinus pictus; assembly: GCF_037042905.1. Lineage (NCBI taxonomy): Eukaryota > Metazoa > Echinodermata > Echinoidea > Temnopleuroida > Toxopneustidae > Lytechinus > Lytechinus pictus. The sequence goes on from NC_087257.1 coordinate 10,595,843, forward strand.
TGCATGGCAAGAGCATGGTAGGATTTAATAAAGGAAAATTTACAGGATCGACCTGAGAGCAATTTTTATGTTTTCCAATCAATGTGATATAAGAATTAGATAACAACTTTGAAACTATTATATTGGAAAATTCGTATCAAGAATAATTGACAATTTGCTTAAACCGTCGTAAAACAAGTAAAAGAAATGTCATTAATGAATGCCGATTTACCTTGATTGGCGAAGAGATATGGCGTAAACTTCTCTAAGTAGCGGTAGTGTCCAATGACAACTAAATAATCATACTGGTGTAAGAAAAAAAATCGAAATCTGGCTCCATTGGCTAATCATAGTCTCACTTGCTTCGTGAGATGGCGCCCTGTTAGACAGCGTTGCCGTATTGGACAGAATTCAGAGTTGCATTGACCATATCATATTCACACTCGAGGTCAATGCCGAGGATCTGGAGGGTTATTGTTAACGAAATTATTGTTAACGAAATTTATTATTTAACATGCCATGAATGTGATAAACCCTGTATTTTGATATTTAATATGACCGCCAAAGGCCCTAAAATTATGATCTACGATGTGAGAGAGGACAAAAACAATCACAAGGTGAGGCACTAAAACGTATTTTTTGTGGTAAATTAGTGGAATACTGTCTTCAAATATAATTTGCAACGAAATATATTATTCGGGTTTCGTATTTGTGTTAAATATTGTATTTTAACTTTCAAAATGGCCGCCAAAAGACATTGACTGTATTATGTGCAATCGATCTGGGAAACCAATTTTCACATGAGTCAGCACCATAACATGCATATAATTGTGATTTAAGAGTAAAATATTGTCTGAAAACATAATTCCTAACAAGATATATCATTCATTCTGCCAGGTAGGTGATAAATAATGTATTTTGAAAGTCAAACTGGCCGCTACAGGCCCTAACGGTAGGCCTATTATGTACTTTGTGAATGGGAACATATAATTTAAACAGAATTTGGCTTTGCTTGACTAAATGGTGTTGCATGTATGAGTGAAATATCGTCTGAAAATATGATTTTGTAACCAAATAGATCATTTCTTATGTTATTTAGGTGATAAATGCTATATTTAAATTTCAAAATGGCTGCAATATGTTTCTTTGTGGAAATTATCTTTCCCCATTCAAATTTTACATATTAAGATAAGGGACTATGGCGGCCATTTTTCATTTTTAAAAGGCTGCATTCATCACCTTTATGACACAAGCTATGATATATTTCGTTAGAAATCCATTGGGTTTAGACAATACTTAACACTTACATCAAAATTAAGCCATTTTCATAGTAAAAAATTTGTCAAAATTATCAAAATATCTAGCTATGGCAGCAATTTTGAATTTCAAAGTAATGCCTTTATTACCTTCTCAACCATTATGTGATGTATTTAGTCAGAAATCATGTTCAAGACCAAATTTTACCTATACATCACATAGTTACGTGCGTTTTTGGTTCTCATTTTGGTGATGATTAGTTTCCCTATACGCATATTACAGAATTTGTAGGGGGTTGTGCGGCCGTTTTGAAAGTAAAAATACAGTATTTATCACCTATGGGAGAGGAAATGTTATATTTCATTAAAAAAATCACGTTTTCAAACAATATTTTCCTTATACAACAGAATTATATGGATTTCATAGTCAGGCAAATCCTAATTCTTTCAAAAGTATTTGTCCCCTTTTACATTGTAGATAATACTGTAAGGGCCCATAGGGGCCATTTTAAATTTTACAATACAGCATTTATCTCATGCATGAAAAATGAAATGATATGTTTCGCCAGAAATCATGTGTTTAGACAATATTTCACTCGTATAGATTACAATTACATTCATTTTATTGTTTTTACTCTTGTGAAAATTAGTTTCTCCATTTGCTTTGTTCATAATACAGATAGGGCCTATGGCAGCCATTTTGAATGTCAACATGCAGCATAATTACCGAAATTGCAAGGGAAATGATATGTTTCGTTAGAAATCCTTGTTGTCAGACAGTGCTACACCAATATTTCGCAGTTATTGGCATTTTAAAGTCAAACAAATTCAAAGGTTGTGAAAATTATTTGTCCCCTTTTATATATTGTACACAGTATAAGGGGTCTATGACAGCCATTTTGAATATCATAATACAGCATTTATCACATTAGATAGTATACAAATGACATAGTTTTGTTAATAGTCATGTTTTCAGACAGTAGTCCACTCGCAGGTCACAATCACATGCAATAATAGTGCTCTTGTTTGAAAAAATATTTTACCCATTCATATTCTACATACTAAAGTATACAGGGGTTATGGCGGCCATTTTGAATATCAATAAAATAAATATTTTGTCAAATATCGCTTTTCCAATTGGTATTTCACTTCTGCACAACAACTACATGCATTTTATAGCTAATGTGTTGGCAATTTTATGATTTTCATGGGTAATTTGCATATTTTGGCGGCCATATTGGATTTTGCCAATTTGCGGAAAATGCTCAAGGTTACAAGAGTGGCATCATTCAGATTCGGAATCAGCACCCTCGAATTGACAAGAAACCATCAAAAAACATTGTATATCTAAAAAAACAAGGTTCGACCCCTTGTCTATGGGGCCTATCCTGGACTACTAAATGGCATAGTTGTAACTCTTTCTTAAACGGACTCCTGTCCATACCCTTAACCGTCTTATTATAATCTGGCACCATCACTGTAGCCCGTAATCTATAGGCGGAGGCTGCGGTTATTGTCTTTGTTGTTATGCTGAACGCAAGCGATACGTCTGATGTGGCAAAGACTACGAGTTGTGAAACAGCCACAATTCGTAGTCTTTGCCACATCGCTTGCGTTCGCGGCATAACAGCAAAGACAATAACTGCAGCCTCCGCCTAGATTATAGGCTATATAGCAGCACTCAGGGCACAGTCTTACTTATCAAAGTTAGCTTCCATACTTTTTATATTTTATATAGGCATATAGCATCATCAAACTTGATCAGCATCAATTCAACAAGCGTCAAAATATATTTTTTGAAGATTTTTTAAGAGGATCATTTTATTTATGAAATATTACAACATATAAGAGTAAATTTAATCAAATCCAATTCAAGAATTCATTTATCAAGTTCCATTTTAGTCGTGTAATCAAATGCGTTTATTGAATGAAAGTCTATGCATTCATAATCGAGAATATCGCGGAAACAGGGATTTTTTGCTCCGCGGCGCACGACAGATTTAAGAGAGGTCTTTGTCGGAAATTGGAAAATCGGAAGGGCAGATTCCGTTCTAAGTTTCGACGCTGACGAAAAATTACAAACGTGTCGTTTGTCCAGGGTCCAAGACAAAACTGCTCTTTTAATTCGCACATTTTCGACAGAAAATTCCTGATTGTTGTTCTTTGTCATGAAGGAAATTTGGCAATACATTTTCTATGTTCTTTAATTCGTCGTGTGTCGTCAAGCGACAAATCTCTATTATGTGTAGCGTGAATATTTTCCGTGACTCTTCATTAAACTACAAGCAAACTTTCAAATAAAAATCGGGAACATGCTTATTCTATGTGTATCCGAACCTATTCCGACGAAACGGTTGGTCCGTTTTGGGGTGTAAGAATTGACCCCTTTATTCGACAAGTGTGTCATTTGGGTTATGGGACGACAAATTAAAATAAAAATATCGAAATCAATTACAAAACTGAAACGTTCGTTTATCTTCACAGCTAAAGCTACTGAAAATTAGCTTCCATGGTTATCCTATTTGTATTTACACGGATGTTTTCTTGAATAATGGAGTTATGACCTGTTGTAAGTACACATAACGAAATTTTGGAGTTCTCATTATTCGAACGGATTATTACGGTCGGCGCGGCCAAAAATACTGCGGACGTTTCATAAAAGTTGTAAGTACTGACAGGTTGTATTTCTCCGATAGTTACTATAGTAACAGTCAGAGGCCATAGTACCTCTCAGCCAATCAAAACAAAGGAATTCACTGATATTGTCAGCACCGACAATTTATTCAGTTTTGATAACTTTCATGAAACACCCCTAGCTGGTGGCTGCCTGAATTTAAATCAGAACTTAAGACGTGTCTTTTTAATGAAGCATAATTTAGCCATTTGATTAAGTGATGTTATTTAAGTGTTTTTACACTGTTCTAATTTATATTTGTATAATTTTATTTCTGTAAAGCGAAACCTTACAGGTATAAAATGTGCTATATAAAAACTACATTATTATTAAATTCAGTTCTAGTTAATCTGATTTAGTTTCCTCCTCTTCATTTTGGTGAGTTTTCAAATGCCTTGAAAGAGTACAACTCTGTGTAAACCTTTTCTTGCATACTTTACATTCGTATGGCCGTTCACCTGTGTGTGTTCGCATGTGAACAGAAACATTACCAGGATGTGGAAAATGTTTATCACACACGGAACATTTGAACGGCTTTTCACCGGTGTGAGAGCGCATGTGCGAGGTGAGATGCACCTTCGCCAAAAATCTTTTCTGGCAAACCGAGCATTCAAAAGGTCTTTCTCCTGTGTGATGCCGCATGTGCGTTGTAAGAGCATGTCTTTGCGTGAACCGTTTCTGACATATAGAACATTCAAAGGGTTTCTCCCCAGTGTGCGTTATCATGTGTCTTTTGACTCCTCTTCTGTAAATGAACTTCTTCTTGCAGACAGGACACTCGTGTTGGCGCTCTCCATTATGAACTTTCATGTGGTAATGAAGACCTGTCGCAAATGAGAACTGCTTCTCACAAATGCCACACTTGTGCAATTTTTCTCCCGTGTGCGTTACGAAATGACTCTTAAGACTCTCCTTCTGCCCGAACGCCTTATCGCAGAGTGAACGTTTGAAAGGTTTCTCCCCGGTGTGGGTTCGTAAGTGGCGCTCAAGGTGAATACGGTATTTGAATTCCTTGTTGCAAAAGGAACACTTCCGAACATTCTCCATCGCACTCTCACTGGTACGCACTGTTCCCTTACTGTCTATATGTTCAGACGAGCTTGAATGATTCACCAAGTCACTTCTTAGATGTTGAGGTGAACTTGATGGACTGAACGTGTTAATACCTCCATTTTGAGACGAGTTTGAATGATTCACGATGTTACTACCTAGCTGTAGGGAGGAACTTGATGTACTGACCTTGGTACTATCCCCAAGATGTGACGAGTTTAAATGATTCACTATACTACTCAGATGTTGAGGCGAACTTGATGGACGGACCGCGTTAATACAACCTCCATACTGAGACGAGCTTGAATGATGCACGATGTTACTACCTAGTTGTTGGGATGAAGTTGATGTACTGACCTTGGTACTATCCCCAAGATGTGACGAGTTTAAATGATTTACTATACTACTCAGATGTTGAAGCGAACTTGACGGAAGGACCCCGTTGATACTACCTTCATGCTGAGACGAGCTTGAATTATGCACGATGTTACTCGAGTAACTTGATGTACTGACCTTGGTACTATCCCCAAAATGTGACGAATTTAAATGATTCACTATTATACTACTCAGATGTTGAAACGAACTTGATGAACGGACCCCGTTGATACTACCTCCATGCTGAGACGAGCTTGAATGATTCACGATGTTACTACCTAGTTGTTGGGATGAACTTGATGGACTGACCTTTGTACTATCCCATGCAAGATGTGACGAGTTTTGATTCACCATGTTACTACTCAGATGTTGAGGTGATGGACGGACCGCGTTAATACAACCTTCTGCTCTTAAAACACGGTTTGCTTCATGGTGACCTTGGTGGCTGGATGATGCCCCTTCCAAGTGTAACTCCCCTGCTATCGATGTCATGCTCTGTCTTATGGTTGCAAATTCATCTGCCGAAAGAAACGTTTTAACAAAACACAGGAAATAAGAATTAATGCTTTTAAAAACAAATAATTTAGTTTCTAGGGAGAGCAACAGTCAACCGTCTTCCAAAACAATACTAGGGTTTTTCGCTCCACGAAGCGCAACGGATTCAAGAACATATAAAATGTATTGTCAAATGCCCTTCATGATAATGAACATAAAAGAAGTCGTTGTCGAAGATTAGTGAATCAAAAAAGCAGTTTCGTCAAGAACTTCGGACAACCGACATAATCATTTGCAACATTTCGTCACCACCGAAACCTAGGATATGACACCGTTGTTTCATTTCACCTCCCAGCTGTTCATTGTCATTTGATGGGCATTTTCAATACATTACTGTGTTCTTGAATTAGCTGAGCGAAATCTCCATTATGAATTAATTGAGAACTCAAGCCTACGGAACTTGAAGGACCCAAACAACGCTAGAGTCGAAAATTTTCATTTTGATAAGGCATAAGTTTGATAGATATTAGAGGAAACTGGTTATCTAATACGCCCACTGGTTAACGCTAAGGGTACATATTCCTTTCATATAAGATTTTATTTTCATATACTGTACCTCGCGTGTCCCTGCCCCACCCCCCCCCCCCCCCGCCGAAAAAGGGGTTGACGAGCTTAAAGCAAAACAACAAATAATCAAAGAGAGAAATAAATATAAAAACTAAGAAAACTACATCCAGATCAACAATTCCCCTCTCACTATACTTGGCGAATTGGATGTAAAACGCAATAGGACAACAAATCATATTCCAGTATAATTAATGAAGACTTTATCGATAGCCCGACTCATCGGGGATGACAGTAATGGAACTTAGGATGCATATAGCATTGTTTCCTGTTTATTTTTTAATGTTTTTGTTTTGCCTTTCTTTTGTATTTTTTAAAAATCTGATGCGCTATATTACTTAACTCACTGTACTTCTAACTTGATTCGGCCTACATGGCCCAGGGCAATGCGACGACACGCGACTCAGTTTCATTTCCACCCTTCCCCTAGATGTGCTTTTCCCCCTAGGAGCATCGACTCTCTCTCTCTCTCTCTCCCTGTCTGTCTCTCTCAATCGATGGAACTCAAACAATATTATTCCGAGCAAGAGTTGCCTATTTTTCATCTCTCAATAAGGGTGCGTTTATCCGCCACTTTTTCACCCTAGAATCATGATCTGAATCATGATTCAAATCATGATTCTGCAGAATCACGATAGTCGAAATTGAATATAATCATGATTAGAATCACAAACATGAAACACGAAAAAAGGGGCGTTTGGAAAGACGTTTCTGCAGAATCACGTACGAAAATGTTCGAATAAACGATATCGTGATTTGAATCATGATTTTTTTTTTAAGTTTTTTCTCTGATATTTGTTTGTTAAACTCATCTGGTAGTGGTACGATGCAGTGTCTTAGAATATTATTTCATGATGTGCATAATGTATACGAGTTTAAGAGATTATTTTGTTCGAATTATTATTTACAATTATTACTTTGTAAACTGCATTGTATATGAAATTTGATTTGAGAGAAAAACAATAAAACATCTTAAAAAAAAAAAAATGATTATATGACCTCACTGTGTCGGGCTACTTTCGGTTTGACTCTTGCCAAGCTCAAGGCTCTCTATATGCTCATTGTATGTACATGATTATGTACTATATGCATGCATTTCTTGTCATGTTCAAGTTCTGTGTTGGTCATCGCATCGTCCACTACTTTTCATTTTTTGGTCATGTCTTCAACTTCAAGTTCTAGTAAATTAATTAACTGGACAGACAATGATCTCAGTTGTTGTTGAGTATAGAGTGTCAATATTAAATTGGATCTACGCTGAAATTCACTTCCGAACACCATTTTGGATAAACTAACAAGATGAATAGAAGCATATGGACCCTATATGATAGAATTAAACAAAATTAGGTATAGACTGAATTCTGGAAGCAAAAGATTTTTCGAGAGCCGAAACACGTGCGAAAAACTTCCTCTGTCAAACTGCGCACTAGTGATGCGCACTGGATTGGCCCGAATCTGAGGAGAAACAGCATTGGAATGAAGGTCGTCTAAACGCTGATTCTGTGATATCGTGATTCATGTTTGTGTTTTGAATCATGATTCAAATCATGATTCTGGATTGAGGTCGCATAAACGCAGCCTAAAATAAATATAGACATTAAGCTGTTTATCCTATCTCCATTCTACTAATATTCGTATAAATTCTGTGTTGTTCGATTGACTATCGAGATATATTATAATATAGCTACATCAATTACGGGCATTATCATAATTATCTATTTTAACTGCATATATAAGTGAACCTTTTTGGCAAATATATAAAGTTCGAGTATAATGAAAGTACGAAGCCTACATGCACTACCAGACTCGACTAACCATAAAAATGCAATGTACAATATCTGTGTTTTTATATCAAAGATAATTAACTTTAATGAGTTCAATTTTAGCACATTTTTATAATTTTAGCAATTTTTAGTTCAATTCAATCGCTGCTGCTTAACAGAAAACACGGATAAAACACTATTTAATTACCTTTAACTCTTGATCGCGCAATGATAGTCTGCAAGTGAAGTTTATCATCTTTCTCGAAGTCGTTTTCAGGGTCCAATTCCTTCATACAAGTGTCTTCCAATTCTTCCATAGTTGGACAGTAGATCAAGTAGCCGACTTCTTCGGATGGTCGGGGTAGCCCAGCCGAGGCCGCCGCTCTGCTAATGTAGTTCATGTTGGAGATTCTATTAGAAATAAAAAAGTACTTCATGAGAACATGTTCACTTCGGAAGAAGACAGCTGTAGGTATACCGATGATGGCAAAAACAATGGGCTGGATCAAAATTCCTGTCAGTTCAGGGTAAATCAAACCTCGTCACTATGTGATCAAAATCATGATCGAGATATAGTGTGGTGGTATACACTTCGCTTATACACACATGGAGATAAACTATACTTCAGAGTAAATTGCACATATTATATATAAAGTACAAGTCGAGTACGCACATGCGCACACACCAACGTAAATGGGACATTATTAGGCCACCAAAAACACAGCAGGTCTATACTAATAGAGAACAAAGAACACGTGATAAAGCGAATTGTGGCCGTCGTGCCTGTAATCCTCAAATCTGCTTTCCATTCAGCTGGGTTTATTATTTTCCATTATATTTGGTAAAAACAAATGAAGTATTTTCTCCCAGGGGTACAATGACCGCGTCTGGGATCCGCCCCACCCCAAAAAAATACAGCAGCTGTTCAACCAGCATGCAAAATGTATCGAGGTAACTCACACCCACACCCGTAATAGGAATATCTTCGTGAAGAGAATTTTTGGTCCAATGACGTCGACTTTACCGGTTCCTAACAGATAACCGATCGATGTCAAAATATTTTTAGAGAGGACGATTCTGTGATACATTAACGAGCTAGGTTTCATCCATTAGATTCAAACTTCAAATCAAATAAATTTAACAGAAGCGGGGAGTAGGCTTTGATATAAGATTTTTCTTCTTTTCTTTGTTTTGTTATGAATGAGTTATGCCAAACGAATATAACAGGGTTCTGAATCATAACAATATGGGTATTCCCACTCATTCAATGAACAAGGTTATGATATAACCTTGTTCTCAGTTACATCTCCTTGTGTGGCAAAATATAAGGGTGGCAATTTTGGCTTATTTTCTCTTTTTCTATGGGACAAATGCTTGTTTTTCTTACAATGTCAGTTTCCATTACAGCTATTCATCATATAAATTGGCTCTTATGTAAATTTGATTCTTTAAATTACTTTTTCTTAATTAAAAATAGAGATTGAAAAATGAAATTTTTCTTGCCATATTACTATATTACTTTCCACCAATAGAGGGCGTACACAAAAATATGTCCAAAATTCAAGTTTTTGAGCGCTCTGGTGAATACAAAAATTATTCCCAAGTTACTAATGAAAAATAAATTGCAACTGTATGGAAATTAGTAATTTTGGTCACTAAAGTGATATTTTAATGATTTTTTTAAGTGTGTGATATGTACAGCATTGGCATACCATAGTCCTAAGCTGTAGATTCCCCACAGACAGGATGGTTGCAGTGAACAAGTGGGTATTCCTAACATTCCACTTGGCTTTGACCTTCCATGCGGTACATAATAGGCCTATCGATTTTCTGCTCGGGTGATTTTCGAAAGCCCAGCTAAATGCAGTATATACCACTCATTCAATGAACAAGGTTATGATATATACCAGTTTCGAATTAATCAAGTTGATTAAATGAATTGCAATGATTGAATGATATGTTAATAGGACACCACGCAAGTTTCTCAAATTTAATTACCACTATGTTTTTTGTACCAGAGCCGACCAAAGAAAAATTATATTCTTACAAAAATTCAGTTTTTTAGGGTGTCCCCATCAATCCGATCATTTTGCGCGCATTTTAATGATCTGTCTTCGATACGATGGATTTTGCTTGTGTCTATAATTTGCGCGTGTTTTTTTCCTTGTTTTATCCTTCTACTTTTGCACTTAAAAACTGTATGAAATAGTACACTCACATTTTGTCGGTCCTTGCTTGAATTCAGGTGTCTCGATAACGATGAACCTTACGTGTTCAAGTACATAGCTCGCGGCAATTGAGCAGCATCGTGTCCCTCTGTACGCGTATATTTATGGGCCCATCGAAGTTGAAAAGAAAGGGCGCCAAAACGGATCCATCAATAATATGGCAGAACATAACAGGACTCCGCAAGTACAGTATAGTAGTAATAGTAGGCAATGCCTGTAAGCAGATAAAGGACGAGGATATTGCTTTTTTTTTTGTCCTCTACTAATTATAGAAGACTTCCTGTCTATACACACCGACTTAATTCACTATATACATGGGCGGAAATCCCAGGGGGACCAGGGGGACGCGTCCCCTATACCAAAAATAGTAGGGGGACACAATATCAAATGTCCCCCTTACTATTTTTGGTCTTTTATGATGGAGAAAAATACATAATAGTAATAGAAATAATAATAGTTCTTGTATAGCGCATAACACATTTAAGTGAAAACCTTTTTTTGCTTGTCAAATTTTTATTAATTAAAATGACCTTACATTTTGGGTGATAACCTTTTTTTTTTTGCTTGTCAAAGTTTCCAGCCAATGAGTGTATATACACCTAATGGACCGATCATGCCCTTGCGTACCTACGGGGGGGGGGGGGCAGGGCGGCAGTCTGCCCCCCCTGACGATTCACGTACAACCCATGCAAAGGACGTATCCCTGCCCCCCTGATGAGCTTGAAGACCTTTTTGCCCTCCCCTGACGAGCTTGAAGAGCGTTTTGCCCCCCCCCCCCCCGACGAGCTTGAAGACCTTTTTTTGTGATTGAAGACTTTTTTTGCTTGTCAATTTTTTGGCTGACGGTTTTGCCCCCCCTCCCCCCCCCCCCCCCCTGTGGAAAATCCTAGGTACGCTACTGCCGACATGTACATGTAATCTAAATCTAGTATAATTATGCTAGGCGGATTCACGGGCTGCCCCCCCCCCCCCCCCCACGGCATGAAAAAACATTTGTAGTGAAAAATATCGAGCATACGTATACGCAGATGAGGACCTTATTTCTCGTCAAATTTTCTGAAGAAGAACTTTGACCCCCTTATGGAAACTTCTTGATCTGCCCTGCAAACGCAGACGGCAGTATCGATATGACTGGCGCTTATTACACTCTATTTGAGTTAGAGAATTATTCCGAATTGATTCGGAAGGGCGTGACATCGGCCGGGTTGAAAATCACTGAGTCAAAGTGGCATGGGGGAGACGAGTCACTTTGACTTGAAGCAGAGTCATATGACTCTCAACTGGCATCATTCCGATATAAGAATGTATAGTATATGCCTATAAAGGCCTATGTGAGACCGGCAATAAATGTATTAATGTATCATTTAACTGTTTAGGAATAGGGGGAGACCGGGGAGAAACTGAATGGGACATGGGGAGAAATGAGACACTCTTGTAACTTGAAAAAAAAAAAATCAGCCAATCAGCAAGCCGGTTACATCATTAGTAAAAAAAAAGGTGTACCTATATAATATACAGACATAGCTCTAAACAGGTTTATCAGTATCCTCTACAGCTCTACATGTAAGTTATAAACGAGTTTCTTTTGATATCCCTTCTTAGATGCCTTTTCATCGTTCTTGTGAGTAAAATAAAGTATATCACATAGATATGGTAGGTCCTATATTATGCTATTTAGTAAGTTAATAAATGTGCAAACTTCTGAAGATAAAATTGTTTGATAAAAGACAGGTTAGAAACCGTGACTGCCGTTTGATTTTATTTTTTTATTACTAAGGGGGAAATGTCCCATTTCTCCCCGTACTGTCCCATTTCCCCCAAGCACGTGTAAGTTCTACTTCAACACCTCCCCTCTTATAAAGGGGACTCATAACATCGTAAAGCTGAAGTCATTTGTACGTACCGAAACAAAATGGAACTAATATAGTACACAATATCATCTTCTTTTTATCAAGTGACTTACATCATAAATCTGAAAATGAACGAATGCTCTGGGTCATCGGACAATGATTCTTTTCGGTATAAACTGCCCAAATATGTTACTATAAACTAGTTTATTGTCGGCAGTTGGATATCTTCAATGGCCGGCCTATGCAAGATATATACCACTGGCGTAAATCCCGGGGGGATGGGGGGATATATCCCCCCCCCACTTTTCGAGGGGGGTGGCCTGTACAATCATCCCCCCCCCCCCACTTTTTACAAAAGAAATAAAAAAAAATCACAAGAGATAATTGTTTTATTGGTGAAAATTCTTCCTAAAATACCGCTTAACAAATAAAACAATATTATTGAATCATAAAATGCAAATAAAGAGCCAGTTCACCATTTCCAAACAAAATAATTATGTCCTTATTATAACATTGAAGAGAAACCCCCGTTTCTTCCAATTCATCAATGTTGGGGTCTTTGGGAAGGGATTAAGATGGATTGTCAAAAAATTTTGAATGTAATCTCTAATAAAACCATTAAACAATCATGAGGTAAAAAGATAATAATATTGGAGGGGTATTTGCCATATGGACATATACAGTAGCGTAACTACGGGGGGGGGCATGGGAGGCACATGCTCCCCCCATCGGCTGACAAAAAAACCCCGGGGAAATGGGGAAAAAGAGAAAAGAGGGAGAAAGGAAAAGAAACGTAGTGGGAAAGACGAAAGTATTATTCATTATAATGTTATATTATATTATAATTATGTTATGTTACATTACATAAGAAACATTTTTATGATAACTTTATGAAACATAAACATGGTGCTCGCATTGTCTGTTCAACGAGATATATAATCCTGTTGTACTAAAACATCCCATTTTCAAGTCAATATAAACCAAATACATTTCCTAGCACTTGAGTTATCATTGTTTTATGTAGTGACATAGGCCTATGCTTCTTTTACATGACTCAAAAAGTGATTGCCCCATGTTAAGGTCTTCGTAGATATAAAAACATTTCCTGTCCGTGATTACATTCGCATTAGTGGATTGGTGAGATATGTCTGCTCTTCATGAATTCCTGAAATCAGTCCTTAAAATGTCCCTTTTTCTGATCTGAATATCAAAAATTTTCAGCTCGCGCTTCGCACTCGCATCATTTGGTTAATGAAATACGTATGGTCCAAGTTAATTCCTACAAAGAAACCTTAGAACGCCCCACTTCAGGTCTGAATTATCTAACTTATCTAAATTTTCTGCTCGCGCTTCACGCTCGCAATATTTGATTAGTGAGATGCGTATGATAATCATGATTGCAATGACTACAAAAAGTGTTTCATGTGTTCAGATGTAATTCTAATAAAATCAGCAAGCGCTTGGCACTCGCATTAGATGACTATGGTGAGATATGCATACTCTTAATGGATTCCTAAAATATATTCCTTAAAATCTCGCTGTTTGGGGTCAAAATATACGAAAATTTCAGCTCGCGCTCGCATTGTTTAGCGAGACAGGTAACTATCATGATTACGCAAATTTGATTATAATGTCCCTTTTTAGGTGTGAATATAAAAAAAATTCAGCTCGCGCTTCGCGCTCGCATTATTTGATCAGTGAGATACATATCCGTTCAATGACATTGTCCTTAAAATGTCTCTATTAGGTCAGAATAACTAGCAACTGAGCGCACTTCGCGCGCTCACTCAGTGATTCAAAAATTTTGCTGGTGCCCCCACAATGCCGTGACCCACGGTACGCCACTGTGGACATATCAATTACAATTCCTTGCATATCTAAAAACATGATTGCAAAAAAAAAGCCAAAATATTTCAGTCATCCCCCCACCCCTCAACACGGATTTACGCCAGTGATATATACCCTCATCTGAACTCTAATATTTGTTATCACTTTGCAAATTTCATGGGCTTTCGACATATATCTGCTGATAGTCCTATACCAATATCACAAGGGACCGATAAAGCTGTAAGAGAGTATGTTTCTAAGCAATTGATTCAGATGAAAGACCAGATGTCGTCATTGGTAGAGTCATTAACCTCACCTACACAATTAAAGCAATATTAATTAATACTCAACTGAATGAAAGCCCATCTCATTCCATGGAGGTCACTGTCCCGATCGTCGAAGTAAACAACAGATACGATACTCTACTGCTTGATAACACTGATGATGAAGTAGAAGAAACAATCGCCATTGTAAAGAGATCTTGTGAGCAATTGGCAGATTACAGGCTGAAGAAAGAAATTGACTTCATATGCTAGCAAAGACAGTTGAGAATGAAAGAAGGAAGCTACAACAATGTGATGTTCTCACAATAGGAGATCCAATGATAAAGCCTCTTAATCCATCTACGATGTCCCCAACAAAGATAATTAAACGTAAGACCCTTCCAGGTGCAAAATAGAAGATTTGTTTGAACCAACAAAGAATATGGTTGAAAAGACCAAGGAGATAGGTGATATCTCCTTGAAAAGACCCTGCATAAAGAGGTCATCATACATGTTGGATCAAATAATCTGGCAGCGACTGACTCGATTACTACTGAAAAGAAAATAGAGTAACTGGCCCTTTTAAGTCCAAGGTGAATGCACTTCAGTAGATGCAATGTCGATTAGTTCCATCATCATAAGCATCAGCATTTTTGCAATGATGGCATACCACTCAGACCTGAAAGAGATAGGCCTATATAATATAATAAACCAGATGGTGATCGAAATTGCGAATCTTCCAGACGATCTCAGACGATAATTAAAGGGGAATCCAACCCAAACAAAAACTTGTTTTTTGAGGAAAAAGGAAAATCAAGTTGATAGGTGAAAGTTTGAACAATATCGGACAAACAATAAGAAAGTAATGAATTTTCAAAAGCTGTGAATATTGGTAATCACTATAACCATGGAGACTTCAAATTGGCCGTATATGTGATGTCTTAGGCAAGGACTACTCTTCAATGTACTCCAATACATAAAATGGCTAAAATGACATTTTTTTTCAAAAGTTTTACTTCAAATTATATTTTTCTTTCATGAGGTCATAAAACAATATACTACCTGGGCTTTATTTAGATTACTGCCCCAGGGGAATTGGTAATTAGGAGAAAACCACAAATCACTGATAATAAAGTACATGGCCTATAGGAAAGTTGTCCTTGCCCCTTGTCATAATTTACGTACCCAGTTGCCAATTTGAAATCTACATAGTCTTAGGGATCTCAATTTTAAAACAGCCATAACTTTCTTATTGCTTGTCCGATTGCTTTCAAACTTTCACAATGCTGTTTTATTTATTTTTCTCCTTTCAAACACAACATTTATGACCAAGGCTGGATTCCCCTTTAACAAAGGCACGAGAATCGTAAAACTTTATCTTCCACCTATATGCTTCCAGACATCCCTTATCATCATCCCAGCATCATATCTCCATGACAATGCAGAACCCACATCTGCAACTTGCCATAGATGTATCAAATTAACCTAAACTACAGTATATGGAATCACAAAATGAGTTATGCGCATGTTACCTCCTCCCATAACTACTCTGGATGCTTTTATTGCGGTGAAACAAATCACAAATACCCAAACTGCCACTCCGGATAAAAAAAATCAAGTGCTACCTTTGTAATGAGCTTGGTCACAAACGTGAATTCTGCAAGAATATAAACTACAACTATTACTAAAAATCTGGCCAGGAAGGCTGTGCCGATAAAGATGCGCAGAAGAAACACTTTCCAATTAAACAACTTAAGAAAAACAATAAACACTCGAGACTCTAAAACTTGAAAGTGGCGCATTTCAATATTCGCAGTTTGTTTGATAAACTAGATGAAATCAATTTTAATTTGAAAACTATGGATATTGATGTATTATGTCTATCAGAGACATGGTTGAACAAGAATATTACTAGTGAAATTGTGAAAATTCAAGGATACTCCCTCTACGTGATAGATGATGACCGTCGAGGCGGCGGTGTCCGTGTATGTAAAGAGTACCCTAACATACATCGAAAGAGATGATCTTAGTGACAGTTCTTTAGAAGTAATCTGACTACAAATTCAAGGCCTGAAATTAGAAAAATTACTAATCTGTTGTATATATAGACCTCCAGACACAAATGCAGCTTATTTTGAGAAAATCACAGCACTTTGAAAAAGCAAATAACACAAATATGGAATTACTTATTCTTGCATGGTGATTTGAATGTTAATTCATGATAATCCTGTTCATTGTCTTGAGAATCTGTTCTTGTTAACGCAATTGGTCACTTTTGGCTCTGTATAGCCCCACTCCCCCTCGACAGTACCGCGGCCCCTCATTGGCTCGATCTTTACACTATATAGTTTTACTTCTGTTAAAGGAGAATGAAACTCTTGGAGCAAGTTAGCTTTTGTGAAAGCAGAAAAATCAAAGAATAAGATCAACAAAAGTTTGAGTTAAATAGGACTAGCAATAGAAGAGTTATGAGCATTTGAATGTCGAGATCACTAATGCTATGGAGATCATCCCATTGGCAATGCGACTAAGATCTATGATGTCACAGATGAACAACTCTCCCCTTTTGGACACTGAAAATATACCCAAAAACATCTCTTTTTGCTCATTCTAATCATATGACAAACGATTCATCAATGATATAATGTTGTGAACAACGTTCTCGCTACCACGCGTCACGGTTGGCGGGCGCCGACAACCCTGAAAATTTTCAGGGCAAATCCGCCAACCGTGAACTTCCCCGACAACCGTGGCCGACAACTGTAAAACAGGCCTAGATCCACACAAAAAACTGAATAATATATTTAAAATAAAAACAATCTGCTTTTCAGATCCTAAAATAAACTTGTCGATTATTTCTTCCACGATTTCTTCCCGGGATTTCTTTGCTTCGCTACTATGCTGTATACGATACGACCTCGACTCGAGGCCCAATTTAACTCTCTCTCTCTTATCTGGGAAGTGCGAAGATGTTTACCTCGCATTTGCGTATCGCATTGCTCTCATTATTTACGTCTTTAAAATGGTAGTAAAATACGCTCAAAAATAAAGTGAGAAGAGAGGGGTACCGTGGGTTACTGGGTTGGGCAATGTAATTTAGATGTTACGAATTTCAGTTGATATTGTCATTTATTTTGTCAAAAGTAAAGTGTGTCAAAAAATAATATAAAAATTCGATCGAAATTTAGTTTCATCTCGTCCCAGGCCCCAGCCTTATTATAGCTACATCTACATGAATTCATTGAATGCATTTCTGATGACACTGCCGTAGAACGAATTGAGAAAATTATTAAAAGATCACGTTAATAATGACAAAGCCACAGCCACAGGAATGGATTGATATAATGTCCAACTCATTTACTTACAGCAAAATGATTATTCACATTTATATTCCAATTTTACTCCATAATTTCCAAAGTCTTGATCTCTACATCGATCTTTTGAAAGTGTTGATTAATTTCGCGACGGTGTGTCTACCAAGTTCTGTGTCACTGCACTAGCGCTCGCCATGGCCACATACATAATACAAATCGCACATGGCATCAAAATCTATCCGAGTCTTCCAAAATTAGATGGGATCCAAAACCGATTTGAATGTATTTTTTTTCTTCAGATATTCATTGAATCTGTTATAATTTTCTTAAGTAATAATCTTTATTAATTTTATTCACGCTTTTTATCATATTACGACTCATTTTTTAATGTGAGTTATACGTACAGTGTATTTTCATTTGTATTGTTCTTTATTACTCTTTGCCTGCCAATTAGTCATTACAGTGAATGCTTCATGAAAAAACAACTCCCGGTAACAACTACGATTTAAAATAAAATATTATTTGAAATTAATTTGTGTAAAGGAGAAAGAGAATAATGGGAGGTGGTCGTGGGCAATGTAAATGAAAATGATGGGATGTTTGTGACTTTGTGGGGGAGGGGATTGGCGAAAAGAAGTCAATGTTCGGAGCGAATTAAATTAATATTCTTTTATGGATGTGTCTACTGTGATTGTGGCTGCATAATCTTTATGGCGAGTGGAAAATCAACCCTTGGACTTGGTCGGGAGGGGTACGTGATTCAATAGATTTCAATAAAAGTACACATTCAACAAAGTGGAATTGACAATTCATTCACAGATATTCATTTCAGGGCCGCGGAAACAGGGGGGGGGGGCTGGGTGGGCTTCAGCTCCCCCACTTTTTTTTCCAAAACCATGTACAAAAACAGGACCACCTGATTGCGTTTTTTGCATGGTGGTCAGCCCCCCCCCCCCCTTTCAAGACCTTTCCGCGGCCCCTGCATTTCAAGTACGAATTATTGAAGTTGATATGTGTGAACGTTTTAGAGGATATGTATTTCGTTTGCCCACGCCCACATGAGTTGCTAGTATAATTTGAATATCGCTGGATGAATTTTTCAATTTCACTTATGTCGTTATATATGTTTTATATCGGAATTGTGTTTTATATATAGAGTTATCTTTACAACGTCGTTAGCCTAATTACTGCGAGTGGATTATATTTATGAAATGAATTGGAATGTGAACGAGATCGACGCCCCAAAGCCGATGGCACGTGATCTAATTAGTATTCACTTTCTGGGTTGAGCCAATCATTGTGCTTGAAAACGGGTTTCCCCGAATTCCCGCCCTTGGAATGACTGTGTACCATGTGCGTGACCTGTTAACCTGTTGTATGAATGCGAATCAGCTGGTTTCGTGACCTCAAATATTCTTCATGTTGTTTACGCTGGATGGGGGCTATAAAAAGATCTTTCTGACTCTTTTTTTTTTCAATTTTAATAATCTGTTCGTGAATTTCTGTAACTTGAAAACTGATGCAATTTATTGAATCACGTACCTCGATCTTCCCACTCATGGTGCAAGAAAATATTTTAAAAATTTAAAATCGCCAAAATATACATGTAAAGAAAGATTATTCAGCCGTCATCATCAGTAGTAGTATAGACATGTCTATAAATATGCATTCGCTTCGAATATTGACTTCTTCACCAATCCCACACACACGTACGATCTCAACATCCCCTTGTCATTGTCCACGCCACGACCCCTCCCCTTTCGCGCTCCCCCTTCGACCATCCTAGCTACAACCCCCCCCCCCCCTCTTCCTCTCTTTCACACACGCTGTATTTGTAGGCCTACATAGTGCATTATTTGAAAATACAAATCTGCTTTCCTGTCAATTAAGCTTTACTTTCTAAACATTTTAAATCGCAATTAATTATAATAAGAACAAAATCGTAATATTAAAGTATGATGAATGACTAAAAATATTTCTCCCGCTCGTGATGGACACATTCATTATTTTATAGGCGAGTATAGAACAATACAAATGAACATATAGCAATAATTGACAGTGAGTATAAATCTACTTTTCTGTCAATTAAGCTTTACTTTTAAAACATTTTAAATCGCAATTAATTATAATAAGAACAAAATCGTAATATTAAAGTATGATGAATGACTAAAAATATTTATCCCGCTCGTGATGGACACATTCATTATTTTATAGGCGAGTATAGAACAATACAAATGAACATAGCAATAATTGACAGTGATAAACGAATCTTGATTGGATATTATTAGTATAAACATCATCAGCAGAAGTCTTAATTATGAGAGTCATAGTTTCAGTGAGTATCTGAAAACAAAACAAACATGCAAATTATATCGTCTCATGAATACCGATGCCCATTATTTGGAAGCCTCGGAAGTTTTCTTCCGAGGCTTCCAAACAAAGTCGGAACAATCTTTGGATTGAGTAAGGGCGTGGCGCGGCGCGCATGCGGTCCGTAGATGCATGTAGTCGATCGGTCATTGACACGCATTCTCAAAATGAATCGCACTTTCTAAGGACGTAGCGATCTAGACATTGTAAAGTATGGAGTACATTATCGATGTCATTGATGTGAATAAATCTATAAACTGTAAGTATAAAATGAGATTGAATATAAATCTTTTCTTTTGACCTTTTTCATCAGTACTTGCCTTTCTGCTTCAATCGATCGCAATTCGCGCAACCGTTACGGCTGTGTGGCCGGAGAAGCATTAAATAGACATAAAATGTGGTGCATTTAGCAGCAATCTAAGCTCGTCGATATTGATATTTTCGATAGCTACCGCGCTCCGCGCGGGAGGGGGGACACCCCCCTCCCGCGACCCACCCCCCGTGCGTGCTTCGCACGCACACCAAGGCCGCTGCGCGGCTTGCGTATCATCGCTTCGCGCCGCCAAGCGTCAGAATGAACCTGGCGAGAACGTTGGTTGTGAAACCTCTGTACTTGTCCTCTCATAAAGAGAACACGTCACCTTGTGATAGACTCCATAAAAGTGAGAATATAAGTGAAATAAGTACTAAAGTAATGAGGGAGTTGTACGTGTGTGACATCACAGATCTTGGTCGCATTAATTGCCAATAGGAGGATCTACATGGCATTAGTGATCTCAATATTCAAATGCTCATAACTTTCTTATTATTCATTCAATCTTCCTCAAACTTTCAACAATATGTTTCTTTGATTTTTCTCTTTGATATGGATTCAGCTGGTTTCAAGGGTTTCATTCTCCTTTAATAAACATAAATAGCCATGCGGTCGCCCCCGGGGTCGCCCTGACTATTAATACTAGCCAAATGATATCATTTTTGTTTCATTCCTTAACGCACCATCTCTATGTATGTTGCATCCGTGTATATGTCCCTTAATTGAACTCGTCCTCAATTAATTTCACATTGTAAAGCTAGTATACACTCTCCATCAGTATGTTCAGGAAATGGCAATTAGCAAATACGGAGCAGGCTATATAATTAGTCGTTTGCACAATGGACAAACCGTTATGCACAATGCTGTATTATAAAGAACGACTGTACAGATAGGGTGTACATTCATCAGATGCATGGCTTTGCGGGTACGGTAAGCATGCACGGTAGGGTCCCGCGGGTAAGGTTTAATTAAATTATGTAGCATTCGAATAGCATACACATTTATGCATGTCCATTTAAATCCAATCCGTATTAAGAAGTTGATGTGAATAAGAAGGGAAACAAAATCACATAGGCACATTTACGGCATTTCATCGAAATTAAAAATAAAATAAGAAATTTAAATCATTTCTTAGTTCTGTTAAATTTTAGTACAGCGCTATATAGACAATGCGGGGGGGGGGGCAGATCGAGGACCGCGGTAAATTGGTAGAAGCGGACAGTGTCCTACTGGTGCGCAAAAAGAAACGAAATACTGCATGGCAAGAGCATGGTAGGATTTATTAATGAAAATTTACAGGATCGACCTGAGAGCAATTTTTATGTTTTCCAATCAATGTGATATAAGAATTAGATAACAACTTTGCATGAAACTATTATATTGGAAAATTCTTATCAAGAATAATTGACAATTTGCTTAAACCGTCGTAAAACAAGTAAAATAAATGTCATTAATGAATGCCGATTTACCTTGATTGGCGAAGAGATATGGCGTAAACTTCTCTAGGTAGCGGCAGTGTCCAATGGCAACTAAATAATCATACTGGTGTAAGAAAAAAAAATCGAAATCTGGCTCCATTGGCTAATCATAGTCTCACTTGCTTCGTGAGATGGCGCCCTGTTAGACAGCGTTACCGTATTGGGCAGAATTCAGAGTTGCATTGACCATATTATATTCACACTCGAGGTCAATGCCGAGGATCTGGAGGGTGGGGTGGGGGTGGAAGGGGGTGGCACTGCCCCTATCCCTTTGCCTTGGCTTTTTATTTCATATGTGCCCACCCCATCCCATTTGGTCAATCGTGGATCCTCCTTGTTGTCAAGCCCAACCCCCTGCAGCAAAAAAGTAATTTTAGATAATAAATAAAATCACATTTTTATTAGGCTTATTTAAGGGCTTTTCAGTTAAACGTGAATGTTCAAGCCTAAAATGCCATCAAAATTTCATTACATTTTGATGTGAAATAAGAGAAATTAAAATAAATGTAAAGTCCGCATATTTTCACAAACAGTTATATGCACATCGGCAATGACGGAATCGATTACGTCACACATGCACTGACTATTTGGATATGTTAACATTTTTTCATGCAAAATGTATATCTATATATATATATATATATATTCTGATAGAATAGTTTTAATATGTACATTTCTATGATTTGGTTGAGTTCTGTCACTGCTTGTATTGCGTTCAGATCGTCACTTTATGTTGGCAGAGATCACATAGAAGTAAGGGAGATCGGCCGGGGACAATAAAAACATATTTTTCCAAATTTGACTTTATTAAAACTTTATTAAAACTAAATATTTGCTTTATCAAAGGGTATTATGCACTTAACAGATCCAAGATTTTTACCATAAAGATATTAGCCCCATATATGATAAAACATGACAGTGTTTTACTCATTTACATAATATTTTCCACTTGCTATATGGGGAACGCTTTGGATTTTTGAGGTTGTTTTGGCTTCACCCTTTAACTGTAGAAATATACATCAATTTCTATTTGGGTTCTGCATCTATGTACATTAAATTATGTACCGACTGTGGTAAAACAATGCACATTATGCTTTTTAACTTGAATGCTGCATTCTTTGCCAAAGAAAGTTATAATATTTCTTAAAGGACAAGATCACCCCAACAAAAAGTTGATTCGAATAAAATGAGAAAAATCCAGCAACTATAACACTGAAAATGTCATCAAAATCGGATGTAAAATAAGAAAGGAGTGACATTTTGAAGTGTCTCTTAATTTCACAAAATAGTTATATGCACATCCCGGTCGAACTGAATCACTCACTCACTATTTCTTTTGTATTTTATGAAATATGAAATATTCTGATTTACTCATCATTGTCTTGTGTAACAATTGTGTAACAAAATTTAATTTCTCCCTAAACATGTGGCATTACCATTGTTTAACTTCATGGTTCAGTCAAGTTGGTCCTTATTGTCAAATCTCTAAAAATTGAAACATTGTATAATTCAAACAATAAAAAACAAAAGAAATAGTGAGTGAGGGACATCATCCATTCTCTCATTTGCATGTGACTAAACTATAACATAGTTATTGAAAAAAATTGTGAAAAATAAGCAAAACTTTAAATATGATAATTTTTTTATATCACATCCAATTTTGATGAAATATTCAGCATTATACTTGTCTATTTTTTCTCTATTGAAGCCCCGGGGATTGATGCAAATCAAAATGTTTCTGAGGTGGACTTGACCTTTAAAGAGGGTGAAAATTACAGCTTTGTCTGAAATCAAAACAAAAAAAATGTATATGCCTCTTTTTCGGACAAAAAGATCTTTAACAAAAGGTATCCATTCCCGAATTACTGTTTTATTCAGAGATCATGTGTACGAAAGACTTTTTATTAGATATGTAATATTATTGCAATGAAGATAAAATGACAAATAAGTCAAATGGGAAGTTTACTGGTATCAAGCCTTAAATAGGCGTGATAGGACAGCCATGTGGAGCGTTGTGGCCCAGTGGATTAGTCTTCGGACTTTGAAACAGAGGGTCGTGGGTTCGAATCCCAGCCATGACGTCATTTCCTTCAGCAAGAAACTGATCCACAGTGTGTCGCACTCAACCCAGGTGAGGTAAATGGGTACCGGTAGGAAGTAATTCCTTAAAAAGCTGTGTGCGCTATGAACGCCTATATAGCTTAGCCGGGTAATATAGGAGCGCCTTGAGCACCTAACAAGGTGGATATGTGCGCAATATAAATACCCTATATTATTATTAATTACCCAGTTTAAGAAGACATCACGCACGCAACTCAGGTGGTAAAGGAGTACCTTGAAGTTTATTCCTTGAAATGATTTCCCATTTCTGTAGTAGGCTTGCCAGACTAAAACCAGGGTAAACATATCAAAGTCCGTTAACACATACTGGAACATAATCGATATGCCCTTATATAAAGGAACTTAGTAGTACTAGTATTATTCTTTTTTTTAGATGATTTGTCCTCGGTTCCACACCCATACCATTTCAGTGACATTTAAATCCGATATGAAAACATATGCATTCACTCGATGCACTCGACGGTTGTAGCTCTCATCCTCTTTGAATTTGAATAACAGAAATCTGTCAATGTCACGGACTTCAACTCCCGCCTTCTGCAAGCACATTCCCAGGAAGACGTCCTCCCATTTGAAGATGGGCGTGGTTAAGGCAGCCCTGTAGGCCTTCTGGACCACGTCTGAAGACAATACATAGGCACCTCCGTTCAGGTATGGCGGGAAAGTGGGGAAGGGGTAGTCGTCTTCTGATACATAGAACTTCTTCTTTGCATTCCGCACCGGCGCTGTCCAGACCCATGTTTTCCCAGTGGCGTAGTCGGTAAGTGGTGCGTTGGTCAGCACTTTGTCATGGAAGAGCCGTTGGTTCATCATGGTGTCGTCGTCGATCTTCATGGCGTACTGGGCGTGTCTGCAGTAGTTGGTCACCCATTTCAACCCCATCACCGTCTTCACGGTCAGGTTGAGGTAGCTGTCAACAAAGTCCTCCTGGACGATGTCTCCATGGTGAGCGGACTCTGAATCAATATCTCGTTGCAGAGTTTCATTGGATGTGGCGCCGAGAAGGAAAACTGTCCGCACCACTCCCTTTCCTCTTAACATGCTTAAAGAGTCCCAGTGTCTCCGGTCCCCGTAAGTTTTTCGAATCGTCTGTCGTCTGAGAAAATGATGAGGTGCGGATATCGAATAGAAAATCACAAATACCTTCAATCTCTTTCCACTATTTTTCAAGCAAGTCCGTGATGGGTTGTGGATGTATTTGTAGTCATGTGGATCCGTCTGACCATTCAGTTGACCAGCATCGTTTTTATTTAGTTTGTCCTCTTTTTTGGGGACCACAGCATCGTCAGAAGAGTGTTTTTCACCTCCGGCAACCAAGTCAGCTTCTTCCTCAAGAGCCACCAGACGATTATCGCCTACCAGTCCTTTGACCACGGTGGCATGCTGGCGTCGGATGTGATCCGGGGCTTGTGAGATGCTGATCTGGATTTGTTCCTCCATTCGGACAACCTGACCAAACTGTGACAGAGAACCCAGCAGGAGCACACCACTCAAGAAGCCAATGGAATAAAGCATAAGACTTCTACGCGACATGTTAAACGATACTATTAGGTCATCAGCATGTAGGAATGAAGTTTCTATAGTCCATCGAGGTCGAAATTGAATATTCATCAAAATATGAGCAGAAACGCGTTTGTATAGGCCATATAGGGCATACACCAACAGTCACACCTCTTCCAATGTAAACTGTTCTTTGATTTATTTTAACACAAGATCCGATAGATACTTTCTTAGTGCGGAGATGTTGACGAGAAGGCGCATTCCGGTAAATAGCTTCCTGCTATTGTGTTGCACTTGCTCCCACTAAATGTTTAGGACTGATGGCTTTCGTTTGTTTGCTGGTGATTCAACCACCCTTTCACTGTTATTTTCTAACACTTTCTAACTAGGTCGGATGAGAAGTTAGCCTATGTATATTGGGATGTATAGCTGTAGTTGTTACTGCACAAAATTGACAACAAACTTGATAGAACATCATTCTGTAGTGAAAAAACGTCAGGGAGGAAACATTTACCGTGAATGAAGTCAGCTTGGTCAGAAAAGATGCATAATACCAAACAACATTCTGAATCATAGCTCTTTAAAATTGGACAGAAGTTTTGATTGGTGCAAAAATGATAGCGTTTTTTTTTTTCTTGTTCAACCGCCGAAAGATATAATTTTATTTTTTTGCACCACGCATGCCATGTAGATGAGTAAATACAATATTATAATGGCTTTCTGTAATTGCAAATTTGTTCGAAAGATGTAGATTATATTTCTTTTTATCTTCGTTCTCGACTACTTATGAAACTCTATATAATTTATGGCCATTGATATAATTTTATCTTTCATATCATTTTCTGCAAAGGTATAAATTTTCATATGGACCTGGTAAATAAATAGATAAATAAATAAATAAATAAGTATATAGTGAAGTCATATAAGCGATACAATTATATTCAATTGTATTTGAAAATAAAAGGAAAGGGATATTGTAAAAGGAAAAATACCTCTTTTTGCAGGTTATATTTTCATTTTGTTTATTTGCTTATATTCCTTGCATTGTATATTTGTCTTGTATCATTTTGTACTTCTTGTTATGAACAAAATGCTGGCAATTGCCAGTGAAGTTCTAATAAATTCAATTCAAATTCAATTCAATTCATGAAAACAGAAGTGCGTTTTAATGTTTTCTAATTTCATAATAACAACAGTTTTATTCTATTTTGTATCTAAATTGTCCATAATGATCCCCGGAATGATCCCAAACATTCTTCATGCAAGTTGTGATGTTTAAGCCTATTTCATTATAAAAGTTTTATTGAACTATACCGTGCTGGTTAACACGAAAGTCATCTACCTATTTCCGACATAATATGTCCGAATTAGTTTCTGAAAAATATGATTTAAAAGCAATTCCCTGATTGATGCTCAAATGATTGATTGTAAGTGAACTCTGCAGTATAGCCGCATCATACCACATAAGCAAACGAATTAGAAACAAACATTGTGTGAGGAAGTTTGTCTTCTTTGCTACCGAATAGAACATGTCTTCTCTTTTGTTATGGTATATTTGCTCGACTCTCTGTAAACATTATTTGCTACAAGTGGTCTCTACTAAAAAGACACAAATCTGTGTGTCTTCATTCGATCGTTCTGGTCTATAAGCCGTCTATCGTATCTATAAACGTCTCTCTAAAAATCTCTCCCTGAAAACAACTTTAACAGTCTTATGGGGCGTTGCAAGAAACTTGCGATCAATTGCAAGTCAACATTCTTTCCAAAAATCAAGCATAAGCCGTGCAATTAAGTGCAAATTTGCAATTGATCGCTAATATGCTCCATGAAACAAGGAACGTAGTCTGATTTGCTATAGTTAAAAGTTATCAATCAATTGTGAAATTGCAACAGAATATTTGCGATTGATTGCAAATATTTGAATATTATTGCAACACCCCCTAAGAAAACCAAGGTCTGATTATCTAAGCATCGAAGGTGGCGCTACACACTGTAAAAACGCTGTTTAAGCCCGTCACTCTAACAACTATTTCTTTAAATTTTAAACAGTTGTTTAAACTTTTTGTAACAACTTGTTTAAAGTTTAAACAACAGTTGTTAGAGTGATGGACTTAAACAATATTGCTTAACAGTTTTAACAGATAACAGATAACGTATAGTGTTAAGTATATGAGTTGTTAATGTTTCTATTACTTTGTAAAGAGATGATATTCATTTGCTATATGTATATTCTTTTGTATATGTCAAGAATTGAAGTTGTTATCAAATAAAAACCTTTTGATTAAAAAGAATCTTTCACCCTGAAAATTTTGAAAAATTGGTCTGAAAGGAGCCAGTTTTAATCCGGTGACAGAAATTTCTTATTTGTATTGTTATTGAATGAAATCATTCATTTAAAAAATTGTTACTGAGAAACAGGCGGATGGAAAAAGAATAAAATTCTAGGATGAAATATAATAATATGTTCATGTCAGGATTTTATACATGACATTATCTTTATAAACTTTACCCCTCCCGGCAACCAATTGCATTTGGCGTGCCCCGTTTATTTTACCACGTACCCTCTTATATGTCACTTCATTTTAGTTAGTATTATTGATCAAGGCTTATATGATGTAAAATAATTTGAGAACATAAAAAAAAAATGAGAATTGAAATTTAAAAGAGTGTATAGAAAGGAATTAACTTAAAAAAAAGACTATAGAGTAAAAATGGCTCATATTCAGGCCAATTTTTCAATAATTTCAGTTCGCGCCTCGCGCTCGCATTATTGGTCTAATCCTTACATATCCGTAGTTCCTATTTTTGTTGTAGAAATAAAGATAACATAATTTATACTTGAAGCTTACCCACCCACCCCGCTGGCATACAGATGAGGTTTGGGAGCCATGGACCCCACCCCCCCCCCCCCAAAAAAAAAAAAAAAAAAAAAAAAAATGAATAAATGAATAAATAAATAAATAAATAAATAAAAATGAATAATTATAATAATGAATATAAAATAAAATGAAAAAGTATCACGACCAAGAAAGAATTAGGAGAATAGGGAGAAAAGGAAAAGCAAAAATGGCGAAGTGACATTTATCACAAAATCATTTTTTTGTTTTTAAATATGTCTAACGCCGGCCCTTACACAATGTCTGAATACCCTAAATTTGTATACCGGTACTTGTTGCGCCACAGACACCCCCCCCCCCCCCCCCAATCAAAAAAGAGGGAAATCCCTCACTACATGATTGTGAACAATATTTTGTGAGCATGCAGTCATCCTCCCCCTCCCCCATCCATCGATAATTATAACCCATGGGTTTGTTACCAATGAATTTTCTTCATTTTGTTATAAATATTGCTAGGGGTTCCTAAAGTCACGAGAACCAAATAGTTTAAGTGACTTCATTATTTTCCTCTCTAGTAGAGTCTAGAGAATAAATACACTATTTTCTAACTTACTCTATTTGGCGAATACACCTGTTTGCTTGGTTACAGCGCATGCGTTTTGGCACTTGTTCAGCGGCACTTAGCAACGTATGTGTACATGCATTGTGACGTATTGGCGATGCGATGACTGGTGTGCCGCAGCGTTGGAAAACGAGGAAAGTTGAGAATATCAAGAAAACTGACTAAATATCATTATCAAACAGGAATATATTTGCAATATTTAATAACTATTAATTATCATCTACATCCATGGCTCAAGAGCAAGTACGGCATGGCCGAAGGAGAGGGCAAACAAAGAGTAAGTAACTGAAATAGTATTCATCTGTCTCCGACTCCGGGATCTGTCTCTGGCATCCCCGCCATAGCCCACGTCGCGCTGCCGCTGCGCCGGCGCGCCTGGCCGCGATATGTGCAAAGCTAGCATAATTGGCTTGGGCTGGCATGCAGCGACTGTTAGTGTTGGGATGGGGGGTCGGGTGTCCGTACACTTTATATTTTTGAAGCCTTCTTTTTTGTCTTTGGATTACACTAAAAATATGAATTCAAGGCCTTATCCTGAAATAAGCCGCCTCTCTTCTCGTGTGTGTCAGTGTGTGTGCGCTCGAGCTTGTTCATGTTGTGTACAAAGACAATAGACATGGGAGAGGAAAGAAGTCACCGCCGCTGACGAAATGAACGGCAGTTAATGGAGTGGTGACTTAAACCAGGATAATGCCGAATTCAATAGTTGTAATCATGTTCTATTTTGTTCTCTAGATCTATAATATTTCCTAACATTTTGTACTAAAAATTGATGAAACTTCGCTTGTATAAATTTTTCCAAATGACTTTCTAAAATTAATCGTCCGGAGTTTTTTTAGATGAAGCCAGGACAGGTTGTTTGCGCGCCTAACTGTTACTTAGTTAAAAATGACCGAACATTGGACATGACTTTGTTTAACGTTCCACGATAATCTTATTTGATTTTAAAGAGCAAGTGCGCCAAAAGTCTCATCCAATATAGACAGCTGGCAGCCGTCTGTTTCGAGGAGTTTTTAAACATTTTTTTATTTTTTAAATTTCTCCTCATACACAGACGGCTCGCTATCGTGCTGCCACCATTAGGGGACTTACAATGCAAAATCCCCCCGTCGGGGCTCTTCAATTTTTGTCTTTAATGAATCAAACTTTTGAAAATTAATGCGACTGAAATGCAAAGTAATATTCCCTCTTTTCATTAATTGCCCCAAAACGGGGAAAATCAAGTTAAAGTTGAATTAAGAAGACGATTCCAAATATTGAGATATTTACATTAATAGCAACCTTACAACCCCCCAAACACTAATAGGTGATTCGACCCCCCATTTTCTTTTTTCAAAATAGTGAATTTGAACGATTTATCCCTACCCATTTTCCTGAGTTCGCTCCTGCAATGCCTACCGAGACGGGTGTTCTTTGAGTGTGACGTCACCGGGGGGTATTCGGTCCCGGTTTAGTAAACAAGGCAGTGCCGTTTTGTGTACTATGCACGTACTCCTTCATATGGAATAACTGCAGTTGAAGTTGTATCTGCGAGCCATAGAACTTGCAAAGAGGAAATGATTAAAATATTTGTGGCCGTACTATTATTCCAAATATGTGAATTCCCTCAGAATGATACCATAGACCCTAAAGGAATAATTTCAAGGTGAATAATATGAAATTTGATCGAGATCTTCTCACCAGTCGATAACGTAGCAGACGTGTTATTATGACATATTTATCCGCGTGTGACGCGGCTCTTGCAAAAAAACACAGTTGGTTGCGGAATTGCTTTGTGCCGACCGGCCGCCCGCTCCGGCGCAGCTAGCTGTCGAGCTACCGTACCGTTCTTGTTGTCTTCAACCATAGAGCTGTATACTAATTACTATATATCTTTCTGTCTTCAACTCACTTCCGAATTGCGTTTGTATGTGTGACGGTGACCCCTAGCGTAATTAAATATAGAAAACAACTCAGAAGGCCGAGAAAGAATACTATACGTTTGGTTCAAGATTGTTCTGTGGAATGAGCTATGAGTGGAAATGATCCAGAGGATATAAAAGTGGAGTCAAAGACAAAAGAAAAGAAGAAAAAACGCCAGGGGATCGCTGCACGGCCATGAACTAAGTCGACATACCAGACCATAACAGTACACTCAATGCCTGAGTGTTGTGTGTACTAGTATTATGCGTTCAGCGCGCGCTGAGCTAGCCGCCGGAATTACTTTCCAGCTACTCACTTGATTGAACATCGTGATAAAATAAATGAGAAATAGTGAAAATATCATTCAATAACTCACTGTTTGCTATCTTACATCATGATTGAAGAGTTCATGGTGGTTATTCATACTGTTTTTTATACAGGGAAAGTAAAGATTTGTACATATCAGTCCTATTTGTTTGATTTGAGTTGCTTTGAAAAAAAATTGTAAAATATCTTTCTCTCTCTGCATAGCATTTCTGTATGACATTCAGGCACCTCTTATACTAAATTCCCCCCGGTGACGTCACACTCCGAGTGACTTTTCTGTACACTCGTCTCTCGGGCTCTGACAGGTGGCTAATTTCATAGACTTTCAAAGCAAAATATCGAGAAGGCAGAGGATTATTGTGACATGCTATGTGTTTGAACAACTTATATATACTATATATTGTATGTAGAACCTATATTTATGGAAACTCACCCCCTTCTTAATTCAACTTTAAAAGGAACAAAAACAGTGACTTACCTCGGCTGTCGCGCAACTTCACTGCCCTGTTTTATCCGAACTTAATACACATAAACATATGGCCATTGAGTCCCCTGTACAGATTGCGCTAGAACTTCGGTCTCTGTATTTGGTGAGTGAAGCCAACATGGTTCAGCTGAACAACCAACATAACAGAGACTGAAGCTATTGGTCTACATCCAATGAAGACCAAAAAGCCTGCCAGGCGTAACATTAGGCATACCGTAGGCCTAGATTTACGTTAGTCTCATCGTCTAAAGTGAAAAACAATGGTGTCCCAGCCCGAGGGCTGAGGCGAGAAGCCTGTGGCCTGCTGTGCTGTGTGCAGTGTTTAGGGACAGTGATTTTCCGCGATCGCGGAAAACGGACGGAATTCACGGAAAGGGCCTTTTGAAACGGAAAATGGCATTTCAAACGGAAAATCACGGAAAACGTATTTTCCCTCAAAATACACAGAATAGCAACAGAAATTACTCCAAAATCACAACAAAATGAGAATATTAAATGGCAAAAAAAACCCAGAAAACACGATCTTACTTCGCTACTATCATGACAATTCACACATCGTGACTGCACTCGACATCAGCACACTCGATTGTACCCCGCACCGTACCCGTACCCGGCCGGCCGGGTTGGGCTTCACATGCACACATGTATCGTTCAACTACATGTACACAGTTGTGTGTTGCTGCCCTCTACGTTTGAAGATGTAACAGCACGATATCGTGGTCTTAAAATCCAAGATGGCGGATTGGGAAAAGACGATGACTGATGATAACGATGTCCAAAACCCCCCAAAATTATCGATGAAATATCATTTCACCGTGAAATAATGCTAATAATATGAAAGGTGAGGATGTATGCATGCAAAATGGGTGTGTTAGAATATTTTATTCACCCGCATAGATCCGATTAGAACGGATTTTATTGTGTTGTTGGTACAGTAGCAGATACAAATTTTGACCAGTGCGAGTGTGCATGTAAATGTGTAAACGGAATTGTCACTTTTCCGTGTGTACAAAGTCTATGGGGAAACGGAATTTCCGTTTTCTGACATGCTGAAACGGAATTTGAGATTTTCTGAAACGGAAAAGGCAATTTTTTGAAATGGAAAATCACTGTCCCTAAGTGTTTCCACAGTCACAGATCCAAAATAAATTTCCCGAAACTGAATCCCAAATTTTCTGAAATAGATATTTTCTGGAATTATCAAATTTGATTTAAAAATCAGGCAATAATACAGCGAGCCTGAATTTGATTTGGTTCAGGTGGCCAAGGAATTAGCATTATTTTGTTCATGCCCTCTTTAAAAATCAGAACAAATTACAAAATGCGAGTGGAAAATTTTGAGCTACATATCAGTATGGAAGTATACCGCACAGTATAACCTGAATTTGTTGCTAGGTAGACCTCTAATTGTTTAATTGTAATTTTCAGATTTTACCTTTAATTAAGTTCATTAACTATTACACACATACACACTTAGGATGAAATATTGAGATTATCAATTCAAATTGAAAATTGTAACGAAAAATAATAGAGTGTAGATTAGGTTCTTTGTAATTATTTTACAAACATTGCTGGAAATATTTTTGTTATCAGTTTACTCTAGCCTCTAGGCCTATGTGAAAAAAGGGAATGTTTTCTTACCTAGATAGAGAAATACACATGTACTTAGTGAATCAAGTATGTTATTGCTTCCTCAGATTCACCGATGGGTAATCGGTCGAAGATGGCTCCCCAAGGCGGACCCGCAGGAGGCATGCTCCTTCCTGATGGCACAGATCTCCGTGAGGTCACTATTCTCTCGAAATCAGACTGGTCTCGTATTGGGGCTCAGCTGGAGCGGAAGCAGCGGGAGGAGGAAGCAATTCGAGCCAAGCGGGAAGCCAAAGAAGCCCTTCAACAACAGACAAAGGATATGGTCAAAAATTGGAGTAACACTATCGCTGTAAGTATTGGTGTCTCATAGAGTATCTTCAAAGGGTGCCAGGGTTGGAGGACTCTGCTACAAGTAGATCAGAGTCAAAGCTTTCTAATTTTCCCTCTTGATAAAGATATGTGAAAATTGCACGTTAGCATCAATGCTCGTTTTCGTATCCATGGTAACTGAAATATCTACCAGAATACAAATATCTATGTAAATGATAAAAAGTTTTCAACCGCAAGTTCTTTCATGCTAAAATTGAATGAAAATCGGTTAGATTATACCAATACTTACAAGTTTTTAAGTCATAGCAATGATCAAGCACATTTCAGAGAAGTTGAGTATTAAATTGTATAATTACTATACTTCAAACTTTTAGGGACATGAAAGAATATTCCCTGAAGGAAAGTGCAAGAATATGATAAAAATATAATGTTTTGAACAAATGGCAATAATTTCTCCAATTGCTTGAGTTTATAAGGCAGTGTTCACTATCATTTTAAGTACCCGCTGCTACCAGTAGCTGTTTCCAGTATGTATTTAAATTCTATGTAACTATACATGGTATTAAATATTTTTGGAGTTTTGACTATAGTTTACCCATCATTCTCACTTTCACCTTCAGGGTCAAAGGTTACAGAAGCTAGAAGCCCGCAAGATCAGAGAAGAGAAGGAAGAAGCAGAGCGGGTCCAAATTGACATTGAAGAAGCCAAATATCAAGCACAAAAGAGAAAAGAAGCCATTGAGAAAGCAAAGACGCTACAGTATTATCAGACAGACAGGGTTAAAGGATTCCATGTAAGTTTAGTTGGTAGATTGCTAATTGGTCTACACACACTTGCAAGTATTCTGAAGTCGGGTTTAAGTTAGACTACTGGCTAACTCTGTGCTAAAACTATGGAAAGCCAAAAATGTCAAAATTTTCCTTACATTGTATGTTTCTTATGTGCTCTTTCCTAACTCTTGTATGGTGAAGACAGCTGTCTTATTTACCCTTTTCAGACAATTAAGAATGATTTGAGAGCCAAAGGAGCCACGATTTATGCCATGATTGGCTATCCATAGTTAAACCACAACTTTCGACCAGAGTTTAATAAACCCGACGTCAAATTATGGGCCGCTTTGTCTACTTGGTCTCGTCTTAGATGACCTAATCAGACTTTGTCTACTACCAGGGCCCCATCTTACAAAGAGTTAAGATTCATCCGAGCAACCTCAAATAAATGGAAATTCATCAATGTCAGAAACTTTTCTTTAGCAAATTTGCCCTACAGATGTCCTTTGAAAAAAAAGAGACTCACACTGAATTTTCAAGAAAACAATGATTGTATGAATATACATGATCATATCTAAAAAATATTTTGAACACAGGTCTAGTTTAGATGTTGACGTTGCTGGCTTTCCCTAGTTGTGGTTGATCGGATCAGTCGTAACTCTTTGTAAGACGGGGTCCAGTTTGTCCATTAGAATGGATTAGCTATCTGAGAAGTTGACCATCTGCTTTTAGACCAAGTGAATATAAACCTGGGCCTCTTAACACAAAGCTTAACGATCATTGCAGAACATTGTTTCTACGATTGATTGCATTGACAAAATTGTACAATCCATTGTGAAAATCAAGCGTAAGATTAATCGCCAACCTTTGTGTTACGAGACCCTGAATTGAGTGACTGAAAATGATTTCGCTCATAGAGTGCATGCAAGAAAATTATATTTAGACGTTTTTTCAAGTTTATAGTTTCCTTTATGTAAATTCTAATTCTGATCAGTCTATAAGTAGTCGAAAATGGAAAACTTCCTAATTTAATTGTTTCTATAAAACTGCTTTCACTTTTATTTTGAAACACATTTACAACGTGTCAAGCGGGATCCTCTATCTCTCTCTTTTTTCTTCCTTTATCAGACCCTTAATTTAATTACATTTTACATATTTATAGATCTCTGTGACAACTTCACTAACTCTTATAACTGGCCATAGTACTTGACATGCATAAATTTTATCTAACTGCTTTTTATGTGTTCTTTGATATTCTGCTTTGTTTACTGTTTGACAGGGAGCCCTACTGCTTACCGAAGTACTGAAAGAGCGTGACGCACAGTTGGAACTGAAGAAGGCTAGAGAGGCTGCTATGGGAGGCAAGGACAAGGAGCTTTTACTCCGAGAACAGAGGGAGCTTGAAGAAGGTATACTAGCAGACCAGGAGAAAGCCCTAAAAAGGCTCCAGGATCGCAAAGTTATCGCAGATTTTCAATCCCAGCAGTAAGTCTACTTTTAAAAATCCATATTATTATTTTATTTTTATTATTTATATGTTAATCTTAGAAATGGGGGTCTTCACCCTGCAAGCTCTGCTTTTTAGTCGGGTCTCTTTCTCTTTCAATTTCATGCTGTTATTGTATTAGTGCTGCAAGTCAGGCGGCATGTTCGGGTTCTGTTCGGTTCGGCAGGGTTCGGCAAATTTTTTCCGAACTTTGGTTCGGTTCGGGGTTCGGCAATAAATGCGCAATTAAATTATTAACATATAAAACTAGGGATTGCCAACCCTCGAAAAAATTATCCTATTATAATTCTGTCGTATATTTATAATAAATTTTGTTTCTAAAAAGAATGGTTATAAAAATTGCTGCATAACTTTCTTTTATTTATTTCAATCTTGAAACCAAAAATAAGAGTCATTTCTACTTTCATTTTTAAATTGAATAAAAAAAAACCAAAGAAAATAATGTTGATAACGAGAGAATGAGGACAGAAACAGAATTACAAAGAACAGAATATTTTTTTGTTCATTGATTATTCCATGTAGATATGATCATGATCGATTACAATGCCATTGCAAACGCAGCTTCTCCGATTGGAAAGTGTTGATCGGGAATGTCGGAATAGTAGACAAACAACCTCCACTCAACTGTTATACTGGTAAAATTCACATTCCAAAGAATATGAAATCTTTTAAAAAGTCCCTATTTTCCGAAAAGTGGTTAAATCTGGTCAATCAATTACTTTAAAAAGATAAAATATCAGTCCATTCTTGGTCCCGAAAGATCGACACTAGAGTGACTTCAAACATATTTCCAACACGAAAATGAGTACATGGGACTGTACTGTGTATTTTAGTGTTATGAAATCACTCTGCGTTGATCGTCAGAACCAAGACGGAACTGAAAATTTATCATTTCATTTTCAGTAAATGACCAGATTAAACAACTTTTTAGAAAATATTGACAATGGAAAAACATTTCAAATTCGGAATATGAATTTTACCAGCATAATAGCAACTGAGAGCAGGTTGTTTGGACTTCCTGTTTCAACTTTCCTTATCAACCATTTCCGGTACACGATCAGGGAACATGCGTTGACTTGCTTTGAATTTTTATCTTTTCTGTTTTTTCTAACCTCATTCCTTCATCTCTTATTTATTTATCTTTGATATTGATATGTATATTTCAGAAGGTGAAATATACATACTTTACCATTACTTTGTCAGTCACAAGGAATGAATTTATGTCAGTTTTTTTTCTATTATTAAATACAAAACAATTACATGTACGCCCGATCACAATCATGATCGATTACAGTTATACGTAATTCAACTACACTTTTTAACCGAGTTTAGCTTAAAATGTTCCCACATTTTATGAGAAAAAAAAAAATTCATGGTAATAAAAAAACTGAGACTGATAAAAATTCAATCAAAGACAAGACCGAAACTGTCATACTTTGTCATTTACGAGGAATGAATTTATGTCTTGTCCTTTTTCTTAATTAAATAGAAAACAATTAGGTCCGATTACGATCACGATCGATTACGGCAATACGTAATTCAACCACACTTTTATACCGAGTTTAGCTTCAAATGTCCCCTCATTTAATGAAGAAAAAATATATTCATGTTAATAAAATATTCTTAAGTTGATAACAATTCAATCAAAGACAAGATGTGAGCTTAAATAGTGGATTAAAAAAATATTTTGTGTGGAATTCTTATTGTGCACAATCACTAACCAATATTTTTGTTTCATTTTATATTTTAATATATGTAGTCCCCGCTTTATTTATATTACGTAGTAAAATAAATGTGCCTAATTTTTTTCTTACCGAACCACCGAACTAGGCCTTTGTGTTCGGTCCGGTTCGGAAGTGCCAAGTTTGGCGAACTTCCGTTCGGTTCGGCTACAGCACTATATTGTATTGTATGAATTGATCACATGTTGTCTATATGTAAATTGCACTATCATTGTAAATATGAAAAGATAGAAAGAGGAAACGAAATGAATTGAATATGACTATTAGGGGCAGTGATTTTCCATTTCAGAACTTTGTTTTCCTTTTATAAAAACCTGTAATGCTGTTTCAAACTTTATCTATTAAAGTGGAAATTGCATGTTGTCATAGAAATGTACAGAGCGAAAAACATGATTTCTGTTTGGCAAAGGTAAATTCAATGAATTTTTACTTGATAGTAGTTTGTTCATAAATTTGATATTAGTGTCTAGTGTAAGTCCAGTAGTTTTGGTGAATCCTACAAACAAAGCGATTCTACTTATGATACAGTAGTGATAAGTGCTGTATAAGCATACATATTATAAATATCTAAAGGACAGTTAGATGAATAAATATTCGTTCAATGTAGTGTTCTAGAAATTTGTTATATTTTGTTAAATTCAATTAAATCTTAATTTTAATGTGTGGATGCACAAATATTCCTTCAAATGTTGTATTCTGGAATTTTTTTATTATTTGCTAAATTTATTTAAAACTTTTAACATTCCCCCCCCCCTCCAATTTTACATATTTGTAGGGTTCAAGAACACTTACAGCAGAGTGAAATTGACAAGATCCAGGATGTGCGCGAGGGACGGGAACTCAAAGAACAGGTGGATTACTACAACGCAGAGCGCGCCAAGATTGAACGTATCCGTCTCGGTGAGAAGCAG
Source organism: Lytechinus pictus (assembly GCF_037042905.1). NCBI lineage: Eukaryota > Metazoa > Echinodermata > Echinoidea > Temnopleuroida > Toxopneustidae > Lytechinus > Lytechinus pictus. The sequence goes on from NC_087257.1 coordinate 10,634,349, forward strand.
GACCTGATGCACTCGCATCTCAAGACCGTAGCCGACCGGGACTTGATCCGCGCCGCCCAGCAGCAGAAAGAGGAGGAGGAGGAAGAGGAGATCCGCATCTTTGCAGCAGCGAAATCAAAGATGACAAAGCTGAGGCGGGAGAGGGAGAAAGAACTTTGGCAGTAAGTGTACCCCTAATTGCACTTTCGGGTGTCTACAAATCAACAACCTTTTCTGATAGTTATTATTTTCAATCCAACCTAGAAGAATTTTTTTTTCCTCAGAATCAAAATGTCACTGACTTCAGAGCATCTTGTGTTTTGAGGTTTCATATAATCAAGAGCAATATACTAGCTAAGGCTAGCCAGCACGTGTGACATTTAGTTTGTTAAGTCATGAAAACTGGTGTTCATTTCCTCAGGAAAGTCATAAAACGTTAGAGCAGTTTGAGAAATCCTGGAATTTCAAATTTGACATAGTTTACATGTAGGAATGTTTAGACATTTTGACGAGACTGGCTACTTGTCCAACATAAATCATGTACTGTATTCCTTTCATAATACTTTTTTTTTCTATGAATTGTAGCCTTGTATCATACAATGTATACCCCTCCCCCTACAAATCCAGCAAATGTAGATTGCAATTTTACATTCTGTGTAAGATTTTGTAGTTTTCATATGCAAAACACGTGATAATAACATCTGCTATTCAAATTTTGTGTTTTGTTTTTTTCTTTAGTCCCTGTACCATGTATCCAAGTTATCAACTGATATCTGACTTCTTAAATAAGCTTCCTAAACCTTTTTTTTTCTTCTATAGACAAAGACAAGACCATGTGAATCGTATGGTGAATGATCTTGACAGCCAACATAAGGCAAAGGCTGATGATGAAGACGATCGAATCGCCAAGGCAGTAGCCGACCGGGAAGCCGCCAGGGAGAAGGAGATGCAAGAGAAAGAAGCCAGGCTGGAGGAAGATCTCAAACAGATGGCTATTCACAGGTCAGTTACAATTGCTTTCATTGTCAGGCGCCCTTATTGGGAAGTCGGTTAAACTTTGACCTTGGTCTAATTCAATGCTTTAATTATGGGAAGCCAAAATTTCTAAATTTGTTTGCAATGTATTTTTGCATTGTTTGTTCCCATAATTTTGATGTTGAAGAGACTTATTTATTTTATCTGCATGTAGACCATTACGGATGATCTTAGTGTCATATGAGCTAATGGATTTAGCTTTTTTTCTACTTTTAAAGATATGTGACGCATTTGGCTCTCCATATTTATATCATGACAAGAAAGGAATTTAACAACTTATTCATGATACATGTACATGTAGTGCTGCCATTTTGTTTTCATGTAATGAGGTACTCGATAAGCGTTGCATTCAACTTTAATACTTGTAACCAGTATTGAAGTTTAATGTAACAACACTTGTCAACAGTTGTTTGACCTTATCCTTCTTCTGGGGCCCATAACCCAAAGCTTGGCATTGTAGGACATTTTTGTACGATTGATTGACTACAACGAAGATTAATCGCTAGTGTTACGGGCCCCTGGATGCAGCTTTGATGGCTAGCATTGTTTGTGAGAAGGCTTTAGACAAACCATGTGGCCGGAACACAATATTGATTCCTGGGCCCTGTAACATAGCTTTATAGCGTTTGATCGCGGTGCTGTTTTTTACGACTGATCATGTACAATAAACAATGTAATCAATCATACAAATCAGCCCCATGTTCTATCGCTAAGCTTGATGTTACAGGGCCTTGATCTCGGGCTAATTAAAATGATTGGGTGCCACAAAGTTAATCTTGAGCTTCCGGCTCTTTTACTTTTCAGAACTCAGCAAATGAAGCAGAAGGAGAAAGAGGAACGTCAAGAGAGACGCCGCGAGCTGGAGGCCCTCCACCTGAAGATGGAGGCAGATCGCCTCTTCGCCAAGAAGCAGGAGGAAAAGATAAAGCAGATTAGAAGCGAGAATGAAAACCTCAAGAGCTTCCACGGCAAGCAGATCGAAGAGCATCGCGAGGTGGAGCTGATGAACCGTGCCGAACAACTCGAAATGGACAAGAAGAATATCGATCTGCTGGCCGTGGAGGAGCAGCAGTTCCAGGAGTATGCAGGAAAGGTCATCAAGCACTGCAAGGAAGGAGGACGCAACGTCTATCCTCTTGAGAAGGCAGCCAGGGAAGGACATGGCGGTGGCCACGGACCTGTCTTCGATGGCAAGGGTGGTATCCGGCCGAGCTATCTGACCAACGACAGAGTCGGGGTCGAGCTGCCTTACTACCAAAAAGGAAGCACTGACGAGGTTAAATACGCACATATCGGGAAGCCCTCCAACACAAGGAAGCGTCTAGGATTCGTTTGGTAGATGGCTAGATGTTTAAACCGCAAACTGGACTTGTTGGACAATGCTGCCATATTTGAGGTTCCCTGCACATTATTCTGTGTCTAAAAAGAATTTTTAAGCAACCGGTTTATCTACAATGTGTGGTATTTGGACCAACATATCTTTGTTAATAAGAATGAACGCGAGTGGTCGGAGAACTGGTTTATGACATCAGAAGTTGTGAACCTGCCTGGCCTGTAGATAAATGTAAATATCAGAAAATTTATCATACAAGAATGATTATGTGGGTATTATGTGAGTATTTCAGGGTGATATGATGTAAAATCACACCAAGAACTGTTAATTTCTTTCTTCCATGGTAATTTATGCTTCTTTGTCTCAAACCGTCCTCTATGAAATATCTTTACTATGCATTCTCTAAAAGAAAAGGACTCTGAGTGTTAGGTATACATGTATATGATGAACAGTAGAATTGTGCCTTGAAATGTAATAAATGGAAATTTGTTGAGCATTACATGATTTGCACCTTGTACAATAGCAACAAAAATAATTATTACCCTAAAATGATTTTGGTTTGGAGTCTATTCATTCCGTCCAATTTGTATTAAGAAAAATAATTATATCTGGCAAAAATACCTTGGATAGCAATTTATATTGACACAGAATAGATAAGAAGAATATCTGGTTGATTAAGTCACACAGTCAAAACCTGTTGAACAGAATCTGTATCACATAAAGGGTTAATTGGACTCAAAGAGCCAGTCACGTACATGTGCATGAATTTTTACATGTTTTGCAAATTTGTTGATAAATACCCAATATAGTGCCTGCCTGCCTCGTGGTCAAACTAATGAATTAATGCTGTGTCATGTTTTACATCAAGTTATGACTGAAGTTTACATGTAACTTGAGGAGGTGCTCAAAAGTTAGTGAACCCCACCAGAAAAGAAACATAGTCTTCACAAGTTCCGCCATGTTTTAGATATTTAATTGTGAAATCAGGTGATAAAATATTACATTTGATAAAAGCTTGTTTCTCTGGGTTCATTAACATTGTAGTGTTGTTGTCTACATTCAACACTCAGCATGAAAGAGTGAATTTTGTGGTGGGGTTCACTAACTTTCGAGCACAACTGTATTATCTCAGTAAAGTCCTTTCTGCTGAGAATGATAAAGTCACCCTGTCAAATGACATCGTTCCTAATTTTAAACCTTTCCCTGGCGTGTTCAAATGCTTAAAACATATGCTTTCTTTTGATTCTTCACTCCTGCGGCATTGTTAATGAAACTTTCTATATTAACACATCTGCAATTTCAGTATAAAGCTACTAAAGTCATTTAATTTGATTGGCTGATAGTAAACTTGTTATAGAAATTGTGCATGTTATTATAACAAGTCTTTATGATATGAGCCCGTGCCCTCAGATGATTGAACTGGGGTGTTTCATAAAAGGTTAAGTCCGACTAAATGTCAGGCTTGAGTGCCAATGCACACATAAGTCATTGATGAATATTTTAGAGAGTTTTTCATCTCATGTCCGTGATCTGACCAATGTGATGATGCATCATATGCTGCAAGCAACTGGAAATTAATCCCAAAATAGACTGGGCTATTTCGACGCCTAAGAATACGGGGGGGGGGCCTGATTCGGCCCCCCTTATGATCTCGATTGCAACTTCAGTATATTAAATTCAAATGAACAACTTCTTTATTAAATGTAGCATATATCATTCATTCTGATTATCCCATGCAATAGGTTAAATCATTTTATACCTGTCAATTCAAGGACCAAACAGATCTGAGGAAAGTTAGAACTGCGCTTATAATAATGGTTTGATGATTCACATAAAGAAAGAGATAAATACACTTTTTTTTCAGGAAGAGTTTTATTTGATTTCAAATGATGTGTATCACTAGGAAGCACACATGTACATGTATATAAATAAAATTCTACATATAATATAATTCAGTAGAAATTGGCAAATAGTAATACATAAATTTACCCACATATTTCCATTATGCATAAGTACACGTACTACGTTATAATAATGTATTCCACAAGGCCTTTAATATTTGGCAAAACTTTGTTCAGTGTTAAAACTGTAAATAATAATTCATGTTGAATAATTATCCATAATAAATATCCTGAAAAGGAAAAATGTTAAAAAACACGTGTTGCTTGTTGTCATTTTGTAAGTAGTTTGCTAAGATTTGTGGCTGTTTAATAGATAAAATGTGATATCACATACATCAAACAGGGTTAATCATAGATAAAGTGTGACACATTCAAGACTGGTTCAATAATGTAAGAAATCAAGGTCACATGGAACATACATTAATGTTTTGATGCAACAATGCAATGCATTTTGTTCTTATTTCTTTATCAAAATTACTGCAATTTGTTTCCTCTGTTTGAAAAAAAAAATGCATAGAGTAGGGGTAGTATACTATTTCATAACAAAAATATTCTGTTTACCTCCCTGAATCTTGCGAAGCTGTTCACAATCCTGGCACCTTGCTTTATACATATTTTTAAAAACAAAAACTGCAAACTTGACACAGAAGCACTCTTTTTTCTCATAAAATCAACTGCAATCAAAAAGTACACACACACACATTGGAAAAATTCTTGCATAATACTTCAACTCTCAAACCTATTACCATGAGAGTTATACAGACAAAGATACAATTTTATCTGAATTCTGAAAACCTCTAATGAAGAGTACTTTATGAAGTACTGGCAATAAAAATTATTTTGTTAAATTTCTCATAAAAATTATTTTCAATGTATTTCAGCTGAGAAGCAGATATCTTTGGATGTGATATGATATATACGATCAAATTTTAGCTGAAAATGGACAGAAAATCATCACACATGTTGAAAATAATACATACATTCCAGTAAAAGCCTGATTTTTCAAAACACAATATTACTATCACATATAAATGAATATAAAATCTGAGAATATATAATGTGGGAATAAGTTTTTTATGAAATGCATAGATTAACAGCAGCCACAAATCAAGGGTTAAAAAACACAAAAAAACTGCATCACCACTCACAAATTTGCCAGGCACAAAAAAGAACCCCCCCCAAAAAAAAAAAAAAAGTTGTCCCCACAAAGAGACCATTTTCGGCCTCGTCATCCCTAGAAAACCCCATTGAAGAAAATTGGCCTTTGCTACAAGTGAAACTTTATTGTAAATAAAGTTTCACTTGTATAATAAAGTGAAAGAAATGAAAATGAGAGAATAGATACGTAGAAGAAGCTTTAGTCAATGTCCCTCAGAGCTGTCATCCATTCTGAATCAAAGGTTGAAAAAATGCCTCTGCCGGGAATCGAACCCGGGTCTCTAGCTGAGAATGCCAAGAGAGTTGCCACAAGTTTTTTTCATTTATCTACTTTATTTCTATATTATATACATGTAGTTGTTTGGAGGTGTTGGAGGTTGGCAGATGGAGATATCCCCAAAAATGTTTTCAACAAAAGAATTTCACTTCTTCTTGTCAATTTTTTGTTATCTATACTATGGTATCATTTTTCAAAGAAAAAAAATATATAGAAATTTACAGTTGAACTCATAAAATATGTATACAAATCACTTCCTTTATATTATATAATAATGGTTACTTCATGTAATGCCAATAAAAAAGACATTAATCAATCAGTAAAATTATTTTGAATCTTAATTATTACACCTTTGATTTAATTTCATTTAATGTGAATTATATTGGCAAGACTAAGATAACCATATACACTGCATGCAAAAAAAAAAATGATCATGAATAAATCAACGGCATTAAACAAAAAATTGTAGGTGTTTTTTAATTCTTTCACCGTATAGGACTAGAAAATCAGAATGATTCATTGTTTAGTTCATCTGCTATGGAACACTTGAAACAATATTTTTAATTTTTGTAGATTTGACAAATAAGGACCAACTTGACTGAACCATTATGTTAAAACAATGGTAATACCACATGTTCAGGGAGGAATAAAAATTTGTTTAATAGGAAAACGGAGAAAATTTGAATATTTCAAATTTCATATAATAAAATGCAACAGAAATAGTGAGTGAGAGATGTCATCAGTCCCCTCATTTGCATACCGACCAGGATGTGAATATAACTGTTTTGTAAAATTAAGCAAAACTTTAATATGTCATAACTTTCTTATTTTACATCCGATTTAGATGAAATTTTTTAGTGTTATGCTTGTTGGATTTTTTTCTTTTTATTCGAGTAAACTTTTTGTTGGGGTGGACTTGTCCTTTAAATGAAAATAAAAACATTGGCGAAGGAAGGCATTAGATTTAATTCTAAACCTTAATAGCAGAGCAGGATACTTGTCATATTTGAATTCTGATAGATAAAAAAATACATTGCATGACTACTACACTTTCCCAATATAATTCACGTTCAATGCTACTAGAGCATAATTCAAATTACTGACCCTCTACGAAAGCTTTAGAAAGGCTTTGATAATAAAGCATTCCAAAACCTTTTACATTACAACTGAAAAAGAAAATAGTCATGACACTTACAACAAATTGTTTGGCCATTATCAACAAGATCAAAGCCATTATTTATATCTTGACAAAAACATTAAAAAATATTCCTGTATATTATTGCACCTTTTGAAATATTGTTGGCATTAAAACACTACGAAAAAAAATAGGTGGAACATGCTACCAAAAAAAAATAGAACATGCATGATAGAGCCTTTGCCATTGTGTCATATTTTTATCAAAGCTCCTAGACCTGGGGAGCATTTCACGATACAAAAAAATCTGTGATTTTCCACTTTGTACTGTTATAAGCTACTGAAATCCATACGTCTGATTGGCTAAGAGCAAATAAGTCACTGAAAATCACTGACTAAATTGATCGTGAAACACTCCTCAGGGAAAGGCTGGATAACTCGGCCAAAGATTCAGGTATATAATGTATAATAAATGTACCTAAATCTTTCCATACAAATCAAAATTGTATATTATCATGTATAGGTTAAAACTTTACATATATATATATCCATCCGTTTGCAATTTCTTTTACAAAATAAAGGTTCTTTGAGCTTCAAGCTGAATTCATCTTCTCATTATTTTATTCCTACCATTAAAGCATCACATGGTATGGAAAAGAAGATCTTTGGATAATAAGTAATTTTTACCTTATTTTGCCAGCATCTACCGCAATTATCTTTATACTCCAGCTTGTATTCAGACAAATACATGTATCTTTGTCTCCTCAATATTGGTCTTCTGTATTGCTGTTGACCTAGTAGTATTGCTTTTGTTTCTGAATTACTTACGTGGTCTACTAGCAGTTGGTCTGATCCTCAAATCATGTACACCATTAAGGCTGAACCCACTTGGTCTACTCTCAGTTCGTCTTACACCATCATGGCTAAACGCACTTGTTCTACTAGCAGATGGTCTAACTCTCAGTTCGTCTAACACCATCATGGATAAACGCACTTGTTCTACTAGCAGATGGTCTAACTCTCAGTTCGTCTAACACCATCATGGTTAAACGCATTTGGTCTACTAGCAGATGGTCTAACTCTCACCATCATGGCTAAACGCACTTGTTCTACTAGCAGATGGTCTAACTCTCAGTTCGTCTAACACCATCATGGCTAAACCCACTTGGTCTACTTGCAGATGGTCTAATTCTCAGTTCGTCTAACACCATCATGGCTAAACGCACTTGTTCTACTAGCAGATGGTCTAACTCTCAGTTTGTCTAACACCACCATGGCTAAACCCACTTGGTCTATTTGCAGATGGTCTAACTCTCAGTTTGTCTAACACCATCATGGCTAAACCCACTTGGTCTACTTGCAGATGGTCTAATTCTCAGTTTGTCTAACACCATCATGGCTAAACCCACTTGGTCTACTAGCAGATGGTCTAATTCTCAGTTTGTCTAACACCATCAAGGCTAAATGCATTTGGTCTACTAGCAGATGGTCTAACTCTCAGTTCGTCTAACACCATCATGGCTAAACGCACTTGGTCTACTAGCAGATGGTCTAACTCTCAGTTTGTCTTAACACCACCATGGCTAAACGCATTTGGTCTACTAGCAGATGGTTTAACTCTCAGTTTGTCTAACACCATCATGGCTAAACCCACTTGGTCTATTAGCAGATGGTCTAACTCTCAGTTTGTCTAACACCATCATGGCTAAACCCACTTGGTCTACTAGCAGATGGTCTAATTCTCAGTTTGTCTAACACCATCAAGGCTAAATGCATTTGGTCTACTAGCAGATGGTCTAACTCTCAGTTCGTCTAACACCATCATGGCTAAACGCACTTGGTCTACTAGCAGATGGTCTAACTCTCAGTTCGTCTAACACCATCATGGCTAAATGTACTTGGTCTACTAGCAGATGGTTTAACTCTCAGTTTGTCTAACACCATCATGGCTAAACCCACTTGGTCTACTTGCAGATGTTCTAACTCTCAGTTTGTCTAACACCGTCATGGCTAAATGTACTTGGTCTACTAGCAGATGGTTTAACTCTCAGCTCGTCTAACACCATCATGGCTAAACCCACTTGGTCTATTAGCAGATGGTCTAACTCTCAGTTCGTCTAACACCATCATGGCAAAACCCACTTGGTCTACTTGCAGATCGTCTAACACCATCATGGCTAAACCCACTTGGTCTATTAGCAGATGGTTTAACTCTCAGTTCGTCTAACACCATCATGGCTAAACCCACTTGGTCTACTTGCAGATCGTCTATAACACCACCATGGCTAAATTCACCTGGTCTACTACCTATCTGGTTCTAGTTTGGCCCAGGCATCACTTGGTCTAATATTCAATTGGACGAACTGTCATTTCGTCTAATGCCACGAAGGTCTAATCTGTATTTCATCTACTTATCATTTTTCACTTTGACAAATCAAAATTTTAGGTTAAAATGCAGTTCATAAAATCATACGTGTAGTTTCAGATGACGTCAAAGTGGAGGGGATAACATTGGGAAACCTGTGCATTAGATCATAAAAACAATGATTTATCACAGCTTGATGCACAGGTTTTTATTGTTTATCCTCTAACATGTCTGCATGTGGGATCTCTCTATAGAGTAAGTTGAGCTACTCCAAGAGCATATTAGACGAAATGGGTGTGGCCAATACTGGAAATAGACAAAATGGTACATGGGCCAAATGGCAAAGTTATGGTTGATCACATGGTTAGTAATAATTAATAACAAACTATATTGTGCAATTCATACATATACTCAACTGCGCCTTACAAAAATGTTATTATTATCATTATGACCCCGGCTATAGCCGTGCTGCCTACAGGCGCCCTGGCATTCAAGGAATTTCTTCCTACCGGGTACCCAGTCGCCTCACCTGGGTTGAGTGCAGCACAATGTGGGAAAATTTCTTGCTGAAGGAAAACACGACCACGGCTGGGAATCGAACCCATGTCCCTAAGATTGAAAGATGAGAGTCATCACCACAAGACCATTACGCCCCCAAATAGTAGACAAACCGGTTGTAGATGAAACCATTTGGGATTAGACCAAATGGATTGTAGACCAAATGAGAGTAGACCAAGTGGCAATGTACTCTGTCATGCCTCTTTCCTGAACTTGATTTTAGCGTTGTCCAAGTACAGACAATCATCGATAAAGTAACTGTATAATAAAAGAAAGAAAGGAGAAATTAGCAATGTGCAGAGACAATCATCAACAAAGTAACTGCATATTGAAAGAAAAGAAGGTTAAAAAAAGACATTCAGAATGGATTTAACTGATAGAAGAAACAAACGAGAAAGTTTTCATAAGCAAAATCATAGATAATGTCTGACTTCCTATTTACTAAACCTCCCTGAAAGGAATGAATTACTTTACACTCCACAAAAATATTATATAAATCATAATCAAATAAAGATGATAGGGAGTGTTGTATGACATCAACCGCTATCTCATATACGCATCTTATATCTTAGCCTTCTTACTTTTCAACCACTTTTGATGAAATTGTAGGCATTGAGCCTGTTTGACTTTCTCTACTTATTTATTATAATAAACATTTTGTTGGGGTAGGCTTAATTTTTTAACATATGATGCATTTCAGATTGACCAACCACACAGATATCACCAATGGCATCTTTGAGCCGTTGAAGCTTCTTGGCTTGCCCTAAACAAGAACTTTCATGACATATTACATTTGTAGAGGTGCTGTGACTCGGTGGATGAGTCTCAAGACTTTGAAACACAAGGTCCAGAGTTCAAGTCCCACAGCAGCACTCACGTCCTTTGGCAAGGCATTTATCTACATTTGCCACTCTCCACCCAGAGTAAATGGATTGTAGTAAATGGATAGCCGGTAAGAAGAAATTTCTTGAATGCTTGAGTCCCAATAAGGGTAGCCATGAAAAGCCGGGGGTGATGCAGTACTTAGAAACACTGTATTCCGCACTAAATAAAGGCTTGGTCCATCTGCACTTACGGATGCAGAGAGGATGTAAAACGGAAAAGAATCTTGCAATTCGTTGGAAAACATTATGTAACTGTTGTGTACTCTTTGCATACATGTTTTATATACACTGTATGTTTTCTATATCCATCGAGCATCCGTCTACTATGATTTAATTGTTCGCCCATTTTGTCCATTGTCTGGAGCGCTGTATTCGTTATGAATACGTTTTGTGTCCGTTGGCCAGTGGGACGAGGCCTTAATGTTGCAAATTATAATTACTTCATATATGTTTCTGGAACACCTACCTTGAATAGAGAAATGCTATTGGGATTGTGCTTGCATGCCAGAGAGAGTGGGCATCGAACGTCCACCAGAGAGGGGGAAAGTCCAACACTTCTAGCAAGAGACAGAGGTTGATCGTCACAACGGATGCGATGGCCTTCCATAGATAAGGCTGCTGTTTTATGTTCCATAAGCTCCACGCCACAATCAGGATAAAATTCAAAATCGCTGTAGATAAAATAATGTAAGAGACATGGAGGGTGGGGCGGCATAAAAGAGAGTAATATCTGTCGTCTATAAGGTCAGTGACTATGACTGATGAAACTAGACGTAAAATTTTTCCATTTATACCAGCTTGGCGTTTACCAGAAAAAAGCTGTCCTGCCGAGTTCCTACTGGAATTACCATAAACAGAAAAAGAAACAGATCTATTATTGATGGGGATTGGGATGGGAGCGTGAAGTCGGAAAGAAATTTTGATGCTCTGTAATAGTTCCATACTTTCACATATTGATATCATTGAAGTTACGAACTGCCAAAGAAGAACTGATCGAGAAATGGATAAGAGATCGAACTATTATAGTAGGCTACCTAAAAGAGGAGGGAAAAGGGAAAAGATGGAAAAAAATATGCAAAGTAAGCAAAGTCCAAGGAGAGAGAGAGAATATATATATATATATATATATATATATATATATATATAAAGGGAGACCAAGGGAGAGAAAGAGAGAAGAGAGGAAGGTATGAGATAGAACAAAAGGGTAATTACAAATTAAAGATAATTATAAAATAGGTGTATTATTTCAAGCATCGCGATTGGCCAGTACGCGTCACATGACATCCAACTTCTTTGGTGCACTGCACGGCAGTGCAAAAGGTGCGCAACGAAAATTGACATTGCACGCTCAAGCAAACCAATGCGGTAGAAGTCCCGGGAGAAGTCCAACAAAACTGTACTGTAACTTTTTAAGAATTTGTTTCTGTGTTGCTATTTTATAAAACTAATAATGCACTTGCTCTGTCGTGCGTAAAAGTAAATGCAGAGAAAGCTCGGTTTCTTCAGATGGTGCACACTGGGCACTCGCCGCCAGCGGCTCGTGCACAGTGCGGCACCTATCTAAAGAAACCTCGCGTGCTCTGCATTTCCACTAACGCTCTCGGCTGCATGCATTATTTGTATAATACCAGTTGTGGTAACGATCTCAAAATGACATTACGTCAAACCCCCGTTTGGAGAAAGACCGCAGTTCAGATTGCAAACTGCGGTTCTTTACCCCAAATTTCGTTAGAAAATCTCAATAACATTTCCAAGCCCTGATAAACCCATCTTGGCCAGGTAATCCCAGTTCACCTCCACAGGCCAGTAAATGCGTTGAGCCAAGGACGAAATGATAAACAACAGCTGTGCTATTACGTAAGACTTCTCTGACTGGAGAAGGACCTTCGGAATGAAATTATTGTATTCGATATTTAATCACGTTTTCAAAGGCATATTATATTCAGACATCCAATATTATTCCATTTTCAATTTCGAACGAATAAAATCGACCTCGAAATAAGGAAGAAAGAAAGAAAGAAAGAAAAAAAAAAGAAAGAAAGAAAGAAGAAAAAAGTTGCACTTTCACCGCGTGTATACATGGAACTCCATAGCAGGCTCTTAAGACACTCACCAGAACTACACACATTGCAATCCATCGTGTGTGCCCCCCCTGCTGTGACTGTATATGCTGGGCTGTTGTGTTATCTTCGGACCGAGGTCAAGAAACAGGTGTTTCTATACTTAAATTTCATGCTTGGGGCAATTAGGGTTTGTAGTACTTGGAGAAGAGAATTGAGGAAAAGGAAAACTGGGGTATAGTGTTCTCAAATGGAGGTTTTTCGTCATGGAGTGAACAGAATCTAATGAAATTACTACCAAACTGTTTGTATGTATAAATAAAAAAATATGTGCCAAATAGCTCTGGAAGAAAATGCGTAATTGCTGAGAAATGAGCAAGATAAGCACGGGATTCGATCAAATGTTGGGTATTTTTTCTGAAGCAATATTAATACACTGTCCCACATATGCTTTTCTGTGTTAGTGATCATCAGAATTATCGATTTTGAGCTAAGATTTCATGATTTGCAGAGATAATTTTACATTAATGTAACAGATCTAGATGCATGATAATATTTTGACAAGTAACCTTGATTTAAAAAGAATTTCTCATGGAATAATAGTTCGCTGCAACTACTGTCTTTTACCTTTACGGGAAAGGGAGTTGGTTGAGGGGGGTAAGAGAGGGAAGTGGAGGCAAATGCAGAAGGTATGAAAGGAAGAGAAGGAAGAACAGCTTAATATAATTTACTCTTCCAAAATAATGCTGATAGTTAATGTATCTTGCCAAAGAAGTATTTACTGTAGGAAAATTAAAAAAAAATCAAATTTTTTACATGCTACATCTCCGTCGGGAGTTTGCTCTTCCATATATTTACTTTTTCCATATGTATGAATATCAGTTTGCAATAACGTACAATTAACTTTGCTTTGTACCTTTGACTCACCTGTTGTAATATTGACCTTCATATTGTAACCATAATCAAAACGAATCAACGCCAGGAAGCAGACGTGTCTGAGGTAGAAAAGAGATGTGACAGCAGCGATTCCTACGGCTACTTTCATGTTCATCCCGTTGTCCCGAACAGCAAATATTCTAGAAATACAGACAAGAAATACCAGCATTTTAAATCAAAATTAGACAAGCATATTAAACCGCAGATAGGAGGGGGGGGCAGAAGATTTGACCGCAACCCATTAAATTGGAAGCAAAATTCATTTTGGAATGATGACCTCTTTTGTTACGCTTGTAAATTTTTTTTTTCCGCAGATGAAAAATGTGAGTGATGCCCCCCCCCCTTTTTTTGCTTGTCCAATATTTCTGTTATTATGTTATCATTCAAGTAGGCCTGTTTTTCAAGAATACTATGTTGCATTGTGGGTTAGAATCCTGGCTAGCTTTCAGTAACTGAGGACTTGAGATGGTGCTACACTACACAAGGCTTTTAGTTCGTATTTGCTTTAAAGAGGTTGCAAGTAAGTTCATAAACAAGTTTCCTCTCCACCAGAGAAAAACCTTTTTATTTTTAGTTTTGTCAAAATTAATTCATTCCTACTATACATGTACATACCTGTACATGTATAGCTCTATAGAGGCCTTCTCTTACTTCTATTCATTTCTATATTCTAATCAATATTCCTTTATTTCAACCTATCATTGGAACGCATCTCTTGATTTTATTCTTTAAAAAATCAATTATTTTCATTTGTTTATTCAGTACTTGAGTGACCGAACAGCCAAGTGCTGTTTTTCTTAAGGGTTCACACTCTTAGGGGGCGTTGCAAGAAACGTACGATCAATTGCAAGTCTATTTTCGTTCCCGAAATCAAGCGCCGGGCAATTAATTGTAAACTTGCGATTGATTGCTTATCTGCTCCATGAAACAAGGAGTGTAATCTTATTTGCCATAGTTAAAAGTGATCAATCAATTGTGTAAAATTGCAACAGAATATTTGCGATTGATTGCAAATATTTTCTTGCAACACCCCCTTAGACAATCTGTGAAACACCTACCTTAGTAATGTTGCTGTTAAGCCGGACAAGACAAGAGAATACGCACAATAGTAGTCCATTTTCTGGAGAAGAAAAAGCAGATCACAGTGAAATAATTTTGACATTTGTTTAGTTCACTCCCTTCAAGCCTTCTAATATTTCTCTTTCTTTCATTGGATTCGATGAAATTTCCTTTGCGTTCATCCTTTAAAGGACAAGGCCAACCCAACAAAAAGTTGATTTGAATAAAAAGAGAAAAATCAACAAGCATGACACTGAAAATTCCATCAAAATCAGATGTAAAATAAGAAAGTTATGACATTTTTAAAGTTTCGCTTAATTTTACAAAACAGTTACATGCACATCCTGGTCGGTATGCAAATGAGGAAACTGATGACGTCATCCACTCAATATTTATTTTGTATTTTATTTTCTAATGTTCTCATCATTGTCAAGTGAAACAACGATTAATTCCTAGGTTTAAAACCTAGGTTTAACACAAATTTATACAAGAATTTTAAAACCACACTTATATGGAATGCTGGGCTTCGTAAATTATCTTTCTTATTAGTAGCAATTATAATGTATCAATTCATTATTCAAATTCATAATATTTTTGCATTTTGTTATTCTTTCCATTTCATGACTCTGTGAATTTTTCATTTGACAACTTTTTGCAGCAGGATAAGAATAATTTTAACTGGTGAATGACACTAAGAACTTGCACTCCATAAAAGAGTGCCAGTTAAACCCGGTTTAATTAAACCATGGCTATCATAAAATACCAACCATTACATATAAAACTGTACAATACAGCTATCCATTCAAAATACAAAAATTTAAACCTGTCCCCATCTAAATATGCTGGCACTGCCACAGCTCTTTTTCAAGGAGTGATATTTAAAGAATGCAAGTGATTTCATGAGGCAAAACTAGTAGAATGTACAAATCAGGATACTTGAAAAATCAGAAACTTACAACCACAACACTAATCAGAACTATACTGCTACCTTATATACTACTTTTGATTCTTGTTATATTCATAATAAATATATAGAAATCGGGTTGACAAGAAAGAATTTTTCAAATCATGTAATAATTGTGAAAGAGAACAAAACACACCTCTGTCCAGGCTAAATCTCTGGAGTGGAAGACTGTTGACCATATCCAAGCATTTACTGCAATCTGTTGAAATCAGAGAGAGAGAGAAAGAGAGAGAGAGAGAGAGAAAAGAAAGTTTGAAAACCTATTGAATGTCTAGACAGGGTTCCCACAGTGATTTGAAAACAGAATTCCATGACTTTTCCATGACTAAATTGCTACTTTCCATGAATTTCCGGGAGTTATGTAGAATTTGGGATGTCACAAAACTGGGAAAAATGGAAATCATGACACCAATTATAATAGCAGAATATGATCACAGAGTATGAGAGTTGCGAGACATGACAAACTGGAAAGCTGCCATAGCCAAGAGGTAAATGCAATTCCATGACTTATCACAAATTTTCCAAATTCCCTGACTTTCCATGATCAAATTTTTTCCAGGATTTTCCATGACTGTGGGAACCATGCTAGATTGATGTCGAATGTCTAGATTGATAGGAGAGTCATTTTTAACCTATAACTTTCATATAAAGAAACCGAACACCGTTATTCCTATTTTCTTTGATTTGGCACCACAAGAGAAGACAATAGAACTGTAGAGACATACGATTTTCATTTCTAAATTAAGAACCCATTCGCCATATGACCAATGGGTGAGAAAGAAAGTTTGAAAACTTGTCGAATGTCTAGATTGATAGGAGAGTCATTTTTAACCTATAACTTTCATATAAAGAAACCGAACACTATTATTCCTATTTTCTTTGATTTGGCACAATAAGAGAAGATATGGAACTTTAGAGACAAACGATTTTCATTTCTAAATTAAGAATCCATTCGCCATATGACCAATGGGTCAGAAAGAAAGTTTGAAAACTTGTCGAATGTCTAGATTGATAGGAGAGTCATTTTTAACCTATAACTTTCATATAAAGAAACCGAACACTGTTATTCCTATTTTCTTTCATTTGGCACAATAAGAGAAGATATGGAACTTAAGAGACAAACGATTTTCATTTCTAAATTAAGAATCCAATCGCCATATGACCAATGGGTGAGAAAGAAAGTTTGAAAACTTGTCGAATGTCTAGATTGATAGGAGAGTCATTTTTAACCTATAACTTTCATACAAAGAAACCGAACACTGTTATTCGTATTTACTTTGATTTGGCACCACAAGAGAAGACAATAGAACTTTAGAGACATACGATTTTCATTTCTAAATTAAGAATCCATTCGCCATATGACCAATGGGTGAGAAAGAAAGTTTGAAAACTTGTCAAATGTCTAGATTGAGAGGAGAGTCATTTTTAACCTATAACTTTCATATAAAGAAACCGAACACTATTTATTCCTATTTTCTTTGATTTGGCACAATAAGAGAAGATGTGGAACTTTAGAGAAAAACGATTTTCATTTCTAAATTAAGAACCCATTCGCCATATGACCAATGGGTCAGAAAGAAAGTTTGAAAACTTGTCGAATGTCTAGATTGATAGGAGAGTCATTTTTAACCTATAACTTTCATATAAAGAAACCGAACACTGTTATTCCTATTTTCTTTGATTTGGCACCACAAGAGAAGACAATAGAACTGGAGAGACATACGATTTTCATTTCTAAATTAAGAACCCATTCGCCATATGACCAATGGGTGAGAAAGAAAGTTTGAAAACTTGTCGAATGTCTAGATTGATAGGAGAGTCATTTTTAACCTATAACTTTCATATAAAGAAACCGAACACTATTATTCCTATTTTCTTTGATTTGGCACAATAAGAGAAGATATGGAACTTTAGAGACAAACGATTGTCATTTCTAAATTAAGAACCCATTCGCCATATGACCAATGGGTGAGAAAGAAAGTTTGAAAACTTGTCGAATGTCTAGATTGATAGGAGAGTCATTTTTAACCTATAACTTTCATATAAAGAAACCGAACACTATTTATTCCTATTTTCTTTGATTTGGCACAATAAGAGAAGATATGGAACTTTAGAGACAAACGATTTTCATTTCTAAATTAAGAATCCATTCGCCATACGACCAATGGGTCAGAAAGAAAGTTTGAAAACTTGTTGAATGTCTAGATTGATAGGAGAGTCATTTTAACCTATAACTTTCATATAAAGAAACCGAACACTATTTATTCCTATTTTCTTTGATTTGGCACAATAAGATAAGATATGGAACTTTAGAGACAAATGATTTTCATTTCTAAATTAAGAATCCATTCGCCATATGACCAATGGGTGAGAAAGAAAGTTTGAAAACTTGTCGAATGTCTAATTTGATAGGAGAGTCATTTTTAACCTATAACTTTCATATAAAGAAACCAAACACTGTTATTCCTATTTTCTTTGATTTGGCACCACAAGAGAAGACAATAGGACTTTAGAGACATACGATTTTCATTTCCAAATTGAGAATCCATTCGCCATACGACCAATGGGTCAGATAGAAGTTTGAAAACTTGTTGAATGTCTAGATTGATAGGAGAGTCATTTTTAACCTATAACTTTCATATAAAGAAACCAAACACTGTTATTCCTATTTTCTTTGATTTGGTACCACAAAAAGAGAAGACTTATGGAACATTAGAGAAATACAATTTTCATTCCAAATAAAAAATCCATTCGCCATATATGACCAGTGGGTATCTCCTCTAAAAACTGTACCCACTCAAATAATTTTCCTGGTATCGGATTGCAATGTGCTCCACCTTTCTTTTTCTTAAAGACTGCTACACAAAAAGTAATTTGTGTAGTATAAATAGTTTACAAAGGACTGTACAGAAAGTAGTTGAGAGCTATTTTATGACCAAAATTCTAATCATATTTGGGGGAAAAAATATTCCCCATCACTCATCTGTTAATAACGCATCATGTATGCTATATTAAATGAAAAAGAAGACTCTTTTAAGGACGTTCCACAGTTAAAGTGAAATCCATGTCATTTTCACCAAACTTTGCACATAGATACTTTAGAACCTGAATATTCGAAATATGCAAGAATTAACATAGGTCCATGTGCTTGATTTTTTGCTAGAGGGCTTCAAAGTTCACCCAACTGGATGTTCTTAAGAATTGCGCATTCAAAAGAATTTGTCATTTTTAGACCTCGCAAGATCACTACAATGAATTTAAACCTCCATTACTCAGTCAAAATACATGAAAAAGTCATCAAATTTCACAAGAGAGTTAATAATTGTATCGTTAGAATGGAGAATCTGTTTATACTGCTATTTGTTTACAATAAACAGCACTGTCAGTTCTTAAAAATGGCGTAAAAGATAACAAAAACCCAATCTCAAAAATGTGAAATTTCAATAACTACAAAAGGACAATAAATGCTGCACTTTATTCAAAATCCATGTCATTTTTACCACCATTTGCAAAGTTGTAGAGGAAGGTATACCTAAGAGGTGCAAACATTAAAAAATAGGGGTTCATGTGCTTGTTTTCAAATTTTTACCATTTTTACTAGAGCAAATGTGCTATTTAAAACACCAAAAATGCGCCAAATGCTTTGTATCTATGTGCAGAAAAAATCAAATCCACTCTACCATTTATTCAAACTCGGGGTTATATTCGTGATTCTTGGCAGCACTGCAGAGTAAAGTATTATGAAATTGTAGAGATATTTTTTTTAATGGTCCATGGAATAATTCCAGTTTTTTAGCTTCATAAAATAACGCATCGGATCTGCAGTTCGAGTGCAGATGATGAGAAAAATCAGTTCATACCCACAGCTAATTAATCACCTGTTCATCCATTGTGACATCAGCGCGCAGAGTGTAAAATATGTGCTGATTATAATGCGCACAAACATAACTGTGGAACGTCCTTAAGATTTAATAATTATATTTAAGATATATACATGTATCATATAAGATTCTTTAAGATTGAATAATTATATTTTTCACTGAGTTATGATAAACATCAATAATTCTCAATTACATTCTCGTTTTGTTTTTTTAGTTTTTATGGACACACTGTTTAACACTTCTACAATACTTACCATACCCTGTGCTAAACCAACGTAATACATGGGTGCTGTATTAGGAACCTTCTTTCTCAACTGGAAAATATTGAAGACTTGAGCGAAACCATTAGCGATAGAAAAGATGACAGATGCCGGTTCCTGGACTCCTAATATTCTGATAAAGGGCCACTGAAAAAAAATCAAGTACATGGAATTTGTTACCTAAACTTATCTTACAATGAAGTATAAAACTTGAGTATTATATCACTGAAAATCACAAAATTCAAACTTTCCTCCTCCTAAACTTTTTCAACATTACTGTACCAGGGCAGTTCTGAAGCCAAGCAGTTTAAAAGGCAAATCCACTTATTTTCTTTCAAATGAAAATTATCATTTAAACTTATACTCATTTCAATGACATCTAAAATAAATCTAAGGTGGACACATTACATATATTCCAAAATATATCGGGCATTGCAAGCAAATGTAGAAGGAAATATTTTACTTCTTATTATCTTCCCCTCAATCCTTTCCTCATTTTCCTTCTCCTTCATCATTTTCTTTCTCCCCCTTCTCCTTCTTTTTCCTCACTCACCATCTTCTTCTTCCTCCTCCTTCTCTCCCTCTTCCTCCTCCTTTTTCTTTTTACTCCTACGTCATCTTCTTCTTCCCCCTCCTCCTTCTATTCCTTCTCCTTCATCTTCTCCTCTTCTTCTCTTCCTCCTCCCCTCCTTTTTTCCACCTTATTCATCTTCTTCTTCCTTCTCCTCATCCTATTCATCTCCTTCCTTCTCCTCCTTCTTCCCCCTCCTCCCATTTCCTTCTCCTTCATCTTCTCATATTTTTCTCTCCCTCCTGCTCCTCCTTCCCTTTTCCACCTCATTCATCTTCTTCCTTCTCCTCATCCTATTCACCCCCTCCTTCTCCTCCTTTTTACTCCTTCATCATATTCTTCTTCCTCCTCCTTCTACTTCCTTCTCCTTCATCTTCTTCTCTCCCTCCTTCTTTTTTCCACCTCATTTATCTTCTTCTTCCTTCTCCTCATCCTATTCATCCACTCCTTCACCTCCTTCTTCCCCTCCTCCTATTTCCTTCATCTTCTCATCTTCTTCTCTCCCTCCTGCTCCTCCTTTCTTTTTCCACCTCATTCATCTTCTTCCTTCTCCTCATCCTATTCACCCCCCTCCTCCTCCTTTTTACTCCATCATATTCTTCTTCCTCCTTCTTCTATTTCCTTCTCCTTCATCTTTTCATCTTCTTCTCTTCCTCCTCCCCCTCCTTCTTTTTTCCACCTCATTCATCTTCTTCTTCCTTCTCCTCATCCTATTCATCCCCCTCCTTCTCCTTCTTTCTCCTCCTCCTCCTTCATCTTATTCCTCCTTTTCTTTCCTTCTCCTTCACCACTTTCTTCCTCCTCCCCTCCTCCGTTCATCTTCTCCCTCCCCCTCCTCACCCTCCTTAATCTTCTTCTTCTTTCTCCTCCTTCTTCTTCTCTTCCTTTTCCTCCTTTAACCAGTTTATTCACAGATAATCACTCAAGAATCACAACCTTCATTTTCTCTAATATTTACCTTGCCATAAAACTGTGGAATGGAAGAAATGGGGGTCCCCTCCCTGATCAGATGACTGACTGTTGTCCACATCGACAGGTAGCGGCACTCATGTTTACAGTCCCAGCCAAGCATCCACAGTACTAGGGGTTGGTCTCCATGGAAGTGATTCAGCTGCTCCGGGGTGCTACAGTTCTGGTTCAGGCATGCACGAAGAAGGTTTCTGTGAACCTTGTGACGGTCACCTTCTGAAGCAATGACTTCTTGCAGAAGACACAGAATCGATCCCAGGATGAGGATTATGATGTATGGATAGGTCTTCCAGGTAGGCTTCATAGCGATTTATTTATATAAATTCATCATTTACGAATCTGAAGATTTTAAAAAGATGAAAACTCTAGTTTAGACATACAGGTCTAACAGTCATTCAATACTTTCAAATACAGCTAGCAGCAAACTCATTCCTCATCTTTCACAAAGTGTGTCCCCATTATATATCTCACTCCACTATTTTCAACACATATAGTCTATGCATATTTTTTTTTTCCATATTTCCCTTTCTTCCTTTTCAGGAAAATATATAGTGAGTAATTGCATTACTGAACGACCTTGTATTACTGAAATGTGCACATTTACTCATCAGAAAATAATTCCACAATATCATGCTTAAAGGGAAATCCAACCCAAATAAAAATTTGCATTTAGAGCAAAAAGAAAAATCAGACTAGCTGATAGGGATGAAAGTTTGAACAATATCGGACAAACAATAACTGAATAAGAAAATTATGAATTTTCAAAAGTTGTAAATATTAGTTATCACTATATCATGGAGACTTCAAATTGGCCGCATTGTGATGTGGTAGTAATGTAAGGCAAGAACTACTCTTAATACCGTACTCCAATACATAGGCCTAACATGGCTAAAATGTCATTTTTTCAAAAGTTTTACTTCAAATTATATTTTACTTTCATGAGGACATAAAACATATACTACATATTATATTTAGATTACTGCCCCAGGGGAATGGGTACTTAGGAGAAAACCTCAAATCTAGCTAGATTTGACAAACTTAATCTTAAACATGGTAGTGGATCTTATTAGCAAACACTTTTCATAAATTCAATCATATCAATCATAATATTGTCACAAAATTCATCAAACTTTCATCATAAATACATACAAAATATATTATAAATATGTAAACATTTTGCCAAAATCTTTTTTCTCTTTTATCAGCTTCCAATCACACCCCTCTTCGCATATTAGTCACTTGAAAATGGTAAATAATACCGAACATGTGTTTTCTGTGGGAAAAGTTGGAAAAACAGCAAAATCACTGATCAGGTATTTTTACAATATTTTATTATTTTGAGAAAATAAACACTTTGAAAATGTGCTTTAACCAGTTTTCATCACCTTTCTATTCAAGATCCCTTTGGAAGGATGTTGCGAAGTTTTGAGCTATTGGAATCATTTTCAGACGTGTATGATGCACGCATTTGGTGGTAACACAAGGCCAGTCGGTAATGCAATCACTAACTAGATCTATCTAGGTATACTATAGATCTAATGTTAGTTTTCAAGATTTTTGAAATCTTGTTGCTTTTTAGTTTGTTTTTTATTCCCTTTTATTTCCTTCAATAACCATCATCTGTTCGGAGAACATGGAGAAGAAGGCCTACTCCCCCTACACATTTGCTGATGAAAATTTCACTGTACTTTGTTCCCTTGTGTTGATTTTTGTCTTTGTTTTTCTCTCTCATGCTTTTTATGCTCAAGATAGGTTTATCGCTAATCAGAACCGCAATGCATCATGGGATAAAAAAGGGGGCAAGGACAAGGTAGCTAGCTCCGGCCTCCGGTCTCTCTCCTTTTTAATCCCATCATGCTTTGCACTGTAGCTACCTCTGTTGATATTTGCCGATTTGCGATAAACCTATTTTGATGATCAAATTTTTCAAAATTTCAAAAATATGATTTTTTGAAATTAGATGTAACGCTGGTATACCGTATATAGATCTTGATGAGTCGAATAAATTTTGCTTAGATTCTAAATCTAATTGATCTAGGCCCACTCACACGTATTGCGAGGCCAGGTTAGTATTAGTAAGTATACTAACCTCGCACCACGAACCGCGTTTGGCAGTGGATTTCTAACTAGTGGGTCGCGCGTGCTGGGATCTCACTTATTGGGTCCACAACACACGACTTCTATGACTAGGCTATGACTATGGCTTGAATTTTCTGTGCGCAGCGGCATGTAATGAACCCTTGGCTGGGTGATCTAGGCCTAAGCTAAGGCAAGCAAAATTTATTCGACTCATCAAATTTTGAAAAATCATCTTACCCAAGGCTCGACATTAGCGGTGGCCCGGTGGCCCAGGGCCACCAGAAATTCACCTCGGGCAACCATTATTGAAAAAATATTAAGTTTTGGTGGCCCGAATCGGGCAACCAATAATTTTCAGAAAAGCGCAATTTTTCTCCCCATTTTGCATGCATTTATCAACTTTCTACAGTTCAAATTGCAAGCCAGTTCGTCATGCGCCCTTTTTGTTGATCTACACACAAACACACACACACAAAGTTGGCCTACCGCTATACATGTAGCATTAAGTAGCTTTTATCCAGCCGGCCGGGCCGGCCGGCTGGCTTGAGCTTTGCATGCTTGAAGCAGCTGTGCGCGCGTTAGCAGCCTATTCAGACTCAGGGAGCTGCAATACGAAATGTTGCTGCTAAGAAATCTTCCACAGAACTGTGAAAATCCAAGTCAAAGTCACATTTTACACCAATGAAATGCCCTTCTACAGACCTTTTTGCTAAAATCTGGTGTATCCTGATTATTTGCAAGCATTAAAAAGAGGAATCATGACCTCTCTTTTGACTCAAAAAGACCGATTTCCAAATGAAAATAATACACATAAAAACACATAGGTGAGTACATCACAGTCCCACATGTGCATTTGTATGTATGTTGTTACTTGGTTTCTTTCGAAGCTGTGTCTTTTCCGGTCTTTTCTAGCCAAAAATAAACAGACAGTTACTTTCATTCTTTCTTGTTTATAAATGACTTCTTAAACAACTCTTGAGAAAGTAAATACTTTGGGAAGGCATTTCATTAATATGAAATGTGAATTTTTCCAACATACATGTATTGGCAAATTTAGGGAAGGAATTTTCTCACACTTTTTTTTGCCCTTTTATTATTTTCTTTCATTTTTTTTGACAGTGGTTAAACCATTTATACCCATTTATTCATTTTTAATGTTTTTCTTTATATTTTTCGGGCCACCAAACTTTAATATCGGGCCACAAAAAAAAATTATTTGAAGGTTTTGGTGGCCCGAACGGGCCACCACCAAAAAAAGTTAATGTGGAGCCTTGTCTTACCTAATAGATCTATATAGTATGTGTGCCAAAAATGGCTTCTCGTGACTAATTGCCAAATAGACATAAATTAAGAAGAAGGGTAGACGATCGCGATGCAAATGCAATCCTCCTTTTTTTAGAAATTGGCCAACATCATGAACATCAAATGAAATAGGTGGGACTGAGCAAAAATCAACAGCAACAACTAAATGACTCTCAAGTAACAATTTCGCCAGAATATCACATAAAATTGTAATACTAATATCTTTAAAATTACAATGCCCATAAGACCTTAAGAAATAAGTTAATTGCCGGGAAAAAAAAGAAGAAAATGCTCATTTTACCTTATTCCTAATTTTCTTGCACTGCGGCTCTTAAACTTAGCGACAAATAAACGTACCTTGTGCTCGCTGCATAAATTCCTCTTTTGTCTTTCGTTGTATGGTATTGGCAATTAGTCATATTTGGCCATAACTGGGCGTTGTGGCGTGCGCCTGTAATCCAAGCTGAGCTGTGGGGAGGGGAAGTTACAAATTGATGCAGAGGTTCGAGCCCTGGTCACGTCTTTCGGATGGTGACGTTAAAGGTCGGTCCCAGACGTAAATAATCATATCTGATTGATACACGTCTGACAAAACTCAAATACACACACACACACTGACCACAGAGAGTTATTTGTCTACTACGCCACTGACATAGTTCGGTTTATTTGATTGTCTACATAATTATTTGTACATCAGGAATTATGATTTACATCCGGCCTCCGACCTTTAACGTCACCCCATTCTAAAGAAATACCACTGTCGTATAGATGAAGGGGGGGGGGTCAGGGGAATTAAGCCCCCCCCCCCCCAAAAAAAAAAAAAAAAAAAAAGCTCACATAGTGACAAAGGAAACAATTAGGATAAAAAGAAAAGGAATGGAAGAAGTTGGAATGTGATATTATTTGCTGAATATCACAATATTAGCTTTTTGATCGAATCAACATTGTCGAAATTCTAGCTCTTGAATTAATTGTACTGACTTTTTAGAAGTTTGGTCGGTGGATCCCGGCGGTCCCTCGAAACGTTGGCTCACTTTGAAAGACGTTGCACTGGTCTAGACCTCTGTATAATATTCGTAACTGTGTTGCTTGGATTACGGGCATGCAAAGTTTAGGTGTCCTGTGAATCAATTCATTTATTTTCCGCTTGCATTCTTTTTTCATATTTAAAAAGTTCGACATTTATATTACAAAAATCCAATTTTGCCATAGATTTTCACATAACATTCAGAAAATGATATCATATTTCAAGCTTTTCTGTTTCCTTCAGTTCTTTCCTTTTCTCTTGGTCGTAAGAAAATGGGGAGGGGCAAATAAGCGCCCCCTTCCATCTCAGTATGCCACAGTTACTGGATATATATCCTAATAGTTGCACACAAGCGCGTTTCTATATCGACTAAAAAATTTGAAGTGCTTAATCAGGTGGCTAGTATGATGTGACGATATCCTATGACGACATTGCCTAAACAAAGGGATGAAATATACTTACAGAGTAGGGAATTGACCAAGTTTTGGGGTTTTCTGAATTGTTCATGAAGAGGAAACATTATCTCAATCAAATAGCCCTATATAGTGCGTACGCGAAGCGCGAGGTGATTTATTATTTTTTTATTTTAATTCAGACATGAAAATGGGGCATTTAAATCGACAGGCAATCCTCTCTTATTTTCAATTTTGTCCCTTCTCATTTTTCCCCAACGTTTTTTTAACCTCTATATACAGTCTATACTCTTAAGAGTTGTCTCTTCACTTTCCCCCATTTTATATGCGCCGTCATGCAGCGGACCGCGGCCCCTATATTGGTATCACTAATTTGGCAAACAAATCAGTTAAAACTTGAAAACTAATCGGGAAGTCGCTAAATTCCCCAGGCTTAATTCGATTATTTCAGCTGAAACAACTACAAGAGGGCCTATCCTATAAAGGACGCACCATTAATCCAGGGGAGGGGCTTGAAGTAATAAAAAAAAAACTTTACTCGCCATCAGAGTAAAAAAAAACTTGGTCCTCTTGATCTACATCTGAAAGGTGAAAAAAAATCTGTCTCAATGGAGAAAGGAAAACAAAAACTTTGCTCAAAGATGAAAGGGAAAAAATGCATCGACCCAAACTTCTAGCCCCCCCCCTGAGTATCTAATGGTGCGTCCCTAAATCGATAGTAGATAGCATATCAGATTCGGTAGGCCTATACGTGGGGGAAACCTTGGATACGTTTGAAGACTGGAAAAAAATGTAGGCTTTATAATAATTATATAATTAGTGAGCATTATCTCGTTCACACAGGGAGACCGTGGCGACATGGTATCGTAGGTATGCTATTGAACTTTGTCTTTTCTAATTGAGATAAAAATTCGATCAATTTCTGGAGAAAATAAAATCATCCCTGAAATGGGGGAACAATTATATATATAAAAAATAAAAATCACTCTTTCCTTCCCATCCAGCAATCCCTATATCCTGATTGATCGCTACTCGCCTGGCCTTTTTTTCATGCAGTCTTAGTTTGCTTGGAGGTCTCAGTGGATCATGCCTGGTTTTGATTTAGCTAGACATGAACGATTTTATGAAATAATTTGAGTTTGTTATTTTAAATTACATTTTGTTACCAGTAAAATAAATTGATTTAAAGGAGAATAAAACCTTTGGAACAAGTGGGCTTGTGTGGAAAGAGAAGAATGAAAGAATACGATCAAAGAAAATTTGAGAAAAATCGGACAGATAATGAAAGAGAGTTATGAGCATTTCTTTGGGATCACTAATGCTATGGAGATCCTCCCATTAGCAATGCGACAAATATGTCACATGTGAACAACTTTTTCTTTGATGGACTAAGACACCCCCAAAATGTCTCTTTGTGCTCTTTCTTATGGTGATTTAAACGCTTTATCCATAATGTATTCTTTGAAAATCTGTATTACATGCCTATATACAGAAATAAACATGATCTAAACTTTAAATGCTCATAACTTTCTTATTGCATAGGCCTATTCATATTTTCTCAAACTTTTGTTGATCTGTTTCTTTAATTGTTCTGTTTTCAAACAAGCTATCTTGTTCCAAAGGTTTCATTTTCCTTAAATATTTAATATGACCATAGCATTTTTAAAACTCTATCTAATAGGGAAAATCACCTGTCTGAAAAAGGGAAAAAACTTTGTTTTTTTTTTCACACATTTTTAAGAGGCCAGATTAAGCTTTTTATAAAATATTATAATTTTCTCCTCCTTGTCAAGTGAAACAAAGTTTCATTTCTCCCTGAACAAGTGGAATTACCATTGTTTGATACTATATGGTTCAGTCAAGTTGGTCCTTATTGTCAAATCTATAAAAAAAATGAAATATTGTATAATTCAAACAATAAAAACAAAAGAAATAGTGAGTGATGGACATCATGGACTAACTCACCTAGTTGTGCATATCACTATTTTGTGAAAAATAAGCGAAACTTCAAAATGTCAATACTTTCTTATTTTACATCCGATTTTGATGAAATTTTCAGCACTATGCTAGTTTGATTTTTCTCTATTTATTCAAGTCAGCATTTGTCTGTCGTGGACTTGACCTTTAAATATGGTGGTTTCTTTCTTTCCCCCCACCCCCTATTTTTTTTTCTAATTGGAATACAGTACAGTTTGTTTACAGTATCCGTTATTTATTTACATTTTGTGACTTTTCGTACACCGTGTATAGTCGGTCTTCTACTTTTTTACACGCTACTTTCACCATCTCGAAATTGGTCGCTAGTAATAGATAAGACCGAGCACCCGCGGCAATTATGCCATGAACGTGAGTGTGCTGCTGGCCGCCGGGTCAGCGCCCCGCTAGCTAAGGCCCGGCTTCCCCATGCTATACTGTACTGTACTGTAGCTATAGCTACTAGCACTCGATCGCTGGCGCAACATTATTCTTGCTTTGGGACTGGGAACGTTGAAGAACGGAGCGCGAGTTCGAGGTGATATTTAGCTATTTCTTCGAGGACCGGTATTGTATTGTGGATATATATTCGACTCTGAAAACTTGTCATCCCCAATCAGAAATGGCAGAGAGTGACTTAAAAGACAATGAAGAAAAAGACTCTGGAGAATCAGATGATCGCGGGTCAATTTTGCATGTTGTTGTGGTCGGTTTTCATCACAAGCGAGGATGCCAGGTACGAATTTACGATTGCTCTCTCGCCTCGTCCGCGCCGCCGGTGGACGTAGCGGCGGATCCGGTGCCTGGTACCTCAGCTCAGCCTCAGGCGATCGGGTTCTGATATTACTAGGCTCCACTACACTTCACTACCGCTACCCTCCGCTCTAGCCTACCTCAAGCGATGTTCGTACAGGCTCCACTCCACTTCACTACCGGCTACGCTCCACCTACCCGAACATCGAGCCTGTGATTCACAGGAGTTCACAGTGTTCACAGTGTGAACTCGTTTGGATACTTTGTCTTTGAGAGGCAAAGCCAAAGGTGGGAAAAAAAAAAATTATTGTAAAAATTATAGTAGGCCCTAGGCCTAGGCCTAATCCTATACCTACCGTAACGATAAAAAAAATAGCTTAATTTCTTACTCTACACCTGTCCCTAGCCTTATTTCATTCCGTGTCCATCCTCCGATTATCCTCAAAATTGGTGATTTTGGGCCAGTATCTAATTCCTCACATGTAATTATTCACGGCCGATTTCAAAACATCGCATGCGATCATGCGAGGGTCGCAGGTCAAACAGCATGAATATATATTGGATGGCTCCGAAAATACCAGAAATATTCTAAGTAAGAGTTTGGGAAAATATTCCACGAATCAGTGGAATATTTTCCCAAACTCTTTTTCTCGTATTTTCTGAGCCATCCAATATATTATAATATAAATATTCATGCTGTTTGACCTGCGAACCTCGCATGCGATGTTTTGAAATCAGCAGTGAATAATTACGTGTGAGGAATTAGATACTGGCCCAAAAGGCCAAAATCACCAATTTTGAGGATAACCGGAGGATGTACACGGAGTGAAATAAGGGTGTAGACTAGAGTAAGAAATTAAGCTATTTTGCTTTCTCGTAATATTTTTTTCTATAATTTTTACAATAAATATCTTTTTTTTCCCACCTTTGCCTCTCGGAGTATCCGAACGAGTTCACGGGCTCGATGTTCGGGTAGGTGGAGCGTAGGGTAGCGGTAGTGAAGTGGAGTGGAGCCTGTACGAACATCGCTTGAGGTACCCTCCGCTCCACCTATGAAAGAATGATCGGAGGGTAGCTGTAATGAAATGTAATGGAGCCTATCCAAACCCTCGCCTGAGTTGAGGTAGGTGCCTGGCGTGGCAGAAACGGTATTAGTACTGGCCATGGCCATGCCGGCGGATCGTGGTCCAACATTCACAACTCCAGCGGATTCAGTACCAATTTCTCTTTGGCAGATATCGCTCTTGCTATTATTCATGCACGTATCGTATACGTCACGTGGTACGTGTCTGCGTGCGATAGATCTATCTCAAAGACAAAGACTTGAAAGAGTCAAAGTCAACGATCAACCGGGTCAACCCCCGCCCCCCCCCCCCCCCCAGTAGAGGTGCACAGCCAATATAGGAGACTATCTCCCATGAGAGAGATTATCTCCAATGTCAGAGACTTTTGTAAAGAATTTGGGTATCCAATAGGCCAATTTCAGAGACAGTGTCCAGTTTGGGTGACCAATTTCCTTTGTTTACATTTGCTGCAAAAGGATTACCTTGGCGGCAAATAAAAATGTGATAGGCAGATTCCTCATGAAAAATTACCCCTTTTCACAGTCTACTTCAAAAATTCACCGTCTACTTTTGTTTTGATAAGGATTGTTGTAATGTTGTCATCCACACAAAACAAATGGGCTTCTGACCTCAGTGAGACAAATTTTAGATGGAAAAAATTATGCTTTTGTTGGTGTTGTTCTTTTGTTCTCTTGCAAAGCAAGTCTCCAATATGGGAGATTGTCTCCTGTATTGGAGAGTCTCCCATATTGGCTGTGCGCCTCTACTGCCCCCCCCCATCGCGATATTGCCAGAGCCGCGCTGCCGAGGCACTACACTAGACTTGTGCGAGGTTGGTAAGTATTAGTATTTTCTAACCTCGCACACAGATCCACGTTTGGCAGTGGATTTCTAACTAGTGGGTCGCGCGTGCTGCGATGCGATGCCACTTCTGGCGTGCATTACACACGACTTCTATTGCTTGATTTTTCTGTGCGCGGCGGCATGTGATGAACCCTTGAAGGCTGCCGAGGGTGACGTCATAATTAATAGATCTGCACATAGTCAATCTGAACCAAATCTGCAAACATCAAACCCGGCGGACATGGTTCCAAGTCATGCAAGTAAACTATGAACGATATTTGCCGTTAAGAACGATATCTGCCAGCGCGTGGATACCGTATCCGCCGATGGACAAATCCGCCGCTACACCGGTCCGCGCCGCGACCCTAGTGCTCGCTTGCACTCTAGTCAGTGTGGCTTGAAACAATGGCACCAATAAAAATCTATGATGGGGGGGGGGACCTAAAGATACGCACTTTGTTACAACCAATAAAACTATGACATTTAAAATATATTTCCAAGTTGTCTTTCATACTCTACTTTGTCGTAATATACTTTGTGGTAATATTCTAAACCCAGACATTATTGGACCAAGAAAAAATATCACAAAACTCGCGTTCTAACTTTGCAGTGTAATACAAAAATCTTTCCGTGTTTTCCGAACACCTCTTGATTTTGCCGCCCGATATAAGAAGGAGTCTTAAAGCTACACACTCGATTTATCATGCAAAGAAAAAGTATTTCCTGAGCCTCAATTTGTAAAATATGTTCAAATTGTTAGGTACCGTAGATAAATATTAAATTATAGTGAATATAACTCAAAAATTCCAAACATTTACAGGTTTTCTCTGCTTTTAGTGATTTTATGCAGCCTCTGCTGAAAAAACTTGATAGGAATCATTCGTTACATTGCCACACAGATAGTGCACATTTGATATTGCATGCGCAATGAGTGGTGCGTAGCTTTAGGACCCCTTGCCTCACGATACAACACAGAGACAATCAGATGTGAACATTTGTGATAACATTATCACTTTCGTCAATGTTTCTCTGAGCTCTTTATGAAATCTAATTTTAAGTTCACAATTACATTGCAAATAAAAAGAATTAAGATTTTTGTTTTGAATTTGGGATCATTTGACTTTATTGTATGATGAGTGCATGTTTAAATGCTCATGTCCATGTTCATTAATATTGTTAATGGTTCCCCCAGTATTTAGTTTATGATCTGTTGTTTATTAGTACTGTGCATTTAATTTATACATTCTGCTCCATATACCTTGTTCATTGAATGAGTGTTCTGCTCCTTTGATCTGAACATTTCTTTTCCAACTTTTCTTCAAAGTTCAAAGAAGTTGATCAATGGCGTTAACTTGAGGTTGAAGCTGCCGTCATATTAAAATGATTCAAGAACGAGAGACAAATATGGAATACCTCTGTTAATCTCGCCTGTCTTATAAATGCAAAGTATAGAATCAGTGCTGACTTTATATTTCAAGATAGAGAAAAACATTCATGAGTTTGATTCCCAAGATCTGTACTTCTATGTTGTTTTTGTTCCTGTTGGAACTCAGCAGCTTTCTGCTGTTCACTTCACCCCAATGACCTTTGACCTTTAATCTGAAAAATGCTATTTCATATTTACATGTAAGATTCAATTATGTCAAAAATATCAATTTTCATCAAACATTTGACCTTTATCCCAGTATCATGCGCAGGGGGGGGGGGGGGTTACAGGTTAAATTTTTTTATACCCCCCAAAAAAAAATTGTTGAAGACCTTTTTTTTTTGGCTTGTCAAATATTTTTGAGGTAGGAAACAACCTAAAATTTGTGGTGAAGACCTTTTTTTTTTTTTTTTGGGGGGGGGGGTTGTCAACATTTCATTCATCTTAACCCCCCCCCTTTCGAAAATCCTGTGTACGCTACTGCTTCATCCAACGACCTGCAATCTTTTCTCATACAGTGTACATGTTTACATGTAACAGCTGATACTTGATCCTCGTAATGTATAAGCTTCATAAAACATCAAAATGAATTCAGATCTGGATATTTTTTTAAACATATAATTTTATCATTTATTTTCAAGATAACAATATAAAGTTAAAACCCAAAATGTATTAACCTTTTGTCTGACCTTGACTTAGAACACATTGTTCATATTTTTTTATATTATTCTTTTTAAATATCCAATAACCATCTTGCAGACAATAGATAAACATGTCTATTTTCATAAAGGTATCTGAAATGACCTTTGGGGTATATCGCCTCTGGCTTTGCACTTGAACGACACTCATTCATGGACAAGGTTGCGATATAATTGTGTTTTGTCAATGGGACTCCCTGTGTGGTGAAATAAGGTTGGCAATGTTTGGCTTAGTTTCTCTTGTTCTTGAGGACAAATGCTTGATTTTTGACGCTGTAAGTTTCAATTGCAAAGTTCTAAGTCCAAGATATTGCACAAATTACGTATGGGTCATTCAGATATTTTCAACTTCTGAAAAATATTTAAAAAAAGCATTCAGATTTTTCTGTATGATAGATACCTATAAATGTATGAAAAGAATATTGTTTTAATGTTTGATAACATATGATCTTGGATTAAATATTGTACCAACTTCCCCCTCAAAATGAGATTTTCAAAGTATCTTATTGATGAATATGTGTTAAGCTGCAAATGAAGAAAGGTGTAATACTGAACTATATTTCAGTAAAGTTTTAATTAAAAATAATAAGGCATGTATTGTTTACCTTATGAAGGGGACTTTGTAGCACACCTTACATGTACATAGATTGTATGGGACAGTAGTCCCCCACGCATGTAATTAAGAATTTCCTCATAGCTTCGTATTCAGTACGACACTTTGTAAGAAATAAAACGGACTACATGAGTGGTCACCTCCCAAGTTATTTGTTTTGTTTTTGAGAATTAATTAAAAAACAATTGAGAATCTTATTTTTATGCTCAAATTTGTTTGTGTATTGTACACTCCTCAATAAAAAGCTCTCACCGTGACATTTCATGATTTGTTATTTTTAAGACAGGTTGAATAAGTTTTGAGACCAGGTTCCCGACAATTGAGACCACGGTTCTGAAGTTACACATAATTTTCAAAAAAGCTGCCGGCCAAAAATGCTCAAAAACATGATTTCATGTATTTCAATATAAAATGTGTTTTAAGCCAAAATTCACAAATTTGTGATTATTTGTGGTTTACTTGTCAAAATTCATTAAATTTATGCAGTTTATGCTTGTAATAATGTCACCGATAAAAATCATTTTTTTAAATGTGAAAAATGAAAAGAAATACATATAATTCCCCCCCCCAAAAAAAAAAAGAATACATAAGAAATTAGTTTGATAACACTTTTTTTATGAATGAATTTGATAAGAACATTAAAAAGAGTTGACAAAAAAAAAATCAGTTAATTCGTTCCTTCATAAAGATGAAAATAACCTATTTTACTGTTTTATAAATTCCCCATTCTCTTTGTACATGTACATGTAGGTAATGTCCCATGCGTAATAAGGCAATTGTCCCATACGTATTGAAGCATTTTTTAATCAGTTTTATGTATTTAAAAAAGACTAATTAAATTTCAACAACTAGTAAATTCTGAAGTCAAAGTGAATAAATTAGAACTTCTAAAAATATGAATCTCCTGTTTCAAATTCCTACATGTACATGTACATGTAGATCAACTATTTCCCGAAGGTGATCAGGGGACATGTATTGTATGCATTGTTTTGCTTTGACTTTTTGGTCTTTTCTGGTCTGTAGTATTCTATTTCTACCAACATTCTTCTATTTCTTGTTTATTTTTCATTTTTTGAAAATTTCAGAAGGTGAAACATACATGTATAATTTACCATTACTTTGTCAGTTATGAGGAAAGATTTTGCTTTTTATAGATTATGACATTAAAATTACAATCGATTATGGACACACTTCTTCAACCATATTTTTACACTGAGTTTAGCTTCAATAGGCATGATATTCTCCCGACTAAAATCGGAATTCCAATTTTTTTTTAATAACTTTTTTTTTTAATTTTTTATTTTTAATCTTTTTTAAATTTCTTATTTATTATTATTTTTTTACGTGAAATCCTTTGCCTATTAGAACATTGTCGTGCTGTTTTTTACTGCTTTTTAAAGTCAAATGATAAAACTATCATGCAGACTCACCTTGAAAAATCACTTCTGATTTCTTTACTATGCAAGAGCTTGTAACCCTGATTGGGGCGCCTCAGACTTCGTCGGTGACTTAGCGACCCTTGGCTATTTTTCAGATTTTTTTTCAGAGGGGAATGTCATGCCAGCTTTAAATGTTGTGCCTTTAAAAAAAATAATTGATCTTTATAATAATTCTGAAATTGATACTTGAATGATTTGAATCAAAGATGAGGCTGAACCTTTCATAGTGGATTTCTGTAATATTTTATATAGAATTCTAGTGCACAATCACTAACCAATGAAAATATTAATTATTTTATTATTAAAGTTATGGAGGCCCTTCCAAAATTTTGGTAAAATTAATGCGCCTGGATTTAAAAAAATACCGAACGAAGCTTTTGTGTTCGGTCCGGTTCGGAAGTGCCAAGTGCCGTGAACTTCCGTATGTTTCGGCGGTTCAGCTACAGTACTAAAGCCCATGTCCATAATGCAAAAGTCGAAGCAGGGACTGGTTGTTTGTACACGTTGCAAGTGTCACTTGTTAAAGTGACAGGTCTGTCTTGGACTCTTGGTTCTTGCTATGAATCAGCCGTTACTATTAAAGGGAGGTCTTTCTCCTAGAAAGAGGCTCATCATGACTCAGAAAGGTTTCAAGTTGGCAATGCATCCCCACATTCATACCTCTAGCCTAGTATTACTGTATGGGTGTGTTCTTACTTGCAAACTTGTATTTTGAGGTCAAATACCTCAAAATATGGCTTTTAATAACTTTTTAAAGTCTGTACATATAAAGTGCATCCCAGAAAAAGCGAAACAGGGATTCCATGTCTTTCTCCTTCAAATGCAATAAAAAAAATTATTCCATTTACATCATAAAATCATATTCATCTACAGGTATATTTTGATACCCAATATGAGATGAAAACTTTATGCATTCATGAGCAAGACAAAATTATAATATTTTTTATAATGTCAGTATCAGGTTGCACAGAAAATTTGGACAGGGTTGGTTCACGATGCGACGACCACGCTTATTCGACGATCGGCTCATTAGCATTTCTTTTGTATTCTTTGTTCAAGTTTTTCTCTCTGATCTCTGAAATGAGAGTGGATTTAGATTTACTCGTGAGTTTCTGCCTAAATTGTTTCTGATAGGCCTCATTAAGTTTATAATTTGCCATGCGTGAACGGTTTGCTAAGCTGCTGGTCTCAAATTAAAGAGAAATTCCAGTAGTTGCAGTAAACACTGATTTCATGAGAAAGTCTGTAAAACCAGGCTTAATTGTCAGTATATCATCGAGGATCTAGATCTGGTACAGTTACATATACTGAACTTTGTGAAATCTTGAAATCTACGCTGAAAAATGTTCAGACTGAACTTCCCCAACACAGATAAGCGCACGTGGGACAGTGTATAATTATTGCTTTGAGCGTCGGGCCCGACGCTCTACCCGAATCCTGTGCTTATTTGCTGATTTCTCAGCAATTACACAATTTCTTCCAGAATCCTTTGGCACATGCGTTTTATTTATACAAACAGACACTTTGGTGGTCATTTCATTGGATTCTGTACGAACTCATTTTGATATCGTTACCAAAACTAGAATTTACCTTTAAAGGCGAGATTCCACTCTTACCATACATGTAACTTATCCATAACTGTCAAATTTATAGTAAGAATATTTTTCATAATTGTGAAATCTATTTCTGAATTTCAAAAAGGTTTCCTTTTTGGTTTGGGGTGCACTGTATAATGTTACTATTTAATGTGTCTCATTCACCTTTTTAAAGATCAAAGTGTTTTTTTTTTAATCAAATATCGGCTCTATCCGTCCTATTTAATGTACAGTTGAGGCCAAAAGTTTACATACATGTACACCCATGGAATTCAGTGAAATTTGTTCACTTGCAAAACATCATAAAATTTACTAAATCTTCAGAAATATAAATACTACCATGAAGAATTTGGTATCAAATGAGAGAGCGTATTAAGCTCCTTCACATGATTGAAATGCTGTTGGGATCAAAGTATATTTCAGGTGGAATTTTCTTTAAAGAAAAAGAGTAATATTCATGCAAAATGTATTCTATTATTATATTTTCAAGCATTGTTTCATAAAAACATATAAATGTCAAGTCTATGATTTACATGTATATTACATTTTCTATCATGACATGTCTCCACTGAACAAAAATGTGTAATCTGAAATGTTTGTGTTGAGAAGTACAAGCACAAATATGAAATGTTTTTGTCAAGTTTTTATTTTAATTTGTCTAAAATAGGAAGATTTATGGGGAAATAATGACACATAAATATTCTTCAGCTCCTGGTGACAAATCATTGTGATGAAGGGGCATGACATACCGTACTCATTAATTTGATATCAAATTTGTCATGATAGCGCAAATATTTTATAAGATACAGTCAATTTTATGACGTTTGACAAATGTCAGCTTTTCTTTGCATTTCCTGGGTGTACAGTGTTTGTAAACTTCTGGCCTCAACTGTATCAGGAGTAAATTTGAAAACTAGTGAGGTACACATACTCATTTGGTTGAAATTTTAAAGACCCCCAACACTCCCTCAAAAGTCCCCAAATTCTCCAAGTAAACAGAGGTAAATGTACTGTACATGTACACTACATATTTATGAGGCTTATTTTCATTCTGTTTTCCAGGTTGATTTTTCCTACCCTCCTCTGGTAGAAGGCAGTGCTGAAGAGAGTCATGATGTACCGAGTGAATGGAAACATCTCCCCTTCCTTGCCCTGCCAGACGGGGCTCATAACTTTGAAGAAGGTGAGATGGACACCTCATATTTCCCCCTCATTCCTTCATTGCTTTAAAGCCTAAATATCCTCCATTTCCCCCAATACGATTATGGTGTGAAGGATGTACAGTATTAACTAAAAATGTGTTTTAATTCGATCAGGTACCCGATAGAATTAAAATGTCTTGTCCCTTCTCGAGCATGGAACATGGAATTTGAATATTGAATGCATTCAATGACCTCTACACTTTTGAAATACAGTAAATGTTTGATGATGCTCTGAAAGTAAAGTTTATATTCCTGACCTTTTACCATTTGATGCTTTAGACAGGCTTTAACATCTTAACGCATAGTTTTGTATGTTGCACACTGAATGAATGATAATAGCATTCTCAGAATATAGACTTGTTTTATGCAGCTTTGCTCCCATTAATCATTTAAGATTAGTAAAGCCAACCTGAATAAAAATTTACTGTGGAATTTAAGTTTACATTATAGAATTTGCATGATATATTACGTTTAAGGAATAGTGTAAACACCACTAGACTGTACTGTACATGTACATTGGCTTGTTTCCATATTGAATCCACTTCAAGATTCCTTGCTAATAAGCTCCTATTACATTGACATAGATTTGATTACTGTACCATCTGAAAATCAAACCTTGAAAGTTATTTTTCTTAAATTAAAACCT
Source organism: Lytechinus pictus (assembly GCF_037042905.1). Classification (NCBI taxonomy): domain Eukaryota; kingdom Metazoa; phylum Echinodermata; class Echinoidea; order Temnopleuroida; family Toxopneustidae; genus Lytechinus; species Lytechinus pictus. The sequence goes on from NC_087257.1 coordinate 10,672,747, forward strand.
TCAGTATTGACCAAAAAATAAATTGAATGGTAATTTGCCCATGCTGTCCTAGTTTGAGAGTTTCCCAACCCTACCTTGAATTGTTGACACAACAATTGAATTTGAATCTCGACAAAATACCCTTAAACTCAGCTGTTATGTACAATAAACACTTTTTTCTTTTTCTCCTTTGCAAAAAGCAAGATCATATGATATAGTGTGCTATTATTAAAAGATAATTAATCTGTAAAGCTTTCACATCATGTTCTATCATATCTTTCGTACTTATATTGTTTTTTTCAGATACCATATTTTTTCATTTGCCTGGCAGAGGGGAGTGTAATTCTACGATCTATGGAGTATCGTGCTACAGGCAAATCAAGGCTCAGGTAGGCTGTTAAGGTCTTATTATAGGTGGTTTCAAATTTCGATCACAAGAATCCCTGTTAAATTATGAAAACTTTTTGGGGCTAAAAATACCTGGTAATTATTCCCACATTCACGCCGCACCGAAACTTACCCTCGGGAAAAGCTCTTGAAGTTACGAGCATGCGGAGTATGGTCTGATAAGCAGACAAGGTGTGAGATTCAAAATCACTAGCTCAGCAGCCACCCATTGCACCCGCCCCTTAAATGTTGGGCTATAACAAACTGCTAAACTACCTGCGACCTTAGAAAAATACCCTCGAAAGTTATCGTAATTTTGACAAGTATCTACCATGTAGCGCCTTAGCGGGTGTTTTCTTTGGGGATATTACACATAATTTGCTTTCACACTGCCAAAATTAGGGGTAGACCAGGACAAAAATCAGAAAATACCAGGAACTGACAAACTTCAAGTGGTCTGAAAACACCTATTGTTGTCAGTCACCCGCAAGACACCACTGATAATACTCCCTGATTCCTCTACAGTTATAAATGTTGATATGAGCTGGTAAATTCAACTTTTACTGATACACCTGTCACAATTAAAGCAGAACTCTCAACCAGAGTTTGAATTAAACCCGCATTCAGTATGTGGGCCAGTTTTCATTGTGTACATGCATGTACACTGTACAGAAAGATTATTTGTAACACTAGTATGAGAGGGACATGTTATTTGAGACACACTAAACCTTCATGCGTTACACTTTGTAATCACCAACATAGAAGGAACATACTGTATCTCCTACTTTTCAGATCATGAATTTCTCCCAAGAATTAATCCATGTCTAGCCTATCATCAGTTTCATTTGATACTGCCCAGAAGAATAAAGACCTAAATTGAGGAAGTGAAAGATTATTGGTTGTCATGTGATACATTGTAGAAATCAATCTTGTTAATTTGTTATTCATGGAAATACGTGACATTACATGCATGTACAGTACATTGGAGGGATTCAAGTTCAGTATTGAACAGTGTTGGTGTTATTTAGAAGCACAATTTATTTTGCCATCCTTATAGCTTATTAAGTAGTCTACATGTAAATCAATAGCCCACCATGTCCATAAATTATAGCTCTGTAGCGGGATTAGAGTCCAGTAACACAAAGGTTAGCGATTAATCGTACGCTTGATTTCTACGATTGATTGTACATGTATGTTGTAGCCAATGGAATCAATCGTAGAAAATGTTCTACGATCATTGCTAAGCTTTGTGTTATGGGACCCAGATACATGTAAGTTTTAAGATTGACTTCCAGTTAACACAAGGAAATCTCACTAACAACAATTCCCTGTAGTTTATAATTGCCCTTGAGCAGCTAAAATTTCAATTTATGGTTGCCCTGTAGATCGCATTTCTATATCTCCCACAAACAAGAATATGTTATGTAACGTCAGTCCATACTGTTTTTTTTCATTGAAACCGGTAGCTTGTGTGTGGGGTTCACATTCATGTACAGTGTACAAGGGGACATTATGTAATTATGAAACTGATTTTTTTCACTTTAAATTATAAAGTTCTACTCTATAATAAATCTAGTCATGGCATTTTCTAAATTAATTTGAAGTAAAAATGAGTACTGAAATTTAGTCATGGGGCTTTACTTTACTTATAAATACTGTAAATTCCAGTTTAAATCCATGGATAGTTTAATTTATGATTAATAGCCAAATGTGACACAATTTTTTTACAATTGATTTATCAGCACATTTTGGACTCAAACAATTGGTGCAATGAGGACTACAATATTTTTTAACCAGATACATGAGTAACCACACAAAGCGTTAGTCAATTTACTCCCCTTTATTAGAAACAAAAGGTGCTGACACTTCTTGCTTCCTGAAATTTGAGCATAAACTTTAGACCCATTGACTTCAGATCCATGGTGTCTAACATTTGAAGTTAAAGATAAATACCAGTTGTGGTAATGATCTCAAAATGGGTTCAAACAGAATCCAATGAAATTGCCACCAAAGTGTTTGTATACATTTTTTGTATAAATAAAAAATATGTGCCAAATACATGCAGCTCTGGAAGAAAATGCGTAATTGCTGAGAAATGAGCAAATGTAGCACAGAATTCCATCAAATGTCAGGTATTTTCGAAGCAATATTAATACACTGTCCCACGTATGGCTTTCTGTGTTAGTGATCATCAGAATTATCGATTTTGACCTAAGATTTCATGAGTTCACAAAGATAAGTATACATTAATGTACCAGATCTAGGTGTATGATAATATTTTGACAATTAACCTTGATTTAAATGACTTTCTCTTGAAATGATTGTTTGCTGCAACTACTGTCTTTTACCTTTAAGTTTTTGTAAATTATTTATGTTGTAATCTCTGTGTGATAATGTGAACACATCAATAAAAGCCATGGTGTGACTGCTAAATGTGCTTCATCAAAATTATTCAGGGTTTTTTCTCCTCTGTTCATAGGATCTTCTTTCAAAGACTGCTGATATGACTCGAGGAACTGTTCAGAAGTGTGTCTGTGTCCTCAGCAAGTTGGTAAGCGTTAATGAAATTCTAGTTTTACCAGGGAACAAATTTACAAATTGGAACCTGGGCCAGATTCGCCCTTGAAATTCCCCTGAAGGCCCTGGAAAACGAAATGTTAATCTGTGTTAAATGTAAGCTTCATTATAATGTAGCAAATTTGGGCAGTTGAGCTAAAAAAGTAGTCCAGGGGCCCGTTGCATAAAAGTTACTATTATACTTTAATAGCCATCCAATTGTTACTTCCATGAAATCCTTAGTTGATTTTGATTGGCTGTTGAGGCGTGTAACCATGGTAGTTACCATTGGATGGCAGAGTTTACTTGTTATGCAAGAGGCCCCTGAATGTGGTTCCCTTGCGTAGTTGCGTTTTACCAGCATGATTTAAATTCATAATTTTTTGCTGAAAATAAGGAATCGTGGAGTATAAAACATTAAAGTGTGAAAGCTGTTCATAAGTTAAAGGGATGGTCCGGGCTGAAAGTATGTATAGCTTAATAAATAATTCACTGAGCAAAATGCCAAAAATTTCATCAAAATCGGATTACAAATAACAAAGTTATTGAATTTTAAAGTTTAGTTTAGTTTAATATTTTGTGAAAACAGTCATCATGAATATTCATTAGGTGGGCTGATGATGTCACATCTCCACTTGTTCTTTTGTATTTTATTATATGAAATTAGGTTTATTCAAATTTTTTCCTCCAAGAACTAGAAAATTGGATTGACAACTGATTTGGTGCATTAGGTATTTATTGCTGCAACTTATTTCATTATAAGGAAAACATATTATTCACACAAATATGAAATAATGAAAAAATTATGATTTTATGTACATGTAATAACATAAGAAAACGGAAAGTGGAGATATGACATCATCAGCCCACCTAATGAATATTCATGACTACTGTTTTCACAAAATATTGCCAAACTTTAAACTTCAATAACTTTATTATTTGTTATCCGATTTTGATGAAATTTTTGACATTTTGATCAGTGAATTCTACTCTATGTACAGTATTAAGATTTAAATATTTTCAGCCCGGACCATCCCTTTAAGAGCGAATTTAAGAACGGATGGTGATCCTTTCTTATTAAATGGTAAATGATATTCACCATTTAATGTTCATTGTTGACTATTTAGCGTATAAGAAAGGTTTAACAGTCGTTCTTAAAGTCGCTCTTAACGTACGAATAGCTTTATGAAACACCCACCAGGTTGTTGCATTATGATACATGTGCGTGTACAGGTCTTTACAACTACACTTCTATTTTTCAATGTAAACATTAAATTATTAATTTGAAAAGGGCCACAGTTGGATGTGTGACTGTGTATGTCAATTTCATTTACAATTTTAACTCATATTGTTTTTTTCATGGAACAGTCATGAATCAGAATTGCATATTGATTAGGATTTTTAGTTTATGTACAAGAAGTGGTAATAGAAACAAAGACAATAAATGGGTATAAAAACAAGGAAATTAAAGTTAAGGCTTTAAATATTAATATGAAACTGACGTTTTCTTCAGAGAATGCATGAAAGATTCGCTACACCACAAATTGTCATTTTTTTTAAAGATTCCTTTTAATAGTTACATGTATTTAAGGAAAAGGTGTGTTTTGTTTATAGATTAGCAAATTATTTGAAATAATGTAGCATAGAATTACAGAAGATGCAATTATTTTGGTAGAAATTTACACATTTTTAGGCAATAAGCAAAGTAAAAATAAACCAACACAATTTTAAGTTGATCCTCTCTCTCATAGTTTCCTGTGCACCAAAATATCCATCCATAAATAGCTGATTGAGTCTCTGGCGAAGATTTGAATTTAGATTGAAATTCTCTTGTGAAACATGGGAGGATTTAATATGTACATCCATGAATGTGTATTCAGAGTAGTGTTTGAAGTTCTGTTATGTCAAGGATTGTACTACCGGTAGATAAAATTGTCAAAAGATTATTTCAAAGTCAATAAACCCATATATCTATCCTGTCCGTCTATCCGTGGCATTGAATATTTGATTGTTTTTTATTTGAAGTTGGAAACTGGAAACCAATGATTCACTATCATTTGGCAAATTCAGTGGTACCCTTCACATCATTTGAAATGCATACAAAGGATGCTAATACTCATACCTTTACACAGACATTAGCTTTTTTGTATTAAAGCCTTCAAACTTTCAAAGTTTATTGAAAATGTCCTTTTGTTATTTGTGCCAATCAGGCTCAGCTTTACTACACTTCCTTTATTTAAATTCCTTGATAAATGCTCATAATTTCACTTGAATTGTTTTGTTTTTATTTCCTGAGTTTTTTTTTTTTTTTCACTACATATGTATAATTAATTTTGTTTGCAACGGATACAAATATTTATGTTTTATATATGGTATACAATTTGTTTTTGTTTGATGGAAGTGAAATAAATGAATTTGAATTTGAATTTGAAAGGGGAAGTTCTTCCTGATACTGTAAGATTTGTTTTGATAAAGCAGAAATCCAAAGGAAATATAAGTGAAGGTTTGGCGAAAATCTGTCAAACTCTCTTTTTTTGGAAAATTTATATTGACATTGCAGTGTACAGAAATGCCACCTATTTTAGTTTCATACAGACTACAGTACATGTATTTCCTTTCAGGGGGAAAAATACATGGGGGCTGGGGGGGGGGGGTGATTTAGCCCCCGAAATGCTCAAAAGATCCCTGGAAACTAAGAAAAAAAGGAGCCCTAGAAATACATGTACCTATTCATTGCAATGTTAAAACTTATAAAATGTTGCAGATTTGTAACATGCAGTATATTATGAAAACTACCCTTGAAATTATTATTATTATTTTTTTTTTTGGGGGGGGGCCTGGTTCCTTCCCAAAACTGTATTATACACAATGTACATGTATATTGCAGAGAATTGAAAGTACAGTTTTTCTACCCAAAATGTTTTTTTTAATCCCTCAGAAATACTGCAAAAGAGGTTTGCATCCCTTATGTGCACACTGTATACTTTATAAAGATTTACCTTTACATGTAAATGAATGAAGACTGTATCTTGAAAGGAGGTCTTTCTAAGGATTGGCAAATACCCAAGAGACTGATTAATCTAGGAAAAACACACCCAATTAATATAGTAGTCTGCCAAGAAAGCAGATATGACAAGATATTTGATCCCATATACATGTAAAGGACGAGTTAAAGTGACGGCTGGGTACCAGATATAATATCCTCCTCCTCCTCCCCACCTTGTTGAAATGTTTTTCCTATGTCAAAACTGTTTTATTTTTTTATTTATTTATTATTACATCTTTATACAGGATAACATGTTCAGATAAAATACACTGTTTTTCAACACGGTCCTGTTACATTGAAAATATCAAACAACAATAAAAATGCATACAAACTTAATTAAGTTAAAATACTGGGTATACTTAATTTACAATAAAAGTTGCACAAAAAATAGAAAGAGCAGGAAGATAGAGATAGTGTAGTTAAGTATATGGCAGAAGTAGAGGGAGAGAGAGAGAGGGAGAGAAAATGAGAAAGGAAAGAAAGGAGTGCAACAACATAATACAGAATTAACTATAATTACTCAAAAATCATCTAATTTGTGAATACATGTGGTGAACATGTAAAAAATTATATATGTTTTTAAATGAGCAGTTGAGAACTATATAATGAATGCAGTGCCCCAGAGAAAACCCCAATTAATCATTGAATGAGATGCGTTATAGGTAAATGGGGGAAAATGAAAGAAGAAATAAGATGAAATTGAAGGTAAAATTTGTTTTAAAAAACCTTGAATGAAAAGTGAATTTTGAAATGATGAATAATATATTAAAAGGAAAATGTACATGTGTGTGTTCCTGTTTTGTTAAATACAACAGAATTTCCTTGTTTGAAGCATTTGAAAATCGTTATTGTCATTTATAATATAACGTTGCTGATTATCCAAGATTTTTTCCCCTCCATGCAGAGAAGTCAAATTTTATATACTTTATTGTATTTTCATTATAAAAAATAAATTTTCTTTATGAAAGAAATGTTGTTGTTTTTTTTCTTTCATTATGTTCCACTTTTCAAAGATTTATTATTCGATGTGACATTTACAAGAGAAATCTCACAAGTTTGAACAGTGGTACATAAAATTTATATTTGAATAGACCTGAAGTATTGTGCGTTCATAGGAATTCAACAGAAAAAAAATTAATTCAATATTAACTATCTTGAGAAGAATTGATATTACTAATTTTCAGGTTGTACATGTAGTTGTATTAAAATGCTTTACTTTTCAACCGAAATTGCACTCTTCCATCTTTATAACCCACTTTTCCCCTTTTTACCCTTTGTTTTCTTTAAATTTCAGCCATTATATGGATTGATCCAGGCAAAGTTAGAGCTCATCACTCATGCATACTTCTGTGAGCGGGATTTCTCCAAGACAAAAATACTTCAGGTATGGATTGAGAATTTAATCTCCAGTGATCGTTAATCCAGACAGATTAAAGTACCAAGGTCGATAGCCCAGACACAAATATCCTTTATGGAATTATATCTAGAAATTTTTATTGCAGCAGTGGTTGGAGGGGAAGTCTTGAATTGAATCGTACACAATATGCAATAGGCTTTATATACACATAATAATAAATTTTTTCGTTATGTGAGCCTGTCCGACTAGTGTGATGAAAATCAGGACTGCAAGAATACCTGCAACCTAGAAAAATCCCTGCAAACCTTCTCACAATTTTGACAAGTACCTACTAATAGCTGGTACTGTTTCCGGGATTATTATACAGGTAGTTTGCTTTCACATTGCCCAAAATAGCTGGGCCCTGTCTTATAAAGATTTGCGATTGATCCAGTCGATCGCAACAATGGAAAGCCAGCAAAGTCGACATATAAAATGCATGTTTATTTCTAAAAAATTCTAGATATGAATGTAAATCCATAAATTCATTGATTTTTCTTTACAGTTTGGTGAGATCTCCTTTGTTTACAAAGGACATCTTGCAAATTTCCTGTATAAAAAATTATGACACTGATGGATTTCCATACAGTTACGATTTATTAGATCCATCGTAACTCTTTGTAAGACGGGGCCCTGGTGTTTTGTGATCTGGGCAGAACGGGTAAATTTCCAGAGCAGAGGATGCCTGGTATTCTTGAATTTCGAGGTGGTCTGAATGCGCATCGACTGTATTGTGGACTGGTGGTTTCATAAAGCTGTTCGTAAGTTAGGAACGACTGGTGATCCTTTCTTAAATTATAGTATATTGAATTGGTGATGGTTAGCGCATAAGAAAGGTTCACCAGTCGTTCTTAAAGTCGCTCTTAACTTACATGTACGAACAGCTTTATGAAACGGCTCCCCGGTCTGTTTTCATGATGCAGCAGCAAGATCACAGTCGATTTTCAAACCCTGGCCCATCTTCTCTGCTTGTTCACCTTGTCTTCATTGGCAAATCCTAGGAAGTGTTTCATGAAACAGAGCGATTTTTCACGGACTATTGTTATAAGCTACTGAAATCCTTGCATCTGATTGGCTCAGAGCAAATTAGTTAGTGAAAATATCTGACAAAACTTTTCATGCAACACGATCCGCTGGTATTGTCTTGGGATATTCCCAGGCCAAATCCAGACATGGCTTTTATTGTGATGTGACTGACTTGGCAGCCTGCCCCGTTTTATGAAGAGGTTGCACGAGACGTCTCAGGACTCTCTGGTAGTTATTTGTTGATATCTGACCCACTTTAAATGGAGACTAATTAATTTGTACAGAGTGGATGCTATCTACATGGGTAAAGTGCCGATTCATCTATTGCATCGTGAACTCGTCCACTCATCACATGCACCTCATTTAGTCTAATACCATTCCGTCCAACATTTCATCTAACAGCCATTTGGGCAATAATCACTTCCTCTAATCACCAGTTCGTCTATGACCATTTAATACCCATTTTCTTTTCATTAATTTTGCCCATTTAACACCTGGTCCAATTAGACCAAATGGTATATGGACTAAATGGCCATTAGACCAACTGGGTTATTGGACGAATTGGCAATTAGACCATGTGGATAGTAGATAAACTGATGGTAGACCAAATTAGACGAGTTAGTAATTGGACGAATTGGCATTAGACCAATTGGAAATAAACTTCTACATCTACTGATCAAGAGAAAGGAATAAAGGAGGAGGTTATTGAGGAAGAGGGGGAGCTAGTCGGGAAAGAGGAGGAAGAGAGAGAATAATGAAGGGAACGGAGGGGGGGGGGGAGTGGAATGAGAAAGAGGAAGATGAGGACAAACTAGTAGAATACACATATTTTCGGCAGGAAGTGAAGAAGGTATAATACAGTGTAGGCCAAGATGTATAGATGCATGGATTTTCCTGAAGGGGGGGACCCAAAGACAGACCAAAAAAACAAAAAACCAAGGGGGTCAGGAGAAAAGGAAAGAGGAATAATATTAAGAAATTCCTGATAGGATCTCATTCAAACATAATGTACCTGAGCCTGGTTGCTTCTCACACCTGGCAATGAAATAAATGTTTTTGATGTGGTAGGATGTAGGCCAATTGAAAATTTGAATTTTGAAGAAGCTAAAATGTGAAGAAGGTAAACATATATCTTATAATGTCCATAAACACTCTTTCGAAATATTTGTATTGACCCTAAAGTGCAAAATAATTAGTAGTAAAAGTGGAAATTAATTAGGCTGTTTGCACATTATACTAGTTAAATGACAGTTATCTAGACCGAGTGAAGTTTGGGCATAATAGCAATTACATGTAGGTCAAACTGATATTAGGCAATCCATAGAGAAGTCTGAGCCAGCTTTGTTTCTTGGAAACTTTGCTATTCAGTATTTGGACTTCAAGATTGTTGGTTGAAAAATAGCACTTCCAGAAGCATGTATTATGACACTTATCCTTCTGAAGTTGAGAGAAATATGTGGAAGAGCAGGCCTATAAAACTTGGGAAGCTGTTTACACTGAAAGTGATACTGATTACAAGATGGTATCAAGAGGTCCTCATGACTTACAAGGAGATAGATGTGGTCACATGGTCATCATACTTTCAAAATGTGATGAATTACAAATGTTTTGACAAGATACATGTACAGATCTTCATAACAATGGATCAACTTAAAGCCTGCCATTATACATACGTGTACATGTAGCTTTGGTAAATTCCCCAAATGCGTTTGTTGCTATTCCAATTCATTTGAATGAATGAAGTACATTTATTTCCAACGATTAAAGCATCAACAGTACATTTCATGAACATGAACAAAACAATGGAGGTAGCAACTCAGAAAGCACGGCTTGTGATGAGTGCACCGTATGTAGATTAGTATGGCAGTGTATCCTATTGCCGGACACCTTTATTTCAGTGCTTTAAAAATGACAACTAGAGGAAATACAATCAAGAAAAATTCGCACTTGCTATTCCAAATATTATGAAAATTATTAATATGATAAAATTATTTTGTATTTACCAACCATTTTCTTTGCATCGCACTTGCCGCATACCCCTCCACGAAAAACAATTATTTTCGTGCGCGACAAATTACATCATGATTCCGGACGCGCGCCGGACGGGTAAAGATATCCTTGATTATAATGATGTAAGAATAAATTTCTGTGATTTTTTGTCTCACCTGCATAGCAGAGTGAGACTATAGGCGCCGCTTTTCCGACGGCGGCGGCGGCGGCGGCGGCGTCAACACCAAATCTTAACCTGAGGTTAAGTTTTTGAAATGACAGCATAACTTAGAAAGTATATGGACCTAGTTCATGAAACTTGGCCATAAGGTTAATCAAGTATTACTGAACATCCTGCCTGAGTTTCATGTCACATGACCAAGGTCAAAGGTCATTTAGGGTCAATGAACTTAGACCATGTTGGGGGAATCAACATCAAAATCTTAACCTAAGGTTAAGTTTTTGAAATGTCATCATAACTTAGAAAATATATGGACCTAGTTCATGAAACTTATACATAAGGTTAATCAAGTATCACTGAACATCCTGCATGAGTTTCACGTCACATGACCAAGGTCAAAGGTCATTTAGGGTCAATGAACTTTGGCCGAATTGGGGGTATCTGTTGAATTACCATCATAACTTTGAAAGTTTATGGATCTGATTCATGAAACTTGGACATAATAGTAATCAAGTATTACTGAACATCCTGTGCAAGTTTCAGGTCACATGATCAAGGTCAAAGGTCATTTAGGGTCAATGAACTTTGGCCAAATTGGGGTATTTGTTGAATTACAGCCATAAATTTAAAAGTTTGTTGGTCTAGTTCATAAAACTTGGACATAATAGTAATCAAGTATCACTGAACATCCTGTGCGAGTTTCAGGTCACATGATCAAGGTCAAAGGTCATGTAAGGTCAAAGAACTTTGGCCACGTTGGGGGTATTTGTTGAATTGCCATCATATCTCTATAAGTGTATTGGTCTATTCCATAAAACGTGGAAATAAGAGTAACCAAGTATCACTGAACATCTTGTGCGAGTTATAGTAGTTTTCAAAATCAGCACTGCGGCTATATTGAATCGCGTGATGCAGGTGAGACGGCCAGAGGCATTCCACTTGTTTCTTCTTATATCATATCATGAATAAATTCTAACTTTTTGTTTGCTTTTTTTATATCGAATCTGAGCAGATGTTGGTAATAAATTCGTGTTTGATAACTTAATTTATTTTTTATTTTTTGGTTAGCTGCATGTTTCATGGCACTTTCCAGTGCTCGTTCGTATCGTGACGCTCATCAAGTTCTATCGATGCGCAGCCGATCGTCGACGGCTCTACTCACGGTAAACCTCGCGCACGGTACCTTGAGAACTAGCCATCGACGATCACCCACAATACACCTCACCTCATCATTCGATCGAAGGAGCCGACGAGATTGAAATTCGGCAAATCAGGCCCATATTTCCGTTAGAAAATATATCAATTCATTCAATTGTTAATGCAAAACTATGTTATATGATATTTTAAGCATTTTCTGTCATTTTAGAGATAAATAAGGTAGAAATTTGATTTTTTCGCCTTGTTTTTGCAATCTTGTTCTATGTATTGATCTGTGAAAATGAATTGCGGAAGTCTTACGGTACGAAATTGTTTTCGAACGCATTTATATGCGCGTCCGGAATCACAATAGTGTCCGGTAATACAATACGTGACTATACATGGATTGCATATGCCCTAAAACTGCTGTGATGTGGATGAAAGGAAATGAAAACATGTTCTAGTTGCTCACGCAGTAGAAGCTTACACATTATTTGGAAAAAGTGTGGCTCAGGGTGCACCTTTCTTTTGATGGGTCAAATTGCACAGCTGCGCTTATGTAAATTTAAAGACGATCAATGTACATGTACACGTATAATCAGCTTTAGTTTGACTGTGAAGTGTGAACAGTGCTCTGCTGATCGTGTATGTGTTCTGTGTTTTTTTTTTTAATTGCGTTTTGTATCATGATTCATGTTGCTGTTGAAATTTGAAAATCAGCATTGAACTCACCCTTTCATGCACACCAGGGGCCCGTCTTACAAAGAGTTACGATTGATTGATCCGATCGATCACAACTATGGAAAGCCAGCAACGTCAACATCTTAAAATGCATTGTTTGTCCAAAATATTTTCTAGAAACGATGTATATTCATACATTCACTGCTTTCTTGACCATTCAGTTTGCTTCTCTCTGTTTTACAAGGACATTAGGCAAATTTCCTAAAGAAAAAATTATAACATTGATGGATTTCCATGTACTTGAGCTGGATGGGATCAATCAATTAAAAAAAAACTTGAGGGCTACTTCTTACAACCTACATGTACTGCGTAAATCTGCAATATTGGATAAGCTGTAAAGGGATGGTCTGGGCTGAAAATATATCTAATTAAATAGGGTAAAATTCACAGAGCAAAATGCTGAAAATTTCACCAAAATCGGATAACAAATAAAAAGTTATTGAATTTTTAATTTTATCAATATTTTGTGAAAACAGTTATATGCACACCATCATGATTATTACATGAAATCATGAATATTTCATTTTTTCATACATGTGTAAATGATGTGTCTCCATTATGATAAAATAAGTTGCAGCAATAAATAATAATGCACTTTAATCAGTTGTCAATCCAATTGTTTTAGTTCTTGGTAGAAAAATGTTGAATAAACCTAATTTCATACAATAAAATACTCTTTTTGAGCATTTCCAGGGGCAAAATTACCTTGAGCCCTCGTGTAATTAATTTTCCCCCTTGATTCACACTTCATTTTATGTGTTGTGTTTTTTCTTTAACAGGAGTTCTATGAGAATCTCAACAATTGCATACCGAGGACGATACCTGACGATTCTCAAGTGTTTCTTGGTCTGTCCTTGAGGGACTTGGTCACAACCTTCAAACACAAGGTAGGTTTCTACATTCACATCCTATGCCAAAGGTACGAGAGGTAGATTCACATAAAAGAGTGCCCCCGTCGGCAAGCTGTGATTGGTTAATATGTCAGAGCTTGGGTAAATACATGTATAGCTCAGAACAGGAAGAGTCTGAGTGCAGTACTCGTGCTACCCAGTTTCACTAGAATAATTTTGGACATATTCTGTAATTTCTGGATAAATCTGATAATATATATATATGCTGATGATGATGATACTAATAATAATAACCAGCATATAAACACACACATGTAGTAGTAGTAGTATATGTATGTATCCCACTATCACACTATTTACTAAAAAAAAAAGAAAAACAAAACTATCTTCTTAATGACATGAATGTGATACAAAAAAGGGAATAAATTACTATTTAACCAATCGGGGAAGAAATATGTTAATAGTAATATTAATAGGAATTTCTTAAATTAATATTGTGATTGCTGCTGTCATGTACAAATTGGTAGGGTTGGGTTGTTGTGATGTGATGTAATTACATCAAATCCAGTTCAAACTTGTCTGTTTCACCTGCTTTAGATCTTGGTATTGTTCAAGTTAATGATGCTGGAGAGAAGGATCCTCTTCTACACTTCTCCCGTTCATAAACTCTGCAATGCACTTCTTGCTATCGTCTCATTGTTCCCAGGTAAACCACTCTTCGATGTAATAACTCATTATATTCTGAACCTTTGCCTGGTAGGGTCATTTGAATATTCATCAATCACATGACATTTCTTTAAGAATGGTATAATATTCAACTTTTTGTCATGTAATATTACTGTACTTTTCTATTTGCTTTATAAATGAAATAAACTTTTCTGTAAGGACCATTCTTAATGGACAGCAAGTTATTGTATTTCATATGAGGACAGGAGATATATTATGAGTCACTGTCCAGGTCAATTGTTCCTTTAAATGTTTCCTTTAAATGTAATGAGACAACTGCCTTCTTCTTGTCAATTGATATTGATTGAGACTGTGTTACATTTCTGTTTTGCAATTCTTTCTTTCTTACTTTAGATGGGCATTGCAGCTCAGGCATACATTTATGGTTTAACATTTGACAATATTGATGCAGTTTATAAACTCCAAAAGTTGATCTTCAAATGAAATCATATTGTGTAATTGAGAATTTACAGATGTGTGTCATTGAGATATGAGTATTTACATCTGGGACCAAACTTTATGGTCACCATCAGAAAGATGTGGCCAGGGATCAAACCTCTGCATCAATTTGTGAGTTTCTCTATTATGTAACTTGGATTGATGGTGCATTCCGCAATGCTCAGTAGATTAATATCATAGGCCCGTATTCTTTAAGTCTGGTTTGATAAACTCTTGTTTAAAATTGTGGTTTAACTATGGATAGCCAAAATTGGCATGAATCTATACCAGAATGTCAATGTATTAACTCCTTTTTCTCTCTAATCATTCTTAACTGTTCGGAAGGATAAATAAGATAGCTTTCTCCACCATTCGCGAGTTAGCAAAGTGCACAGTAAATATAAGAAACATGTAAGTAAAATTTTGACATTTTTGGCTTTCCATAATTTTAGCACAGAGTTTATAGACCATGGTCTACATGTAAGTTTAACCTGACTTCAGAATACAGGCCATTGTATTTACATGTATGTGTAATGGTTTTATATCATCTAATTATGTTATATTTCTGTTTATTACCAAGGTATGATCGAACGAGGTCTTGAGAATTCGGCCTGTCCCAAGCACTACAACCCTCGTATCTCATCCATTGAGCTCACAGATTATGGTATCAACACGGACGACTACCTCGATGTGAAGATGTCACATGTGCCCAATTACAGTCACCAGAAGAGCCAGGAGAGCACTCCGGAAAAGAGCTGCGATAGCGGTGAGAAGTGCTTGAGGACACCTCTGGGAGACCCTAATGCAAACTCGATAGAGGACGAAGGTGTGGGCACAACAAAGTCTGAAGGAAAAATGAATGACAACCTGTCAAGGACAAGTTCATTTGATAAGGAAAACATTCCTGTGATTCGACGGGACAGTGAAAGCAGGAAAGCCAGTCGGTCGCCTTCTCAGGGGTCAAGAGGTGGTGATGAATCAAAGGAGAAGGTTACGAATGATGTCTCACCTGAAGAAGAGCTCCTAGATATGATTGACCAGGAGCTCTATGGAGACTTCTTTGAGAACTCCAAAGGCAACAGTGAGGGCAGGTCAGATTTGAACTCAGAGGAAAGGGACAAAGTCAGCGACTCTTTGGAATCCAGGAAAGAGAGCAATGCCTCCGACGAAACCAAAGAAGACAGTGAACTGCGGACGCAGAACCGGCTTCACCAGCACTCGGCTAGTATTCAATCCGGCGACAGTGGCATTGGTAGCTGCCAAAGGTCATCAACGGTCAGCAGTGGTCAATCACAGGCATTTGAAGAGGGTGTCAGGGAGATGAAGATGGAGAGATTAAGCGGAGCTGAAGATTATGTAGTCCTTCCAAATATGCCACAGCAAGAGCCCATGGAGCTGGATCGCTTTGGCTTTCCACTTGCAATATTTGGAAAGGTAAGACAAGAAAATTGTATCATATCAATAATAAAAAAATGGCATGTTAGGGTATTTTTTCTCAAAATGGGTATCTTGAGTTTATTGAAAGAGAACAAGCCTCAAGAATAGGGATGTGTTGGTTGCAAATGTAGATGGGTAATTTTCTTTTCATTCTGCACTTAGTTTTAATGAATCTTTCCAATTTTTGTGACTTGTTATTTCTGCATGAAGTCAATCAGTCAGTACATGTAGTTCAAATTCTTACATTTGTCCCTGTTGAAAGGGAATCGCTGGAATCACTTCACACTTGCGGCCATCACCATCACTCCTCGCCACTGTCCACTATGCTTTGCATCCTCCATCTTTGAACCTACCTTCCTTTACTTCTCCATGAAACACCAATCTCAAGCTCAATTTTTTAATAAATATGTTAATTATTACATGTTCGATGTTTTTCAGGGTTCCTTGTGCCATCCGTACATGTCTCTTCAGCAGCACGACATGCTACAAGACGTCAATGTCAGGTCGTTTGTCATCGGAGCAACAAATGCTCTCTTCAAACACCATAAGCATCTCATGGACGTCATTGTGGAGGTTAGTCAATTGGTTTCACTAGGTCAAATGCCAATTCATCTAGTTACTATTATTCGTCTACTATCATTTGATATACCATCAGTTCTTCCACTATCCACATGGGTCTAATTGCCGTTTCGTCCACTGACCATTTTGTCTAATAAGCAGTTGGTCCAATAGCCATATAGTCTGTATACCATTTACTCTAATTGGACTAAGTGTTAATTGGGTGAAATGAATGAAAATAAAATGGGTATTAGACCAACATGGGAGCGTTTAATCAATATTTTGGTTCGACAAGTTGTCAGATCTGGCCGAGAAGCAGTGTTACTATGGAAACTGTCAGATAAAACAGGACTTATTGGATAAAACGTCCAACAAATCCTTTCGTGAAATGCTCCTCTGGTTATGAGACGAAACGGTCATAGACGAACTGGTGAATAGACAAAGTGATGATTGGACCAATTGATTGTTAAACGAAATGTTGATGGATGGACGGATGGTTGATGGATGTAATGGCATTAGACAAAATGAAGGTAGACTATGTGATGAGTGGACGAGTTGGCAATAGACGAAGTGGCAATTTGCTGTCAATAAGGGTACTGTCACTGAAAGAGTTGCGCTGAATGCAAATCTAAATCAAGAAGGTTATAACAGCATCTTACCTGGGAGGGGGTGTTTCACAAAGATTGAAGTGTGACTTAAAGTCAAAAGTCATGCTTAACGCTGACATGCACATGATATTTAACACGCAATCTTATTGATTGATATGCAGTAGCATGCGTCTTCTTGGCATGATCTGACCAATGCTTTGATGCGTTATATACAGCATGCAACTATGAATGTAACTGCACCTTTTAACCCCAAAAATGGCCGGGGGGGGGGGGGGGTTGAATCAACCCCCCCTCAACATTTTCTGCGATCATTCCGCCGCGCGAAATTTTTTGACCGCGCCACTCGCAGAGTTTATACTTTTAAGTCTCGCGCATCTTTTGAGACCAAATTTACGACGCCCGGGTACGCGGTTCCGAAATTAGGCAACATTTTGTAAGTGCATATCAGACCAAAAATTGTTCCAAAACGTGATTTTGTGTACAAAGTCAATGCAAAGTGAGTTTTCTCATCATATTCATAAAGATATGATTATTTTTACTTTAAAAAGCTGAAAGCTATTGATTTTAGCATAATTATGCTTCAAAAAGGTTGTGCAATAAATCTGGTGAAAAAAACAAAGAAAAACAAAAGGTTGAAAAAACAAGGAAATACATAAGAAATTCATAAAACAATAAAATACATAAGAAATTGATTTACAAACCGAAGTTTTTTTCAATTGCCATTGTTAAGAATGCTACAAAGAATATTTTTACAAAAAATTAGCATTCTAGGAGCTTTATTTAGTGAATTAGAGCAAAAAGTATGATTTATGCATAAATTAGCATAATTAATTCATATAAAATTAAATCTCATTATTTTGGAAAATTTTACCATACAGCCTTGTAGATTACATCGCACACTACCAGCGTGCAAATTCTTGCGGTGCTCGCGCGATCGGCGGCCGAGATCTCAGGGGGGGGGGGTTGAATCAACCCCCCCACCCCCCCCCCCCCCCCGGCCACAGAACAGCCAAAAAAGCCCGGCCTAGTTAGGGTTAAGGCGACCGCACACCTTACGACTGGTCTGCGACCCGATTTCAGAATTAAATGTAGTAGAATTTGATGCTAATACTGTATTGAGACTTGGAATATCTTACTGTGTAATGTTCTAAATCATTGTACGAATACCTACATGTATGTTCAAATCTGTGACTATGCTATCATCCTTAGAATAAAAGTAAATTTAATATCTAGTCGTAATTACGTCATAGCAGTCATACAATTGGCTACGATTTGAAACTAATTTGGCCTATACTCCAAAATAAAGGCTTGGAATCTTTCAAAATGGTTATAATATTATTCTTTGAATTAATCTTAACCTCAAATGAAATGATATGTTCCATTCACATCTTCAGAAAATGAGCAAAATGCGATTTGTTCCAAAATTGGATCGCTAACAGTCGTAAGGTGTGCCTTTAGTCACACATAAATCTCTGTGAAAACACCCCCAGATTTTATATTTGGGGTGCATTCCATGCAGTACTTTTTGGAGTGGTGAATAAACTTACATAAAACTTTACATTGGAAGGGTTCCAAAACAAGGGAATAATATGAGTGTCTGGTGCCATTGAAATTATTACCAAATAATGTTTGATTATTATTATATATGTTCCATGTGTAAAAGTTCCAGTAATCCAATTAAGACTGAAGTTACATAACTTGTTGGTTTGAAGTAATAATAATGATATTCCGCTTTTGTATTGTGCTTATCATATCTGGACAACGTCTCATAATACACTGTACTTTACAGATATAGTACCGGGCAATTCCATAAAATGATCAACCTTTTTGTACATCTGACCCCCATTTTTCTCAAGTCTTCATGGTCATTTGAGAGCATTACAGACTGCCAAAATAACAAGAAATCAGAGACAGAAAATTTCATGAAGGTCCCACATATACATGTAGAGGGTTGGACGTAGACTACATATTTAATGAAATTACCCTTATAGCCTTTCCTACATTAATAGGTGTATGAACAACATTCGATCCCTGTAAGTATTCTAGCAATGTCATTCAAGGTGCTTGAACCGCTAAGTCATTTTCTTCCTATTTATCTTCTTTTTTTTTTTTTTTTTCTTTTAAAGGTTGAGGAAGGTAAAGTAAATATCTTAGACAATGAACTGAGGAAGCAGGTGTCTTTAAGCACAGCTGATCTGAGGTTTGCAGACTTCTTAATCAAGAATGTAACAGACCGCAGTGATGTATATCTAGATGGAACAGGTAATATGATCTAGGCATATGAAAGATATTTTTTAATTAATTTTTTTATTATACATTTTTTTTTAACAAGTGCACACCTAGTTAACAAGAATGCGTATAGCATTCTTATGTATTTGAATGCAGGATAAAAGAGCATTGTCGATGAAATACCTTGCTCACAGGCACGAGTGTCGCCGGCCGGGGATCGAACCCCGGACTTTCTATGTACAGTCAGGCGCCCTAGACCACTCGGCAACGGCACCTCTGTGATCAATTATATGATTAATTACCCTTTTACGTACGTTTGGTCTATGATCACGGTAGAGTGCCTGAAGGGGGCCCTAGTCTGTAGGCACAGACCCTTGATTTTCACTCTTTGCATAGTACATAATGCAGAGTCTGAAGTAGTGAGACTAGATTCAATATGCACTGTGGCTGGCTCTACACAGACAGAGAGTTTGGAGTCTAGTCTTCACTCTAGACATGGATCTGGATGTATACGATGCAGGGCCCTCCTGGGCATGAACGCATTGGGTACCTGACCTGAATTTTGGCGGGACCGGCAGGTGCAATACACCGGGTGAACACCCTACTCTTTGACGAATAGTGTATTGGTTTTAACGTGCATAGGTTGTGACTCTCCTATACTCGGGACCAACATTTGCGTCCTTTCCGATGGACGATGTGTTTTCCAACTGTATTCACACCTGCACTGAATACAGTGATGAGGCACGCTAACACACAACGCTTTAGCATCAGATTTTTTTGTTAGACGTGTTTCGGCATGAGCGGGACTCGAACCCCTCACGTTGAGATCTATGATCTCATCCGAAACATGCGCTCTAACCGACTGAGCTACACTACCACCCTGGTTTTGGTTAAAGTGTCAAATTTGAGTCTGTGCTTGCAGACTAGGGTGCCCCTCGGGTGATCGCTTCCTGGTAATCATCTCTTCAAGTTTGCATACGATGATCGTGTGATTTTCATACGCATCCCCGATCGTCGTAGGGTCTATGATTTTGTTTATCTCGGATTCGTACAAATCTGTCAAATCTTCAGTTCGTAGCCCTTAAAGGGGAAGTTCACCCTGACTTAAAGCTTATTATAAAAATAGCAGAAAAATTAGTAGAAAAATCTCTGTAAAGTTTTGAGATAAATCCATCAGAGATTGAGAAAATTATGACAGTTTTATATTTTTGATTTGTGACATCATATGCGAGCAGCTTCCCCATATATCCTGTAGTAAATATTTAGTGAAATGTAATTTTCTAGAAAATGATTTTTTTTTTCATTTTACCTTCAAAATATCAATAGACAAATCAGTTCACACCCGCTCCTGAAAGAAAATAAAAAAACAGTCTTCATGAACCATAAAAAGGGAAGTTTATCCATTTTATATCACATAAGTGTACATAATATGTGGCTTGTTTCTGACATCACAAATCGAAAATTAAAAACTGATTTTATATTTTTTGTATCCATCAATCCATTTTTTTTCTTCTCTTGTATGTTTAGGATGGGAAGGAAGTGATGAATGGATAAGAGCACAGTTCAAACTCTACATACTCTCTCTCTTATCAACATGTACAAGTATTGGTAAGTAAGAGTTTGCCTTACTTAGCAATGGAAACATGTAACAAATTTGACATTCGCTTTTTAAGAGCAAATTGCATCAGTCATTTTACAAGAAACATATTCAACTTGATAATGAAGTGTATTGCGGAAATGGTTTACGGTACACCATGCGTAAATTCCTGGAAGGAATCGGGTAAGAAAAGTGGATAGAAATGGAGATGAAATGGAAAGGCGAGAAAGTGGAGATTTGAGAGTAGAGTATTCTTTTCAAAGTGAGTGTAAACTCCTTGGCCCGTATTCAGAAGTCGGGTTTAAAGTTGTGGTTTGAGTATGGAAAGCCAATTGTTACATAAATCACTAACGGTATCATATTTCAGCTCATTTGGCTCTCAAATCATTCATAATTGTCTAGGAAGTATAGATAGATGATTGTCTTCACAATCGATGTATCAGGAAAGAGCACAGTAAACATAAGAAACATACAACTTAATATAAATTTGGACACTTTTGGCTTCCCAAAATTTTAGCACAGAGTTAGACCATGGTCTAAGTTAAACCAGACTTCAGAATACGGGCCATTCTGGTTTACAGTCCTTTCAAGGACTACACTCGTTTCGAAAAGAATATTCTACTTTCAAATCTCCACTTTCTCGCCGTTCCATTTCACCTCCATTTCTATCCACTTTTCTTACCTCAGTCCCTCCAGGACTTTACACATGTTGTACCGTAAATCTCTTCCGCGATTGCTCATAACACCATGCAAACCTTCAAACGTCAAATGAAGTGTATGTTCTCTTTTCACTGTTCTTTTTTTTTATTAATCTTTACTGTGTACATTTGTTCCATGGGCGTAAATATGTGATGTCATTTCATTCAAGTGGGGGAGGGGGGAGGGGTGAAACAATAGTTCCTCCCCCCCCACCATAGATTCACCGATTGAATTTACGCCGGTGATTTGTCCCCATTGAAAAGGAGATTAATATATGAATATCAATCAGTGAATTCATGCATCGACACTACTCCAATCATTTCAATACATCCTTTTTGTTGAATCTTTAAAAAAAAAAAGTTTAATGCAACAAAATATAAAAGAAATTGTGTCTGCATAAAATTATTTTTCTATATTTCTTTAAATCATCTCATATTTGTTTGGTTGACTTTAACGTTAAGCAACATTATGTGATCATTCATGGTGTACTTGATTCAGTTCTCTGATTTACATTGGTGCTCAAGTATTACATTCAATAAATTTTGTTTATCAAGGCTTGCCAAACAGTACAATGTTCGGCAAGCCCTGAGAAACAAACTTTATCGAACTTGTCTACATTCAACACTGGGCATGAAGGAATGTATTTTGTTGTGGGGTTCACTAACTATTGAGCACAACTGTACATTGTAACATGCTCATTGTTTATTCAGGAACCTATTCAGTGAGTGAAATAGGAGACTTCAATGAGAGTTTTGTGCAAGCTTGGAAAACAACTCATAACTTCAGAATGTGGAACAGTAAGGTTCATCCTGGCATCGATCAAATACATACTGGGTAAGATCTTCTCTACTTATTATGAAATACACTAAAGGGAAAGTTCACCCTGACAATAATTTGGTTTTAATAAAATCAGAAAAAACAAAAACATTGGTGAAGGTTTGATGAAAATTTGCTGAGGAACAGCAGAGTTTTTTTTTTTTTGACGTCACAGACAAGCAGTTCCCCCATTTTAATTGAACATTATGAGTAAATTGATTTTTTCCATAGAATAATGTGTGTGATGACATATCCACCACTCAAATTACTTAACTCTCAACTCTTGAGAAAATGGAATTTATATCACACAATATATAGAAGAGTTGCTTGCATATGACGTCAAATATTGAAAATTTTCGGAAATTCATAACTCTCTTATTTTTTAATGGATTTTCATCAAACTGTCACCAATGTTTGCTCTATTTTTTTATGTTTATTTTAAAGCCCAACTTATTAAACCTTCACCAGGTTATGGTGTTCAGTTAGGTAGATATTATGTAGAATACAGTATATGAGAGGTAAAGGTGTCAGATGAAAACAAAATATCAGACATGAAATTTTTGAGGAAAGGATTACCTGCTGACTACATGTATCTGTTCTTTGAGAGAAATTGATTTTACCCATTACCAACTTGAAGCACGTGGTCACTGTACAAAACCTGTAGGAATTAAAAGGTGGTCTCTCTACTCATTGGCTGGTTTGGAAATCGTTTCGCAGGGTGATGCAATTTTTAATCACCTGAAAATTTGGGTTTATTGCAGCATTTTGTTATTAAAGAAGGGACAAATTTCCCCAGGTGGATTTTGCAATTGACATTTACACTCTTTTTGTGTGTGTTGCTGATATTTGATTTGAGTGTTGCATTACTCCATAATTCTTCTTTTTCCTTTCCCCTAAATTTTCTTATGTTTTTTGCTTGTTTTAGGCATCCCTTCCACGGTCACCTCAGTGTCAGCGATATGAAGATTAGATTATCAAGGTGAGTATTCACAGCAAACACTATACACAGATTTAGAAAGGAAGGCTACTAGGTAGATTCTAGACCACAATCCAATTAGAATTAGCTCGGACTTATCTCTTTTTCACCTCACCTGAGATTGCTCATGTGGGGGCGTCGTGGTCTAGTAGTTATGACTCTCGTCTGTCATTCTGAGGGATGTGGGTTCAATTCCCAGCCATCGCATGTTTTCCTTCAGCAAGAAATTTACCCACATTGTGTTGCACTCAACCCAGGTGAGGTGAATGGGTACCCGGTAGGAAGAAATTCCTGGAATGTCTGAGCTCTTAGGTAACCGAGCTAATGCCGGGGTAATAATGATAGCAGGGCCAGCTGGGAGAACAGTTTTCAGAATTGAAGTGGCTGCCCTGGGTCAATATACAGATATTTTTATAATTATTATGATTTTTTTTTGTGAATGCTTTATTGTTGAAATGACATTGGAAGGCAAAAGTCTGTGGAGAAGACTACACAAAGCCTTAATTGAAATATACTCTAACTTATAGGCCCGTATTCTGAAGTCAGGTTTAATTTAGACCACGGTCTAACTCTGTGCTAAAATTATGGGGAGGCAAAATTTCAAAATTCCCGTTTATATTGTAATTTCTTATGTTTACTATTTTTTCAAAATACTTCAGTTATCAGTCCCAGACAATTATTAACAATTTGAGTGTCAATTTAGTTAAAGTGGATTTTTACTGTTAGGGATTTGTGCCCCAAATGGCTATCCATAGTTAAACCACAACTTAAAACCAGGGTTTAATTTAAACCCGAGTTCAGAATACGGGCCATAGAGGCTTACCCTATGAACTAGGGACAGGTCCTGGATTTACAAGACAGGAGGGCAGGGGAGCACTTTAAAAGAACGAAAAAAAAATTGATAAGCAAAAATTAAGAAGGAAATCACTTCACTTCTCAAGGAGAGCATTTTCCAATTAAGAAATTTTGACAGGAAAGAAAAGATAGGGATGGGCAAGGGTTTTCCATGACATTTGCTGTGGCGACAATTGCTCTGTTAGAAAATCTGCACTTTAATCCCAAATAAAACCTAACCTCCAAAGCTAATTGAAGCTTAATCCTTATCTTTGAATTATTCTTAACCCCACAAGCCTATGACAATCCTAACTCTAAAAATATGCCCTCTGAGATATAAAGACATGAGCAAATGTCCCAGGAGCATATGTCACGTCAGCCCAGAGGATCATCGCTGTCCCATCCCCTGGATCTGCACCTGCTATGAACTCTTCTTCTTTTAAACCTCTCTTCTCTATCTCTCGCTCTCTGTTTGCTTCTCTACATCCATCAGTGTGATGCAGACGACCGATCGAGGGAAGAGACTGAACAGCGCCCTCAACCGGACAGGTGTGGCTGTCATGCAGACGGGGAAGGTCGTCGGAGAGGCGCTGACCACGGCCAAGTCAGCGGTGTCTTCGTGGCTTTACGGGCTTGCCAGCGAATGGAAGGAGGAAGGAGAAGATGATACGAATGCTGAGGTGAAATGAGGAACAACCACCAGCTCAATGCCCTGTCTTCGATTATTAATAATAATAATAATTGGCTTTTATATACATGTAGCGCGATATCAATCTACGACTGCTCAGAGCGCTTCACAATTATTATTACAGTTACTGGATTCATAGCTAAATATTGAATGACTTGGCTCATTCTGTGGAACTTTTCATCAACATATTTGTCGGAGAATTTGTCAGATCTCTTTTCCTGATTTTGATTGGCTAAAAAGCACTGTTACCATGGTAATTGTTGGATAAAAAGACTTGTCAGATAAAACTTTTGACAAGTCCTTTCATGAAACGCACCCAAGCGATTCCATGCTGTGTCTTATGGGACATTTTGACAACATTTTACTCCTTTTTGACATGAAAATAAATAAATATTTTCTTGGTTGATGATGATTCTAAGTAGTACCAGAAGGAAAACGAGAACCAAGACTAAAACCTTGGTCACATTTGCTCTACGGCGGCCGTACGGCGAGTCAAAAACAGCCGTTTTATTAATTTTACTTCAAACCACCTATATGCAGCTGGTACAAAAATGTTAAAACGGCTGTTTTCAACTCGCCGTACGGCCGCCGTAGAGCAAATGTGACCAAGGTATTAACTTGATAGGTGAATGACTTGGCTCATTCTGTATCTGGGCGACTCCATGCTGTGTCATACAGCGCACTTTGACAACATTTATATCTTTTTTATATGAATATAAGAGAATATTTTTCCTGATTGTTGGTGATCCTCAAGTAGGAACAGAAGGGGAGTAAGAACCGAGACTGAAGTCGCCTTGATTTCACATCATTTGCAATGGCATTCACCCTTAAATAGTATGTGGAGCATTGTGGCAAATTGGATTAGTCTCCGAACTTTGAAACAGAGGGTCGTGGGTTCGAATCCCAGCCATGGATTAATTTCCTTCGGCAAGAAATTTACCCACTTTGTGCTGCACTCGACCCAGGTGAGGTGAATGGGTACCCGGTAGGATTTATTCCTTGAACGCTTTAGCGCCTATTAATATGGCGGCTCAGCTACAGCCGGGGTAATAATATGATGCCAAGTATCAAAGCGCAGTTGAGTATATGCACATAGTAAATGCGCTATATATAAATGGATATATATTATTATTTATTATTATAAGGTGAAAGGGTTAGTGGTGAACCAAGAATCTTAAGAGAGGCTCTTCTGTTTCCATACTGGTCTATGGGTTGAATCTTCATCAAAACTCCCAAGTCCTACAATGATTTCAATCCATTAAAATGTAGAAAAAGTATTAACCCTCTTTTGTGATATGAATTACGATCATTAAGACAATTTTTGGCGTCTGTTTGTTATTTTAGTAAAATGAGGACACTGTTTAACATGATTGCATCTCTCATAGGGGAGAGATACATGTAAGTAAACCTTGTCATGCCATCTTCCCCGTGATAATATGGGCGCGTCGTGGTCTAGAGGTTCTGACTCCCGCCTATCAAACAGAGGGTCGTGGATTCGAATCCTAGCCGTGGCGTGTATTCCTTCAGCAAGAAATTTATCCACACTGCTGCACTCAACCCAGGCGAGGTAAATGGGTACCGGCAGGAAATAATTCCTCAAAAAGCTGTGTGCACCCGAATCGGTAGCCTAGCTTAGCGAGGTAATAATAATATCATTGCCTGCTGAGAGAACAGATTTTGGAACTGAAGTGGCTACCCTGGGTAAATATGCCGTTATTATTATCATAAGATCTGCACCTAAGCAGTGTGTGTTCCCTAGAGCTTCGTCCGCTTTGGAAAAGCCTATGTTGTCGGGAATGTGTAAAATCATGAAAAGTTGATGGAGAGGGCCATTCACATAAAATGGAAGCAAAAGTTCATAATCTGTTAATGAAGCATGGTGGCTAACTTCGTAGTTTACATGTACTTCTGACCCTTGAATAGTATGTCCTTTCCCTCATTGCTTCCATTATCAAAATCAATTATCAACTAGTTTTGCATAAAGGGCATTGCGGCCACGTCTGCCATTGATACTTTTTTTTTTAATGCTTGAAGGCTTTTCAGACTATTTAAGCCTAATAATTATTGGCAGTAATAATGATATGATAATTACTGCCAATAATGATAATTATTGGCAGTAATAATAATAATAATATTCCGCATTTATATCGCGCTTAACACATCGGAACGACGTCTCTTAAGTGCTTTACAGATATATTATTACCCCGGTCATCGGATCCTTGCATGTCCGCATGCAATGTATGCACTTTTTCCACTCCCTGGGGAGCATTCCAACAAGAGTTCCAAGACTCAATTTCTAGGCATACTACATAGGCTTTCGCATCCTACCGGGTACCCGTTTAACACCTGGGTGGAGAGTGGCAAATTGTGGATTGACGCCTTGCCAAAGGACGCTAGGCCATGGTGGGATTCGAACACATGTAGTAATGGCTACATTATGGTGCATGTTTGTGCTATAAGGCATTAAGTATCACCAACACTAGGTTCGAAATTGCCTGATGTGTGGATGAATAATTAGCAGTCTGTTTGGCTTTTCAGATTATTTTCCCCTCTTGCATGGTAGACAAAAATTATTACCGGTACCTTCTGTATTAAAGTGGAAGAAATGTGAATTTTGTGATTTCTGATTTTCCTCTCATACTGCATTTAACTGTACAGACAGAATTGTATCTATCAATTGAATATCATTGCTGCTTCAACATCTAGATAGTACTCCATTTTTTTAACAGATGAATGTATATTTGTTTTGAATCCATAAGTTGTTTAATACTACAGTGTATGTATGATATGTGTAAATGTTTTAAATTTGATATTTCTTGTACAGATTTGTATGTACAGTGAACCCGTAATTCTACTCTCTGTTTGACAGTAGATGACAATTATTTTCTGTAAAGTCACTGATATTTTTTGTCAACATTTTGAAGTGTGATGGCACTAGAAATTTAAGTCATTAGTCTTTCATTAAAAAAATATATATCCTAATAGTCATGATTTTAGTTTGAATTTTGTTTTCATAGAAATTTGAAATATCTTATGTTCTTTAGAATTATGCTGCATGAAAGATAAAAGAAAGAAGAGGGATTGAATAGTTTTTTTTTAGTATAAATTTTTATGCTTAAAATCCATATACAGTGTATGTGATAGTTTCTGTGTAACAGTACATTTGGATAACTCAAATGATTGTTTATGTTTCTGTTACTATGTTTGGTTCTTTAATCTCAATTATTTTCTAGCTGGGCAATATGAATTATGGCTCATATTTGGTACGTGTATATTTTATTTTCATTTGTATTACTTCAGTTTGGAGGGAACATATACAATGTATGTTTTCATTTTTGTATATTGCCAAACATGTACATTGTACATATCAAAACTGATTTGTAAGACCTATAGTATTAAGTATGGATAGTAAACAAATCCAGTTTTTGTGTATTCTGTTTGCTTTAAAGGCAGGCCCACACTACATGATCCGATACAAGACAATTTTATTTTAACCAAATCTCATTTTGCATTTATTGTGGAAAAATCCATGAAGTAAAGTTATATTATTTGAAGTTTTGCGTAATGCTAGGAGTACTTATAATAAGAATTCTGCTTTGAGCAAGCCTCTTTGTAGAAGTAAAGCTCAAGTCCAGCTGATATGATAATGTTATTTCGATTTGGAATTGAATTTGCTTTTATTCCTAATAGACAGGAATTTCAGTTTTTGTATTCATAGCATTATTCAAAACTTTGACCATGCGATTGTACAGGTTGGAATGTTCACATCAAAGGCTATTACAATTTCTTTGAAAATTGGATCGCAACGGATCATGAATTGTGTGCAGGGCTTATTTAATAAACATGCACTTCATTTCATCTAGAGTATGTACATGTAGGTCAAAGATTAGGTTTATACCAGTGCCGGCCGTAGGAAGCGTCGTTAGCCTAACAGAGCGCTAACAGTAAGCCCAGTCACATCTTTCGGATTGTGAAGTCAAAACATTTCATTTCAATGTGTAAGTAATGCATTGTTGTAACACTAGGCATCGCTGCCACATTACCGGTTGTAACGGGGCATCTGTTAGCGCTAACAACGTTTCTGTGTGGTCAGTACAGGGAAACGTGTGATGAAAGTACAATGCAGTCTTACTGACAAGTTGTCATTTTTTGACAATTTCTGTGACAGTGTTGATTTGGGACATGAGGGTCACCTTTAAAAGACACCGTTCACACTAGCGATATTAAAAAGTTCTTTTTGGTGAAAGAATAAATGCTAGAAAATGAATATTGGTGAAAGTTTGATGAAAATCGATAAAAGAATAAGAGAGACATGAATTTTTAAAAATTTGATCTGTGATGTCTTTTGCGAGCAGCTCATGTAATAGATTCTATGGATTCCAATTATGGAATGAAACATGATAAATGAAAACATTTGTCTTATGTAGAAGGGGATATGAAATTATGTGTCTGGTGATATATCCCCTGCAGATATAAAATTACTTTCAATATTTTGAGATAATTGTGTTCAAAATTTTTTACATCACATGACATCAGGAGGAGCTGCTCATAGTTGAGGCCGCAAAATCTAAACTTATTCTTCCATGGATATTCATCAGACCATCACCAATTATTTTCTCTCTTAACTTTTTCTGCTTTGATTGAATCATAGTTATTGTCACAATGAACTTATCACCAAATATCATCTACACACATTATCACTTCAAAGCACCCATAAACAAGAAAATGAGCCTCATTATTATTATTATTATTGATTTAAATTGTTTGATATATAAACCTGCTATTAAAAGAAATTGTGACTCACCAAACTATTCATTGAAACTTCAGGGAGTAAAAGTTTACATCTTATCAGTTTATCTTCCTTGTAGATAAGCAAGTGATGGTATCTGATTCTGAACAGTTTCAAAGCCATATTGCTATATATAAAATACCCTTCATCTGATATGAATACTATATTTCTTTTGGAAAAAATAAGGAAAAAAAAAAAACCTTTCCTGAATATTCTGTTATTGTTTTGTAGAACTGTGCATATTTTTGTAAACATATTTTCTATGTTGGTGTATTAAGAGCTACATGACTTAGATTATTCGAAATTGTGTGCAATTTTATGATATTTAAAACGAAAAAAAAAAAGATGAACAACTTCATATGCATGTTATTTCAACATGTAGGACAATCAAACTAATACATGTAGATATCGATGGTACACAATTTTGGCTTTTCTCTGTATTATGTATTTTTCTTACTTTTTTTTCAATTTGATTACTATTATACCCCTGTAAGTTTTGTATTCATCAGCTATCCTTTTTTTTAAGTTTCTCCTAGCATACCTGAGATATATATTCAATGTCTATAATATTTTAGCGTTGGAGAATGAAAACTGAAACATATATGCCAATTGAAAATTGGATTTTCAGTTGTGTCAAACACCATGTGTCAAATACCATGTTTGGCAACATCGACATCCCCCCCCCAACACAATTAATTTAGCCTTGTCTAAAAAACAAACAGGAATGTTAGAAATTGCTGAACCTTTAAAATAACTACAAGCAACTGTGCCCAAGCTGAAAAAAGGAGTTTTTTGTTTCTAATGCCACATGATGTTGCACAATGGCTCAATATTTGCTTATCCAAGAATATGAGAGTACGGCTCCATGATATTTGCTCTGGCGACAATTGCTCCGCTGTAAATTCCACACAGTAATGGAATGGCCAACTTCAACCCTGGATTTAATACTACACCTTATCCTAACCCTGTATCTTCGACAAAATAATGCCAGGAGCAATTGTCGCCGGAGCAAATGTCGTGTCACTGAGAGTACACACGTGCGGTGAGAATACCTCATAACACACATACTCGACTTAATGGTATTAGTGACCAGTGAATGCACATTTTAATTAGGTGATGTCATGAAATACAATCTAGATCTATTCAGGAAAATGATGAGCTCATGGGCCTCATAAAAGTACAGTGTACATGTATATACTGGTGTGTGTTTCATAAAACTGTATTATTAAAGTTAAATAGCCGATGAAATGAAACAAAAATTAGAATCTATTTTGGAAAAATAATGTACTAATGGGCCTCATGAAAGTACATGTACCATATATATACTGGTGTGTTTTATGAAATTGTTTGTATTAAGTTAAATAGCCGATGTTAACAAAAAAAAGAATCTATTTTGGTAAAATAATGTACTACTGGGCCTCGGTGAAAGTACTGTGTATTTTGGTGGGTGTTTCACATAGTAAAGTTATGAGTGACTTTATGAATGACTGGTGATCCTTTCTTGTGGTAAATGATATATATGTACCCCTGATCCTTGTGGATGTTGATTTCCTCGAAAGGGTCACCAGTCATTTGTAAAGTCGCTTGTAACTTTTGAACAGTTCCGTGAAAGACCCATCAGGGCCCATAAACTCAAAGGTTAGCGATTAATCGCGAAATGAAATGGCCTATCAAGACCATCGTTGCATGCACACTTCACTCAGTAGACTGACTAGGAACCAATCCGAATTGTTCTTTTAAATAAGTTATTAATCTCTAACCTTTGTGTTACGGGGGCCCAGGTGTTCTTTGGGGTGGTGGCAAACATCGGCAAACATCAACTTTCACTTTTCCTGACAAAGTGCATGATATTGCCCGACCCTGTCAAGTAATACATGTATATGACAAGGGGCTTAATCATGTTCCCTTAATCTGTTATTGTATCAGTTCCAAATGCAATTTTAAAACTTCAGAATATTGATTTATATCTTGATACTTGATAGAATAAACCTGTAATGTTGTCATTGGTGGAAAAAGGTGGATTAGACCTGTAATGTTGTCATTGGTGGATTAGCTGGGGATGATTTAATTACTTTCGAAAAATGATATATATACAAGTATCATCAACTTTATAGACGTACAGGTGATTTAGTTTGTCTTCCTTCTCAGTTATAGTTTATTAAGTGCAATAAATTATGTTATAGTTATTGTTTTCAACAAATAGTGTGATGGCTTCTACTTTCCATGTCAAACATTGAGTGTTGCGACTGTTGTATTGAATCGTCAAAATGGGAAGTCCCCCCCCAAAAAAAAAAAAAAAAGAGAGAAAAAAAAGTTCATTTGAACTTAAAAAGAAATTCAAACAAATATAGCAAATGGGTATGAATGTTATGGTACGAGATTTCGAATGAGGTGATGAAAGATGTGCTATTTGCCTCTTTCTTTCACAGAATGCAAAATGTTGTACCACTGCACAAATAAGAATATTCACTTTTTTTTTTTTTACAATGCCTCAAAAATTAGCGAAAATGCGCACAATAATCACTTTTTTCACCTCCGTTAATCTATGAAAATGAGGAAAGAATGAATGAATGAAAGCAAATCTCTCAAGCGCACATCTGCAGCAGCAGTGCAAATTTAGCCAGTGGGATCATTATGTTTCGCACCTATGTTTATTTACAAAGCTTGGGAAACGTTTCAGTCTGACACCTTAGATCGATTGGCCACGACACCTCCACAATTTGATCATGCATTTTGTCTGAAGACTGCCATCTGTTGGCAAAAGTTGGTACATGTATGTTGCTATCAGGTCGCATGGACCTAAAACTTTTCCCATATTGTGTTAAACTGGCACTAAAAATCATAAAAAATAAGGATGAAATTTTGGGGTCGAATGTTTACTACCAGTGGATAGGATATATATATCCGACAATCATATATACAGTTAACAACAGAATTATTCATACCCCTACTGAAATTTCAATGTTTCGTGTTTTTCTGAAAAACGACAGGTCGACACAAAATATTTTGGCCGTAGTTGCATACCTTAACTTGAAATGTAAACATTCTGAATGGGTTTTGTATAACCTCATTTGCATAACAAAAAGCAAATTACTTTATTTGTATTTTGACTCGCTCAAAATTATTCATACCCTTTGTTAACGCATGGCATTTGGCCATATCCATCTGATATGCACATGCTCCAGACATTATGGATGTGTTCATGCATGTTGTTTTGTTCACATGCAAAGATGTGTAGGTCTGTATTAATGATTTCCAAGGAGGTAAGTGAGTTATGGAATGCCATTCTTCTAGAGTATAAAATCAAGTGCAATAATGGATTTTTCCTCAGTTGTTATGATCATGGTGAAAACTAAGGAACTTGGCAACAACTTCCGCATGAGTATTTTGAATGCCCACAAAGATGGGAAAGGCTCTAAAGCCATTTCCAAAGTCTTCAGAGTACCGGTACCCCACTGTACAGTCCATTGTCCAAAAGTTAAAGAAGATCAATACAGATGAAAACATTGACAAGCATGGACGGTAGTCGAAGATATCTCCACGTCTGGCCATGAAATTATGCCGAGAGGCCCTTTGCAATCACAGAGCAACAGTCAAGGCTCTTCAAGGCAACTTGGGTGAGATGGGCACCAAGGTTTCACTGCAGACTATACACCGCACACTGCACAAGGAAGGACTACACGGCTGTCGCCCAAGGAAGACCCCTCTCCTGACTCGGAAGCGTTGTAAAGTTCGACATGCATATGCCAGAGAGCACCGAGACAAGGATCAACATTTCTGGTTATCAGTTCTATGGTCAGATGAGACAAAGATGGAACCTTTTGGCCACAGGGGTGTTTCCTTCGTTTGGCGCAAGGCAAGGCATGCAACCCAAAGAACATTGTGCCAACCCTAAAGGTGGTGGGAGCATCTTGCTTTGGGGCTGTTTCACTGTAAGTGGGCTTGCCAATCTTGTAAAAGTAGAAGACATCATGAAGAAAGAGCTGTACATTCAAATTCTGGAAGACAACATCATCAGGCAGTCTGCTGAAAATATTCATCTCAACCCAAAATGGACATTCCAATAAAACAAGGATCCTAAACATAATGCAAAGGCAGTAAAAAAAAACGGTTCAAGAATAACGGTGTGGAGATGCTACAATCGCGAAGCCTGAGCCAAGAAATGAATCCCTTTAAAAACCTGTGGAAACCCTCAAGACTAGGGTGCTGTCACCGTATTTTTTCTAACACAGTAGTCTATGGGGGAAATTAATATAGTGGTTCCAGGCCATTCTGGCCACTTGTCTATTTTCACTCTTTTGAAGCACTTAAAAAAGGTTTTTAAGTACCATTTTTTTCAGGGCTTACTTTCTGCACCTTACCACAAACACTGAAACCATCAAAGACTGTGCAGTTCAGATTTGTTTGAAGTGAAACGGTATTAAACGATGCCTTTACAGTTTTATTGACCAAGGGTATGAATAATTTTGAGCAAGTCAAAATACAAATAAAGCAGTGTGCTCTTTGTTATTCAAATGAGGTTGTACAAAACCCATTCAGAATTTTTACCTTTCACGTAAAGGTATCCAACTACGGCCAAAATATTTTGTGTCGACCTGTCGTTTTCCAGAAAAACACGAAACATTGAAATTTCAGTAGGGGTATGAATAATTCTGTTGTTAACTGTATATCCGACAATCCATATCTGACCAGTAAGGGTCTCTCGACAGGCTCATTTTAGAAATAGATCAGCATTTATGAAGACATTTGTAATGTTTTTATATTATTGTGGAATAAATGATTTGATTTGACATCTCCCAAGGGATCAAATGTATCACCTGAAACAGTAAAAATAGCCCTAATCCTTCCGCCAGTCAAATATAGTCCTAAAGTTGGTGATATTTCTTCCCAATAATATTTTGGAAAAAGAAGTTCAGTAGTTACCCCCCTTGAATCAGTGTTAGATGGACAATCATATTCATACACTTTGTCAGTCAATATCAAACTGAAAAAAATAATTGAGAAATGAGTTGGCTCGGCGAAAGAATATCTTTTGCCTTCCCATTTTTAATAGCCCGTGCAACCATCAGTGAGACTAGAAGCTGCTTCCTTCATTGCAATCTACACCTCGAGGGGAAGACCAACCAACTGAAGTCTCCCTAAAAATTAAGATTTGCAAGATTCCAAATATGAGAGAACAATGCTGATTGGCCTGGTCCACGTTCTGACCAAAAGCACACACTACAATGTACCTGACTGGCTGTCATATATCACTTGCTTGCAAGCTTTCGTTTTATGGGGCATTCGATTTCAAACTGCTGTTGTAATGAAAAGCAAAATACAATTTTCTCCCTATAAGAAGATCATAAATTTTACCAAACACTTCTGTTCCATCCACAGTTCATTTACTACTAAGTTTATCATCATTTGAGTATCATGCTCCATTCATTTGGATGCTTCATGTGTCTTTTTATTTGATGTGAATTACAATCTCCAAATCAACTGATATTTTACTATTTATGAAAGAAAATCATATCAGATAATGGCTCGCTTGTCTACAATAAACTGGCAATCTGTGTAGGCCAACGAGACTTACATGTAGGTCAGCTGTTTACCCTCGTCGTGTCACATTTTCATCAACTTCTACATTAGCCGATGATAGAACTTTCACTGTATGGGCTTCAAAATACTGGAATGAATTTGCCACTTGCACTTGAGCAGTCTCCTTTACTCGCAATTTTCAGAAAAAATAAAATAAAATTCTATCCTTTTTGTAGTTTGGATTTTTAAGATTAAATAATTCCATTCAATTAAATAATTGTAATCGCTTCGGGCCTAATGGAAAAATAATATCATATTAGGAAAGTCTATTAATTGCATGATGTGGGGATGTACTTTGTGTAATTATGAAGGGGTGTCCGTCAGTTTTACTCACTGGCATTTAAAAGAAGCCAGTAGTTTTAATGATTTATAATGTGTTGTACTACTTGTACAATATTAAGTCTGAAAAGCCTGAAATGGGAAGTTTTCAGAGCCTGAAATCTGGCAAAACCTGAAGACTGTCATCTCTGCTTATGCACATAAGCCTAAGGGCCCCATTGCATAAGTTACAGTTACGGTAACTTTGCCATCCAATGGTAACTACCATGGTAACAATGATCAACAGCCAATCAGAATCAAGGATTCCATGACAGATACCATTGGATGGCAAAGTTACCATAATAGTAACTTTTGAGCAATGGGACCGTTGCATAACTAAATGCCATAAAAATCTCTGGTTTTTTTTTTTTTGGGGGGGGGGGGGGCCAGAGTTTTTAATGTACAAGTTTCAATTGAATAATTATGTTTGCCAGAGTATTTTAGGGCAAAAGTTTTACTCAACTGGTTCAAGGTGTAGTCATATGGCTGAAGTCTGATTTCTACATGTGCAGGGCTCCGTAACACAAAGATTAGCGATCAATCGCTATATGAACTGACCAATCAATATTAATGTTACATGCGCATTAGGTTTAAAATACTGAGCAGGGACCAATCAGTGCGGTTCTTTCATATTTGCAATTAATCGCTAAACTTTGTGTTACGGAGCCCAGATCTCACAAGAAAAAAAGAGAGTACAATTAAATTCATGAGAATGGAAATAACATTTTATTTCAGCATCTTCCTTTATTGAAACACTATAATAATAATAACAATTATCATTATTACTATCATTATTATTAATAATAATAATAATTATTATTACTTTATTGAAACATGAGGTAAATGAATTCCTGACATACATGTAATGATAAATACCTTTTGACAGGAATTATTCGATTTGCATCTTCAAATATTCCTCTCCCATCACTTCAAATCAATACTGTAGCTTTATATACATGGACAACCGAATATCGGCCAACCTCTTAAAATGATGAAATATTATTGATCTTAATAAAATAACATTATTTCAAAAGCAAATTAAAACATCAAGCATAGTGTAGTAAAATTTGTCAAGGTTAAAAAAACGACAATATTTTTGTCTTACACAGCATATGCTTGTCCATTTTTTCTCTTGATGTTAGAGTGATCTATTGATGTCATTAATTTCCTTTAACTTTTAAAACAAATAAAAACACATGTAGGTGTATTACACTATTAGACTATTGACCCTAACCCAATTTAAACTCTTTAAAAGGAGGTGTTGATTGCACAGTTTTCAACTTGTTACAAAATAAGCATGTGTTGAATGTTGATAGTAGAAAATAAATGGTAATCTGAATACGTGCGCAAAACTAGAGTAAGTATAATACTAGTATATTCCCATGGAAAACTAACAATGAAAACCATTCTCGTATGAATAATGTAATTTGAAGGACTATCATACATGTACACTTGGAAACTCGTAATCAACAAATTGACAATATCTTTCCAATGTATAAAACTATTACAATCTTTCCTACAGATGAGTTGAATTGATCATCATAAAATCATCCATAAACAGTACTCATGCTATCTTTCAAAGCATTATGAGCTTCAACATGTAGACACAAAAGAAAGAATCTTTCATACTTATTTGAAACCATTTAGTGCTGGAAGATCACTTATGGCAAAACTACAATGGGTGATTTCAAGTCCGGTGTTGGCCTTGGTGTTGGTGTTAGTGTTGGAATTTGGATTGCTTCCCCTAGCTCCAAAACTTATTCAGATTTTGTAAAACTGATCCAGATCACATTATTGACATCTCAACAACTAGTGAGTGACTTTTCGGGACCATCTTCATGTTATGTTTGGTGTTATAATCGTGTAAAAATTGACCTAACACCAACACCAAAAGGTCGACACCGGACTTGAAATCACCCATTGTGATTTGTCTTAAGAGCTCAATAAATTTGAATATAGCAGCGTAATGCATAATCATAGGCACATCTGTAAATTGGATTGAACCATCTTGAGTATCAACTTTCAGCTATCTCACTAAAAAGATAATTTGGTGACACAGAAATAGCGAGAAGCAAGAGCGGATGCTTTAATCGCTTCGCTCTTAATATCTCAGTAAATTACTTTACCGTGTACAAAATTGGTTAATGACTTAAACACCATTACAGAGACATGTGTACAACATATCAACCATAAATTGAAGGATAATTCTCCCTCGATGCGAGAGGGTAGTTTACAAACAACTTCACGAATGTGGAACATTTCCTTAGATGAATAATCATATTCTCAGTCGTTCTTTACGTTTGCCACATATAGGCAAAATTTTGACCAATGCCCGAGTAGTTGATCACATGTGCAATTCCTCAGCCATCACTTAAGTGCAATTTCTTTAGGCAAAGGAATTACGTAAATTTGACAAATGTTTGCCTACACCCAGGGTTGTATTCTAGAATCGAAAACTGTCATTTCTTTTTTGTCATAAATTTTGCTATTTCTCTCCAAGATATGACACTGCTATGATTGTCACAACTTGGTATTCTAAAGATTGTCTTTTCTCTTTCATATCTCTCTATAAAGTACCCGCCCATATTTTCACAGACATGCCAATCAAAATCACTGCTGGTTCTGAGTGAACATACTTCTAACCAAAAGGAAGGCCCATCTACCAAATACCAATTCTGTCATATCTCTGAGAAAAAGAGGCAATATCAAGAAAAGTCAATGTTCAGAATTCTTCCAAATAATGGCCAAGGAACGGTACATACATGTAGATGACAATTGTGAACATTTATTCTTTCAGATAAAAATAACTTTGCAGCATTCATTGCCAAGAATCTTGTAACACTTTTCAAAGATTCAACCCCAAACTCTGGCTTCATTTTGTATATAAATTCAATGTACACACCATTTCCTCTTTATTGTATGAAATGAAATATAATACTGTCAGGACTAATGAAGAAATTTGCCAATATGCAGGACTTGGGAGGATTGCATTGATTTGAGAGAGCAACAATGAAAATAACTATACAACCTTTCTAATAACAAGTTACATACCATCTGTTTAATAATCATATTCTTTGTATGAAGTAAAATTCAGCAAAACTGTTTATATATTTTAAATATGATAACATTTTGAAGTGTTTCCTTTAGCTTAGTAATTCATTGCGAAACAATGCGCATTTACAACTAAACCGTAGGATTGTAATTTTGAGCAAATAATGAGGTATGGGTAAGATACTTACATATATGACCACCAAATTCATGAAATAAATACACATTTAAAAAAACAAAATTCATGAATTTAATACCCAAATTATCCAAGAATTAATTTTGTCATATTGAAAATCTGTAAAATTGAATTGAATACTAGCTAAGGAGACATACCACACGTACGCAAATGAATGTTGATATACACTGTACAGTGAACATAACAAAGATAATCCAATTTTTGAAGGCTATAAATATTCAGAGATTATTGAATGTTACATTTTAAATTTGATACCAGAATAAATTAGGAAAATTTGAGCAACTCTTCATCTTTTTATTGTTAGCCTATTTGTAGCTCTTACACTACTCATGACTCAATGATGTTGAAGACTTCAGGCACAAATTCCATTTTTCAAGTTTTAGTATCAGGTTAGGCTGAGATTAAATGCCTCAGCAATAAAGTGATTGTTTTTTTCAATTTGCATAGCCCTGTTATGAATTCTAGGCTGAAAAGGTTGCAGTTCCTCAGTTCCTCAATTTCCATTTTCTTCACCGATTCCCCAAAACTTGAAAAAATTGAATCTGTACATGTAGCTCGTCTTCCAAATTGATTTATTCAGTTGATGATGATGATGCACAGCATTTGTATAGTGCCATATATCTGTCAAAGACATTCAAAGGCGCATTGGAGGAGCCAGCCAATCTGGGTCGCCAAGAAGGGCGCGTACACAGAACTGTGACCCGCAGGTCTCTCCTCCCGATAACTGGTTGGGGAATGCAGGTGGACCACTACACCGGGGTTTCCCCTACTCTTATTCGAATAGTGCAGTGGGTTCTTAACGTGCAAAGGTGGTGATTCTCCTCCACACGGGGCCTCCATTTAACGTCCTATCCGAGGGACGGAGTGTTTTCCACTGTAACATAGCCTGCATTTATGAAACAGGGGAGAGACGCACTGACTTCAGTCATCCGCCCGGGTGGACTCGAACCCACGATCTTTGGTTCGACGGGCAGACGCTTTACCGACTGAGCCAACTTCGCTCTCAACTTCAGTTCTGCATGTCACTTGTATAAATAAGGTATTAAAAAAGGATGAAGGACTGCTCTTTTCACATTCTGGTAAATGTAAATTGTAACATTCGATGATTGATTCATACGAGCCGTCTGAGTTCCGATTACCATTCTTTTGATACACACTGTAGGAGGCCCTAATCTACAAAATACTCTGTCATTTATCTTTAAAATAATAAATCCTTTTAATTCCCCTTGATAATAATAGTTACATCAGGTGCACGGCCTAGAGAACACTATCTTAAAACTACTTTAGCTAACTAGTCTTTGGCGGTACATCGGTACTTGATCCCTGCTTCAGAATAGATTTGACAAGATCGCAGTTGTTGGGGGCATCCGTGAATATCGCCCCCACGAAGATGTTCGTCCCCCACACGGCATGACGTATACATTTGCAGCATCCGAGGTCCTCGATATCGAAGCCAAGCTGCTTGAATCTCTCATCTGTCTCAAAGAGGGAGGTGTTCGGGTTCGGGTCGCCAAGGAACTGCATTGAGACAAAAAGAGAGAGAAAAAGTGTGATGAAAGGCATCATAATAATAAAGATAAACTATTGAAGAAAGAGAAACAAGAGGAAGAGGGAGTGGGAAATGGGGGGGGGGGCAGAGCAGATGGGGTGAGGGAGGGTGGGGTGAAAAGGAAGGACTAGATTGGAGGGATAAAGAGAGAGAATACATAAATAGTTTCAAAGACCTGGGGGCCGTTTCATAAAGCTGTTCTTAACTTTAAGAATGACTGGTGATCATTTCTTATGCGCTAAGCCATCGCCAATGAATGTACCATTTACCACAAGAAAGGATCACCAGTCGTTCTAAAAGTCGCTCTTAACTTACGAACAGCTTTATGAAACACCCACCAGGAGAGAATAATCTTACAGATACAGTTTTAAAAGCACAGACAAATAATCAGAGTAGAAGATAATGAGAGAAAGGAATGTAGAGAAAGGGACTGTATGAGAGATAGAGAGGCAATTAGATATTGGCATGTTAATACAAGAGATAACCGAATAAATAACGAGGAAGGGGCTGTAGTACACTTTGAAAGAGAGCAATGAACTTTCAATCCCTTCCTCATACACAACCACACACGTACTATGAATAAAAATAGGCCTCCGGCATCAGGTGCATAACGGTAATTATCATCAGCCTAATCTCATCATGCACATAATTTAGAATATTACAAAATATGATTGTCACTTGGCACTAAAGTGTCTTCATCAAGGAGATTACCGATTCCATTCTATTTTTATCGCATCATTTAATGGCACGCATGTTCCAGGAGCATTATGCAGCGAGGCAACCCACACAATTCTGGGCCCTGTCTTACAAAGAGTTACAATCTATTCAATCAATCAAAACTCTATGGATATCCATCAGTGTCATAATTCTTTCTACAGGAAATTTGTAAAATGTCCTTGGTAAATGAGAACACACCAATTTGTCAAGAAATCAATGACTTTCTGGATATGCATTCATATCTATAAACTCACCAATACCATTTGTAGTCTCTTCAACAGTGCGCTATAATGACTAGCCTTGAAAGATATCTTCTCATTCTTCTGAGATTTCAATTAGCATAAAGAGTGAAACTCAAATGTTTTAAGAGGAATGTAGTCCTTGTTTTGCTATGTGGTACATAACCATTGTGATATGAATGCATTGGGTAGTATATGTAGTTTTAAAACAGTGGGTCTATGTTCTATAAGACTACACTGTCTAGGATGCGGCATTACAGGTTAGGAACAAAGTTGAGGACTTGCGGTGGTGCCTTTAAGGCTCCTAGTTCCTACATGTATCTGCTTTAAAGGGGAAGATTTTAATGAAATCCGTCAAAGAATATTAACAAGGATTGTGTATTTTCTAAAGCATTGATTTTGTGATGTAACAGGCAAGTACCTCCATAATCATGTGATATGGAAAAAACTCAATACTTTTTTTCTGGGGCTATTTTTGAGCTATCCAGCCCAATTTTGCTACATTGTTTTACAGTTTATGGGAATGTCAAGGGTTACTGGTTTTCCAAGGCTCTAGCTATAGGACATTTCTGGGGCAAAGTGCCATAAGCCCCAGCAGGGACAGATCCAGGAATTTACATAAGGGGGGCACAATTTCCAATTTTCAAAAAAAAAAGAAAAAAAAAAGAAGGTTTTTCACCTATAACACTAAACATCATTTTGACAGCAGAAAATTTGATAGCAAAAAAAAAAAAAAAATAAGGTCCTCACCTTTTAGAGGGGGAGGGGGGGGGCACAATTGAGTAAAACGGCAGATTTACATTTCAAATTTTTATTATGGCTCTCAAAAGGAGAGGGCATGGGACAGATGTGCCCCCCCCTGGATCCGCCACTGAGCCCCAGTGTAATTTTTCCCTGGCATGTGAAAAAAACACCATTAATATCTTTATGAGCAGAGTACTAAACTTAAAGTGATGCTGGTGCTGGAGTGAATTTAACAAGGTGTTTAGCTATATCCATACTGTGATTTGCTTTATTCTTTAGAAATGTTGTAGAAGCTACAGGAAAGAAAATCAGAATTATGCCTCTTAACACCAAGACAAACACTAACACTGAACTTGAAATCTTGCAATGCACAAGAATCGAGGGCCTACAGATGGGGGGGGGGATGCTTGTGGGACCATGGACACCCCACCCCCCCACAAAAAAAAATCACATCCAAGAGAAAATGGAGAAAAGAAAGGAAAAGGGGTGAAACAACCTACTTTTATCTGAATATTATGTTAAAATCTATCACAAATTATATTCTGTTATAAAAGGCCTAAATTGTTGCTTGCTTGCTCACAGCCTTTTAGAAATTTTGCCCCGTGCGCTATGTCTTGCCCCCTCAAAAGGTTTTGCTCATTGTGCTACTCCTAAGAATGGTACGAAGGTTGTGACTCTAGTTAAGTTGGGCTGTTCTTTTAAAAAAAAGTGAATGGCGATGCCCATTGATCGTTTGAAATAGAAAAAGAAAAGTACAATATATGAAAAAGAGAACAAACAAAAACAAAAACCAGCATTTGCACCTCTATTTGAAATGAACTCAAAAAGACAAACAGATCGTTGGCAGTGTTCCACGAAATACGGCAACTGCCTCAATTTGTTCAAATTAACTTGGGAGCCTTTAAATATAGCCTTCATATTATGGCTCATATACTTTAATGAAGCAGTAATTGAGTTGATTAATTGCTCATTACTCATGCATTGTTTGATTATGCCTTGGCTTAACTTTAGCCAGGTGAGATATTACAATATTTATATGTCATATGCCATACATACTTTTATTACCTAAATTTGGATGGGAAGAAAAGGCTGTTCGATATACTGTGGAGTGCCAAAATATCAGCCACATTTTTTTTTATAGAGTTTGACAGTTTATATCATAACCTCACTTTTTAATGAATCAAATTATAACGCATTTTTCAATATGTAATCAAATGGGTTTATAAATCTGTTTGGCTTGTTGCAACATTCGAGTCATACTTTGAGAGTTTTTAATAACTCCTTGTTAACAACTTCACGAATGAGAATACGACAAGCTGATAATAATGCAAATAAATCATTGAAAATACATCCCAAGAAACAGTTTGGGGGCACATATCTTTTGGCACATCATAAGCTAGGTGCTTGCGGGTTTCAACCAGCCTACAACATTTTCCACAGACTTGTGTGTTAGAGTGGCACTTTAAAAAAAATATCACAAAAATAAGGACAAAATTCAGGGGTCAAATATTCACTAGCAGTGCAAAGGACATATATCTGATCAGAAAGGGTCCCTTGTCCGGCTCATTTAAAAGATAAATCGGCATGTATGAAGACATCTCTTGAATTCATCACCTAAAACAGTAAAAATAGACCTAATCCTTCCACCAGTCAAATATAGTTCCAAAGTTGGTGATATTTCTTCCCAATTTGGGAAAAGGAAGTTCTGTAGTTATCCTCCATAGAATTAGAATCAGTGTTTAAATAGGTTGACAACCATATTATTGATACACTTTGTCAATCACCTACATGTATATCATAATAAAAAAATTGAGAATGGGTTGGCTCAAATTAATGTCTTTTGCTTTCAAGTAGTTAAGAGGCAAGTGCAACTGGCAAGCTTATAAACAGCTTCATGAAATATCTTCCTCAATAATTGTTTCATTGTACGAATGTAGAAAAACTCAATTTGTCAGGTAATATATGTACTGTACATGTATATACAATTCAAATATGTTGGTAAATGAAAAAATCTGTATAAAGTTAGAAACAGTTTTACAGTGAATTAAGTTACAGATCTTTTTATCCTTACCATATTGAATCTAAAAAAACAGATTTTGAGGTTTTGTAAATTTTTGTTCATTTTCATTCATATCATCTTGCAACGATCAAGGCAAAAACGATACCTTCAGATTAAAAACCTTCTCTGCATCAAAACACGTACACATCAATCATAACAATATTAGACGAGTAACTAGATACTATTGTACTGGTATACAGAGAGAGCAAGATATATACAGATGCTGGTATAAACAA
The DNA here is from genome assembly GCF_037042905.1 of Lytechinus pictus. Classification (NCBI taxonomy): domain Eukaryota; kingdom Metazoa; phylum Echinodermata; class Echinoidea; order Temnopleuroida; family Toxopneustidae; genus Lytechinus; species Lytechinus pictus. The sequence continues at coordinate 10,717,117 of NC_087257.1, forward strand.
GAGGCTAATATTCTAAGTCTTTCCCTGAATACCTCATAAAAGAAGGGGTTCAAGTCCGCTTCGAATATACCTCCAATAAAATGATGAAGAACTGGTACACGAGCTTATTTTCACATCGCTTCCTGTTCTGAAACGACAGACAGGCACAACTTTGCAAACAATTATGTTGCATATTTTTTATCGTACAAAAGAGTCTTTGAAAAGGATTTGCACGAGTGAAAAGTTTAGAGACAGGAGATAATTTGCTTTTCAATTGACAGACTTTGAATCGGATGCTAGCTAGCAGAGCTAGAAACTCGTCTGACAAAAGAGACTTTGAAAATTATTTGGTCTAAACCAGGTAAGAAATTGCTCATTTTGATTTTTAGTATTTTTTTCATACTTTTTTTTTCTTTTCGCATCATTAAGACACCGGGGGACTGTTGTATAAAACTTTTGCCATAAATAACTCTGAAAAATAAACAAAAACTGTGGCAAACAAAATACTGCCATTGACAGTAACACATTGAAAAACTCTGGCAAAAAAATGCCAGTTTTTCTTTTACGCTACAGGCCCCGAGAGTGGACCTTTTGAGGTTACAAAATGTACATTCATTCAAAATAATTAAAAGCCACATGAAGCAGCAAAAATATGTGTATATTAAGAGAGAAAAAAAATTGTGAGAGGGAGAGGTGTGAGACAGATAGAGAAGGTAGGTTTTATTCTCCACCCGGGAGGCTACATGACATACATAAAAAAAGCATAGTGGCTATCATTTTAGATTTAGATAGATAGATAGTGATAGATAGATAACCAGACAGACAGACAGACAGACAGATAGATAGATAGATAGATAGATAGATAGATAGATAGATAGATAGATAGATAGATAGATAGATAGATAGATAGATAGATAGATAGATAGATAGATAGATAGATAGATAGATAGATAGATAGATAGATAGATAGATAGATAGATAGATAGATAGATAGAAAGATAGATAAATAGATAGCTATATAGATAGAAAGATACATAGATAGATAGATAGATAGATAGACAGACAGACAGACAGACAGACACAGACAGACAGACAGACAGACAGACAGAGAGACCTAGACAGACAGACAGACAGATAGATAGACAGATAGATAGAAAGAAAGATAGATAAATAGATAGATATATAGATAGAAAGATACATAGATAGATAGACAGATAGACAGACAGACAGACAGGCAGACAGACAGACAGACAAAGACAGACAGACAGACCTAGACAGACAGGCAGACAGATAGATAGATAGACAGATAAATGGTTTATCAATAAATATCAAGACTGCAGCTAAGACCGAATTGCGATGTATTTTTAATACAAAGTAATAAGGTCACAAAAATTATTCAAACAACAACACAGATAATTACAAAATAGATAAAACAAATATAGTATGGTATTAAAATTACTTGTCATATTCCTGAAAAAAACATGCCCTCTCCATGCGCACACATGATAAGTATTTCAATGAAGTCTTGCAAGCAGTATTGCCATAACAGAAGAGTCACTGAGCAGACATATATATAAAGGGGTGTATGTTTACACATTATATTAACTACACTGTACTACTATTAAATGCAATCTAGTATAAGAGCCTGCAAAATGATATATGCTTTAAATAAACCTATAAGCCTACAGACAAAAGTGACCAACCAAAAATGGTCAGGACTTGGGGAAAGGGTTTTTAATTTGATAATCTCTATTAAGGCAATGCCATCCTATATCATACATTTTTATGGCACCAAATTATACAAAATGTCATATTCTGTGTGCTGTTGTATTTTTAAAGTACAAATTTGATCATTTGATGAGGAAAAAAATATATATCCACTTCTTCATCAACCTGCTCTCAACCTAAATTGAGACAAAGCAAGAACACAGCAAGGACGTACAGACTATAGAGGGGAAAAGGTTATGCACAGTGCATGACCGCAGACAATCAATAATGGTTAAAATAAACAGAAAAAAAAACATATATATGAACTTTCCATACACCTGATCTCATTCAAGCACAGTTGCCACGCCCCCTTTCGTATGACAACACAAAAGATTCCCACATCAATCTATTCTTTGACAGTCCTGAAGGATATGTGGTTAGTCTTTCACCAAGACCAATTTGCAAAAAAAAAACACTCTACTCTACTACACTTGTACTTAAATACCCATGGGAGACTCATCATCAAAATAACAACAAAACTCCTTTTCATACGGAACAACATTTTCATTGACTTCCTAACTTTTTTTCTCAGAATTACATATGGCCAATAAAATATGTATTTTGCTAATTTTTCTTCTTTCTTCCTGCAGTATTGCAAAATAAAAATATGAAGAATCTGCATGAGAATGGAGTTATACCTAAATATGTATGTATTTGTGAAGAACATAATTTTATTGAATTTATTTCCTTTAATAAGCCTACAGAACTTCCTTTTACATTTAAATCTGTATTTTTCTTGTCTACACATCCTCTTGCTTTACATCAAATTTCCCTGAAACAGAGTGATGGTTTGGACTAAAGCGACACTGCACCTACAGGTAGGGCCTAAATACAGGTAAGCCTATCTGGTTATTTCCTGTATGAATATCATATCTGGGACCAACAGTCGCAACTTACTCATGTAATAGAGTCAATCTGGGGTACATGTTTCACTTGAAAGTTGAAAAGTGAATATATAGAACAGAGCAAGTCAGTTCAAGTAATTATTGGACCTTGATCCCATTCAAACACACTACAAACACAATCATGGTATGATTTCATGCATTGCACACTTTGGCATTTTGTACAGACCGAATGTCGGATTTTTGTTAAGACCTACCGATTCAAATTCAAAGCAAAACGAGTTCTTACACTTGCAGTGGTGGCAACAATTAATCAAGCATTGATTTTGTGATGCTTTCAAGAAGGCTGAAGCAAGAGACTATATTTGACTGGGTATTAAAGCTTGAGAATACATTCCACGCTGCTGACACCATTCAGATCGAGAATCGAGACAAGGACGCAGTCACAGGCGAGGAGTAAGCAGCATTCATTGCTTTTTCTCCATCCAAAGATAAATTGTGTGTGCACGCGTCTTTAAGAGGGAGATATGACAGCGGCATGGGAACTGTGTACGCTATCTAGAAATGATCAACATGTCTTCTCAGACATATGGAATTGTAATACCACCGGGTGACGGCGGCATCATGGAGGGGAAATTGTGAAATCGGGTATGAAAGAGGATTTTCTTTTTGTGGAGCCAGGAAGTGAGGGTCGCATGGGGGGCTGATGCCGGGTGAGACCGAATTACCGCTCCTGATTGGATTATATGGATGCGGCACCCTGGTTACGGGGTGATGCGGTTCAGTCCTTGGTAGCATCTCCCTTCAACGTGCAGGAGGGAGGATTGCGATACCACATGTGAATGATGAGGATGGTGAGGAGCTCTGCTGGATATTACGGGTGTATAGCGGAATAGTTTGGATTCTGAAAGTTGGGTGCTGATGGAGAGAGCGGAAAGAGACGCTGCTGATGGACTACCCAGCCGATGTCACTCTACTGCTGACAGCTGCATCGTGTGACTTCTATAATAGATGCAGTAGGGGGAGATATCCACAAAGTTGGTTGTAGCATGGAGGTAACTCCGTCTCCTTGCTTATACTGTAGTAAGCTTCATTCCTCTTGCCCTTCGTGCTAACACGGAACTAATTCAGTGAACTTGTTCCTCTCGCCAACAAACTTCTGACCCAATGTCACAAACAGCTTGGATAATGGAAAAGTCATTACCCCAGATATGCATGACGCCATGACCACAGAGCAGGGGTCATTGACCTTTTTATTTGATCCTCGTCTCCGCACTGGAGATTGTTTCCTCAATTACGAGATGCTTTGAATGTTACTTCCTTATTCCTAGAGCTAAATTTAGGCCTACAGTGTACTTGTTTATTCAAAATGGAATGATTATTTTCTGACGTTGCGACAAGTATCATATGACGACGTAGATCATCAATGGAAACCAGTTCAATTACGTCGCACCTTGATATTTAAGCTTTATCAGTCTTCACTACATAAGAGGAACTACAGATTATCTGTGACAGCTAGTAGAACCTATAGAAGGATAGTTAGGAAACCATGCTTGCATCATTGATGACTGGACAAGACAGATACCATGAGCAATGCCACACTCTTTGATATTCGGTAAGACAAGACATGAATGTGGGGGGAGAATTATAAAATACTGTAGGCCTACAGAAATTATCTGGCTTTCTGGCCACAATGGCTTGGTCGGTGTTGGCTGGCTGGAAAAAAATCCCCCTAATTGAATAGAGCCTATATACATATATTGTTTTCAAGAGTATTGTGTGTGTCAGTTGATGTCTGGAAAATCGGGGGTTGAATACTTGAAATAACCTGATTAAACATTTTATTATCATTAGTACCAATACTTTCATCTACTGAAACAGATCTGTACATGCCAATTCTTTTTCAGCCATGGCAATTTATATTCCAATCAAATACAAACTTAATGCTATGCTGTAAACAATGTACATGTATAAGAAATTCAATTCAGTGACATGTTTCAAGTCTGATTTCACTACTGTCTTTTTATAACAGAAAACCAAAATAAAACTTTTACACTGCCAACCCTAATACTAATATTAAAACAGGCTACTTCATTTTCTAATTTTCTGAGTATAGTATGTGTCAAGGTTTGCATTTTTAAAGACACAGACAGAGTGAACAACATGCAATATCAATATTATACCAAAAGCAAAATGAATATGAATATAATTTCGGAGACTAGACGTTTTTCACCAATATGATTATGAAATGGTTGTTCAATGTATCGATTGCTGCAATTTAAACTCTGAAGTATGATAACGTGAAGTGTTACAGTGGTCCCATTGTTACAGGCTCAATTTTTTTTTATAGTAGAAATTTAATTGACTGTATGGTGATGCACTGACTTTATACGCAGGATGTAAGCTAGACCTTGAACAATCTGCCCACTCTCTCACCAACAAAAAAAAGATTGAATTCATCCACCAAAATGACATTTTGCTATATGGGAACAATGACAAAAATACTTGAAAATGATCATTAAGGAATCCCATTCCTAATTATTTTCAGAATAAAATCCCTCTACAATCCCCTAAAAATAAGTATAACACACAGAAGCCAGAAGCTGTAAGTTACCAGGGGGGGGGGGGTTGTATGTGAAAGTCACAATAAGATTGTAATTTCCAAGTTTTTGTTCATATTTATCTCCCCCCCTAATCGTTACTGCTGCCTTTGGCACACACTTTTTGCCACTTTAAGTGTTTACTTTAATATAGAATAAGAAGAGGGAAATAAAAGGAGAGGGAGGGGGAGGAATAAAAAAAAGAGAGGAGGAAGAGAGGGGGGGGGGGCAAAAATAGAAATGAGAGAGAGGGAGAGACAAGATGAACTATACGTAAATCTACTTTTTTATTAACATTCAGAAAGCTAAATATACATTCAAATTAGGCCTCTGAATGAGCTAATGGATTTACGACTAATTGACAGCAATCGGAAGCATGTTCATATTAACCATGTATGTACATGTACATGAACATGCACTCATAATTGAGGAAAAATTCGAGATCAGAAACACAGATGGTTAAATACCACATTAAATTTTCTTGTTTATTTACTGAAAAGCCAGATCCTTGACATATCCCCTTCCGTCAATCTTGTGATATTTATCTCCTGGTTATCAATCACTTAAAATTCAACTTCAAGTCATAAATAATACACATGGACATCCATTCATAAATAAATAATAAACATCCACATCCTTCTGTAGACCATAAAACTTTGTTTAATTTATATTTCACAATCACATAAATCATTGGAACTATATGTTTTTGTAGAGTCCATTTGAAGAATCATTTTCTCTCACTGAAATGTTCAGAAATGTTTACATAATACCTGCTGTTGCAGTGCAAGCTGTCCATGTTTATACAAGTGAGCTTTAATAGCTCAAAAGAAAAACAGGAATATGGTTATAAGCCTACGTACACAGCACATGACCATATGATCCAATAAAAAGGACATGACCTGATCAATTACATAATATGTAGGGCCTAACTTGTGTTGAGAAAAGTAGTTCGATAAATTGAGATTAGAAATAACCTGTTAATCTGAAAAAAGATTAGGCGAAAGCTTCTAGGGTGGCTGACAAAAGGCTTCCTTCGATAAAACAAGATCATTCTGATTCTGATAGTTCAAAGACCTTGTTAAACTCCATTTCCACTCGTGTGAATAAGCCTATGATCTATGAAAGAGCCAATAATGAAAAACCCACGAGCAGGTTGCGTTGGATAAACAACCTGTAAATAACGAGGGCTTTCAAGAAAAACATCTTCACAAGTAGAATGAAGACATCCCTCATGCATCAAAAGATCAGCTTGTCTCTATACATTAGGTGGGTGCATCCTTTTCTTTAATATTGGTATTTCAAACTTTATTCAGCTTGCGACATTGAGGGGAGAGGGGGGGGGGGGTTACACATACATCAAAAGTGGACCTCAGGTTGTACCTGGAGGCGGCCTTATATTTAAAATCCAGGTACAGGTAACATGCAGCAAGGGCTCCATAACACAAAAGCTAAGTAATTGATCATAAAACTACTGTACTTTGCAACTGTATTTTTCATGTTTTGAGAAACACATTGTATTAAAGTAGAACATCACACTGATCAGCTCTCACTCACTATCTCATGTCTATCAAGTTTATCATCATCATATGAGTGTTGGTTCTTTAATATGACATTTTTCCATGATTTCATCATGAGCCCACCCCTCCCCCACCCTCCCCAAACCAACACCTTTAACTTAATGGACAAGTCCACCCCAACAAAAAGTTGATTTGAATAAAAAGAGAAAAATCTAACAAGCATAACACTGAAAATTTCATCAAAATCGGATGTAAAATAAGAAAGTTATGAAATTTTAAATTTCACAAAACAGTTATATGCACATCCTGGCTGGGGTGCAAATGAGGAGAAAATGACGTCATTCACTCACTATTTCTTTTGTATTTTATTATATAAAATATGAAATATTCTAATTTTCTCCTCATTGTCAAGTGATACAACGATTAATTCCTCCCTGAACATGTGAAATTAGCATTGTTTTAATAATACTATATGGTTCAGTCAAGTAGGTCCTTATTGTCAAATCTATAAAAAATGAAATATTGTTTAATTCAAACAATAAAAAACAAAAGAAATGTGAGTGATGGACATCATCGACTGACTCACCTAGTTGTGCATATCACTGTTTTGTGAAAAATAAGCGAAACTTTGAAATGTCATAACTTTCTATTTTACATCCGATTTTGATGAAATTGTCAGCACTATGCTAGTTTGATTTCTCTCTATTTATTCAAGTCAGCATTTTCCTGGGGTGGACTTGACCTTTCTCTTTCGACTTCTCGGATTGCCTGAGCTCTTGTCTACATGGACCGTACATGTACCTTCTATCTCACTCCTCATTCTCTTGCTCCCCTCTTCTCTCTCTCTTTCTTTTGCTCTCTCCAACTTTCCCTGTCTCTCTCTCTCTTTCTTTTGCTCTCTCCAACTCTCCCCTTCTCTCTCTCTTTCTTTTGCTCTCTCCAACTCTCCCCTTCTCTCTCTCTGTCTTTTGCTCTCTCCAACTCTCCCCTGCTCTCTCCAACTCTCCACTTCTCTCTCCTCCTCTCCCCTTCTCTCTCTTTCCATCTCTAATTCAATGCCTCAGGGTGTAGCTGGGCATCTGATTGGATTAAAATTGCATCAAGTTCACACCAACTGGGACGGCTCTCTCGAGACAGAAAACAAGCATTGAAAACATACTCAAAAACATACTCAAAAATTGTTGAACCTCTTCCACAATTTCAGCTAAAAACACCATCCATAGTATCATTCTGAGAATACAATAATACTTGGCAGTAGTAGTTGTTTGCATGGTGTACCAATCTCTCTCCCCATTAGAGTGACTATATGATACCATTTAGGAAAATATATGTAATTCTTTTCTAGTCTGAGGGTGCAGACCCTTGATTTTCGCTACTTGCTTAGTGCATAATGCAGAGTCTGAAGTAGTGAGACTAGATTCACTATGTACTGTGGCTGACTCCACAGTCAGGGGGCCCCGTATTCTGAAGTCAGGTTTTACTTTAATAGACCATGGTCTAACTCAGTGCTGAAATTATGGGAAGCCAAATGTGTCAAATTTTTTACTAAGTTGTATAGTTTCTTATGTTTACTGTGCTCTTTCCTGATGCATCCATGGTGAAGACAATCATCTTTTTATACTTCCTAGACAATTATGAATGATTTGAGAGCCAAATGAGCTGAAATATGATATCTCTACTGTTAATGATTTATGTAGCAATTGGCTATCCATAATTAAACCACAACTTTAAACCTGAGTTTAAAGTGATTGGTTAACATTGGTTTGACTTTTAAAAAATCTGAGCTAGAAGGTCACACTTGTCACCTGTGACTGTGATATGTTACAAAAATGAAGCCCAGAAAAAATTGCGTTCGAAAATAATTATTTAGTGCTTCAAAAATTGAAATATAAAGTGACCGAAAACACCATCTTAATTTCATCCCATACACTTATGTGTACTATTTAGGCGTCTGTAAGACGCCTTTTTACAAAATCGGGGTTTGCCTTGTAGTTTTAGCTTTTCATTCTCAATAATGGTTGTCTTCAGGGTTTATTAGTTCTAATACATGCACTTGTACACATGTTTCATCTTGGTTTGAGAATTTTTTTAATCGGCTGCTCACAAAGTTAAACAATACCTTTAAGTTAAACCTGACTTCAGAATACAGACCAGGGAGTTTGGAGTTTAGCTACATGTAGTCTTCACTCTAAACACGGTTTTGGCTCAATTGTCAAATTCATGTCTGAGCTTGCAGACTAACTCTTTTCCTCAATAGAAACCATAAAGGTAGTGATATCTATGATACTATATACCGTACTAACAGGCATACATTCATATCAATCTGTCTCCAGTGCATGTCCGTTTGCCACTAATCGGAAGTCATGAGAGATTTGTTTCCCTCCTCTAATGTAGGTACATGTATTTTATCCCCAAATTCTACGATGCACTTTTGTAGTTGAAAATGTTGCACATGTTTTGGTGACTACTGACTCTTTAGATTGATTTGTATTTAACACATCTGATATATTTTTTCCTGATATACTGTATCCATTCAGTACATGGATTAACAGCTCCCAGTTGGTATTAAGTGATCATTTATATGCTTTTCACACTGCACTTTTTGTCCTAAATTGGTGGGGCTAAGGGGGGGTCTTAGCCCCACCAATTTCCCGGGGTTAAGCTTAGCCCACTTCGTTTTCACACTACGTTTTAGCAAAGTGGGCTAGCACGGTAAATAGTACGGTACTATCTGGCCCTGCAAAAAAGCAGGGTTAGCCGGCATATTGCGGTGCTAGCACCACAATTGCGGTTCTAAGAGATGCAGTGTGAATCGAAACCGGGCCAAGGAAAAGTGGGGCTAAGCATTAGCCAATCACAAAAGTCGAAATTGCACGTTAATCGCGCTCTGTATGGTAAAATCATCAATATTAATGAGCTGTGTGATTGCCCGGGGTTAAGGCGTTAACCCCGGCTAAGCAAATATGGGGTTAAGAAAGACAGTGTGAATCGAAAAAAAGATAGTATGGGGTTAAGGATAGTCCGGGGTTAAGGATAGTATGGGGTTAAGGAAATGCAGTGTGAAAAGCATACATTGATGGGGGAAAAAGTCTACGTAGTATGGTCAGACACCAGCCTTCCGGCTGTAGGACAACATATGTACAGTATGAGACAAAAACTTGTTTTTCATGGAAATGCGGCAAAAATGACTAAAATACATCATTATTTGCTCTTCCTCAATATCATGTATCACTTTTTTTTCTGACACAAACAATTAGTGGTTTTGAATAATGGTATCTAAATGAATGTCAGCACACATAATAAAAAAATTCGTACTCACTAAGTATCTCTGATACATGTACTTTTTCCCCAAAAAAAGACTGAACATCTTGATCAAATTAGAAACGGGAAAGAGGAATATGGAAAATAACTGCAATTTGTAAATATCAAATATTTTTGACATCCACAGCAAGCAGGTAGATCAGGTAGACCATCACATGTACATGTATACAATGTGAAATTAAATTTTACTTTTTATCAAGTCTGGCTAATAAGATGATGGGGGGGGGGAGGAAATGGAGCACCCAACCCCCCCCCCCTCCAAGAAAAAAAAAATCATTACCAAGGAAACAAAAACGAAAAAGGAGAAAAAGAATAAGAAGGAAAAGGACAGGGAAAATTGTAGAATATGATCCTAATTTCAAAATCACATGAATGTCAAAGTCTACATCATCAAATTAGTTAGATTTTCATTTTAAAATGGTGGAAAATTTAGCTCGCTCACGTCATACTCTTGCAACATTTTAGAAACTTTGCCCCATGCACCATGTTTGGCCCCCTAAAATCCCATTGCTCATTACAAATTGCTTTAGGTCTTAAAATTCAAATGGATGCTTAACTATTATCTTCACATCATTCATATAAAGAAGTAAACATACAATGCATTACATGTATGGATATGTTGCGCTGGCTTCCCAAAGGGTAGAGTCTCACATTCATCGTGAATCATCATTGAAAAAGGCGACGGAGTCGTCTTGATTATTTCCACTTAGCCCACCACCTTCCGCCCCCAGCTTCGACCTCCGCATCTTCGGAGCTAGTTCCGCCTGGGGGCACGCGTGGCTTGTTTGTTCTTTCGAGCGGATGGGATGCCGATTCAACCATGGGGTATCGGGGTAGAGAAGTCGACTCGTCCGACGAGAAATGTGTCACGCCCCCTCTGACCATGTTTCATTCTTAATCATCTTGGGGTTACTGTTACGTCATCTTCTCAAATTATCGACTTGCCATCAGTTGATTGAGATTTTGATCTACAAGTGCGTCTTCACACAAGGCTAGCACAAATACAACTTGCTGTTTCAATTTCAGACCCTGATTGAAATTTTGATCTAAGTGGGTCTTCACACAAGGCTAGCACAAATACAACTTGCTGTTTCTGAACGAGAGGAGGCTTCTCTGCACAAGTCATTGGCAGGGACCTTAGGCTCTATATTCAGACCCCTGAAGTTGAGTAAAGGATTTGCACTGCAGACGAGGCACCACTCTGTTTATCATCTCAAAGAGATCGCAGCATTCCTTGCCGTTATCCCTAAATCCAATATGTTCAGCCTCGTCTTCCCAACAGCCACCCTAGTGATCCTATATACCCTATCTCATTCCCTCAGGGTTAAACGAAACGTGAAATGAAATAATCTAAAATCCCCGCACACCCAACATGTACACAACAGGCACATTCATAAGACCGGTAAAAATCCCCAACTTGCCCGCCTTGGATTTCCATACTAGACAAGCATCCTTGGAAAAGAATTTACATAATTATGTTCCTTTTGCTTTCATGTCTGGTTGAATCTAGATATATAGATTCTAGATAGAGGAAGATTTCCATTTAAAGGAAAATCAATGAGAAAATATTCATTTCCCTCACTGTGAAAATCATAAATTTCTTCAGAATATTCTTTGAAACTTAAAAATCCCTAAAAATTGATTGAATAGAGTAAGTTAAACTTAAGGTCCACGATTAAAGCTAACTGAAAGTACTTCAAAAGAAAATCCGAGAACAAACAAAGAAGTTGCTACATTTTGAACTTTTGCACATTTCTTGTCTTTTACTGCTACATTAAAGATCTAAAAGTGAGAAAATATCATCAAAGCAAAACAAAACAGAAATACATTATACAATAAAGCACATTAAAAAAATAAACAAACAATAGGAATGACCCTTGTTTTCTTACCTACCTTTACATGTTCATAGTTCAATAGAGCAGCACAAAGACTTTGGTCAAACATACATGTATTCTCTCTTCTTGATAGGCATGTGATTCCTAACATGCTCACTTTGGATCAAATGATCTTTGACCATGATCTTGTGAATTTCACTACAATTCATGCCTGAATGGTATTAAGGAACACTGGGTAATTTGTATGCTCATTTTTTATTTACTCCCCCCCCCCCCAACAAAAAAAAGTACAAGGAGATCTACATGTACATGCACATGCTAATAAAAATCTGTGAAGACATTTAAAAAACTGAACCTCAGGTTAAGAATTGAATTTTGATGCCACCCCATCAGAAAAATTGTGTTTATGGTGTGTCTCAGTTCTGGTAAAGCCAGGCCAAAAAAAAAAAAGTGTACAAATGTTGAAAGTTTAGATGAGGAAGCTAAACTGAGGAAGCTAAACTGAGCAAGAAGATTTCACCTTGTTTTGACCTACAACAATTGTGTGCTGAAAATTGCGATATCATAGTGCAAACCACCACTCTGATGATCATTCACAATTATTCATAGTCACAAGAATATTTTAGTGCTGACATGGTGAAAATAAGCACATTTGAGTTATTTTTGTTTAAATTGATCCTAGACAAATAAAACATAATTCTTAAAAGGCTGGAAACTTATAGAAAGGTCTATGGGCACTTCTGTAACATTAACAGAGTCAAATTAAGTGCGTCTTAAAGTGAAGAGAAGGAAAACTTTTAGAAATAGTCCAGGGGTGTTGTGAGTGGTCACAAATAAAAAGATCTGAAAAAGCTGAAGAGTGTTAAAAAGTCTGAAAAAGAAAGAGCTCCCATACTTTTTGCACAGAGGAAAGCCAACAATAAGCTGAAAATAAAAACCAAAAAAATCCGAAATCAGATAAAAATCTGAACTCTCACACCCCTGAATAGTCTTACCTGTCAAGATTTGATTTTTTATTCTTTAACATGGGTTTCCGTACTATTTACCGCATATATGTACATGTAACCTACATAACATATTAAGGAAAACACAAAGCTGAACCTTATATTCAAGGAGGTATACAGTAAATCAAATTACTAAGGCTGCACACAAATGCCCTGCTATGAAGAAAATGACAAGCAGGATACAGCGGAAAGGGGATTCCCCCATTTCACTACAGCCCTTGATGAATTTAAAGGGTAGGGGCGGTGCTATTGATATCATACAAACAGCTTTAATCTATGATGATTTTAATCTATTAATTAATCAATTAATCAATCAATTAATTCATTCATTCATTTATTTTATATTCAATTATTTATTATATTTATTCATTTATTTATCAATCAATCAATCAATCAATCAATCCATTCATTCATTCATTCATTTTTTTAATTTTTTTTATTTACATATTTATCTAATTCATTCATTCATTTATTTATCTATTTATTTATTCATTTATTTATTTATTCATGTATTTATTCATTTATTTATCCCTGTTCTTTCAGTAGGATGACTTAAAAAGTAAAAGACAATAGGCTCTACTGTAATCCCTCGAGACCATACAACATACATCTACAATCATTATTTATTTATAGAAATATATATGATACAAAATACATGTTGGCCAATGAAATCTACCAAATGTATCGCAATCATGGGGGAGTGCCGGGGGGGGGGGGAGTCAGGTCATAAATCACAAACTATGTATTGAGAAGAAAGAACAAATTGTGGATGTGCTCTTTGTACATGTAGAGCTCAGATCGGAAACTAATCATAATCATGATCAGTTCATTATAAATTTAAACTCCATGTTAAATCCAAATTGTACCAAATTGTATTGCAATCGGGGGGGGGGGGGGGAGTCAGGTCATAAATCACCAAAATATGTGAACAAATAAACAAATTATGGATATCAGATTTGTAATGCCCGTCCAGATCGGAAACTAGTCATGATCAGAGAATATACCTCAGAAACTAAATTTGTCAAATGGTATCCGTATCACTACATGTATATCTAAAGGTGATAGTATGATAGTAATATCATGGAATAGTAATAAACTATTTCCTGGTACTGTTATGACACCAGGTAATTAGACTAACATAGGAAGACCATTTTGTACACAGGGGAAGAAATATTGGGGGAAGCCTGTAATTTGCAATTTCATTGTTGTGAATTTGGGGAAAAATCAATTAGTTTGAAATGATAGTCTTCACAACAAGACTATTTTGTCTTCTTTTTCACATGTATAAATCTTTCATACAAAAACAGCCTGAGGATACAGACTACATATGGAAAATAAATCTGGAAGTTTATTTGATAACAAAGATATCAGGTTATTTCTAGTTTCTTAAATCAACCACAGATGTAATTCATTTTGTTTTAAAAAAATGAATTTTTTCTTTTTAAAAAATCTTGAAGGTCACACCCACTTGGTTGCAGTCCTTTCATATGAATTATTTTCATTTAATAAATCTATGAAGAATTTGTGCATGATTAATCGGAGAACCATTTTGTACTGCATTTTGAGACCAAGTTCAACAGCTCAGTGTAATACAGATTAGGCTATATTTCAATATTTGTTTTTGTAACTTTTCAATAACCTGTTATATTCCGGTCACACAAAGAGAGCTCAGGCTATAAAGCGATTTCTTATTCCCAATTTTATAAAGGCTATTTTCTCTGAATGAGTGTTATTTATTTCTAATTATCTAATGAGTTCTTGGTTGGGTTATTATTGACAAAATTAGCCCAAAGTCATGTATGTATACCATTAGAAAGAACAGAATCATTCTCAACATTTCGGACTGAATTCTAGAGTAATGAAAAAAATGAAGAAAAAAATATTTTTGGTGACTTATTTGTTTTGAGGTAGCAGTTCACTTTCACAATTTACAACACAATAAAAGTAGCACCAAGAGTGTTGCCGACACAATCAATAGCTTTCTACCTCACTGACGAAGCCATTTTTCAGAGCCATCTTGGACATGTTGATAAGTAATATATGTACTAAACCTTATTGATAAAAGGTCTGATCCTGAAGACTAGAGGACAGTTCAGGGTACCAGAAGTACCAATCACTGGTGTTCATTTATCATACTAACAGGACATAGTCATACTTATAATCGTCCAATGAACAAGCCCTAGTACGTGTGCCAAGCAGAATCCTATAAAAGCCAAAATACTTCCCTTCAGTTCATTATTTCAACTTTTAGCTGAATGATTGGGAAGGCCATTATTTCAAACTCAACTTATGATTGGACCAAACTTGTGGATTTTACACTGACATAATGGTGAAGTTTGTGAGCGGAAAGACGGGTTACCATGATGAAATCTTCAACATGTGGCAAGTGTATTTTACTGCTTTCAAGTATAAAACTCGTTAAAAAGAATAAAATCTAATTATCAAAGTGAAACAACTGCCTAAAAGTGATACAAATGTTCGATAAAACCAACTAGGAATCAATGTATTGATAAAATTTATTTTGCTAAAACTTGAAGGCACTTGTAAGCACAAAACATGCACATGTTTTGTCAAAGAACTAGCCATGCATTGTTTCCAAAGTACTTATAGCATCCAAAGATAAATATTTTCACAGAACTTGTTTATTCTTCTTATTGTAGTTTGAAAATTCATTTCCATTCAAGAAGATACAGATGATAAAGAACAATATATTATAAAACAAATAATAGGTATGAAATGAAAGCATTTGGAGAGGAGAAAGGCTGGGTCTTCTATAAAAGAATGTGACCTGTTCTCACCTACATGTATGAGCATCACAAACTGGCACCGCAAATACATGTAGTGTTATAATTCATTTGGCATGTTAAAGCTGCACTAATAATAAGTCATTTTAAAAGGAAGTACATGAGAATATTAAAGAACCATCCTGCAGAGTAAACAATCCTCTTTTCTGAGCAGGAGAGGTGGTGGTTCGGTGGTATGATAACAGTGGTCTTGTAACTAGATGATTAGGGTTCAAACTACATGTATTAAAGCCAGCACAATTATGATATACAAGGAATTTTACCAGTCTCTTCTGTCAACAAAGAGGACTTGAAATTGGACTCTCTAAATTCCTAGACTGAAATACATTGCAATCAGGGACCAATCCAAAGATGGATTGAAGTTTTTAATCTACAGTTTAATAATGAAATCTTATTCGACTGAAACTTTCAATCCAATTTTGGATTGGTACCTGACCACAATCTAAAAAATTTACTTTCAATCTAGAGAACAGACTTTAGAGAGAAGCAGTACATGTATCAACTGCCAAAACTCACAAGTATTCTTTTACGACGATGGAGTAAAACCCATTTAGTAATGCCCCAAAATAATGGCTTTTGGTATCGCTTCGATTTTTAAACAAAATTTCAAAACAGAAAAACAAAAAAACAAAAAAAGAGTGAATGACACCATGATGAGGATTAAGTGGATTACAGATAGACTCTCACCCTTTTCAAAAGATTGGTTTCCTGTTTATTATGATCTAAATACCATGTCTTGGAGTCTTTTCAAGGCTTAATGTTGTCATTTTGTATGTTGACATGAATGTTGAAATATTAGTTTTGATTCTCCAATACTCCATTGAAATGAAAGTAAAAGTTTAATTAAAGTGCTTAATCTCTCTTCAGATATTTATCTTGAAATGCACGTGCATTCTACACAAATCCTTTGATCAAATATGACAAGTTGACAATCACATATTTCACGGATGTAGTCATGTTCTCATTTCAAATTCTTGGACATGCCCATCTTTAAAGTTCGACTTTGCTACATGAAAATATTGTACTAATATAATTATCTAAGGGCAGCTTATACTCTACCTGCACTGAAAACATACAGACTACAATTGTCCTCCAACCCTAATATTATATTTTCCACGCTATCAATAGCAATGTGTAATGAGTTAAAGCCTTCCCTTTTAAATCAGTATGTACATGTACAGGCCTCATTCTTTGAAAGCCGGTAGGAAATGGGGTTTGTTTTCGATACAAACTTCCTTGGTCAAACTCACCAATCTGTGATGTATGGTTGGTGGGCTAAATAACATCATCTTTTTCATTTTTTGTATAATTATGTTTTTATTGAAAAATTCAACATCTTTCTCAGATTTACATTTATTCCAAAATAAAAATCTGGATAATGCAAAATACCAAAAAGTTTCAATCATGAATGTTAACTCTTTTTTCTTCAGACGTAACCATTTCAAATCTTAGCCTATTTTGTGTTGCAACTACAAGTAAATTAAATGTCAAAATTGATTTGATCATTAATTTCTTGAAATCTCCAAGTCGTACAGTTTGGTCATTATTTGCTTGAAATTAAAATTCATACAGTTCGGAAGTCGGTTACTTGAAAATTACAAATTCATACAGTCAGAGTATTCCAAATCTGACAATTCTACTTCATACATTAATGTATAATTTCTGGATCTGAACGTAACATGCACAAACACCAGAGATTTAGGGCTACATGTTTTGTGTGTTATCAAAGAAAAGATCAGCAAAAGCAGGCCCAGCGGACGGGTGCAATTAACTCGGCCAAAACGCCCGCTTTGTTTTGAATTTTTGACGGTCGTCCACGCACATGGAGAGTTCATTTTTTCATGAAAAAATTCACTTGCTTATTTTTTCGCTGAATGCAAACAAACCTTTCTCATATTTTCAGGACTTATCCAAAATGATAATATTATTCTTTCCTGAAAAAATGATATCACACAATCAAATAGTTTTAATTTCTCGCTTAATTTCATTTTCGTTGTCTCCAAACTTACTCTCGAACTTTTTCCTGACATACCTACATGTATACCTCGCATTGAATATTCATGAGATTCGCTGTGCATATTCATGAGATATAAACGGATTTGCCTGTCAAGTTTATTCGCTGTATGAAAATGAGGTTCTGACAGGAGCTCCAGGAATGAGAGTTTCCTATCAAAATGATTTCACATCGACAAATACCAAGAAAACCATACTGACTATTAATTTTAAAATGTACATAGTATGATTGTGGGCACTATATATCTATTTTTGCACTTTCAAAAACATTCTACATGAAATTATCACAGGAGCAAATATCCTTTGACCACATACGTATCCAAATACACATCAGGGGCGGATCCAGGATTTTCGAAAGGGGAGGGGGGCAATTTTCCCAGAGGGAAAATTTGACAAGCAAAAAAAAAAAAAAAGTTTCAACCAACAATTAAGGGGATTTCGTCCACAAAAAAAATTTGACAAGCCAAAAAAAAACAGGTCTTCACTTTCGAAAGGGGGGCACACTTCTGTTTTCCCAGCATTTTTACATTAGGCCTACAAATTTTAATTGTGCCTCTCACAAGGGGGGCACGGGCCGGCTGTGCCCCCCCCCCCCCTGGATCCGCCACTGATATACATGACATCGTATAGTTTTTTTCTTGTGATACATACAAGTACATGTACACACAGATCTATGAGGGAAAGGGCAAAAAATTCATTCTATATTTTGGGGGTATAATTTCACAACTTAACACTCTACCTGCATCTGCAACATTGGATAAGTTTTAACATTGCAACAAATGGGGATTTCCCTTGACTCCTATAGTTGACAGGGCTCTCTTGACCATTCCAGGGGCAAAATCGCACCTAGCCCCCATACATTTTCCCCCTGAAGTTAAGGGATCATCTGAATTGACTACAAATTTACACAAAACATGCAATGCAGAACAATAGGAGATACAATGGAATACTTTTCCTTGAAATAAATTTCCTTGTTGCACGACCTGGAAATCAAGAATACAGATATTTTCATTCCAATTTACTTTCTATTGTGGTTAGGATTCCAGCCTTTAGCATGGAGGAACTCCGAAAACTGAAGAGGGAATGACTGAAATCTGATTCAATTAGCCTGCATTTTTTTATAAATAAACTAATTTCGAGACATTGCCATATCTTTATTTGTGCAGGAATCGTGAAATACAGCAAGCTAATAAGATGGAAGGAGATGAGACGCACATCAGCACTGCTCACATCGACCTCACCCCACCCACATCACCTAAACCTACTGGGGATACCCCACCCCAACCTACTCCTAGTACTACTGCTACTCCTACGGACGTTTCAGAGAAGCCCATTGACAGTATGGAATCAGTCAGAAATGAGGTTGGTATGAAAATTCATTTTCCAAAGATCATTTAAATCCCAAGTTTAAAAGAAAATGAAACCTTTGGAACAAGTTAGTATGGAAAAAGATACATAAAGCATAAAGGTCAATGAAATTTTAAGAACAAATGGATAAGCAATAAGAAAGTTATGAGAGTTAAATGTTGAAATTACTATGACTTCAGAGATCATCACTTTGGCAATGCAACCATGATTTGTGATGTCAATGCAACTTTCCCATTTGAGCACTGAAAATATAAATGATATTATTAGCTCAATAACATAATTTATGAAACCTCAATTCTCTCTTGAAAAAAAAAACCTGATCTATGGATAAATTTGATAAAAGTGACAATTTGTGTAGAAAAGGTAATGGGGGAGTTGTACAAGTGAGACATCAGACATTTTGGTTGCATTGCCAATGGGAGGATGTTTATATCATTAGTGATTTTAACATTCAACTTTAAGGCTCATATCTTTATTATTATTTGTTCAATTTTTCTTGAACTTTCATTGCTTTGTTTCTTTGATTTTTCTTCTTTCATAAATGTGCTAACTTTTCCCTATGTAGTATCAATCTCCTTTAATTCAAAGACTGGCCAGAGAAATTAATTTCATCAAACTTGAAATATTCAGAGAAAAAAATTGAGCTCAGGTACATGCTTACATACTTGTATAAAGTTAAGTTTGACTTTTTCTTTAAAGTTGTTTTGCATAAAAAAGCTAAAATTATCGATGTACATGTATGTCATATAATGTTAATCATCAATGTCAAGGATAAGGAGCTTTTCAGGGAAACATGCATTTATGCATTCTACAGTGTACATGTACTTGTATATTGTTGACCCAGTAAGTGAAAATTCTGATGTATTCCAGCGCAACACCCCCCCCCCCCCCCCCCCGATGCCAAATTGGCCTACACTATGTTATATCATCAGATCTATAATCTTATTTAATAACTTAATACAGCATGCTTTATAGCTTAAATACGAGGCAGGAAACGACTGCTAATTTTAGACACTTGTTTTCTGTTTTCACAAAAATCATCAAAATATAAAGATGACCTGCTTTATTCACCCCGCTTGACATTCTTTGTCGCTTGTCAGATTTAATTGAATTAAAGTTACAGGTGCAACTCTCATCACACTCATGGGTGTACATATCTAATTTGCAGCATAGAGTATAATGGAATATAATGTAGGGCCTACATGTACATGTATATGTATCTCAATGTGCATTTTGGGCCTACTATTTTATGCGTGAATGAAGACATGAACTGCAAATTGACACCAGTCAACCACCAGATTTCAAAACAAAGAGTTGTAAATGTTACCAATTTGAATGTTAAAAAACAATTGTTGTTGTATCAGACAAGTCCAAAACAAAATTAGGAAAAAATAGGAATACAAAAATCATCTTTTTTTGTTGGGGGGGTAGGGCTAATTGCAGTCTTCAAAGTTAGCTTTTAAGATATAATCCCAACTCTCTGTTCTAATGAACTGACAGAGTTCTAGAAAGACTTCATGTGTGGCCCACCAACAGGTTTGAAAAAACAAAGAACCAAGATTCAAACAATTATTTGGACAGTATGCTTTGAATTCCATTTTGAATGTTCACACCAAAAACATACATTGTTACACAAGATGTATGTTTTTCTTCAATTTATCGGACTGGAGGCCCGTCATGTAGTAGGCCCTACACTGTGAGCTCGAGAATGCATTCTTCATTCATTCTCATCCCCTTTTCTTTCCACCCCCCCCTTCTCTCTCTCTCTCTTTCTCTCCTTCTCAACAATCTTTTGTGTTATTTCCCTTTCAATTTTCTCTTTTAAACTAGAGAAATATGATCCCTCAAAAAATATCCATGCCAAATAAAGATAGACATGGCTCAATAAATCACGGTGAAAAGATGTATGCATCAACTGCTACATATTACATATTGGTTGTTAAACATCACCTCCAGTTTATAATGTTCTAGATTAGTCACTCAGAAGCAAGAAAAAACCCACAAAATTAAAGTGCTTTGAGATGGTTTTCCATCAAGATGAAAAGTAAAAGAAAATAGGCTAAATGTCTTTTTGAAGGAAGCTTGAAGGCAACTTTCTTGAAGTAATTTGCAAACTTAAGAAAGAATGAGAATCACAAACAATTTATGATGTGACAAGAAGCATGCATAAATCAAATTTTCTCAGTTTTTCAGAATTGTTAAATATAAATGTAATGCAAAAAAAATGTAAAGGGTACCAGTAAAATATGCCAGTCTGTTTGAGAAGGCAAAGCAATTATGGGAAGATCATTACCTCTTTGCCCCATAAGGTCAGAATGTCAGTATGTCAGAAATGTCATGTTGCTAGGCAACCAAGCATGGGATAATCGTTAGTTTCATTTTTCTGCCCAGCTGGATATCTCACAGGTCAGGGGAAAGAAGCTTGCTAAAATTGAAACAAATTCCTAATTCGAACGTGTCAAAAGTTATCCATGCTGAGTAAAGCAAGCGAGGATATACATGTACACAAATGCAAAACTATTGAAATTGGTTTCACTCTGAAAGTTTATATACAGGGGAGCGTTTCATCAACACTTGTCATCCGTCAAGTTGTCATATCTGACAACTTTGCTTGACTTTGATTGGCGGAGAAGCACTGTTACTATGGTAACTGTCGGATGAAACAGGACTTGTCTTATAGAAAGTCCAACAAGTCCTTTCACTAAATGCTTTCCTTATGTATTTTCATAATTTTCATTGATATTGGAGACACCCCCTATAAAAAAAACCCTTATATACATTGTGTTTTTGTGCCTCAGTGTACTATCCATTTGTTGACTTCCAATTTCGTAAAATAAAAAGAATGGAAAGAATATAAATCTTGACATCTTCATCCTTATCTCTTTTCTTTGGTTCTCTTATATTTTCAGGTCAGGGAGTTCTTCCGGAGATGCAGAGAAATGCTTGACAGCAGAGAACAGGCCCTTCTACAACAGCTATCTGAAGAGAGAAAAGTCATAAAGCCCCCTCTATTGACAAAGAAGAGAAAGTCGGTCAAGAACCACACACATCAGCTCAAGCTGAACCCACTGGGGTCGATAGAGGAAGGTAGCGGAAGCGATGAGAACGGGAGCAAACCCTTGAACAACAAGGAAGAAGAGAAGCAGAACGGATGCGAGGTGGAGCTGAATGCCAAAGACACTCTGAAAAGAAAACGTGGAAGAAAGCTGAAAACTGCCAGGCACGTCGACATCAAGGATGAGAATGGATATCATCCCACATCAAATATAAACAAGTTTCACTTGAGTAAAGTAGACAAGAAGGAAATGAAACAATACGAAAATGCTGTCCAAAATTTGGGATTGATCTATGTCGGGAATGCGGATCCTTCAAAAACAATCGCGGTGGCAAGGCCAGCGTTGGTGTGCGCAAAGTGCACTGCTAAAGTGAAAGCCATTGATAAGCGAGGTAAAGAATGTAAGCAAGGAGGGGACAGCTTTACTGCTAACATGCAAACCCCTGATGGAGGGTCGCTCCCATGTGAGTTCTTTGATAACGACAATGGGACCTACACTATCACCTTCAGACCAAAAGTGGCTGGGACACATGAACTGAACATTCTAGTCTCTGGACAGCCAATCAAAAGCAGCCCTTTGCAGGTAAAAGTACAGCCAGTAAGGTTACAGGCCAAGAGTTCCTTTGTTGGTGGTCCGTGCATGTTCGGGTTGGACATTCCTAACAGGTATAGGGTTCCTTTTGGGGACAAACGCGATGAGAGCGAGACGGAACGGGCCTGTCTCACTCCTGATATGATGAACATTTTTGTAAGAAATCAGGAGGGGAAACCTGTGGATTCCTCGGTCATAGGCTGTGTTTGTAATGACAGGGAAGTCTCAACCTACAATGTTCGCTTCTTGCCAGCATCACCAGGGGATTATGACATCAATGTGCTTCTGAAGACAACAGGTGATGTCATCGCTCAACAGGTTATACCAGTTCACGAAAAGGAGCAGATAGGACGCAGCGGAAGTGGTGTAGGGGAACTGCTCAACCCGACAGACCTCACCATAACTCCGCACGGGGACATCTTTGTAGCGGATACTGTGGAGAACTCTCGCATCCAGCGCTTCTCCTCAGACGGTAGATACCTCAGTCAATTCCCAGTAGACTTCCAAGAACCAGCCTTGATAGGTTCTGACTCTGCTCACATAGCAGCAGTGTTCCTAAGCTCAAAGCAAGTAGTTGTTTACACCTACGATGGCTACCCCGTCCACCAATTTGGACATGACCAGCTTACCCATCCTCACGGTATAGCTCTCAACTCCCTGGGAAACATCTACATCATTGACCTCACCCTACAATGCCTTCTAATCTTCACCAAGGTCGGCAAGCTTCTCACCCGTCTTGGACAAGAGGGTTCCCGTCCGGGAGAATTCAACCATCCCCATTTCATCGCCATCGGCTCCGATGATCACATATTCGTGAGCGAAGCCCGTAACTTCCGCATCCAGGAACTCAGCAGCATTGGCTCTTATGTCAAAGAACTCCGCTCAAAGGACAAAATGGCTGAACCCGGATCCATCGCCATAACGACTGGAGGTCATCTTCTGGTGCACGACGAGAAGAGCCAGAAGATACAGATTGTTAACTTGGATGAGAATCGATTTGCAGGGAATCTGCCTCTAGAGCTTATCCAACCAAACACTGGACGCATCGATGTCACACATGATGGTTACATAATCATCCTTGACATGTTTCATCACTGCCTTTGGCGATACCGTATACCATATGAGTCTTGATAAAAACATATTTGTTTGTAAGATAATATGTCTATATCTATTGTACATAAAAATTGTGTGGAATATACAGTGAACAACAAAGATACATTGAATTGTTTGTGCCTATAAACCAAAGTGAATGCAGTATTGTAGGTATCTTGAATTGATGTACCGTAAGTAACGGACTATAAACCGCATCCGTGTTTTAACCGCACCCCCAACTTTGGACTAAAAAAAAAAAAAAAAATCCTTCTCACATTTACATGCATATTTGAGGTACGAAGAAACAAAAACTCAGTTAAAGATTTCAAGGTATCCAAAGAGATTACCGGTATGCGGAAATCTGCTGTTCTTGATCAATTTACACACTCACTCACCTCACAGTCACAGTGTACACACACACAGCACTTCTGTTCTTACATTGCAAACTACGATACGGTACCAGCACTGCAGTACATCTTATCAAATTATGATGTGTCTTTCCCGGCATAGGAAGAAGAAACATTCACATTTCTTGCATCACAACCTCACAATCACTTTCAAAATTTGACAATATTTGCTTAAGATCGTAATAATCGCTTCCCATTACCACGGCTCATACCCCTCTAAATGACATTGCCCTGGGCGGCTACGCCCGGCCACTCGATGTGTTGTGAACTGGCAGAAGTCTTTTACAAGTTCGGGAGGTGTTACGGCGGGCTGGCTCCGACCCGTCACCGTGGATAAACCGCACCCCCGACTTTTGCTTCTATCCCGCCGAGAAAAAGGTGCGGTTAATAGACCGTTACTTACGGTACACGTATTTAGTAAAAATATATTTGGGTGTGAGTTTTACAAGTCAACATGGCAAGTTAAAATAAGCATGTAATGCATTCTTTTCAGGCAAGCTGTTGTCTGGGGTATTTAAATAATATCATGTACAGTACAATGCCAGGATTATGTACTGCTCCTCTGATAATACATACTTTTTAAGATTTATTTATTGTCATTTTTTCCCTCTGAACTTTGTTTGGAGTTTTAAAGTATCATTTTAGGTCAAGGTTTTAAGTTATTGAGAATAATCAAAGGAAAAATTGTTGTTAATTTAAAACTACAAAAAAGTATACAATTTTAAGTGTCTGTTCCTCCTAATACCTATATTTCAAATATTTTTATTAATTCAACAAAACTTGACCAAAAGGGCCCATCTTTGCGACTATCTGAAAGTATTTGATCAAATAATGTGAAAATGTGCCATGTGCTTTATTTTTATCTAAAATAAATGGGTGAGTGGAAGTGTTTGTTCTGAATATGTTTTGAAAGTAGTAAAGGTGTCAGTGCTCTGCAAGTGTTAAATGTTCATGCTGCACAGAAGTGTTCCTTGTAGAATGCTTTAAAAAAAAAAGAAGACAGGAACAATTGCCAAAATGTGATCTACGTATGATTAACGTTGCTAGATTTCCTTTAACCCTGAAGCCGTGAATCAACCCCCCCCCCCTTGACATTTTCCACGACCAGTCTGCTGACTTATTACTTTGAAGTCTCGCGCATCTTTTGAGACCACATTTACGATGCCCGGGTATAAGTTGAAAAATTATGCAGCATTACATACAAGTATGTCTGTCAGACCCAAAATTGCTCCAAAACATGATTTTTGTGTACGAAGTCAAATGTAAATTGAGTTTTCTCATCTTATTCATAAAGATATGATTATTCTTACTGACATCAGCCGAAATTAAATGATTGTAGCATAATAACGCTTCAAAAAGGTTCTGCTATAATAAAACAAAGAAATACATAAGAATTTCATAAAACAATGAAATACATAAAAAAATCATTTTCAAACGAGAATTCTTAGTAATTGTATATAGAATATTAACACCAAAAATAAGCATTCTACTAGCTTTTTTGTGTGAATTAGAGAAAGAAGTATGATTTACACATAAATTAGCACAATTCATAATAAAAAAATCTTATTATTTCAGAAAATTCACCATACAGCCTTGTAGATCATATCCCACACTATTATCATGGCAATTTTCATGGCATTCGCGCGATCGGAGGCCGAGATCTCGAGGGGGAGCAGGATCGATTCAAACCCCCTACCAGCCCTACATGTTTTTTTTTCTCATCTTGTTGATCATTGGTTGGAAGAGAAATTGAAAGTATTGCCCTATACAAACATTGTCAGCTAATGTACATGTATGTGTCGTAACAACGTTTAATGAGCCTGTGAATGTCCGACATTTGAAAATGGATTAAATTATCAGAAGAGAGAAAAAAAACCTGTTTTATGTGAATTTTCTTTTAACTCTTACTCTGCCAGGCCCAATACCCCTCTACTGCCAGGGATATTCGAGGGAATCCTAAATTGACCGAAATGTGAGCAGCGACTGATTTTAAAACGGTCATAATTCTTTACCCGTACGTTGTATAATAAAACCTTCTACACATGAAATGATGCATGGTTCATGGGCTTTATGGTCGTGTTATTACCTTTCATATTCGCGTTTGGAAAAATTGAGAAAAGATGTAATATTTTACATCATTTTTTTAAATAAGTAAAACCTAGAAAATTATGATTTCATGAACATTTCAAAGAGTAAATAACCTGATGACTTGTAGGGTATCAGGACAACTACCCCCTGGACAATCACCCCCCGGACAACTACCCCCCGGACAATTACCCCCCTAGGACAATTACCCCCCGGACAATTACCCCCCGGACAATTACCCCCTGAGGACAACTACCCCCCGAGGACAATTACCCCCCGGACAATTACCCCCAGGACAACTACCCCCGGACAACTACCCCCCGGACAATTACCCCCCGGACAACTACCCCCCGGACAATTACCCCCCGGACAACTACCCCCCGGACAATTACCCCCGGACAACTACCCCCCGGACAACTACCCCCCGGACAATTACCCCCCCGGACAACTACCCCCCGTACAACTACCCCCCGGACAACTACCCCCCGGACAACTACCCCCCGGACAATTACCCCCCGGACAACTACCCCCCGGACAATTACCCCCTATATAGACAAAGGGAGTGCACAGAGTCATACGTCGGCCGTACGTTTGACGTAAGAAGTACTCAAGGCATTCTCGAGTATCTTGGAATCAAACGTACGCCGTAGGAAAGCTGTAAAATTGAGCTCCATCCATAGGCGGATCCAGGGGGGGCGAGGGGCCCGCCCCCCCCCCCTATCGGCAGAGCAAAACAAATGAAGAAAAAAGGGGGAAAGAAAGAGAAAAGAAAAAGAAGGGGAAAGAAAGGAGGAAAAATAAGAGTTAAAATAAGAAGGAGACGAGTGAAAAAAAAAAAGGTCAGGGGATGACTTGGATAATGATAAAAAAATATATTTCATGTCACTATATTAATTTTTTCGCTCGCGCTTCGGGCTCGCATAGCCTGTTCGATGAGATACACATCTTGCTAAATAGGCTGATATGTAGCTTAAAATGTCAAGTTTTGAAGTCGATTTTACAAAGCATATTTCAGCTCGGACATTATTCATAATTTTGTTTGATTTACAAACTGATTTTTAAGTGCTCTGTTAAATGTCCGTTTTATGGTGTGAATATAACTTGCAGCTTGCGCTATGCGCTCGCATTATTTGATTTGCCAAATTATATAACAAACTACTTAAAACCCCCCTTTTATGACAGTTTACCAAAAATTTCGTCTTACGATTTGCGCTCGCATTTTTGTTAAAAATGTATCAACTCACATATCCTATTCATGATTACAAAAGTGCTTAAAATATCCAGTTTTCAGGCCTCAGTGCCAACACATTTTACTCACTCATTTAGGCTTATTACATTAATAAATATGATAATAAAATTTTCATGAATTCTTAATGACTAAATTGTCCCTTTTCAGAAAAGAATATCGACAATATCACAGTTTCATATGTTTCATATCGCGCTCAGGAAGAGGAATAAGAAAGTTGTCATCATTTTCATATGATGACAAAATGTCCTTAGACCTAGAATGTCCAGGTCCTAGGTCAAAATAATAATGAAGATATCAGCTCGCGCTTCACACTCGCATCATTTATTAAGTGCTTTCCACATCCACTTCACAATTTCCATACACAATGCTTTAGATAGTGCTCAAATTCACCATTTTCATACCGGAATATCAAGTATTTTCCGCTCGCGCTTCGCGCTCGCATTGCTTTTTCGATGAGATTAATATCATGCTCAATATAGGCTGATATGGAGCTTAAAATATCAAGTTTCGAAGTCAATATACAAAACATATTTCATCTCGGATATCGAGCTTTCATTATTTTTTTATTTACAAATTGATTTTTCAAGTGCTCTGTAAAATGTCCGTTTTATGGTCTAAATATTAATATTTTCAGCTCACGGTGCTCGGTCGCATTATTTGATTTGCATAGGCCTACTTCTTTATAAATTCTTACAAACCGTCCTTAAAATGCACCTTAAACGAATTGTATACTATCATGATTGCCAATTTGTATAGAAAAAACACTGTATTTGATTATGTCATATTGTTTACAATTTAGTAAATTTGGTACTTAATTTCCTTCTTTAATGTTCAATTGCTTTCACCCAAGAATAATACACACAAACACACCTTGTAATTTACAATGTGTTCTTGTGTGTATTATCTTTGCATAAAGTTTTTTAGCTAACTGTATTAAGTTATAAAGCCACATCTTAATCTGGAATGTGCACCAATTGTTTCATAATTCTTAGCTTCTTGTTAGTTGAACTGTTAAAAAAACAGATTTATAGGTCTACTTGACAGTGTTAGTGTTCATAGTTGCGTTATCGACTTTCAATTTGTCTACCTATTAAGGTGTTTTTTTTACGTTTTATCTATTTGCCTGATTTCTTACCTGAAATTAAACCCAAAATAAATATTTAATAAAATCAGATCAGTTGGAATCAGGGATATTCAGCATATGTGATTATTATGACTAATCGTGTTCAATTGTTCTATGAAAACTTAGAATGAGGGCCAGTTTACAAATTTTCTGATGTATATATGCATAGCCAAACGGGAGGTTTCGGGTGCAAGCCCCCCCCCCCATTTTTCATGATGCAGAAGGCGCCGCTAAACAAAAACAAAAAAGGAAAAAAGAAGAAAGTGAGAAAACAGGAGAAAAAGCAATATAAAAGAGAAAGAAAAAGTTATTAAAGTAAGATAAAGTAGAAAATATTTCGGAAACCTGTGCCACCAACCAAAACTTACAATGGGTCCCGCCTTATTCTAACATTGATGCTGGAGAGAAGGGGGGATTTTCTGAAGGTAATTTTCCGGGGGGTAACTGTCCGGGGGGTAGTTGTCCGGGGGGTAGTTGTCCGGGGGGTAATTGTCCGGGGGGTAGTTGTCCGGGGGGTAGTTGTCCGGGGGGTAATTGTCCGGGGGGTAGTTGTCCGGGGGGTAATTGTCCGGGGGGTAATTGTCCGGGGGGTAATTGTCCTCGGGGGGTAGTTGTCCTCGGGAGGTAATTGTCCGGGGGGTAATTGTCCGGGGGGTAATTGTCCTCGGGGGGTAATTGTCCGGGGGGTAGTTGTCCGGGGGGGTGATTGTCCAGGGGGTAGTTGTCCTAGAACCGACTTGTAGAGATACCAAGAAATTAAGAAGATAAAATGAAAGTTCAATGTTTACCCTTTCAAATGACGTATCTATTGATGAAATTGAACAAACAGAAATAACGAAAAATAATGCTCTTTTGAATGAAATACTATTTTGCTATTCAAGTTATTTCCTCTGAAGTACGAGAAAGCGACCTGTTCCAAAAAAGGGCATTGTCGCCGATCAAGTGACCAATCACAGCACAGCTGCGATCCCCACGCAAACACACACAATAATATATAAGAGCCATGTATCTTCAAAGTGCGGCCAACCGTACTCTTTCATTCGTGTAGTCTTCAAAATAAGACTCTGTAATATTTTTTATTCGTAGTGTAACAAACAAAGTTATTGCCAGTCAGAAGGAGACAAAATATAAAAGAACTAAAGATGATATATTGAAATATAGATAAAGAGGGGTCGGACAGATTCAATACTTTCAAGTTTGGGGTATAAAATCCCACAAAATAATATGGGCGTTCTTGGCAAAGTGCACAGAAGTAAGAAAAACAAGTTTATTTTTCGTGAATCAAAGAAGAGGGAATGCAAATCAGTTACAAACAAAAAAATCAATACAAATTTTCAAAAAGAAAATAGGCCTATTTTTTCTGTATTACTGGTCTGACCAAAGTAGCCACCTGTTAACATTCTACGTGACTACATTCTTTTGTTCATGCCACCAAGTCATGAACAATAGATGCCCAGACTCTCTTTCATGAGGAATCTCTAATCCGCGCTCCCTCCTGACCTATTATCTAGGAGAGTAATTTAGCACAGGATGTTCATAGAAATCGGGGCTTACGCGCGTCTTTTGATTTGACTTTTGAATACTTTCAAAGGTTCCGGTATTGATTTCTTATGAGTGACCCAGGTAAAGAGAAAACAATTTGCCCCCCTACAGAAAACTCCTGCATCCGCCCAGGGCCTCCCCAGCTCGTAGCACTATCCGTGGTAAAAGAAATAATTTGTTCAGATAACATAGTGTACAATAATATGCGTGGTATAAAGAAACGTAATATTCAACCCGTTATCATCGTTATCATTTTCATTTCTACTCTCTAAAGTCGTTTTAAAATCCCCTTGATAGTGACGTCAATGATGCAGCAACTAACAGGTCGGTATGATCGGTTTTGTTAATGTATCCCTTTCTTTCTTTTCCTCAAAACATCCGATATTACTGTATATACTCCGTTTACTTTTTCTCTGACCGATGGTTTGATTTAGCAAAGGAAAAACATCCACCTTGAAAAAAAAAATCTTGAGACGAATAAAGCTGATGATTCTGATGGCAATAACATTAATAATAAGAAGGTGAAGGAGAAGAATAATGATAATAATAATAACAATAATGATAATAATGATTACGATAATAGTAATACTAATAATGATAATAATGATAACAATAATAAATGAATAAATAAATAATGACTGTGATGATTGCAGTGCGATGAGAGTTGGAAATGACAGCCTTCTTCACTCATATATTTATAACGAGAACAATTTTGTGAGAATGGTAATAAAACAAAGTATAAGACCTTTTCCCCCACCCCCCCCCCCCCTCCCCCCAAAAAATCTCCCCGAAACCGTGCACATTTGCAGGCAGAAAAAGGCCTTGACACAAGAATACTACCATACCGGCCTGCAAAAGAACCGATCGATAGCTCATGAATATTCATAAAACAATAGCGAATGGGCGAGTAGCGTTGGGTGAGAGACATCGTACCGCTCTGTCATTGGTCAATTCTGAGCTGAATGCCTTCGCACACTCGCCTTTGCTCTGCCCATAGAAGTACGTGTATTGCTACACACAACCTTTATATCACACGTGTCTATAGGGGAAATTTTGACTCAGATCGCGGCAATATCCGAAATCAACTCTTCAAAATAATGATGCAAAAATGCCATTTTACTCAAAAAATGTCTATGTAAACAACTATTTTTTATATAACAAAATCAATTGTGAATTCCTTGCCAATATAACAACATAAAAAACACAGAATATGGTGTTGATTTTCTGGTTGTAAAATTGGTTAAACAAAAAAAAGTTACTTGGGCAACTATAGCTGCCAGTGGCACTAGAGGGCTATGGGCAACTATAGCTGCCAATGGCTCTTAAAGAGTTAAGTAGTGAGTGTATCTCTCAGTTAAAGGGATCGTTTAACTTTGTGAGCAGCTGATTTAAAAAATTCTCAAACTGAGACAAAACATGTGTATGAGTGCATGTATTTGTCCTCAAAAACCCTGAAACAAATCACAATATAGAATGAAAAACTCTTATTTAGATACAAGTAGCAATTTATTAGCTTGATTTTGAGAACCGTCTAGTAGACAGGTTAAGCTTATGACCAGTTTACTCCAATTCAAAAAGTCCGTTGGCTATTTTGACTGCCTTCTGTTGTGTGTATCTCCTATTTACACACACACGCTATTAGCTGCACTGAACATTCAGTGTATACCTAGTACACACTGTATGTAGGCCATGCTGTGTTCATCTAGAGTTCGTGTGTTGTGGTGCACAGGTTCACTGTATACACATAGTCATTGAAACCAACTCCCAATTATTTTCAAACTTTGGTTTACATCTTTAAGGTTTTAAAATTGATCCTGTGGATATAATACTTTGAAACTTTTGGGATGGTATGTTTACACTATAAGCCTAATGTTCAGCCCATTTTCAAGAACCAAAAGGATAATTTTTTAAATAAGAACAAAGTGAAATGATCACTTTAATGCATGTATCATTAAACTTTATGTAGCTATTCAAATTTTTTGAAAAACTTTGAATTCAACTGAAATATATGCCTGTGTATGTCAAGAAACAGACAAAAATAAAATAGTTTAACAGGGTTAATGGCTTATATAGTAGGGTAATTATACCATAATAAGTTTGGGCAAATATTGCTCAAAAGAGGGCGTCATTGCAATATAGCATTTGAGGTAAATGGATCATGCCAAGTGGTTGGACATTGCACACTACAAATACTTGCATTTAATTTTAAAGGAAAATGAAAGGATAGATTTATTATCTGGTCATAAACTGATTACATTTCACTAATTAAAATAAAATTAAAATGAGGCAGAACGGTTTCCTATTTCCCATGATATGCCAAGTCAAAGTTATCAATATTTTGATATTCGAAAGACCCGTGGAGATCGCAATTTTGCTCATACTCCCTACATGTATATTTCCATGGAGGGTTGACGTCAGCGACGAACAACTCGGTGTTCGACCCATGGTCCGACCCCTGCGCTCGCCTGTGATTGCTAGCGTAAAATACATGGGCGTATCAGCCAGGCGTATGGCTGCCGAAATTGGTCAGAAAGGGGCACAAAATGCAGCTTTTACCAAATTCCCGATCCGCAGAAGAGGCCAGAAATCTCTAAAAAATGGGTGGCTGGACTAAAGGTGGAGAAATACACCAAGCCTTCCTCCAAATTAACGAGGAATGATGTTGTTCGTAGCGAGCATTTTACCGATATCTTCGGCCGAGTATTGGGGCACAAAGTCGTAAGCTCTCTGGCCTTCTAAGTTCTATTTCAATACAAACGTCCGCGATAAGTTTTGTTTTACTTAGTATCGACGGTAACAAATAATAAACAACGTTAGATATATTGAAACATAGCACAATTAACAATTTCACTATATTCAAACGGGATAGACAACCAAACTACCAACATAACACGATCACTCGGTTCAGGGGCCGGCGGCCGCGGACGGCTGTACTGTCTGTACGTACAAATTTAGCTTTGTCAAATTTGCCATTTTGGATATCGTAAATAAATGTGTAAACATTTTCATCAAAACTCATCAATTTGTGTTTTTAAACCATAAATAAATTTACGAGCTTTTTAATAATATTTTCAAGTGTTTTATGAGTATATTTTATTTATTTCTTGTAAAAAAAGTATCTATATTATGCAAACTTGGGGGTGGTTTCAGCCCGTGTATAGCTGCACATGGAAGTTAGTACCGAGAGCAGAACTTTGTTCGTCGCTGACGTCACAATTTTGAACGAACCCCACAACTATGGCGATCTCCATTCAGAGACTTCGAACCTGAAGAAGCCTAATTTTGAAAAGGTGGTACATGTACTCCACTCTGGGATATCGGATTTGGGTATAAGTGGATTCATTTTCATTATCATTTACTTATCAATGATATTATGTGGTATTACATTTTGGGTTTCATTCTCCTTTAATATGTAAAGATAAACTAGTAAGTTTTCAAATGGGACTAATAAATCTGCATTTTTTTTTTTTTGGGGGGGGGGGCAGAAAAGACAATCCATGGCTTTGGAATCATTTTTTTTTGGGGGGGGATAGCAGGAAAAGAATGAGTAAACAGAAATGTCAAAACTTACAGGTGCTGGCCCTGTTATACACTACTCAAAAAAAGTTAAGGACCACTTTTTAAGGTGTGTATACAATTTTCAAACCGGGTGTTGTATTTCTAGAAATACCCGAATATGGCTGTCTTGAATCTCCTCAAACACCCTGTAACAATTTCACACATGGGTGGTTTCAGTTGTTGCATGATGTCTCTCGCATTATTGCATATCCTGAAAAGTGGGCCCATTGTGAAGTGGTACAAATGTGGATTCAAATGCATTTTCTGTCTTTAGTCTCTACAATCAACAAATTGCTGACAACAGCAATGCCAAGATACAGCTGTCCAGGATGCCATCAAACACAATGAAATCAATTTCACACATGCAGTTATTTCATGTCTCTTGCATCATTGCAATGTGCCCGTACAAAAGTGGCTTCCAAAGCATTTTCTGTCTTTAGTCTCTACAATCAACAACTTGCTGACAATAGCAATGCCAAGACACCACCTAAGTGAAACAGATGTAGCCAGAGACCTAGGGATGCTGGAAGCTGGCCTCAGTCAGCGAAGAGTAGCCAGAATGATGGGCGTGTCACACAGTGTCATTAGCAGAGCAAATCAAAGACACCGAGAGACAGGGCTATACTCCGAGAGACCCCGCAGTGGCCGACCAGTTTCGACAACCCCTAGAGATGATCGCTACTTGACGAATCTCAGCCTCCGCAACCGCTTTCACAGTGCACGCCGCCTCAACAATGACTTCGCTGCAGCAACTGGAGTGATTGTTTCCACTCAAACAATCCGTAACCGACTTCACAGAGCCAATATGCATGCCAGACGGCCAGCTCAGTGTGTCCCACTCACCCCTGCTCACAGAAGAATCCGTCTCAACTGGGCCCGGGAGCATGTCAGATGGACCAGACAGCAATGGCGTAGAGTTCTGTTCACAGATGAGAGCAGATTTTCCCTTGACCACAATGATGGACGTTCGAGAGTCTGCAGGCGACCAGGAGAGAGATTTGCAGACCCCTGTATTGCAGAACATGACCATTATGGGGGAGGCAGCGTCATGGTGTGGGGAGGCATCACCTACGCCAACCGTACTCGTCTCTACGTGGTCCCAGGGGGAGCAATGACAGGAGTGAGGTACAGGGATGAGGTCCTTGAACCTATAGTGGTGCCATTTGCAGAAAATGTGGGACAAAACATCCTTTTCATGGATGACAATGCCCGTGCCCACCGAGCTAGGGTGGTGACCGAGTTCCTTGAGGGCCAGGGGATTGAGCGTATGGAGTGGCCAGCGAGGTCCCCGGACTTAAACCCGATAGAGCACGTCTGGGACATGATGGGGAGGAGTCTCGACCAGCTCGAAGCCCATCCACTTGGACTGCAGCAGCTGGGTGTGGCTCTGGAGGCTGCATGGGATGCACTGGACGTCAGAGACATCAATCGCCTCATCAGCTCCATGAGACAGCGCTGTGAAGCCGTTATTGCTGCAGGAGGTGGTTACACTCGTTACTGAACTGCCTGAAAGACACTCAGACATTCGTTTTTACCACTTCATGTCGGTAGCTGATACCCCTCGGGGCCCACTTTTCAGGATGTGCAGTGATGCGAGAGACATTGTGCAACAACTGAAACCAACCATGCGTGAAATTGATTACAGCGTGTTTAAGGACATTTAGGACAGTTGTACTGAGGTATTTCCAGAAATAAAACACCTTGTATAAAATCTTTATGTACGTTTTAAAAAGTGGTCCTTAACTTTTTTTGAGTAGTGTAATAGAAGCATGCTAAAGTTAATAAGACTATTTTTCAAGAGAAAAATATTCTTGCCAGTCATAGGGCTTCTCCAACTTTATTATAAAGAGAAAAGCCTTCCATGGGCAGAGCCTACAGATTTTTATCTTCACTGGCAACAATTACCTTTTAAGCAATAGACATGAGTCAATCTTCAATTTATTGTTCAGCTTACTAAACATACACATATATTTAGAAAAAAAAGAAGATCTATGAGACAAGGGAGGGGAATGTCAACATGCAACCCATACTTCTGTCATCTGCCCGCGGTTCGGACTCAAACCCACAATCTTTGGTTCAAAGGCTTTACAGACAGAGCCAAAAATGAAACTTTATTAGACCATTTCTTGCTTCTTTTGTCGTTTGCATAAGTGATACATGGGCGGGACAGGTGATTTTGCCCTTATCACACCCAAATCGCGCTTAAAATTCCCCATATCAAAATGCTTGTCCCGGACAACTGCCCTTTTTAAAAGTGGCCCTGGATCTCCTACAAACAATACTCAAGAAGATTAGAAAATTTATTTTCAACGTACATGTACAGCAGATTAAAGAGACTTACAGCATAAATGCTTGTCGCACAACAAATAGGCCTTGAAATGAATAGTCCCCCCCAAAACATCAGTTATCCCCACAACGCCAAAAAAATAGCCCTTAAAATAAATATTTCCTACCATGTTCTTACCCCTAATCACCACAATCAGTCTTGTTCCGGGAGGGAGGGGGGGGGGTGTTTCACCAAGATTTAAGCTGGTAGAGCGGGGGTTTCGGATTCAGGTGACCCAGGCTCGATTCCCACTTGTTGCGCTACTGCCCTTTGGGAAGGCATTAATCCTCATTACTAGGTCCCTCGGAGAGGACCTTAAGCCGTCAGTCCTCTGGTTGCTTGCTTGCAGGCATTCAATAGCAATCAGGTAAAAAATCACCACCAGTTAAAATTTAGTTGCGTGTGGTATATAACGCATGATGGCATTGGTCAGATGATGCGCACGGGCTGCACACTACCACGTATCGATCAATCAGATTCCTTGTTAAATAACATGTATGTGTTGGCGTTTAAGCACGATTCTTAAGTCACACTTCTCTCTGTGAAACAGCCCTCGGAGAGTAAACAGATGAAAACAAGGTTCTAAGTGTACTTACAGCTTGTCCTGATGACGGATCTATAAAGTCAGCCCAGTAACCAGCATCTCTAAGGATCTTACAAATCTCCTTAGCACTCATCACAAACTAGGAAAAAAAAACCGCACAAATAACAAACAATTAGAAGAGAGACTTTATAAGGAGGGGTGTTAACCACGGTAAATTGCCAATTCATCCACTGCCAACTCGTCCACTCACCACATGGTCTACCTTCATTTTAATAGTCTAATGCCACTCCGTCCATCGACATTTCGTCTAACAACCATTTGGTCCAATCATCACTTCGTCTAATCACCATTTCTTCTATTACCATTTCGTCTGATAACCGGTTGGTCTAATACCCATTTTCTTTTCATTCATTTTGCACAATTGACACTTAAGTTTGATTAGACCAAATGGTATATGGCTATTGGACCAACTGGTTATTAGACATAATGGCATTAGAATAAATGAAAGTAGACCATGTGGTGAGTGGACGAACTGATGATAGACCAAATGATAGTAGACGAGTTGGCAATTGGACACAAAATGGCATTGGATGA
This sequence comes from Lytechinus pictus, assembly GCF_037042905.1. NCBI lineage: Eukaryota > Metazoa > Echinodermata > Echinoidea > Temnopleuroida > Toxopneustidae > Lytechinus > Lytechinus pictus. Next base: position 10,754,334 of record NC_087257.1, read on the forward strand.
ATTGGAAATAAACAGTTAACCACCAGTGCAATCTTGCATATGTGACCAGCCAACCCCAAAAATAACAATAAGTCGTCAAAAATGAATATTGAGAATGAGATTTGCATTGAACTTGAAAAAAAAAAACTTCATATTCTTAAAACTGATATATAACATGTGGAAACTGATCAAAAGTAACCCTCACAATTACTTGAATGAATGCTGAGGATTTTTAGCGACACGCTTCAAAAAATAAGGAGAAAACGTATGAAGATTCATTCTTTCATTCTTTCATTCATTCATTCATTCATTCATCCATCCATCCATCCATCCATCCATCCATTCTTTCATTCATTCATTTATCCATTCATCCTTTCATTCATTCATTCATTCATCATTGACTGGCTGATTGATTGATTGACTGATTCATTCATTCATTTATCTATTCATTTATTTACTTATCTACTCATTTATTATTTATTTTTATTAATTATTTATCTTTATTCATTGGTGGTTGATATTGGCCTTTAAACTGCCCCTCAACTATCTGAAATGATGCATAACGGGAAGTATCACTTGTACTCTTTTAAAGTGCTCACATGTTCTAGAAGTTCCTCTCTCTCTTCCTCCACGTCCGATGACCAAGTTGACATGTCGTGCTGTGTTCTTTGACACATGGTGACTACTGTTAAACTGGCATCTGATCCTATATCGCTGCTTGGGAATAACTCATAGAACCCTACAGAAATCAAAGCAAGAAAATCACGATAGATGTTTAAATTGTCATACTATCCAAATCATTGAAATTGACCTATTTTTAAATATACATTTTAAAGGACACATGAATCAGCAGTCTTAATTAATAGGCCCACTTCAAGTCGTCAACTACTCATATCTGGCCAGGTTCAATACCCATAATGCAACATTCTAAGCAGTGTGTAGGCCCACTTGAGTGATAAGAGTTACTGCTCAATACATTCATATGCAATGATGGTGGTGGTGATTGATGATGATAATTATGGTGGTCGTGGTGGAGGGGATGGTGGTTGATGGTGGTGGTGGTGATGATTGCGATGATGGTGATAATGATGATTGATGATGATACAGTGATGGTAGTTGATGATCAATAATGATGATGATGATGATGGTGATGATAATGATGATGATGGTGATGGTGGTGATGATGATGGTGATGATAATTGATGATGATTCAGTGATGGTTGTTGATGATGATGAATAATGATGATGACGATGATACTGATGGTGGTCGTGGTGGAGGGGATGGTGGTGGTGGTGATGATCGCGATGATGAGGAGGATGATACTGATGGTGGTCGTGGTGGAGGGGATGGTGGTTGATGGTGGTGATGATCGCGATGATGAGGATGATGATGATGATGACGATGATACTGATGGTGGAGGGGATGGTGATGATCGCGATGATGAGGATGATGATGATGACGATGATACTGATGGTGGTCATGGTGGAGGGGATGGTGGTTGATGGTGGTGGTGGTGATGATGACGATGATACTGATGGTGGTCATGGTGGAGGGGATGGTGGTTGATGGTGGTGGTGGTGATGACCGCGATGATGAGGATGATGATGAGGATGATGATAATGATGGTGGTCGTGGTGGAGGGGATGGTGGTTGATGGTGGTGATGATCGCGATGATGAAGATGAGGATGATGATGATGATAATTATGGTGGTCGTGGTGGAAGGGATGGTGGTGGTGGTGGTGATGATCGCGATGATGAGGATGATGGTGATGATGATGATGATGATGATGATGATTTAGGTGGTGGTTGTTGATAATGATGATGATGATGATGGTGATGATGATTGATGATGATGGTGATGATAATGATCATGATTGATGATGATTCGGTGATGGTTGTTGATGATGAATAATGATGATGATAATGATGATAATGATGATGATGATGATGATTTAGGTGGTGATTGTTGATGATAATGATAATGATGATGATTGATGTTGATACAGTTGTGGTTGTTGATGATGATGATGATGATGTTGTGTTGATGGTGGCATAAGGGATGCTAGTTTATAGTGGTGGTGGTGATGATTGCGATGATGATGATAAGAGTGAAGACTATTAAGATGATGCTGGTTGAGATGAAGAAGATGAAAATGGTGATGATGATAATGGTAATGATAATGAAGAAGATGTGGAAATCGGATGTAAAAAGAATATCATGTCTTTTTTTTTTGCTTATTTCTACAAAACAGTTATTTGCACAACACAAGTGATATGCAAACAAGAAGGTCACATACTCGCTATTTCTTTGTTCATTTTTTGAAATATGGAATATTTAATCTTTTTGTAGATTTCACTATTAGGTAGCTCTTTCTTTTTAAATTCATATAATCAAATACAAAAGAAATAGTGAGTGAATTAATGACGTCTGTGATCAGATTGTGCATGTAACTGTTTTGTGAAATAAACTAAAGCAAAAGTTAAAAATATCATAACTTTCTTTAATATTTACATGTACTTCCAACTTTGATGAAATTCTCAGAGTTATGATTCTTTGTTTTTTTTCTGTTTTTTCAAAAATACAATTTTTTGTGGTGGAGTTGCCCTCCAAAGTCAAATATCAATCTTCCAAAAATACTTTTTTAATTTTCTGAAGCCACTTCAAAAAAATACATTTCAATTTTCTGAAGCCATTCAACATACATCTTTTTACATATTTTGTAGTGATTAAAATAATTTCAAATCAACTATGGCTTCCCTTTTAATTAAACTCTAATTAATTGAAAAATAGTTTCAAGGCAAGAAAAACAAGAGATAAAAACAAGATATTACGAATGCTAAATACAAATTTTCATTACTCAAGCAGTATTTATAGCCTAAAGGCCTTGTACATGTATACTCTACAGTGCTGTTCACAAAGTATATCCTTACCCTGGCAGCAAAAAATCTGCTGCCAATATTAACGCTGAAGCATTCAAGGAAAAACCACTATCAAGCACCTAGTCACCTGTGTTGAGTGCAGCACATTGTAGATAAATATATCTCCCTGATCATATTCAACACCCAAAGTAGGATTCAAACCTATAACTTTCCGATTAAAAGACGAGTTAAAACCACTAAACCATAATAGGCAATGATCGGACAGATTATGCAGTATTCATGTCCTTTGAAAAGGCGTTTATCTACACTTGCCACTCTCCACCCAGGTGTAGTAAATGGGTACAGGGTAGGAAGAAATTCCTTGAATGCTCAAGCGCCAGATAAGAGTAGCCGGGGTAATAGTATGCAGTCCTTAGAAACATTGTATTATAAAGCGCTATATAAATGTTGCATATTATCATGGCTGCTGGTCCATTATGATCTCCTGTGCAAACCCTTCACTCGAGTTCAGTGGTCTGAAAATATGCAGCCTACATGTATATACATGTAGGTCACTGCCAATGCCTTTGTCACAGAAGGTGCCTGTCGCAAGTTGTATTTGTACTAGTCTTATGAGAAGACCGACTTGTTGATATACGTTTCAATCAGGGTCTGTGGGGTCAGACTACTATTGAACCCCTGTTTAATATGCTTCATTAATAAACTATCAGACACGTGATTCAGCATCACGTGTGTCAACCTCAAATGCAGTACAATTTCCCGACTGATAAAGCTTATATTTTCCCTGCCCTTTCGATATTCATTCCTGCTGAACCCTAAATGCCAAGGATATCAAAAAGTCATGGTTGTTTTTATATTGTATTTTTTTCTCCCAATTACTGTACGTACAGTATGGCTGAAAAATATTTGAATCAAATGTGTTTTTTTTTAGGAATGTGTGTTTGTTTGTCTATTTGCCTTTATTTCTGCATTCATAAAATAAAATACATGAATGAAATACAAGGAAGGAAATTACATGGGGGGCCCCAAGGAGGATTTTGCCCCCTAAATGCTCAAAAGAGCCCTGGAATATTCCTATTCACTGCAATGTTAAAGCTTGTTCAATGTTGCCAATTTATGCATTAGGTTGTGAAAACTAGCCCCCCAAATAATAATAATAATCAGTAATGAAAATAATAAAAATAATAATAATAACGATAATAATACATGTAAATGAATAAATTAAATAATAAATACATTAATAAATAATAAATAATAAATAAAAAAAATAAAAAAAGTCAACTAAACTATTACATTTTCAGCTTCCCATTATTTTGGTAAGGAGTTAGACCATGTAGTCTGGTCTGTTAGCGGAATTATGTGGACACGGTGGACAAAAGCATGATTTTTTCTCCAGACCTTTGTTTATGTATGAGAATTAAAAATGGGGTATGCTCCAAAAAATCTGGCTGCAGGAACAGTGAAAAAATGGGTGAAAATGTCAGAATTTATGAGTTTAGATTGGTCTGATATATAGACTAGCGCTAGTGCAAAACTCGATAGCAGTGCATTATTTTGCATTGGTTTAGTTCTTGAATTCAGACCCTTTTTGAACAGATATTCTGTTTGTCCTCGCATCTCAATGCACTAAATATCTGAATGCAGATGCTAAACAAGCCGAAGGGTGGTGATGGAGGGGGTTGAATGTTGGTGTGTATGTACATATTTTGGTCTTGGGGTAAAGATGTGCAAGACACATTTTTTTGCATGTGTTGGAAATTGTGTTGCCATGGTAACAGTGTATTATGGCAAAAATAAGGTACAAATCTTGCAGTTAGAACTACTTCCTCTGTTGTCACCCGATTCTCATGAAATTTGGCACACACATTGGTCTTGAGGTGAAGATGTCTAAGACACATTTTGTGTGTCTTTCAAAAATCTTGTTACCATGGTAACAACATATTATTTGGTGAAAATTGGGGAAAAAATTACAATTCAAACTGCTTCATCAGTTTTAAATCAATTCTCATGAAATTTGACACACACATTGGTATTAGAGTAAAGATGTACAAGGCACTTTTTGTATGTGTTTCATAAATTGTGTTGCCATGGTAACAACATATTATATGGCAAAATTTAGGTAAAAACCTTGCAATTTGAACAACTTCGTCAGTTTTTAACCATTTCTCATGAAATTTGGCTCATACATTTGCTTTGAGGTAAAGATGTGCAAGAACCATTTTATGTGTGCATTTGTCAGAGTATATTGCCATGGTAACCACATATGATAGCCAGAAATGCAGGAAAACTCATTGTGGATCAAACAACTTCCCCTTTTTTTAGTCAGTGCTCATAAAAGTTGGAAGAAATATTCATCTTTGGGTAAAGATTCATATTAAATTCTAAACTGCATTAAAATATATGAGTGTGGGGGTATTAATCACCTTCAGTAATATTTCTAGGTTTTGGGGGAGGAGCGGGATTGGTCCTTAAAATCTGACCTCAAAATAAAGGTTAAAGGCGGTGTCCATTAACACTCTTGAAATAAGCATCCCCTCAAGGGCATAGGCTGGGGGTACACTGGGTGAATGTGAAACCTTCCGCTCTGGCAAAGGAGTTCCAACACTGGCAAGCAAAACAAAATGTGTACCCCTTCTACTTTCAACGGCTGATTTTCCAAACCTTAGTTCCACCTTCCCAAGATGTGCACCCCTCCCCATACCACTTCTATCTCCCTATGCTCAACCAGTCTACGCCTTTGCCCCTTAGGGGTCTTTGTATTTTAAAGCGAGACATTACTCCCTTTTTTTTGGGGGGGGGGTCTTTAGAAAATGACCTCATAAAAGTAAAAGTTAAAGGATTATGACTAAGAATTTAACCCCCCCCCCCGCAAACAAATGGGGCTGATATATTTTTTGAGCAGAAAAATGCCCCCCCCCCCCCATTAAAAGGTAAGAAGATTCATTTGCACTTCAGAGTTCAGACCATTCATTTGATGTTTAATGCATTCTGCTTTGTTAAAACATTGTTTACAGTAGCCAATTAATCATTGTTTATTTATATTCTCATACTCAGTCTTTTATTCATATTCCATTCCTACTCTTTCTTTTTAACTATATCACATCACTCTTGATTTTGAGCTTCACCATACCATCTTATGTTTCATCTCTCCTTTTTTTACCCTCTCTTCTCTCCAAGTATATTTTTTCTGACATATTATAAAGTGAACCTTTAATCATGCAACTAATTATAGAAATATATATATATATATACAAAAATCTCTGCACTTGTTTTAGAAATTCACTTGCAAATCCATGACTCAATAGCATACCATATCAAAAATATGCATATGTGCACAATAATTTTTTGCCTTCAATTTTATTTCATTTAATTTTTTCAGTATAATTGTCAAAAAATGAATATTATGTTTCAGTAGCAAAATTGTTGGATGCAAGATCTGACTGTCACAAAAAATGCAAATAATTTTGCATTGGAGTAAGGACGAACGTATTCACTGTTCATTGAGCAAATGATGACTTTTATTTCTCTACATATATTCTAGTCATATCCCTTTCAGATGGTGGTAACTGCAGGAATGGGAAAACTCAGTGATATAACTAAAATTTTCACAGAGGATTTTCGGAAAACATCTAAATCCATTTTTTTTCAAGCAACAGTTATTCCATTCTGAATGCTGCAACTATGAATTTGATGCACCTTTACCGAAATATAATATCATGACAGCCATTTCTTCAATTCTTTAAACTAGACATTAAATATAGCTAATAGTATTATTTAGGACAGAGTGTAGCCAAAATAGAGTTTAGAAGATTATGAAGAAAAGAATAAATGTCATGGTATTATATTTCAGTGTAGGTGTAAGCATTCAAAATGGAATAATTGTTGCTAGATAATAATGAATTAAAATAGCAAAAAAATGTACTTAGAGAGGGAGAAAAAGAGGGGGGGGGAGGAAACAAAACAAGAAGGTATGGTAAAGCTCTAAAGTGCAAAAAGTGCAAAAAGTGATGTAAGAAAGTCAGAGTAAACACTGAAATGAACAAAGACTGAGTAGAAGGAGATAAATAAAACGTTGATTAATTGGGCACCGGAAATGATCTTTTATCAAACCAGAATGTTTTAGGCTTTAAATTAATACGCTGAAGTGTAAAGGATTTTTCTTCCCCCCCTTTTTTTTTTTTTTTTTTTTTGGGGGGGGGTCAGTTCCTAGTTGTAATTATTTCCTTTTACTCTTTATGTGGCAATTTTCTAAAGGCCCCCCCAAAAAAAAAAAAAAAAAAAAAAAAAAATTGGAAGGGGTGCTTTCTTTAAGAGTGTTTAAGTTCCTAATGGCCATGTCCTTTAACCTTCTATATTTTTATGTTGTCAGTTTTTAAGGACCTCCTCCGCCCCCCCAAAAAAAAAGAACATATAAATATTATTGAAGGTGATTAATACCATGAATACCCTGCGCTATTTTATGATGTTAAAGGGGAATCCAAACCAAATAAACACTTGTTTTTATGAGGAAAAGAAAAAATCAGACAATAGGTCAAAGTTTGAACAATATCGGACAAACCATAAGAAAGTTGTGAATATATAAAAGTTGTAAACATTGGTAATCACTATATACCCATGAAGACTTCAAATTGGCCGCACATGTGATGTCATAATGATGTAAGGGAAGGACCACTCTTCCATGCACAGAAATAATTAATTGACTAAAATGTCTTTTTCAAAAGTTTTACTTCAAATTGTATCTTTCTTTCATGAGGACATGAAGCATTATACTAACAGGTTTATATTACGGCCCCAATGAAATTTAGGAGAAAACCAAAAATCAAAGTACAAGGCCAATGGGAAAGTTGTCCTTGCGGCCTCACCCCTTGTCATAATTTACTTACCCATTATCAATTTGAAATCTACATACTAGTAGCCTTAGGGATCTTAATTTTAAAGCAGCCATAACTTTATTTTGCTTGTCCGATTGCTTTCAAACTTTCACCATTCTTATTTTTCTCCTTTTCCACACAACATTTTATGACCAAGGCTGGATTCCCCTTTAACACTGAATGTGAATCTTTACCCAAAATGAATATTTGTGTAAACTTTTCTGAGCACAGGCTGAAAACTGAGAAGTAGATTGATCCACAATTGATGAGTTTTCCCTGCATTTCACATATATGTGGTTATCAAGGCAATGCACTCTCTGACAAATGGAAAAAAAAAGGTTCTTGCACATCTTTATCTCAAGGCCAATGTGTGAGCCATATCATGCATGAGAATTGGTTTGAAACTGATGAAGTAGTTCAAATTGCAAGGTTTTTACCTAAATTTTGCCATATAATATGTTGTTACCATGGCAACACAATTTCTGAAACAATCACAAAAAGTGCCTTGTACATCTTTACTTTAATACCAATGTGTGTGCCAAATTTCATGAGAATTGATTTAAAACTGATGAAGCAGTTTGAATTGTAAGGTTTTTTCCCCAATTTTCACCAAATGTTATGTTGTTACCATGGCAACAAAATTTCCGAAAGACACACAAAATGTGTCTTAGACATCTTCACCTCAAGACCAATGTGTGTGCCAAATTTCATGAGAATCGGATGAAAACAGAGGAAGTAGTTCTAACTGCAAGATTTGTAACCTTATTTTGCCATAATACACTGTTACCATGGCAACACATGCAAAAAATGTGTCTTGCACATCTTTACACCAAGACCAAAATATGTACATACACACCAACATTCAACCCCCTCCACCGCCACCCTTCGGCTTGTTTAGCATCTGCATTCAGATATTTAGTGCATTGAGATGTGAGGACAAACAGAATATCTGTTCAAAAAGGGTCTGAATTCAAGAACTAAACCAATGCAAAATAATGCACTGCTATTGAGTTTTGCACTAGCGCTAGTCTATATATCAGACCAATCTAAACTCATAAATTCTGACATTTTCACCCATTTTTTCACTGTTCCTGCAGCCAGATTTTTTTGGAGCATACCCCATTTTTAATTCTTATACAGAAACAAAGGTCTGGAGAAAAAATCATGCTTTTGTCCACTGTGTCCACAAGTAGGGTGTTTTTTACGCTAACAGACCGGACTAATGGTCTAACTTCAACCAGAGCCCAGAACACAGGCCTATGAGAATTGATCACCCCCCTGCCCACAAAATAGTAAATAAATAAATAAATAAATGCAATTAATGAATAAACAAATAAATACATAAATAAATAACTAAATTAACAAACAAACAAATAAATAAATAAAACAAATAAATATATAAATCATTTTTAAAAATTAGCAGATATTGACCCACCTTTCCTGAGGCTATCTGGACAAGCCTGAGCGATACACTCTAGTGCTGTGGGATGGTTACGAAGAGTATTGTAAGCTTCCTTGATCTCAGAATCAGATTGAGCCTGAAGTATGGATGAAAGAAATATCGTATTATAGTTCTACCAAGTGCCTGTCCCTATATGGCCACAAATATGAGCACAAAGTGCAAAGACCTTCTTTTCCTGAAATATTAGTGAACAAAGAGTTATGAAATTTGTTATGAAATAGAAGATTTTCTTGTTGTTGTAGACAAGGAAAATTACCAGGGCCTCCAAAACCCATGAAAACTAAAAAATAAATAAATAAATAGTCACGAGAACTCAGATAGGGTGAAAATATTCACTGTTTAAAAAAAGACAGGTGAGCTATACAAATATTAAAGAAAAAAAAGACATAAACTATATACAGTGCGTCCCAAAAAAAACTATACACTTTTGAAATGGCTGCCAAATAAAAAATATAGCACTTTGGGGGAAAAGACTTACATATATGGAAAGCCAATAAAGTCAACTTTCAAATGACACCAAAAAGTTGGAAAACTATTCAGGCTTGAGCGAGCACTGCCCACTGAAACAAAGGGTATGAAAATTCGGGTGGGCTGGAATTAGCCTTCCAATTTATGTCAGTTTTTGAGAGGCAGCAAATCCTTTCGAACTTGCAAAGTTAAGGGCGTTGTGATAAATTAATGATCAACCGTGACCAGTTTTGGTTGCATAAGCAAATTTTATAAATTATTAAATTGAACTTTAATGCATGAGTGAACATAAATTACACTTTTTGGGCAGCATTTCAACTTTATTAGTTGGATATATTTTTGGGCAGCATTTCAACTTTATCATGTGGATTTCAGCAATGTGTTCATGGGAGTCGGGAGAATAGGGGGTGAGATAGAACTTAAGTGGGAGAAGTAGGTTGATGGAATAAGGCTCAACAGAACATTCAGCCCCTGCCCCCTCCCTCTTTCCCGCCCTCCCCTCCTGTTGAGAGACTTATGGCTATTGTCATGTACGCGTGAAGTCCAGAGCAGAATGTTGATTTAATGATTAATTCTGAATTGGGGCATCAACTTTTTCCTATCAATCATTTAATCAACAATTTATCAGTAAATCAACTCATTCAATGTGCAATGTGATCAATCAATCATTAATATTTTTCAATTAATTATTTCATTAATCATCATAATCATTAAATTTCTTGGTAATCATTCAATAACAAAACTGACCATCAGCCACCGGTCACTTGGCAGTTATAAGTTTTGAATACGCTACAATCCAGGAAGTGAGACAGAGAGAGAGAGAGGGGGGGGGGGCTGGGAAATGGTGGTGGAGAGGGGAGGGTACATATGACTTTTAATTTGTAATTTTTAAAGGACAAAAGGAAGAGGAATGCCCTTTTAACCAAGTCTTAGCATATCTCGCCCTTTTGCTTGTAACAGGTACCATCACATTACTCTGACTCTCACGAACACACTTCTGATGTCCACAAGATGAATATGCTACACTAAAATTACAATTGCTGTTTCAATTTAGTAACTCATGAAATTTGCCTAAGAAACCAAAACTTATCTCACTCATTAATTTAGCTTAGCAAGTTCCACAGGACTAACCACTAAAAAAAAACTGTAATGCTAATTCCTGCCCAGCCTAGCCGAGCTTAGTCTCTCAGGAGAGAAGCGGGGGGGGGGGGGGGGGGGGGAAGGGGGTTGAGATGGAGAGAGGGGTTGCTAAAAAATGTTCTGTTGACCTTTATACCATCAACGTACTTCACCTACCTAAATCATATTACCCCCTCTTCTCCTGGCTGTCATGAACACATTGTTGAGATCCACATGATAAAGACAAAATGCTGCACTAAAAATTGCAATTCATGATCACTCATGCTTTAAACTTCAATTTAATAACGCATTAAATTTTCACAAACAATAAACTGATCACAACTAATCTTTAATTCACCAAATAACCCTCAACTTTGCATGTACCAAACAAAAAACCTGAAAGAAATTGGAAGGCTAATTCCGGCCCACCCTAATTTTCATACCCTTTGTTTCAGTGGGCAGTGCTCGCTCAAGCATGAATAGTTTTCCAACTTTCTGGTGTCATCTGAAAGTTGACTTTATTGGCTTTCCATATCTATAAGTCTTTCCCCCCAAAGTGCTATATTTTTTATTTGGCAGCCATTTCAAAAGTGTATAGTTTTTTTTGGGACGCACTGTAGAATAAGCTCAATATAGAAATACCAGGGGTGTGAGTGGTCACAAATAAAAAGATCTGAAAAAAGCTGAAGAGTGTTGAAAAAGTCTGAAATAGAAAGAGCTCCCATATTTTTTGTACAGAGGAAGGCCAAAAATAAGCTGAAATTAAGCTGAAAATCAAAACAAAAAAAATCTTAAATCAGATAAAAATCTGAACTCTCACACCCCTGAGAAATACATTGATGATGATCATCATGATGATTGATGATACCAATAATAATAACAATGACAATACTACAATTATCATGATCATCATCACAATCATGATGGTGATGATCAAGATGATGATGATGATCGTCATCATCGTCATCAATGTATTTCTACATTGAGATTTATGTTTCAGTCATAAACATGTACATTTGTGATTTATTTCTAGTGCTAGGGCTAGGACCTACATAACAACCATTCAAACTGTCATTTACAGTAGTTACTGCTTGTGAGGTGGTATTGTATGAAGACTTCTAATTAATGGTACATAGTTTATGGCAAGTTGCATTGCTTTGTGTATTGTTATGCTTATTTATGCCTCCTGTGACATCACAAGAGGCAAAAGATGATCTAGTAGATTTATAGGAGACGGGGCCTAGCATATTGCAGACAAATGCAAGACAAATTAAATTTAAAATGTTGAAATTATATGATGCACATTTAAACCCAGTAGAACCCCGTCTTACAAAGAGTTACGATTGATCCAATCAAATGTACTTCTATGGAAATCCATCCATACCATAATTTTTTATACAGGAGTTTTGCAAAATGTCCTTTGTAAACAAAGAAGAACACACCAAATTATCAATAAATTTATGAATTTATGAATATACACTCATATCTAGAATTTTTTTTGAACAAATATGCATTTTATATGTTGACTTTGCTGGCTTTCCATAGTCGCGATTGATCAGATCAAACGCAACTCTTCGTAAAACGGGCATGACTTGGTGAAGTAAAGACTCATACACATTAACAGAAAGTATTCTGTATTTTCATGTCAGGGGACCTTTAAACCAAGGTTTATTGTCACCATATCATCCAAGACCTAGATCAGGGGCCCGTAACACAAAGCTTAGCAATGATCATAGAAACACTTTTCTACGATTGATTCCATTGACTACAATACATAATCAATCGTAAAAATCAAGCGTACTATTAATCGTTAACCTTTGTGTTACGGGACCCTGGTCAGTTACATTAATTGAACTTTGTGAAATCTTGAAATCTAAAGGCCACCGCACACCTTACGACCAGACTGGTCTACGACTGGTCTGCGACTGAGTGAGGGGACATGGATCGCAAGGTAGTCATAAGCCTCGACACCGCACACCTTGCGATCCGACTACTCTTCTGTCTGCGACTCACGCATGCACTATTTGCTTTTTGCCATAGCAACTGAGAAAAATGACGCTTACTACTGCGTATGCGCGTTGCATATCATGTGCACGACGCGAATCTGCTGTCTAATCGGCTGGAAGGTCGATTGAGGTTGCGATTCAGTTGTAAGGATTCGACATGTCGAATCCTTATGATTTTCCTTGCGATTTGTCTATGACCGGTCTGAAACTCTCAAGCTGACAAGAGCTGTGACGTCACATTTCCCTTCACTCAGTCGCAGACCAGTCGTACACCAGTCGGGTCATAAGGTGTGCGGTGGCCTTGAGCAGAAAACTGATCACATGACAGATAAGCACACGTGGGATGGTTTATTATGATTGCATGGAAAAATACCCAGCATTGTGCTTTAATACCATGCTTATTTTGCTGATTTCTCAACAATTATACAAGCTCGTGAACTTGTAAGCTAGTGAACATTTTTTGCGAGAGTGATCACAAATTTCCTAGAAAGCTACATGTAGTGAACACTTTTTGCGAGAGTGATCAAGAATTTCCTTGTTGACCATAGTAGATTGCGAGACAAATGAATACCCTCTAGCGATTAATTATACAATTTCTTGAAAAATAATGGCACTTATCATTTACAGACAGTTGGGCGGTCATTTTGTTTGGTTTCTGTATGAATCTTTGAATTTGATAACACTGCACTTACCTCTGACACAGCCTGTACATAGTAAGCCCACACAATGGCATGTCGGTCTGACGGTAGGGGTTGTGTTAGAACATCTGGACCTGCTGATGGGCTGGGGATCTGAAATCATTAGAATAATCAGTAAACTTGTCAAATGCCACTGTGACACAGATTACCAATATTGTGAAGAATCCATATGAGGGATTGACAGATCATGCATTCGGCGTGTAGACAGGAGTTTGACAAGGATGTATACTCTCATCCTTTTTCTTCTTTTGTAACTTGTTAAATATCTTTTCTTTGACATGTCATACATGTATAAACCCACTTTTTTTCTTCTTTTGTTCCTTCTTCTTCTTTCTTTCTCCTATTCCCTCTTCGGTTTTCTAGTGTACTTCCTATTCTTTGTATCTCTTCATTTTTCTCTATTTACTTGTGCTGAACTGCTGATCCCTTTAATATTTTGTCCTAAAAGTCACTCTTCTTTTTCCATTTGTATATTCAATTGTGCTATTTTCATATGTATGCAATATATTGTAAATAATACAACTGTCCTAGTTGCAATGAATGAATAAATAAATAATAAAACTGTATAATGCTTGATACATTGAACTATTTGTATGATAAAAATACACGATAAATTCCAAACCAGTAGCGATTCAATGCATTCAATGCAGTGTTAAAGCTTATCCAATGGTTTAGGAAGTAGGTTGTGAAAATTAGCCCCCCAAAATTAAAACTTGTACATTTTCCCCTGCATACTACTATAACAACCTACATTTACCTCAGACTGCGGGGGCTGCAGCTTCAATCCAAGGCCGACGTTGCCCGGGAGAGGAAACCGTGGATCCTGTGGGGCTAGCGGACCTAGCTTGGCATCGGGCCACAGGGTGTACGGGGTCCTACCAGAGTTGTCCTCCCCGTTGTTCTGCTTGTGTTTGGTGGACTCGGAGAAAGTGCGATGACCTTGGATGATGGCGGCCCTGAATGCCGACAGCCCCGAGGTGTAGGACAGGAAACCCGTCCGGCTGATCAGCTGGTGGAAAGGAATCAAAAGGAGGGCATAATTAGGATCTTTCATAATGTATTATGGTAAGTATACAGGTCTCCACCAGCACCAATCCACCCCCTCCCCCACCCATTTCTAGTTTTACAATACAACAGTATGGTTTCATATAAGATAGAATTAATTTGTACTTCGATATTATATTTCAACTCTAAATCTAAATCACATCCTAACTCTTTAATTTCCCTTAAAAATATATTTTTTTTTCAATAATTCATAGATTCATCGGATAAAACATCAATACAATTACATGCACCTTATGTTTTTTTATGCACTTTAAAAAAAAATCAAAGCACTGACCTTCGCACATGTTACCTCAAAGAAAAATCAACAATTCATGTGTTTAAAAAGCAGCATAATAGAAATATCATATGAATGTAGAACTTTATATTAATATCGTAACATGAAATGACAAAAAATCCCCAAACATTGTGTTACTCATGAAACAATATGACTGTATACGATAGATTACGGTAGAATAAGAGGTTAACTTACTTTTGCCATTCCTCTCTTGAAAGCTGTGTCTGGTACCTGAGGTTAAAAAATAATAATAGAATACTCATCAAAACAACAACAAAAAAATAATTATAATTACAAAATGTGTTTACATCAAGATACAACCATTAAGTCACAGGATCAAGGGTGCAAACTCTTAGGCCCGTCTTCTGAAGTCAGGTTTAACTTAGACCATGGTCTAACTCTGTACTAAAATTATAGGGAGCCAAAAGTTTACATTGTATATTTCCTATGTTTACTATTTTGTTCCCTTTTGCTTCCATAATGAAGAAAAATACTTCAGTTATCATTCCCAGACAATTATGAATAATTTGGGTGTCATATGAGTTGATACATTGAATGTGTACTGTAAGGGATTTGTGCTCCAACTGGCTCTCCATAGTTAAACCTCAACTTTAAACCAGGGTTTAAATTGAAACTGAGTTCAGTGTACTTACCTTTTGTTTTAGCATGCAATAATTTATATTACTTCTGGTCAATCTGAGGATTCTGAGCTGTTGACAAGTAGCTTGTAAACAAAGACGCAGTGGATGAAAAGACTTCAGAGTTTATGGCAGTATACAAGTCACCTACAACAAATAGCAAAGGAATGCATTAAACAACTTACAATGTAACTTTGGCAAAGCGCATTTTAATAATTCCATATTAATCAGAAAAAAGTGCTATCTCAGTGTCTGACAAGTAAGCCCAGTTATAGTTTTACGGACACGATTTCAGGAAATGACATGACTTTCGGAAATGAAAGTTCTAGCCCCTTTACATTATTCAGGGCTTGAACTTTTACAGTGAAAGTAGAATCTCGGGGTGGGGGTGAAAGTTCCAATTTTGCCCGTCCTTTAAGATGATATACATGTAGGCACAATCCCTGGCTCCGTGGAGGGTAAGCACACGTTAGTGAATGATTTTTACTCTCTAGGCAAATAGAGAAAATGCATTTTTGGCAAGCCATACTGACATATCACCTTTTTTCAATTGTTTTGTCATTTAATTGCACGCTGATGCAGTTTATCCGGGATGGCGCCAAGTAATTTTTTGTTTGGGGGCTTGCATCACACCTAAAACTCCAGGGATAATCTGAGAGCAATGTTTTCTCGGCTTTAAGCCGGGATAATCTAGGTCCAAACAATATTTTTGAATGTTTCCCTTTATTTTTCTCACATTTTTCTCCCACCACTTTTCCAGTTTTTTAACCAAACTTGAAATCAAAATGGATTTTAACTTCTCTAACCAGCATGCTTTATCAATTAATAGTTAAAGGTTAGGAGAACGCATTTAAATTAAAGAAAATGTATGTATGGTAAAGAAAACATGCGTTTATAAGTTCATTTTAAAAAAATGATAAAAACTAAGATGTTAGTGTTACTAAACATGCTAATTTTTTTATTCATTTTCATCTTACTTTATTTATTTTGCTTCCTTGTGGACTTTTGAGAGATATATAACTGTTAAACATTTTAAACGAATATGAATATACTAAATACCGTAGGCCTACATTTTTTTCTTCGCCGGGGAAGTGAGAAGTTCGCCAGGAAAAATGAAGAAGCACAATTTGAAATGGGTATTAAGTTTATTTTTTCCCAGTTTTCCAGCATTTCAGGCCAAAACGGAATAATAATCTTTATTTTGGTCCAGTTGGCAGTTTTTTTTTAAGTTTTATATCTTTGACTTTGAGATTTAAATAAAAAGAAGAAAGTCAAGTTATTTAAATAAAGACAAAAATCGATGAGCTCTGTAGGCAGTGTAGGAGGGATTTTGCATTGTTAACCCCCTAATGGCGGCTGCATGATCGCGAGCCGTCTGTGTACGAAGAGAAATTTAAAAAAAATCAAAAATGTTAAAAAACTCCTCGAAACAGACGGCTGCCAGCTGTCTAAACTTAGTCTTGAGGACTCCCATGATGATGTTTTATCAATCTGACATATACTTCTTATCATGGGAGTCTTGAACAGGGTTTCATATACACGTAAGCGAAGGAAGTACACAAAGATGGATTTCCCCAGGAAATCCATCTTTGTGCACTAGAATCGCACGAAATAGGTTTATTTTATTAATTTCTACACCTTCCCACGCGTAATGCGTAGGAAGGTTTTACAAATGGTCACTTAAAAAGTATAAAAAATAGGGTTTCTTACCAGACTGATGTCGCGAAGACCCCCTCGTTCCACATGTAAACAACGCAAATACAATGGCTACTCACCGGTTCTTTTGTTGCATTTTCAGACCATTTCTAAAACTCCAGGGATAATCTGAGAGCAATGTTTTCTCGGCTTTAAGCCGGGATAATCTAGGTCCAAACAATATTTTTGAATGTTTCCCTTTATTTTTCTCACATTTTTCTCCCACCACTTTTCCAGTTTTTTAACCAAACTTGAAATCAAAATGGATTTTAACTTCTCTAACCAGCATGCTTTATCAATTAATAGTTAAAGGTTAGGAGAACGCATTTAAATTAAAGAAAATGTATGTATGGTAAAGAAAACATGCGTTTATAAGTTCATTTTAAAAAAATGATAAAAACTAAGATGTTAGTGTTACTAAACATGCTAATTTTTTTATTCATTTTCATCTTACTTTATTTATTTTGCTTCCTTGTGGACTTTTGAGAGATATATAACTGTTAAACATTTTAAACGAATATGAATATACTAAATACCGTAGGCCTACATTTTTTTCTTCGCCGGGGAAGTGAGAAGTTCGCCAGGAAAAATGAAGAAGCACAATTTGAAATGGGTATTAAGTTTATTTTTTCCCAGTTTTCCAGCATTTCAGGCCAAAACGGAATAATAATCTTTATTTTGGTCCAGTTGGCAGTTTTTTTTTAAGTTTTATATCTTTGACTTTGAGATTTAAATAAAAAGAAGAAAGTCAAGTTATTTAAATAAAGACAAAAATCGATGAGCTCTGTAGGCAGTGTAGGAGGGATTTTGCATTGTTAACCCCCTAATGGCGGCTGCATGATCGCGAGCCGTCTGTGTACGAAGAGAAATTTTAAAAAAATCAAAAATGTTAAAAAACTCCTCGAAACAGACGGCTGCCAGCTGTCTAAACTTAGTCTTGAGGACTCCCATGATGATGTTTTATCAATCTGACATATACTTGTTATCATGGGAGTCTTGAACAGGGTTTCATATACACGTAAGCGAAGGAAGTACACAAAGATGGATTTCCCCAGGAAATCCATCTTTGTGCACTAGAATCGCACGAAATAGGTTTATTTTATTAATTTCTACACCTTCCCACGCGTAATGCGTAGGAAGGTTTTACAAATGGTCACTTAAAAAGTATAAAAAATAGGGTTTCTTACCAGACTGATGTCGCGAAGACCCCCTCGTTCCACATGTAACTGCTTGTGTATTACGTACTTCCGATGCGCGATGCCGTTTTGAAAAACAATTCATAGATAAAAAAAATATTTTATGAATATTAAAACTTATTACGTGATTATAAATAATTATTATCTTACTATTAATTATTTATAATCACGTAATAAGTTTTAATATTCATAAAATATTTTTTTTCTTCTATGAATTGTTTTTCAAAACGGCATCGTGCATCGAAAGTACGTAATACCTACGTAATACATAAGCAGTTCAAGGGTCGTAGCCATTGTATTTGCGTTGTTTACATGTGGAACGAGGGGGTCTTCGCGACATCAGTCTGGTAAGAAACCCTATTTTTTATACTTTTTAAGTGACCATTTGTAAAACCTTCCTACGCATTACGCGTGGGAAGGTGTAGAAATTAATAAAATAAACCTATTTCGTGCGATTCTAGTGCACAAAGATGGATTTCCTGGGGAAATCCATCTTTGTGTACTTCCTTCGCTTACGTGTATATGAAACCCTGTTCAAGACTCCCATGATAAGAAGTATATGTCAGATTGATAAAACATCATCATGGGAGTCCTCAAGACTAGTCTAAACTCTAACTTGTTATTTTTTAAGCTGACCCCCGCAGTCACTCTAGGCGACACCCCAATACTTACCCGTGCTAATAAACTGGGACTCCACTCACGCGCATTTGGGCCGCCCTAGCTTAGAACTAAGCAATATTATCTAGAAATTGTTACATTGTAGTCATTAAATATGTTCTATTAAATAAATTGATAATGTTTAATCGGTACTCACCGGTTCTTTTGTTGCATTTTCAGACCATTTCTCACAATTCTTCGTAAATATTTGCGGCAAATTTTGTCGCCATAGACAGCTTAGCATCCATCTTTATTGATAAATGGAGCGCCCTTTACGATAGTTGTTAATGCCGCGGAGAAATCGTTAGGCATTTTGGCCTGTGTTCAAGGCGTTCTTTCTGTTTTATTTTTTATATTGAAGATTGTGCATTTGTTGAATAGCGCCGTCTACGTCAGGTATGAGATCGAGTGTATAAATACACTCTTCCAAAATAATTATGATTCCGACCTGGCGCTGTTTAACTTCAATCTCTTTCACCTAAATTAGCGATGAATGCTAGCATTATAAAATATATATTATTAACGTCTGACGAAAAGAATAACCAACCGATCAGCTGACGAGAACGCGAATCACGTGATCTTCATATCAGCTTCGATCGCGAGTCAGAAGAGAAGAGCAGCTGCCCAGAAAATCAGGAAAAAGCCGTGAAAATGTAAGTTCCCCTTCATTTCTTTCATTTTTTGTTGTTGCTAACGATGCATTTACACTATAAAATCACTTGTTCACTGCAACCACCCTGCCTGTGGGGAAACTACAGGTTGGACTATGGCATGCCAATGCTGTACAGAGCACACACTTTAAAAAATGATTAAAATATCACTTTTGTGACCAAAATTACTAATTTCCATACAGTTGCAATTTATTTTTCATTAGTAACTTGGGAATAATTTTTGTATTCACTAGAGCGCTCAAAAACTTGAATTTTGGGCATATTTTTGTGCACGCCCTCTATTGGTGGAAAATAATATGGCAAGAAAATTTTCATTTTTTATCTCTATTTTTAATTAAGAAAAAAATAATTAAAAGAATCAAATTTACTTAAGGGCCAAGTTGTATGACCAATAGGTGTAATGGAAACTGTTGGTGTAAAAAAATAAAGCATTTGTCTCCCCAAAAAAGAGAAAATAAGCCAAACATTGCCATCCTTATTTTGCCACACATGGAGATGTAACTGAGAACAAGGTTATACCATAACCTTGTTCATTGAATGAGTGTATAAAATTATAATTTAAATAAGAGAAAGGAATATAGCTTGTACTTGTGATATAATATATAAATATCCTGTTCTCAGAGATTTCTAACCAAAAATACTACTGATGTCGCCTATGAGGTCCATACATGTAATGTTGGACCTCATTGGTACTAGGAGTGCCCGCAGTCCGCTGCACGGTAATTGTTGACTGCATCTGCACCATCATCATTGTGAGTAGGTGGGACCACACTCAAATCCGGGGTAGCAAAAGTGCACTTGAAAAAGACACTTCTCTTTAACTTCTTCTCGACTAAACACCTCAAATCATAATGCGTCATTATCTCTCTTCATTATCAATTATTTTTCGTTCAAAATTGTGAGAAATTACCTGATTCCAAGGATTTTAACGTGTTGTCATGATCATCTATCTGCCCCAGTTAAGTTGCTGTGTTGTTAAATTGCGTCATATAATAAATTAGTCTTAATAATCAGCCGGCGCGTTGATCAGCTCGCTCTATTTAAAAACGGGGTCACTCGGGTCCAGTAGGAACAAATGGGAAGGGGCTCAGCCTTCAGCCCACTGATCTGAATACAGATAAGTTCTTCAGCCCCACTTTTTCCCAAAAAAATCCTGGCTATGGGCCTGCAATTACCATACATAATTAGATAACACAATAAAATGTTCAGCCTATAACTATAGCATGTATAGGGGGTACTAGTATTGGGGAGAAGTGGGACATGCACCTCCGGATATCTGTAAAAGTATAGAACCAATCAGTAAATAGGACTTATATACCTACGATTCGTCTGGAAATTTCAATTCGAACATACTTTTTCCCCCTGTTTTTACCTATTTTTGTACATTTATTGCCATTTAAATTACAGATTAACTACATAGACCTATATTATAATACCCTAATATAATTTAGACCTAATCATGCCTCAATAATTTGATGGTGAATATTTGATGATAAATTGCGTTTATAAAATCTCAGACGCCATTTTAATTTTTGGGAATGGTGAGGAGAAATGGGACGAAATTTCCAAGCTCTTACTTATATTGTTCCACTTCTCCCCCACATTGTCCCACTCCACCCCCATTATGGCAGATTGGGTACAAGGGAGCTCCAATATTAAAAGAGAATGAAACCCTTGAAACCAGCTGAATCCATATCAAAGGGAAAAATCAAAGAAACATATTGTTGAAAGTTTGAGGAAAATTGAATGAATAATAAGAAAGTTATGAGCATTTGAATATTGAGATCACTATAATGCCATGTAGTTCCTCTCATTGGCAATGCGACCAAGATCTGTGATGTCACACACGTACAACTCCCTCATTACTTTAGTACTTATTTCACTTATATTCTCACTTTTATATAGTATATCACAAGGTGAGGTGTTCTCTTTATGAGAGGACAAGTACAGAGGTTTCACAACATTATATCATTGATGAATCGTTTGTCATATGATTAGAATGAGCAAAAAGAGATGTTTTGGGGTATATTTTCAGTGTCCAAAAGGGGAGAGTTGTTCATCTGTGACATCATAGATCCTCGTCGCATTGCCAATGGGAGGATCTCCATAGCATTAGTGATCTCGACATTGAAATGCTCATAACTCTTCTATTGCTAGTCCTATTTTACTCAAACTTTTGTTGATCTTATTCTTTGATTTTTCTGCTTTCACAAAAGCTAACTTGATCCAAGAGTTTCATTCTCCTTAAAGAATTAAAAAAAATATGTCCTGCATTCTGCTTCAGAGTTAATCATATATTTTTATTCTGATTCCTCAATTTCTTTATCCCTCATTCGTATAAAAGACAATGAAACTATGCATCCAAGGCTCATGCCAATAGACCAGTGATTTGATTCAACAACAACAACTATTTAAAACTCGGATTTGGATAAAGTCACAAGCAGTTTGTTTGGAGTCTATTCCTTGAACAGTTTTGACATGGCTCATATTTTTTGTGCTTCAAACACACCAAGCAAATTCCAATGAAACTAAACGTATAAAATAATTGTTTTGAAACATATGGCCGACAAAAATAATGCAGTGACCTAAATCATTTTTAAATTAGTACTCTGCGAATAATTTTGATCTGTAATTTTTGCTGATTATTCCATCTGTTCCGAAAATTGGCAACTCAAGAATAATCACTAAAATAGCCATCACCAGGATTCGGTGATATCAGTATTTCACTTTCAATGAACATGGTTTTGGACTATATAACCTCATTTTCATGCTCACTCTAAAAAAAAAAACAAAGTGCTAATTTAGCACTTAAAGAGCTTATAGTGACTGCACTTCGGAGTGCTGATTTTATAGTTCAAATTTGCATTAGTAAATCAGCACTCCGAAGTGCAGTCATTATAAAAGCTCCTTTAGTGCCAAATTAGCACTTCATGTTTTTTACAGTATGTCTCTTTGAACGAAAAACTAATTCTTTCATTGTGTCCACAAGGAAATTGTAGCTGAACTCATTTTATTTATTTTGACACTTTGACCCAAAATGTCCCCTTTCTTCAATGATATAGGAATTAGGAAATGAATCATCTTCGGTTTGATAAAATTGCCCTTTGACATTTTCAACACTTAGGCCTAATGTTATCAGCAATAAAGCCTGGTTGACCCGTTTTCTTTTAATTCACTTTGGTGTTTATTGAAAAGTGTTACACAGAATCCCCAAACAATTTACCTTTGTAAGGCCAAAATGATTGTTTTGTACAAGCATTCCAAGACATAATACATTGAAGTTGTATGCTTAAAGTTTGAGTTTATTGTTTCCAGTGTTGGATGTTTATGATTAAAATTATAATCTTTGTGGTGTTACACATTCACCCTTGATGATATGTGTATTTCTGTGTAATTACCATTTTGTTTGCACACTACTTTTTGCCTGTCCCACGTTTCCCCACTGTCCTATTTTACCCCACCCTATATGCCACTTTACCCCAAGGGTAGTCCACTTTACCCCGGGTAAGAGGTGTTCCAAAATCATATTCTACCAAAGTCTTAAAGTTTAGGAGTGATATAGGCCCATCTAGTACCTGGCTATGTAGCTTAATATTTTCACTATTTACTATAATGAAATGAAAATGTCATTCTGAATAATTACAGCTAGAGATGGAAAACCATATTCAGAGTTCTATTTTTGTCCCACTTCTCCCGGCTCTCCCCTATAGAGGGTTGATATACAAGAAATAAAAACACAGTCACAGATCGGGCACGTATCCGGACAAATTAGATTCTGATGGCTGCCAATCAAACCTTTTCGGGGCACATGCGCCAACTAGAAATGAATCGGAATAATGAAATGCACCTTCTGGTTTTTATTTTATTTTATTATATATAAAACTCGCGTTTTGGCGGCGGGGGGGGGGGGCTTTACCCTGTACATGCTGTAAGTTGATCTCTATCCCTCCCTCTCCCCCTATCTTTCTCCCATCTCTCCCCCTCCTCCCCCTCTCCCGCGCTCTCTTTAATTCCTCCCTCTCTCTCTTAACCCCTATATCATAATATTATGTATATAGCTCGATCTATCTTTTTCTTTTCTCGACCCCGCCTCTTTTCTCCGTTCGACCCCCGCGCCTCGAAGCTCTCCCTCTCCACTTGCTGCGTATCATGGGCCCACGTTACCCCGACTACTGGAAAGATTCCATCAGTTGAGGGGTTATAACTTCACCCAAAACTATCACGATTATCAAAAGTCGCATTGTTTACGCCTTTTAACCATGGATTAGCATAGTGACTTAAATACCCCCAAACCTCCATACATCAAACAGTGTAAAAATATATGCATATATACCCCAATTCAATATTTATTGAGTAGAGCTAGCATTGAGTGAAAGTACCAGTAAGGTTTATTGTTCGATTACGCAACGGGGGTGTGTAAATAGAAGACCCAAAAGGGGGAGCAAAGAACTCCCCTCTCAAGGTTTTAAGGACATATATATGCATTTGTATATTTTCACCCCACGTTAAGTTGGGGAATTTTACTTCCTCGAGACTGGAGTTTGGAGTAATTTGGCACAGTTTACTTTATCATGACTTGTTTATTGCGTTGCATCGTGTTTGTTGCTGACGATTACAGGAGGCTTAACATAATCATGTTACATGGTTCCGTCTAAATAACCCTCCCTATCATCATGATTATAGTATCTAAAATTAACTGAGTTCAGAATTTGGATCACATCAGAATTTCAGTCGAATTTCTACCCAGGATGAGGTCATTAAGGTAAGTCGACTATGTTTATATATTTTTTCAAAGTAGAAGACGAGGTGCTGGTGAATTAGAGATCGAAATAGAGTGACGGAAGCAAGGATTTTGCACTTGGATTTGAACAATTGTAACGATGTGGAGTTTCTAACAAAAAGAGAGAGTTTGTTCCGTATACAAGAACCGTGCTAATTTATTTGAAAAGGTCTTATCATGTACTGAGTCTATAATATATATTTGTAATTATTTGTACATTTTGTAATTGTTTTGAGGCTCTTATTTTGTTCTTTTTATGCTCTTTATACTATATATTTGTTGTTTTACGTATCATTTTCATTCTATTTCTAATCGTATTTAATGTATATGTTGTAATATCAATCTTGTCATTTTTTTTTTTTTTTAATTGTGTTGCAGACGAGAGCCCCTTTGTAAATCAGTTTGCGAACTGAAAAGGCTATACCCTGGTGAAATAAAACGTGAATAAAATAATAAATGAATATGGCAATGCGATATCATCATGATTGTTTCCATATCGCTTTGATGAATAATGAGAATAATATCTATAGTTCTTGTATAGCGCATATCATTTATTTATGATAACTTCGTATTTATTTCTCTCTCATTTGTTTTTTTTTCTCATTTGATTACATATACCTGTATTTGTACTTTGTTATTTGTTGTGTTATCTATTTTTGAGGGGCCCACATTGTACAAGCATTGCTTTTTAGTGGGTCCCTCCATTTCCATCTTAATTTAATTTTTATTGAAAAATAGTATACATATTTAAAACCTACAATGTGTTGCCCAAATTGTCTAAGTGTTTTTTTTTTCTTCACAACATATGTATTATTAATTTTTTTTTTTGCAACGGATATTTATGTTTATATATGGTATACAATTTGTTTTTGTTTGATGGAAGTGAAATAAATAAATTTGAATTTGAATTTACCATTTAACATCTCTGTAGCTGCTTGACCTGCTTTCAAGATAATTATGATTCCCTGACTATATAAAAAGCCTTGCACGCCTGAGTGCACAAACATTTTCAAGGAAAAAAAACCTGCCGGTTACCCATCTACCTCATGCTCCAGGGTGGAGGGCAGCGCAATGTGGGCCAATTTTTTGCTGAAGAAAATGAATGCGATTGCGGGATTCGAACCCACGTACTACACTAGCTGTTTCAAAGTCTGGAGACAAATCCACTGGGCCACAAGAGGATGATGACGACGATGCAAATGATAGTGGTCAGGGGTGTGGCCAAGATACGCCAAGATAATAAGGGATTGTGGGGACCCTATAAAGCTTAAGGCGAGTACTTTATTATATTTTTTAAAACTATTTTTTCCCATTCTTTAAAAGTCTTCTTCCCTTCCCCCTTTTACTCTATTCGAAAATCAAAATCAATAGGGTTAATGGAATTAGCGCCCTCCTGACGACGATGATGGGGTTGATAATGATCACGATGATGATGATTCATTTTTTTCCAAATTTGATGATGATGACAATGGTGATGATGGTGATGATGATGATAATGATCACGATGATGATGATGATATATTTGATGATGATGATGGTGGTGGTGGTGATGATGATGGTGGTGATGATAATGGTGATAATGGTGATCATGATGATGATAGATTTGATGATGATGATGGTGGTGGTGGTGGTGGTGATGATGATGGTGGTGATGATAATGGTGAAAATGGTGATAGTGATAATGATGATAGATTTGATGATGATGATGGTGGTGGTGATGATGATGATGGTGGTGATGATGATGATGATAGATTTGATGATGATGATGACGACGATGATAATGATGGTGGTGGTTGTGGTGGTAGTGGTGTTGATGATGATAATAATCAGGCGCGTATCCAGCATCAGATCCTACAAAGCATTTGATAGGCCCAATTGTCTGGGGACTATTATCATGATTATAGTGAATTTATCAATAATGCTTGTGCGTGGGCCCATACATTTCTTTTTCATATAGCTGATGCTAGATACGCTAGTGATAATTGTGATGGTGGTATATAGTGGAGGTCATGATGAAGGTGATGATGATGATGACGACGATGATGGTGGTGGTGCTGGTATATAGTACTAGTGATGGTGGTGGTGGTGGTGGTGATCGATGATGATGATGATGTTGACGCGATGATGGTGATGGCGATGATGATGGTGATGATGATGATGATGTTTATGATGATAACGATTATGATGAGGAGGAGCGAGGAGGATATTGAGGGTGTAGATGATAACAACGATCAACAAAATGATAAGATTCATCTAATGATGCTGACGACGATGTTGGTATATAGCTTAATTCAGTGAATTCTAGAGATTATAATACGTCAATTCTTAACATTGTTTGAAATTTGTAGCTTACATCGTTTTCCTGTTTCTGCTGCTGTTGATGATGAAGAATTCATTGCTGACGATTATGGCTTTGATGATCAATTACGGCGCTGAAGCTGTTCCGGTTGATGTTATATGACAGTCAGACCGAATCTGTATTTGGCTTGATTCTCAAAAAAAATATTTTCGTCCATTCTTAGTGACGTATCTATTTTATTTTATTTTGAATGTAAATAAAATTGGAATTACCATATTGTTTGTAATATTTTGCTATGTTTGACACCATTTAGAAAATAAAACTGTAAATGTAAACAACTACCCCCAAATATTCACACATATCTCCTTTCCTTTTCCAGCACACACTAGTCTGGTAGGGAGGTAGGGTTCCCATGCACCCGAATGATATATTTTTTTAACCTACATTTTTGTAATCCGTAAGATGTGTAGTGAATGATTTTTGATGTTCCCAAAACGAAATATTGTCCCATGGGGTTCAAATTCAAGATGGCGTCCAAAATGGCCGCCATATTCATGGGATTTGGTTTTTCGTACATAGATTCCGACACAAACATTCATTTCCCACAAAATTAGTGTCATATGAAAGATAAATAAATTTTCTACAAGTTGATACTATTCATGGGTGATGAAAAGCTAATTCGGCTGAGATTTTAATAAGAAAAGTGCAATTTTGAGAATTTTTTCCAAAAAATTGAAAATTTGCGAAATACATGATTTACCATAAATCTAAAGAAAATAAAGGAATCGCCTCAAAAATTTCTAGAAAACTTTCCTAATATACAATTATTAAGTGGACGAAATTCCAAATCCATATCGTTTATAGTCACAAACGTATAATGTCTCAAACTTGAAAATTCAATTTTCAGAAATTTAGCTTTTTTACTGCATATCGGAGATTTGGATACACTAATGTATATTGTCACATTTTCAACCCAGAAAATGGAGAAAGGCCTTAATAAAATGCGAAATTATGTATTATTTTGTTGGTAGAATTTACTACAATCCCTTTATTCTTCGATTTAAAGTTGGTTGATATAGTTTTTGAAAGAGTTAAGACTTTTGGCCAAAATTTTGTATGCTTTTGGTAAAAAAATGGATATGCACTGTTATTGATCAGATTTATCATGAATGTTAGTAATAAATTCACAATCTCAACATTCGATATGAAAGAGGATGTATCAACGAGAATATTGGCAGCCTTCATGCCACCATAAGTATCTTCATTTGCTTCAGATAAAAGGAAAATATGCTGAATGTATTAAGCCATTTTGCGCTAAAGTGATGCCAAAAAGCAACCTCAGTGTGGCAGTCACACCCATGAAAACGATTGCAAAGTGATGAATGGTATGCCATTCAAATAATACAATAGCTTAGATCAGCCTCTCGCATCGATTGTGTTGGTATGACTAACACACCGTACTGTACAGTTTGTAATGTGCATGGTGATAGAAATGTGATTCAGAAGGATGTAAAGGCAAAAAAGGTGTTTCTGTTACATTATAAAGAAATTTATTTAATGAAGTCTCTTAGAAACAGTTATAAGATACACTTGCACTGCAGGTAATTGAGATGAAGTTCTTACACATCAATACACAACTCAAAGGAATATGTCGAAAGCTACCCCCACTTTATCTGTATTTTGAATCTAAGGCCTGTATTTCTAAATCAGGTTTATCTTCGAACACAAAATTAGTTTCATATGAAGATGAATGAATTTTCTACTAGTTGATATTATTCATAGGTGATGAAAAGGTAATTCGGCTGAGATATTAATAAGAAAATTGTATTTTGAAATTGTTTCCCCAAAAATGAAAATTTGCAAAATACTTGATTTACCATATACATGTATCTAAGGAAAATAAAGGAGTTGTCTTGAAACTTTCTAGAAAACTTTCCTATATAATAATATACAGTTATTAAGAAATTGAGTTGTTTTTTACTGCATTTTACAGACTTAAATGTACTATATTGTCATTATCTCTACCAACCTTTTCAACATATTGATAAGTTTTTCTAACCTACACCTTTTCAATCCTGGAGTCGTATACTGAATGACTTTATTTTGATCTTCTGAAAACTTGAATATTGTCCCTTGGCCGCCACCTTGACGGCCATCTTGGATTCTGACAAAAACTCTTTACAGAACTTTTCAATTCGACGTCATAGGAAAACAAATTACAAATGTTTTGAGGGTATTCTGATTATGAGAAATTAATTGAGTGGGTTATCTTTATTTTTTACGATTTGAATCAAACAATTCTGATACATTAAAGTGCCAAAAATGACAAAAACCTCTGTTGACCAATGTAAAGAAGGGGTAGGTCTTTTTGGAACATGGAGATGTGATGTGTATGGTTGTGATATTAATCTATTTATTATTTTCAAAAGTAGAAAATGTGGTGACGAGTCAGTACCACGGAAAAGGCCTCCTGTAAATTGCATTTTACAACTTGCAACAATTAACTTATATCATGTCAAAATGTAAGCCTTATGGTTCTTAGGGAGGACTTTGCCAGACAGGCAGTCAATCTTAGAAGTCATTGGCAGGCTCATGTGCTAGATTCGGGCGATCTTTTTGAGCTAAAACTTTGTGCCAATGTGATCTTGAAAGATATATTCCTGATCCAGAAGTTGTAAACTTTGGACTGGAAAAGCAATTTTGCTTGCTGCAAAATTCAAGAGATTTTTATTCTTTTTGAGAAAAAACCACAGAATTTTCTTGTTTGCCATCCGGGCAACCATGATGGCAGTTTTGGTTGCCAATGTCACCCGGGCACCGCTAATTTCGAGCCCTGCTTTGGAGTGGGGATGGTAATTCCCTCACGTGTGATCTGTTCCTTCTCAAGATTCCTCCGCTCGGCTTTGATACTTCGTAAGACCTGGGTTCCTCAGAGACTTTGGATGCTTTAACTGGTATCCAAGTGTGTTATCTTGGATGTATAACTTTCACTGGCTGTCCTACATGCAGAGGTGGTAGATTAGAACTTGCATGTCGATAATGCACTTCCTTCACCTTGTCTTGCCTATTCAAGAGAAAATCAGTGGTAGTAGAATCTCTCGAGAAATAGTGACTTGATAATGTGGTTCTGATGGGTCTACCAAATAACATTTCTGCTAGTGATCTCAAGTTTCTTTCGACTGGTGTTGCTCTCAGGTTCATCATTGCTAGTTGACTGTCTTGGCCAGTCTGAGAACATTTTTTTCAAATGATTCTTGACTGTACGAACCATCCTCTGAGCTAATCCGTTTGATCCTGGATAGTGTGGAGAAGAAGTAATGTGCTTGATATTCCACTTCTTTTCTTCTGCTGCCTTGCTTGATGTTTCTGGCAAGTTTCACTCTGCTTTATCAACTGGTCGATGTCCTCATTGATGTTTGACAAGAACTCTGTCTCACGAGCAAGTCGTCTGGTACTTTCGATTCCCATGTGTCCTAGGTGAAGCTGTCCAATGATATCATTCCTCAGTGACTTCGGTGCGATGACTTGACTTCCCGTGAAGAGTACTCAATGCGATAATCCGATGTTATCTCTATACGACCAATACTGCCTAAGGGATTTCAATAACTCTTGGATTGTTTCAGGCCAACTCAGGCCAAATCTGCTATAATGATCTGGGAATTGGATCATTAGCCGTTTCTCTCTGAAGTTCTGACCTCTTGTGTTTTCCGAAGAGTAATAAGTCGATCGCATATGCGAATCTTTTTCCTCAGAGCAGATGGATTTAACTCTGACACCTAACGGTACATCGCATGCTTCCTTAGGATTAGGAAGTCGACTCAACGGATCGGAAAGAATAATGTCGTAAGATTTCCCTCTATGTTTGAGTAGTCGGAATGTGCAGTGGAAAGACTTTGGATGCAAACGCAACAGGTTACCTTCATGAAGCAGGCATGCTCCTCTAGTCAGACTGCAGGTCCCAAGAAAGTGGCTTCTTTCATCCAAGTGATATTCATGACTTGAGATGTTTTGCATATTTAATGAGCTTGATGCGGACCAAAACACCTCTTTTCATTCGGTCATTGCTGCTCTAATTGTGCATCGAATTTCATGAATTTGGTACCATTGTAAAGAAGAAGAATCATTCTTTCAGGTCGTGTGTTTGGATTTATTTAAAGATTTTGTAATATAGGTTAAAATTTTGATCTAAAATATGCTACAAAATAAATATTTTCACCTGACAAAAGCTGCTATTTTCACACTTTATTTTTGTTTGAGCCCAAATGATTTTTATATCATGATAAAGCTGAATATGTATGCTTTGAAATGATATAGGTTTCAAAATAAGAATTGGTTTAATCGGGTCAAGATCACACTTTTCATTTGCCAAGTACATAAAGCAGCTTGAAAACAAGAATACTGCACTCTGATTGGTCAAAGAGACCGCACACTGGCAAATTCCAACGGTTCCAGTGCCTGGGTTTGTGGGAAGGTCACACTTCCCATGTGGTAATCTCCTCAAATACCCCGCGCCTGTTGTTCTGTGAATCTTATCCAGCCAATCAGAACTCTGGATTTCATGCAAGTACAAAATTTCAGAAATCTCATCTTGTACCTTGGTGGGAAAAGTGTGATCTTGACCCGATTAAAAGGTGCTGCATATCAAGAGTGGCATTGTGAGAAAGTACAGAAGTTCAGCTTTATGTTGATATAAATATCATTGAGGCTCAAAATAAAAAGTTTTGCACAATTTGCAAAAGAAAACAGAGGAAGAAAATTCAGTTTTGAGGCACATTTTCAGGCCAGAAATTTACTTATTTAACAAAATATTGTATACAAAATAAATGACCAATATGAAAGAGTAACTTTTACTCTATCTGATGGTGCAATAATATTTCATTTAACTTGAGGTTAAAACAGGTAAATTCTTAGAGAAAGAAAATCTCACGAATTACGAGATTTTGCAAGGAGGAGGATTCAGCCACGAGATGATTTGGATGAATCTGGCCTTTTTGCTCATTAGCATAGGGACCTGCGGTCTGACTGTAGATCTTTCATTGATTTATCTTTCTCTCTGGGTCATAGAACTGTAGACATGCACCTGATGATACTGCACATTTCAGGCTGTTCAAGGAATATTCATGATCATCGTCCCAGATAAACGGTAATTCCTTGTGGAGAAGTTATCGAAGTGGTGCTGACTTTTCCCACAAATTAGGAACATATGCTGTTAGGTATTTGAACAATACTAGGGATTTCTGAACATCCTCTTTGTCCTTGGGTAATGTGTTGGCTTCTACCTTGCTAGGATCTGGGTAGATATCTGATCTAGTGCACTTGGAGCCAAAGAAGTTGATAGCTTCTTTCTTGATTGTGCACTTGGAGCTGTTGAACACTGAGTCTTCTTGCTTTGCCGTCTCCATGAACAAGTACATCTTCTTGTTGTGTTCCTCCACGTTGATCTTGATTTTGTCCTTCAATTAGTGTGATAGACTTGCGTGGTGCGTCTATGGTAGATTTAGCGATGTCCTTGACATAAAGCATCGTTTTTCCTTTGAAACTACCAATAGCATCGAAGTACTCTGGAAATGCTTGTTCGAGATCCTTATCACTTGTGATAGGTGTTTGTTTAGGTTTAGGGTTAGGTGTAGGTGTGTCATAATTGTACATAGAGTGAACTGTGATAATTCCAAGATCAGTGCAACCTAACAACCCAAGGATAGCTGAAACCTTGACATCTGGTACATAGAATGTCTGTGTTGACCATTTCCGACTGTAACATTTTATGTCAAGTGTACCTTTACATTTCATTGGAATCTCACCATAAGCTTCAAGTTTTACTGGTGTTTGTTTCACTAATGATTCAGACTTTGAACTTTATATTTCCTTGGCGTATACGTACTATGATAGTGTTAGTACTTGCACGTGAGTCAACTCTTAGGTAGCTAGAGCTTATGTTGACCGACTCTGTGGGCATATTCAAATGTTAGCAAATGCTACTGTACCTTCTGAATTTACAACTGTGTGTGGCCCATTGGTGTGTATTGTGTCAAATTATGCAAAGTTGGATAGACTGCCTTTAGACTGATAATGATCATGATCTGTGATAGTATCGTGTGCTGTGTTCATTTCGCTGATTGGTTAGTTCTTTCGACCTTTTGATTTTGATCGTGATTTTTTTTAAAACAAGTTCACACCTAGTTACCAATAATGCATATAGCATTTTCATTTATTTCAAAGCAGGATAAAAGAGCATTGTAGATTAAATGTCTTGCTCACGGGCATAGCTGCCGCGGCCGGAAATCGAATCCCGGACTTTTTCATGTATGGCCAGGCGCCTTAGATCACTCGGCCACGGCACCTCCACTTTGTTTTGGTAAACGATCATCAGATATCATGTCAGATCTTCGGTCATCTGAACTACGTTATGGTTTTCAACTATGATCACTTTTTGACTGGCGACAGAATTACCCCCAATGACTTTTACTGCGGAGAGCAGTTAATATTAATATTGTCCCCCAAACGGTTAATAGTTGTCTGAGAATGATAATTTAGGTTTTTTCCTTCATTATGAAAGCAAACGGAACAGAGTTGTAAACATAAGAGATATACAATCAACATAATTTTGGCTCTTCATAAATTTAGAAAAGAGTTAGAACGTGTTGGATAATAAACCTGATTTTGGAATAAAGGCCATAAATTCAAAATACAGATAAGGAGGAGGGGTGGAGGTAGCTTTGACATGTTCCTTTCAGTTGTGTCTTGATGTGTCAGAACTTCATCTTTATTACCTGCAGTGCTAGTGTATCTTATAACTGTTTGCAAAAGACTTAATTAAATAAATTCTTTATGATGTAACAGAAACACATTTTTTGCCTTTACATCCTTCTGAATCAGAATCATTTCTATTACGATGCACATTACATACTGTACATTAAGGTATGTTAGTCATACCAACACAATCGATGCGAGAGGCTGATCCAAGCTATTGTATTATTTGAATGGCATACCATTCATCACTTTGCAATCGTTTTCATGGGTGTGACTGCCACACCGAGGTTGCTTTTTGGCCTCACTTTAGCGCAAAATCGCTTAATACATTCAGCATATTTTCCTTCTTTCTAAATCAAATGAAGATACTCATGGTGGCATGAAGCCTGCCAATATTCTCGTTGATACATCCTCTTTCATATCGAATGTTGAGATTGTGCATTAATTACTGATATTCATAATAAATCTGATAAATAACAGTGCATGTGCATTTTTTTTACCAAAACATACAAATTTTGGCCAAAAGTCTTAATTCTTTCCAAAACTATATAAACCGACTTTAAATCGAAGAATAAAGGGATTGTAGTAAATTCTACCAACAAAATAATATATAATTTTGCATTTTATTAAGGCCTATCTCCATTTTCTGGGTTGAAAATGTGACAATATACATTAGTGTATCCAAGTCTCCGATATGCAGTAAAAAAGCTAAATTTATGAAAATTGAATTTTCAAGTTTGAGACATTATAAGTCTGTGACTAAAAACGATATCGATTTAGAATTTCGTCCACTTAATAATTGTATATTAGGAAAGTTTTCTAGAAATTTTTGAGGCGATTCCTTTATTTTCTTTAGATTTATGGTAAATCATGTATTTCGCAAATTTTCAATTTTTTGGAAAAAATTCTCAAAATTGCACTTTTCTTATTAAAATCTCAGCCGAATTAGCTTTTCATCACCCATGAATAGTATCAACTTGTAGAAAATTTATTTATCTTTCATATGACACTAATTTTGTGGCAAATGAATATTTGTGTCGGAATCTATGTACGAAAAACCAAATCCCATGAATATGGCGGCCATTTTGGACGCCATCTTGAATTTGAACCCCATGGGACAATATTTCGTTTTGGGAACATCAAAATTCATTCACTACACATCTTACGGATTACAAAAATGTAGGTTAAAAAAATATATCATTCGGGTGCATGGGAACCCTATCTCTCTCCCCTACTACACAGACTTCAACGTCGATACACGATGAGACCAACTAAACTCAATATAAAAATCCTGATCATACTCGTAGTCTTTGTCCTAGCCTTGGTTCGAGTCAGCTGTTGGTTTATCAGACAAGGTATGTTGGAGTGACTGCAAGATAAATCGGAAGATTTTATTTCAACCATTTAAAGGGGGAATACACCCTTATGATGACTTGGTTTTGATAAGCAGAAATATTATGTACTTGAAAACTTTGGAGAAATCCGTCAAAGAACTATAATTAATGATTTTTTTTTTAGGTTAAACTTTGTGACGTCACAAACGAGCGGCTCCCCGTGTGTCGGGTGAAATTTTTTTTAATCCCAAAATATTACCCCCCCCCCCCGTTAAAAGTAATTTATGTGCAGTGGATGTATCATCAGCAATTCAAATTCATATTAATTTCGGTTTTATTAAAAGCATTCATCAGAAATTCCAAAGACTAACAATTTAATTTGATACCCTCTTCAATAAAAACATCTATACATACTACATTCATCATATTCTCTTTAAATAATTATGTGAAGTTGTATTGCACGATAAACGAGAAAAGCTACTTACATATGTGACGTCACAAATCTAAAACTTTTCACAACTTTCTAATTCTTTGATGGGTTTTCATCAAACCCTCCCCAATATGTTCCTCCATTTTTCTGCTTTAAAAGCAAACTATATATCGTAAGGGTGACATTCCTCTCTAAATAAGCAGCGAATAAACAACAGCTTTAATAGCGCCAGCTCGAGTTCTAAACTACTCACATCTGGCCAGCATCATGCAATATTCTAAGCTATATTCTTGTAATACAGGCCCACTTGATTGACTTGTATGGTAACATTACCACTAAATACAACAGGTACTTTTCTCTACAAAAAAAAATAGTTTCTTTCTAGGAATACAATTATAGGCAGATTCATTATCTGTATTATTGATGGTTATCCCAAATTGTATATTTAATGGGACCAGTTGCTTATAACACAGTCACAAAGGGTTGATTAGATCGCTCCCCCTTCAATTTCAATAATAAGTTACATATAACTGATCTTCCAGATAATCATATTTACAAAACCTCCTCTTTTATTTGAGTCGGGGAGAGTTAACTATGATGATAATGATGTTCTCAGCACCTTTTAGACCACCAACATTTGCATCATTCTTTTTTATTATTTTGGACCATTTATTGTTTTCATGAGATTTGGGAGTAGACAGTAAATTGGATAAAAATCGAAATCATGTGTGGAGATCGGTGCATCCAGTGACTTTCTTCAAGCTTTCTTCAAACATTCTCTGAAATTATGCTAACCACATGTAACATGGCCCTGGGACATGGCCCTGGGGGTTCTGAAGCACCTCCAAGATATTCCTGCTGCGTGTATCATTTTTTTCCATAGGCAGCACCCCCAGGAATTCTAGGTGTGACAAAATGGAAAAATATATTAAAAAAACGATCTACATTTTTTTTTACAAAAACCTTTTTTTTTTGCTTGTCAAATTGTACCTTCAGTTTGTAGTGAAACTTTTTTTTTTTTGAGGGGGGGCTTGTCAACTTTCTCGGGACGAAAATGACCTTCATTTAGTCGAATGAAGTGAAACCTTCAGTTTGTAGTGAAATCTTTTTTTTGTGGGGGGGGGGGGGAGGGGCTTGTCAAATTGACATCAGCACCCCCAGTCCGGAAAAAATCGTTCCCAGGGCCCTGCATGTAAAGGTCGTTGATTTTTATTCAGCGACACTGTGTGTGATCATGGTTCTTTGCAGACTAAACTTAAGGGTGCAGAACCGGGTATAGGGGGGGGGGGGGGTGCTGAGTCTTTACCCCCTGCCCGGGCAGTAACCATGAACCAAACATAAAAAATACCGTTATCGTGATTTTTATGCACAATATCAGCCCCCACCGTGACTTTCAAAATCGTTTCGGGCGCTGATGAATACCGAATCAATAAATCAAATTGATATATGTTTCATTTTACCATGCAGACGATGGATTCAAATCCGTGGATTTTCTGGATGAGGAATACAACGATGGGAGCGAATCAGACGGAACGCAGGGCTCAGAAATCGGCGGAACCTTCGGGGAGGAGAACAGTGATAGCAGGGAAGTTGACTATGAATTCGATGAAAGAAATTCAGACTTTGACGATACCAAGAGTGGTGCTATAAAGTCCAACAACTCCGAGGAGTATTATTACGATGCGAGTGAAGGGAAAGGCAGAGAGATTCGAAAAGAGTGGTCTGTGGACTCCGAAGAGACTATTGAGACTAGTTTGAAAAATAACGCAACGAATTTCGTTTCTCCGCCGCGGGTCGCCGGTAACACCACTCTGAATAAAGCTGACAATGTCAGCAAGAACCCAGTGAGAGAGGACGACTTCGAATCCGACACCGACGTCGACTCTGAAGTGACTGAAGATGACGTTGAGGGGGCCAATGACGGCGGACAGAACGATACCCTTGAGATAGAGCTTTCCGCTGAAGCAAGAATGAACCAGGTTGCCATGGTAGCTGCCGAGCGTGGCGATGCAGCTGATCAACCCACCAATCATAATCAGCTTCAGCTCACGGCTCAAAACGGGGATTCCATACACATGGATAGATATGAAACCAAAAATGATACGGAAAATAAGACAATAGAGAACAGAGAAAAGGTGGAATAAGCGACGGGCCGGAGGGACTTGAGCAATGTATATAGTATTGATAGTATTTAGTATGTATTGAGCAATGTATATGATATAGACGTTAATACACACTCTAAAAATAAAAATGAAATGTTAAATCAACAATGGAATCGATGGAGGAGTGACAATTTTTTACGAATGTTATAATAAATAAATTTAAGTGTTGTGTCGAACCTTTTAAAGTGGTAAATACAACATTTAGAAGAAAAAAAAGTGGCATTCCTCCAACCTTTGAATTGTAGTCCTAGCATTTCATTCTTAGAGTGCATACGCCTCAAATTTGAGCCCTTTGAATATTGAGATTGACATCTCTAGCAAATGGATGTTATCCTATCCGTCTGTTGAGGCACACAGCATTCATAAGGTAAAATTATTCTGCGTATGATCCTCAAATTGACAACCATCACTAGATTTTTATTCCTTTTCATACTTCGAAAGAAAAGATATAACGTGAGTCATAATTAATGATGGAAGAATGAATTTCTGAAAAGTTACATATTTGCTTTTTTTAACACAGATTTGGTTGTTTCAGTTGCGTTACCAATATAGAGTGTGTATGATAAGCTCAATTTAAACGACTTTTATTCAAAAACTTCCCTACATTCATTTTGTACTGGGAATCGTATCTATTTTTCAGTCAATTTTTCTCTTTTTTCATATTTAATTTGTGATTGCAATAAGTTCAGGATAATAGGAAACTGCAAATGTGTCTCCTACGCACTGAAAAAACACCGGTGTTGATTCAACACTAGCCTGATATCTATATATATCAATCCACACCAGAGAGGTGTTGAAACAACGGTTAAGCAAACTGACACCAATTTCGCATTTAAGCAACACCAGTTAGTGTTAAACCAATATCGGTTTGATTCTCAACTGGTGTTGTGGACCGATATATAGACACCGGGCTGAAGATATTTATATCTAAATAAATAGAGTAAAATTCACAGAGCAAAAGAGTCATCAAAATCGGATAACAAATAACGAAGTTATTGAAATTTTAAATTTAGCAATATTTTGTGAAAATAGTTATATGTACCCCATCATGAATATTCATTAGGTGGGCTGATGATGTCACATCCCCACTTTCCTTTTTCTTATGTTATTACATGAAATCATAATTGTTTCATTTTTATTACATGAAATCATAATTGTTTCATTTTTTCATACACGTGTAAATGATGTGTCTCCATTATAATGAAATAAGATGCAGCAATAAATAACCAATGCTATTAATCAGTTGTCAATCAAATTGTTTTAGTTCTTCGTAGAAAAAATTTGAATAAACCTAATTTCATATAATAAAATACAAAAGAACAAGTGAGGATATGACATCTTCAGCTTGCACATTGAATTTTTCATGAAGACATGCCAAGAATTGTTTCACCGGAATAATGCGAGTCTTTAAAGTTCAATAACTTTGTTATTTGTTATCCGATTTTGATCAAATTTTCAGCATTTTGCTTTGTGAATTTTACTCTATTTATTGAGATATGAATATCTTCAGCATGGAGTACAGTCTGAAATAATGGGAAGCATTTCTGCAAAAGATGCATGGAACAATGAAAAATACTATCGGAAGAGGATAGACTTAAAGGGGAAGTTCACCCTGACGAAACGTTTCGCTTGTCAAACTACCTGAAACAATAATAAAAGAAAATATCGGTGAAGGTTTGAGGAAAATCCATGAAAGATTAAGAAAGTTATTTGGATTATAAGATTTTGATTTGTGATGTCGTCTACGAGCAGCTATATCCCATAATTATGATTATGTAATTTAAAAAAATGCAAAAATTCATTTTCTCCATTCAGGAGCGAGTGTGAAATACTTTGTCTATTGACATACTAAAGGTACGATAAAACCCATTTTCAACGTTTAGAGAAAATGACATTTTATTGATTTTTTTATTCACGATACAATTAAAATAAAATCTAATAACTATTAAAATCTTTGATGGATTTTCCTCAAACCTTCATCAATGTTGTTCATTATTTTTTCAAAGTTATTTTTACAATAGACTTTTTGGCAGGGTGACCTTCCCCCTTTATAGAAGTGTAGAAATAAAGAATGACGGTGGTGGAATGAAAAGAAATTGATGGAATTTCGTGGATGAGTGGGGGGGGGGGGATGGAATATAAAAATGAGGATGTGGAAAAGGGCAAGATATGAATGAAATTAATGAGGATCTTAAGGGAGAAGAAAACATGAACATTTCGGGGAAACTAGACCGGATAGGATGTGGCCATGAGGACACAGGATGGTGTGGGTGTAGGATATGAGATGGTGTGTGGTTATTGGATAAGGAGGTTGGATGAAAACAAATCAGGAAAAGAAAGAAAAGAAGACATACAATAAGAAATTACCACTAATAGAACAGGATACAAATTGAAGAAAATCCACAAAGTAACATAACAAACATAATATGTTCATAGACTTTTTCCGGATTATACATGTTTTCTTACATGTTTAGATATAGGCCATAATTCCATCATAAAAAGAAGTTTTCCCACACTGTAGATTGAATGCCTTACTCATGGGATTAAGTGCCGTGGCCGGGGATCGAACCCCAGTCTAGTCGGTAGCCTTAGACCACTCGGCCACGATATTTTTACTCTAAATTCTAATAGATTATATCGATATCGATTAGATATTGATTCGATATTGTTTATTGATGAAAATACATGCATATTCATGTATATTCCATTTTTTTTGAATTTGGTGCGTAATATAAATTCCATATTGTAATCGAACATGATAAAACAAATTTTATCGAAGGGGGTAGTCGTGTGTCTGATGATATATTTATGGCGCAAACAAAATCACTTTCATTTTTTGAGAAAATGTATTTTTGTAAATCAATATCACACAACAAAATGGAGGGGCTGCTCATTTGTGATGTCACAAAATAAAAACTGAAAAATTCACAGCTACCTCATTGTTTGATCGATTTTCATCAAACCTTCACCAATAGATCTTTGTAATTTTCTGCTACACTGCAAAAACTCTGGTGTTGATTTAACACCAGCCCGGAATATATATATGTCCACACCAGAGAAGTGTTAAACAACACCAGTTTGGTTTTGGTCTAACACCAGAAAGGTGTTTATACAACACCAATTAGTATTAAAAACAGCATCGGTTTGATTCCAAACTGGTGTTGTTTCAATACTTCTCTGGTGTGGACATATATATATATAGATTCCGCGCTGGTGTTTCCAACACCGGAGTTTCTGCAGTGTACTATTAAAACCAGTTTATTGTCAGGGTAAATATTCCTTTTTAAGGAAAAATCATGGGCGTATATTTTGCATTTTGCACTTTTTCAAGCATTTTTCACTCGAAAATCGCCCCTGACAGACCTGACAGACATGACAAACGAGATCTGCACAATCAGGGGCCCGTTTCATAAAGGACTTGCAACTGTTGTAACTTTGCCATTATGGCAACTATACCATGGAAAATTCTGATTGGCTGCTTATCCCTCATGGCAAAGTTACAACAGTTGCAAGTCCTTTATGAAACGGGCCCCTGATATCGGGCTCTTTGTAAGCATCTGAAAGCAAAATGAGAGAGAAAAGGAAAGAAATTAAATCGGAAGGTCGAGAGTGAAATACTAAGATAATAAATTCAGTTGCAGCCGACCCTTCACCTACTCATTCTAAACTAGTTTATTTTAGAGTACGGGAAATTACTTCTATTTTGATTCTGTATGATTACATTTTGTATTTACAAATAGCCATGAATAAAACCAATACTCGATTCCTTTGGATTTTTCTGTCTGTTACAAATCAAAGTATCATTGATGAGAGTAGATTAATTCAACATTATGTTGCAAAAGACGAAAGACCAGTTTGTCTTATTAGATTTAGCTTTCAGTATCAACACCAATTTCGGTATAGCGCCATCTACATCCAGCGTCTCATTTTATCCATCTCGATGGTTGAATCACTCATCGGGGTTTTCTCTCACCGATTCAAGAACGGAGAAAATGTATTGTTCTATGCCCGTCATAAAAAAGAACATGAAAGAAGCCTTTGTCGAAAACTTCGTGCATAAAAACAACCGTTTGGTCCTTGATTCCGAACAAAACACATATTTGCAATTATTCGTCTGCTCCGTGGGCTATAAGCTAGGACGAAATTGCTGGTTCTGTTCACTAATATTTTCGACAAAGACCTCCCAGCTGTTTTATGTGATTTGACTGGAATTTCATAAATATTTACTCTTTTCTGTAATCATCCTTACGCCGTTGAGAAAAAAACCCCTCCTCCCTATTGTGGTGTATGTATTAGTTCCAATTGAATGTCGAAATCACAAGTCGATCATAACATAAATGTGGTTTGATTAAAAATGAATACACCGGCTATTTTCGACTCGCCGTACGGCCGCCGTAGAGGAAATGTGACTGAGGTATTACTTGCATTTATATTTGTTTTGTTTTTCTTTGCAGTTACTGCATTACAGATGGGGGGGGGGCTTGGGAGTCTATGGACACCGAAAATTTCCATTACCAAACAAAAGGGA
The DNA here is from genome assembly GCF_037042905.1 of Lytechinus pictus. Lineage (NCBI taxonomy): Eukaryota > Metazoa > Echinodermata > Echinoidea > Temnopleuroida > Toxopneustidae > Lytechinus > Lytechinus pictus. The sequence continues at coordinate 10,796,298 of NC_087257.1, forward strand.
GAAAAGGCAAGAAAAAAGGAGAGGAAACCGGTAAAATATGATTATTAGCTGAGTACTGTATGTATAGCAGAATTCTATCGCAAAATTAGAGTTTTATATCAAAAGGGTACACAATTTTGTTCTCTCGCTTTGCTCTCGCAGCTTTTCAGAAATTTTGCCCCATACGCTATGTCTGACCCCCTCAATTTTGGAGCTCATAACGCTACTGCTTGTATAACGTAACATTTAGTTTTAAAAGCCAATGTTGTGATATTATTGTTTTCATTCTGTTTATAATCATGTACGATTCCTTATTTCAATATTTAGTTCAAGTTCATTCACAGGCACTAGAGGATGTTGATCAGATGAAAATAGAAAAATTTCATCAAAATAGAAGGAACGTAATTGTTTTTTTTATATAGCTTTGAATTAAAAGTTATTTAAGAACCACAGGGCAAGTATGCAAGTGGGCGTCATACATAAATACATGTACCTCGTTTTTATTGCATTGTAATTAATGAAGATTTATATTTTAGTTGAAAATAGTTTGACACAGTTTATGTAAAACAACCATTATCAGGTTATATAACTGTTTAGTGAAAATATAAAAGTGAAACATGAAGATGCCTTAACTTTGTCATTTTCCAACCTTATTGCTTTTCTTGTTTCTTTTAAATATCAAATTATAGCGTCATTTGGCGAAACGAGCCAAAAATTATGAGGGGTCCAACATGGCGCATAAGGGGGGGGGGGGGGGGACTGCGAGCGAGTAAAAGCTTTTGATTTTTTTAATACTTAATAATATTTTCTGATAGGTTTCCTCACAATAATTTATGTACGTATACTGTAAATTAATATGTAAATTAAGAAGAAAAAATAACAGGGAATAAATAAAAAAATGAAGACAATGATTAATAATTCCATGAAAATATAATAACAAATAAAATACCTACATATATACACACACCATGGCTTACAACTATGCAAGCAAACTCATCACTTGTATGTATTAAACAATTCCGTATAATTGTGTTCATGTTCATTTTATTTTTATGTTATATATTTTTATGAATTGTTTTGGAAGCAAGAATGGTCAATTCTTACACTCATCCTATAAACCAACACAGCAAATGAAATGAAAAAAAATATATATATACATTAATACATTTAATAAAAAAAATCTATAATGAAAAACCCACATGGTGAAGATTTCAACATTTTATTGCATAGATTTAATTAAATTATCGATCTTTCCATTTACTAAAAATCAAATTGACTCTGTGCCACTGTAAAAAAGGAAGTGCTAATTTAGCACTTACAGTGCTTGTCTAGTGACTGCACTATGAGTGCTGATTTTCTAGTTCAAATTTAAACTAGAAAATCAGCACTCATATAGTGCAGTCACTATACAATATGCACTGTTTACGATAATGCAGATACGTCATGAATAATTCATGAGGTTTATGTTCATTGCAAAGAAGGAACATCAGAATCCTTCTATCTCGAATGTCTCTTTGACTGGCAATATTTACAAACCTCTAAAATGGGAAATTTATTCAATATATCTGTGACAAACAGATACTCTTCGTCACACATGTCACAAATGTGTCGTTAGAGCCCTCCTAACAATCTATTTCTTAATTATTCAGGAGGTTCGGCATCATCCCACGTTCGTGATCTTCGCCCACCGACCTTAATTCCCTCGATATGACATTAATTAACCCCCCTCCTAGCTTTCAGTGTGCTGTCCAAACCCTTCACTCGAGAAAGTGGTCTGAACATGCAGCCTAAGGTCCCTCCCAATGACTTGTGTACAGGCGGTCCCTCTCTCGTTTCGTTTAGATAAAAACATCAGAGCTCTACTAGTAGTTGTACTTGAGCTAGTCTTGTGTGAAGACCCACTCGTTGATCAAAGTGTCAATCAGGGTCCGTGCCTGCAGACTACAGTGTACCAATATAACAGATATCTCTGATGGCCGAGGTGTAAAACAAATTAGGTCAGAGATATCTCCACCATTTATGTTAAAGTCGCACCAATGAAACCGACTGCAAACCAACCGGTGCCCCGTCTTAAATACAAAGAGTTACGATTGATCCGATCAATCTCAAGTATATGGAAATCCATCAGTCATATTTTTTCTTTAGGAAATTTGCTCAATGTCCCTTGAAAACAAAAAGAAGCATACTTAATTGTCAAGCAATTGGTGAATGTATGAATATACATCATTTCTAGAAAATGTTTTGAACAAATATGTATTTTTTATGTTGACGGTGCTGGCTTTCTATATTCGTTTCATTGGCTCAATCGAAACTCTTTGTAAGACGAGCCTCTTTCGTATATGCCATTGGTAATAACGTAATACTTTTTGATTGATCTGGGCCCTGTATTACTAAGAGCTACGATTGATCAAATCAACCTCAACTATGGAAAGCTAGCAACATCAACATCTATAAGACACGATTGTTCGAGAAAAAAATGTATTATGCTTGTATTCTACGGAGCCTTTAAAGTGTCATCGACTTGACGAATTGGCGAGATACTTTATCTTTCCATGTCGACATAATAACCTTATTATGTCGACATGGCGAGATACGGTATCTCGCCAAGTCGACTTATAAAACGTTATATGTCAATGGCAGTCACAATTGCCGAAAAGACAGATAAATGATGATAATATAATTAAATTTAATAGAAAACTGTGTGAAGTTGATTGGAGTCATGTATATAGTACTGATGATGCTAATAATTGTTACGATATATTTATGTCAATATTCCACTCAATTTATAATAAATGTTTTCCAGAATTGAAGTCAAAATCAAAAGCGAAGGTTACTTTTAGGAAACCTTGGCTATCAAATGGCCTCATGAAATCCATAAATAAGAAGAATAAAATGTATAAAAAGTTACTGAACAAATATTCTGACAAGCAAAAGAAAAGTTACATTAAGTACAAAAACAAATTGATAAACTTATTACGCAGTGCTAAATCTGAATATTATTCTAAACTCTTTAATCAAATTAGAGGAAACACACAAAAGATTTGGAATAACATAAATAATATACTGGGTAATAAACGCTTTAAGAAGTTACCATCGGTTATGTATTGCAATGATTCAAAGTTAAATTCATCAAAAGATATAGTAGAACATTTTAATTCTTATTTTTTGAATATCGGTAAGAATATTGCTGACAGAATTCCTCCTGTGCGTGTGTCATATGATTCATTCTTAACCGGAAACAAATCACCGAACTCTTTGTTTTTCAGACCTACTTCTCCAAATGAAATATTAAAGATTGTCCTTTCTTTAAATTCTTCAAAATCAAGCGGCCCTGACGGCATAGACCCTAAAGTTATAAAGAAATCTATACATTACTTCATTGAACCACTATGTTTTATATTCAATACATCAATTTCTACAGGAATAGTACCTAATCATCTGAAATTTGCCAAGGTAGTACCAGTTTTCAAAAAAGGAAATGCAAACGATTTAACTAATTATAGGCCAATTGCTATCCTTCCTCTGTTTACAAAGATTCTTGAAAAAATAATTCATGAACGTTTATATTCATTTTTACAGATGAACAATTTTTTAACTGATGCTCAATTTGGGTTCAGGAAAAATTTTTCGACTTCATTAGCTGTCTCTAATTTATGTACTTCTATTCATAATGAACTTGAAAAGGTTAATTTTTGCATTGGACTTTTTATGGACTTGTCAAAGGCATTTGACACCATTGACCATCACATACTACTAAAAAAATTGACTCTTGTGGTGTCAGAGGTCTTGCCCTTAAATGGTTTGAAGATTATCTATCTAACAGAAGTCAATATGTGATGGTCAATGGTGTCAAATCCTCAATACAGCATCTCAACTGTGGTGTCCCTCAAGGATCTGTCTTGGGCCCTCTCTTGTTTCTTATATATGTCAATGATGTTATCAAATCTTCTTCTCTTCTCAAGTTTTCCCTGTTTGCCGACGATACTTGTGCACTCATGAGTAGCAGTAACATTAAAACACTTGTCTTGTCGGTAAACAGGGAAATAGCAAAAGTCTCTACATGGTTCAAAGCAAATAAATTAGCTCTGAATATAGCCAAAACAAACTACATTATATTTAGATCAAGGAACAAGAGAGTGCCCCATGACCTACCACATATTATAATTGATAATCTTGTAATTTCTAAATTGAAGAATATAAAGTTTCTTGGAGTTACCTTTAATGAGCTCATGGATTGGAGCATACACATATCAGAAATTTGTAAATCTTTATCTAAATATGTTGGTATCTTATATAAAATGAAATTCATATTACCTTCTAATGTTTTAAATATTCTTTATAGTAGCCTTATCTTGCCACATCTGAATTATTGTAACTATATTTGGGGTAATACATACAAGTCACGCCTTCTAAAGCCATATATCCTACAGAAAAAATCAATCCGGTTAATTGCAAAGTCTCATATGCAAAGTGCTAGTAAACCCCTTTTCAAAAAGATGAATATTTTACCTCTCCATGAACTAATTACTTTAAATACTCTAATCTCTATGTACTCAGTTAAAAATCACATTTTTCCATTGAAGTATTGCAATATGTTTTCACTCAATTCAAATGTTCATTCTTATGCTACTAGACAAAAAGATAATTTCCATGTTCCAAAAGTGAGACTTACTTCTTCTTTAAATTCACTAGCTTTAGTCGGTATAAAAAAATGGAATCAACTCCCAATTTCACTAAAAAATTGTTCAGATCTATCCTGTTTCAAAAAAATGTGTAGGGCGTACTTAATGGAAAATCTATAAAATTACTAGGGTTTGTGTGTGTGTGTGTGTGTGTGTGTGTGATGGTGTGTGTATGTGTGTATGTTTATACATTTAAATATCTGCTGATAAAATTTGTGTTTTTCTTAGTTTTCTGTTTCTGATTGTGAATTATGTCAATGCTATTGTTTTGGGGGCCATTCTCTACAAGCATTTTGCTTTTTTATGGTCCTAGCCATATTTTTTACCATTTGTTACATAACTATGTACACTGTTTGATTTGTATATACACATTTTTATGGTTGAATAAAATTGAATTGAAAAATTGAATTGACATGGCGAGATACGTTATCTCGCCAATTCGACTTATAAAAAGTTATATGTCGACATGGCGAGATACGGTATCTTGCCAAGTTGACTTATAAATCATTATATGTCGACATGGCAAGATATGAAGTGTCCAAGGCCCGGCGAGAGTCCAAATATCTCGCCAAGTTGACATAAATAACATTTTATAAGTCGACTTGGCAAGATAAAATATCTCGCCATGTTGACATAATAATGTTATTATGTCGACATGGCAAGATAAAGTATCTCGCCAAGTCGTCAAGTCGATGACACTTTAAAGGCTCCGTAGTATTCAATAATGCATTCATTGTTTTCTTGAAAATTCAGTGTGTTTCACTTTGTTTACAAGGGACATTGTACAAAGATCCAGTATAAAAAAAATTATGACATTCATTTTGATAAATTTCCATATACAGTTGAGATTAATTGGATCAATCGTAACTCTCTGTGAGACGGGGCCCTGTAATGCATAAACTCCGGTGTTGATTTAACACCAGCCAGGAATCTATATATTATGTCCACACCAGAGAAGTGTTAAACAACACCAGTTTGGTTTTGGTCTAACACCAGATAGGTGTTTATACAACACCAATTAGTATTAAAACAGCATCGGTTCGATTCTAAACTGGTGTTATTTCAATACTGTCTTCTCTGGTGTGGACATATATAGATTCCGGGCTGGTGTTAAATCAACACCGGAGTTTTTGCAGAGTGGAGTCGGTTTCAAGGGGTGTGACTGGTGCGTAAGGCTGACGTTCTTTCGGGACGTGACAGTTAACAGAAGGCATTATATTCCATGATAGTGTGCGATATTAAAATTACCCCGATGGGATGAATAAAGCATCCAGCCAGCTGAATGAGGGTGAGAACACTCTCAAGGATGTGAAGATTCCTGACTCGGATTCTTCCCGATGATATTTCGGTCGCTTCCCCCGGGCACCAAGAGTGTCTGAACAGGCAGGCTATACGCCTCCGCAACGTTTCAAGGAAGACATTGCGCCCGAAAGAATGACAGTGTTTAATCCCGCACGACTAATTCGACCTTATCCTTTTCTTTGTTTGATTCATATTAAAAATAATAATTATTATTTTGTTAATTAGCGCCCCCAATATTCGACATTACTCTCATTCTTTCTCTCATGTCCATCGTCCTTGTTTTTCTTCATTTTTTCGGTTTAAATTGTTTCTTTTCTTCTTCTATTAAGCGTAGGCCTATCTGGAAAGAGTAATCAAGAGGAGCAAAACTTAAAAAAAGCCTTAAAACTTTTCTCAGGGACACTTCACCCAGGCCCCCCCCCCCCCCCGATCTACAAATGCGCAAGACAATATTGATCTCCCTTCTAGTGGGCGCCTGGCTCACCTTTCTCCCGTTTTCTTTTCCACACACTCGCCTACATTTCACTTTCTAATTTAAAATATTCTTTGGGGGATGCTTTAATTTGGATCATCTCGTCAAAGCGATTTATTCAGATATTCAAAATTGATATGGAACATGAACGCTTAGGGGATTTCCATGATTAGAGTGATTTTAATGTCGTAATTACTTATAACTTCAAACTTCAAGCTTCAAACATAATTTAATCCACTGGAATAATCATTTCTCCAGGCATGCCAAGAGGAAGGAGGGCGCGAAGTCGTCTCTCACACAAACCCACCCTCCACGCCCACACACAAAACTCCATGTGTACGTATTCCATGTATTCTGAGCTCGGGTCTTAAGTTGTGGTTGACTGTGGATAGCGTATAGTTGCAAAAGTCTAGCAGATCCAGAGGTTCAATATATCAGTTCATTTTGACGCTCAAATAATTCCTAACCAGGGGCGTCGATCCATTTCTCAGATTGGGGGGGGGGGGGGGCAAAATCAGGAATCAATGTTCCAAAGACACTCGATCACACAAAACAAACTCACCCACATACACACATACATAGGCCTATATATATATGTGACTGATGAGAAAGAGACACATATCGTACCAACAAATTAATGCGAGTGCGAAGCGCGAGCTGAATTTATTTTGTATACTGACCTGAAAACATGAAAAAGGTACCTGTTTAGGACTGTTTGTAGTAACACATAATTCATGAGGAGGATACATATCTTACTACACAGAATACATATCTTACTACACTCGGCGAGTGCCGAGAGCGAGCTGAAATTTCTTTACATTCTGACCTGAAAGCCTGAGCATTTTTTTGGTAACAATGATTATTTCGATCTGAAAAATTGACAGTTTAATGGACGTTTTTAATAAAAAAGATTTTTATATCTCGATCTGAAAAAAATTGACAGTTTAATGAACGTTTTTAATAAAGAACAAAAAACGGGGCATTCTATTCACCTATTTAATCATGAAAAATATGGGTTTTTGCTAAAGAAATGATGAAAGCGCGAAGCGCGAGCTGAAAATTTGTATATTCCAATCTGAAAAGCGGACATTTCGAGCACGATTTTAAATAAAGAACGAGTTATGTATCTCAATTTCGCTTGCCTATTTCCGTGTAACATTACAATCTTATTTTATTTTTTGCACATCCGGAATTATTTGGGGGGGGGGGGGTTCTTGGTTCCATACCTAAAAGAAAATAAAAGAAATTGTAGGAGACAACGTATAATGAAATGAATGGAAACAATGAAATGCGTTAGTTGCTGAATATAATGGAAATTTAATTAGAATTTAATTCAATTGGCATTTTTTTTCCAGCTCGCTTTGCATGCTGGCGATTTTTTTTTTTACAAATTTTCCCACATTGCTATATTTTGCCCCTTCAAAATATTTGGTTCATTATGAAACTGGGTTGAATAAATGTGTTGTGTAAAAGCTATATTCTGTATATGACCGCATTTGATTCAAATAGCGGCAATCTGCGATGTTTAAATGGCTTTGATATCAAGAAGTTCCGGGGGCTCCGCCCGGACCCCAACCGCACAGCACTGCGTATGGAAGGGTTGGGCCATGGCCCCAAAAAGTTCTACAAACAAGAATAAAAAAAGGAGGAAAGAAAAGCAAAGGAAAAGTGTAGGATAGGATTTTATTTACTGAATATAATGCCAAAAAATAGCTCAAAGTTAGATTCTCTGAAAAGGTGATTTTTTTCTCGCTCGCTTCGCTCACTCGGGACTTGTATAAAGCAGCTTTTTAGCACATGTGCTATACTGCTCCCCTGTTTTTTTTTTCTTTTGTTTAGTCTTCACGCTACTGCCACAAAGAATCCTGTTCACAGTGGCGTACAGAACACAAAAAGGAATCTAAAGAGAGAAGAGTGAAATATATTATTTTCTGGATATCATGTCAAAATCTATCACAAAATTGGATTTTTGTATTAAAAAGGTCAACAATTTTTGCTCGCTCGCTTCGCTCGCAACTGTTTTTAAAGATGAATTCTGCCCGATACGCAACATCTGGCCTTCTCAAAATAGTCGCCTCATTACACCATTACGCCTGTTCATACCATGATATGACCGGGAAATTTTTGGCTCTTGCCCCCCCCCCCCCTGGCCACCGACCCCTGTTACGCCGCTGAGGCCATGTCATTTGCCCAGAATCAAAGACAAACTGCTGGTTTGATTCACCAATTATCGACAAAGACTTCTCGGTGTTCTTTGTCATTTGCCGGGAATTTGACAATATACTTAATCTGTTCTTGAACCCCCGTAAGAGAAAACTCCCTATACAGTGTATGAAAGTCGACGCCATGTAGTTCGTTCTAGACGGCGTTCTTCAATTATGCCACGTTCATCTTGGTTATACATGTGATCATAAGAAACGACCGTTGACATGGTTGTGAGCTATAATAGCAGTGATCAACACAAATATTGGCGCCCTCTACGTTTGTTTGCAGTAATCTTGAATTTCATCGGCGGTCATTCGAACCGTACCGTCGTATCACACAAACGACGGTGCAAACCTATTTCAGAGAAAATGGACTTCAAAGTTTACTATAATTTTCACACTTAGTTACCCAGCCTTACAACATATTCATTGCTAGAAAAATACATGGTTGGAAAGACCAATAAAATTGCTTGACATTGGTATCTTAATTTTTACACAAAAAAATAAGGATCAGAGAAAATATCGCAAAAGAGCTACATGCTTGTAATTTCCGTTTGACCGGCTTAGATTTTCCCTGTACAAAAAGGTCATAGGGAAAAAGCAATACGAAATTTTGACTGACCGCGATTTCAATGCGCGCGATCAGTCAAAAGGTCGTATCGCTTTTTACGTGCAAAGTCAATGCAGTGCCCAGTGCCGATACGACGATTTGGATGACTGCGCGCATTGAAATGACGGTTTGGATGACCGCGCGCATTGAAATCGCGGTTAGTCAAACGTCGTATCGCTGTGTTACAGTACACGTTTCCTGTGGGATTTGCGCATTTTATTAAAAATTTGTATGTCATCGCCGTAAAAATCCTCTCATATCTCAGAAAATAAAATAAATTGCTGCCTAGAAATTAAGTTATGAATAGAGGAGGACTTGTACTTTCATTTTCTGCAAAAATCTCAAAATCGATTTTCGACCAAAATTGACTGATAAGCAGGGCCGTAGCCAGAGGGGGGGGGGGGGGTGAAACCCCCCCCCCCCCCAACATTCATGGCAGTCGGCAATATCATGTACCAGTTGGCAAAATGGAGGATAGGGGAGAAAAAGAAAGAGGGAAAGAAAGGAAGAGAAAAAGGGAAGAAGGAGAGAGGGGAGAGAAAGAAAGAAAGAAAAAAAAGGAAAGAAAAATAGGGGCACTAACTTCGAAGAAGGTTACGACTTATAGAGTAAAGACAACCAGTTGGCAAATCCAAGTCCATGTAGCCAGGCTTAGAGCCCTACTAGTCAGCAAAATACAAAGGACAAAACAGATGGAGCTATAATAACACACAAAGTAAGTCCCAGGTCCTCCCCCAATATAAACAAGCTTGTGAGTTTGCAAATTATACCACAATTATTGACGATTTAACAAACACATTAGTTTTGTAAAATTAGAGGCAAGACTAGGTAAAGAAATATGGGGTGGGATGAATTTCCAAGGTTTAAGTTGAATAATCAAAGCCAAAGTATAGATGGCAAATTATAAAGTGGGCCTATTAAAGTGGCAGAACACTATACGCTCTACCAGTCAGCAAAGTGATGTACAAGTAGTGCCCCGTTTCAGATCTGAAAAGAACAGAACACAAGACTTTAAAAAATGGTAACTCTGCAGTTGGCAAATTCATGAAGACAAGTCTACAACTTGTAGACAACTTGTAGACTTGTCTACAAGTTTGCAGTTGGCAAAAAACACAAAAATGTTTTAAGTTATTTTTTACTAAATTCTGTCGCCGAAGATTGTTTTTTTAATTTATGGTGTCAGAATGTGCTTGGGGTGGGGATGGATGGGAGTGGGGGCAGGTTGGGGTTGCAGTCAATCAAGTCAATTTCATTGGTGCAATCAATTCCAGGCTTCAAACATGCAGTTTGAAAGCTGTCTAATCCTTTTATCCCAATAACTGTCAAATCCACTTAACAAAATCATGCATGTTTAAACATGTTTTTCCAATCATCAAAAGAGTCTGGTACTACATAAAAAAACGACTTCTGTCAAATGCCAGTACATGTGAGTAATAAGCTAGCCTACATGCTGCTAATTATCTGCCCTGATTCATGACTGTTTAATATTGTTTGATTGTGATCCTGGAAATTGAAACAGATTTGAACATTGTCAACAATGGATCAACCTGAGCAACCTCAGAAACGGAAGCGGATCAAACTTCAATGTAAAGTTAATTTGTGGAGCCATATTTTCCGACGACTATAGAAACAAACATAATCGCTTACAGCACCCTAAAATGGTGGAAAACAAGAAACACATTGGATATCAAGTGCAAATGCACCAAAAAATCAATTTGAAGCTGTTAAAAGGAAATCTACCCGTACCAGTGCCAGTGACGTTTCATCTTCATCATGTTCTAATGCATAGGGTATATCATTATACTGCAAGTTAGCAACTACGGCACACTAGCCTTTCTATTTTGATCCAAATGTTTATTTTTATGCAGTGCAAATATTTTTGTATATCTTTGTATAATTTACCTTAAACTATTCACCAAATGCCACTAATTCAATTCTAAAAAAAATCAAAATCTTTTAGCATGTGATTATTGTAGGGGGGGGCACATCCCCCATCATACTCCCCCTGTGCTCACGTTGGAGCTGTCACGCCAAATTTAGTTGGCAAATTTAGCTGGTACACCCCCCCCCCCCAACAAAATGCTTCTGGCTACGGCCCTGCTGATAAGACGGTTCGGATGACCGCCGACGATGTATTAAAGATTGCTGGGCGACTTGTCAGTTCTCATGAATTTACCTTATTCATGTTATCGTCACCAAATGGTTCGACGCTACGTCGTGGGCTTTCCTTGTCAAAGTCCTACTTACAAAACTGACTGGCGCGTATGATCTGGAAAGATTGCCGGAGAGCGCCATCATATTCAACAACAACAACACCTACTATACTAACTACTACTACTACTACTACTACTTCTACTACTACTACCACTTCTACCACTACTACTACTACTACTACTACTACTACTACTACTGATCCTACTATACTACTACTACTACTACTTTTGCTATTATTACTACTACTACTTCTACTGATGCTGCTGCTGCTATTACTACTACTACTACGACGACGACAACTGCTGCTACTGCTAATTCATTCCATATCTTGCTTTGAGTTCTCGATGCCTGTCATAAATATAATTGTACAACTCGTAATCGACAGCAAACCTTTTTGTTGCTACGTCAAGTTGGTCTTGGGTGAGAGGTTCCTTGTGTCTCGTTTTGGAGCGGGCCATTTGATTATTTGCTGTGAATAAGAACACAATAATTCGGCGCAATTAATAAAGGTCATCCATACTCATCCTTATCACAAACTTTACTTTAGATCTTTATTTTTACTATTCGCATAGTCATTTCATTATTATAATGTATATGGTCTTTAAGTTTCACTATTGATGTAATTCAGATTTAACTTGAGATGAATTTCGTTGGAAAGATCTTATTGTCATGTTTTATTCAACTGTGCATGCAGATCTCATGAGATAGCTGAAATCTATAAATGTATAATCTTGTTAAAAGGTCATCGTGCCCGGGATTCAAAAGGGCGTTGTTGGACGGTTTCGTTACGTCCTAAACTCGCCGCCATCTTCATTACGAAGATCAAATTTGCATGCAGCCGTCAATCATCAGCCAGTCACGCAGCACATGCAAAGTATAGTAGGTCTTCACATATACGCGGCGCTGCTTTTGGCTTCAACGGCGCTGCTCCAAACATCTCCTGACGTCACTTCTCACAGCAAACAGCAGGAGGCGGAGCCAACCTGCCTGGGTCTTCGAACAGCAGCCGAAGCATTCGCATACGGAGAATCGTCAGACTTTGGGCACTCGAACATGACATCTGCGCAAGCTAACGCCGTACATACTCAACAGAGCCCTATATAATGTAGAGTTTGTACAACGATGTACAACGATGTACAACGATCATATGTAACGGATCAAACCGGGATGGAAAGAAGAGGGGTGACTTACTTTGGTTGAGGAGTGAAAGATACAACTCTGTCATGCCAGTGTAGATATCCGGCAAGAGATGCTCAAAGATTCTCAAAGACGCCTCATAGTCCTCGGTGATACCGATGTAGGTATAGTATTTATCAATGTTCAACTTGGCCTGCTCCAACGCCCACGCACGGTCCTCTCTGGTGTCAGATTCAGAAAGAGAAAATGAAGAGATAAATAGGAGAACCAGGAGAAAGAGAAACATTGCTTCACTGCAAAATATTAAAGACTCTAGTATGACCATGTACGGGTGTCTACAAAATTAAGACATAGATAAAAAAAAAAAAAGGCTACAAAAGCTATAAAACTAAGACCCAACAGCATGCAATCTTCCAGTTACATACGTATACGTACGTATGTATATCATGTTACAAAATATGATATTACATGGGCCGCGACGGTTTTGAAGGCCCCCCCCCCCAAAAAAAAAAAAAAATCCCAATAAGATGGTCATAGCTCTATGGTCATACCAACCAGGATGTGGTTATAACTGTTTTGTGAAATTTCTGTCATAACGTACTTATTTTACATCTGATTTTGAAGAAATTTTTAAGCACATTGATGGTTTTTTTTTTTCATTCAGACAAACATTTCACTGGGGGATATGCCCTTGATCCAAATGTGAAATGAAATTCTCATCAGTGCCACTGCTGTCACCAGCTTTTTTCAAGGAGGGGGGGGGGGTGCCATTTTGGAGAAAAAAATATGATGTACTTCATATCTACAGTAGATGTCAATATTAATAGCAACACTGATACGAAGAATATGTCGCCCTTCTCAAAAGCTCGACCCCACCCCGCCCCCGCCGAAGGCTTTTTTCGGCCTGGAGGGCGTGTGTTCGCACCCTCCTCACCCCCTGCTTATGCCATGCATGTGTGTAGGGCTTTGATCTATATACTTACTGGCATCTTCTGTTGAATCCGCAGAAGGTAATGGGGTATATTCCCGTATTAATGCAACGTGAACCAACAGATAAAAGGCATTCGGCTATGCTCATGATTTTCTAGGAGAAAAGGAAAGAAAAAATCAATTCGATTCGGATATTTTCTATGCATAATGGTCTTTCTATTGGGACCATTTTACAGAGAGCTGTGTTTAAAGGCACCTTGAGTTTTCCCCCATATCGCACATTATTAAAAATCGTTTGGAAGTCATTCAATGCCCCCAAATGGACATATACAGCACCTGAGATAAAGCGGCTCAGTGGCGCAAAGTTGAACAGAATTTGGCTGCCATGTCCACACTGAGTTTTCAGCATAAGGGATTTTATCGACGGAGTCTTGGAGATCGCAGAAGGGCTCGGAGAAGTCACTGAAAGATCAATTCTGGCCACCTTACCTATGTCTTTGAGAGACCCCCTTAACTCCTTTGAGACCAGAAAAAATCTCTAAAATATAGCCAATCCGGCTTATGCCATCATATCGGTTTATCGCGGCCGGCCGCGCCCGGTCGCGAAATTATTTTTCCCACCGAGTTCTGGACCAACATATGAATATTCATAACTTGCGTCTTCGGATTAAGAGTACGCATGCGCGTGGACTTGTCTTGATCAGTGCCGGTCGATCGTAAGCATTCACGTTGCTCAGAAAAAAATAGCATCGTCAAATTACCCGGTACCCTTACATAGTTATTCCCTAATTCGACTCTCAATCGTGAATAAATTATTTTCAGTCACGCCTCACTATCCTTAAGCACAACCAGTGCAACAACATCAACACCTGAAATAGAAAACATTTATATACTTTCCAAAAAACATACCTGTTTCGAGGGGAGCACCAAGCTTCGACGGCAAGACAGCACGAACGGTACTTACTGACGAATGTACTGAGGCCTCCCTCTGAGTTCAGATCTCGAAGAACTCATCAATGTACTGTACATGCTGTAAGGCCTATTCATCCATCAGAATTCTCTTTGCTCTATCTTCTTGCATCCAGTCAATCGTCCACATATCCATCCCGAATAAGACGTCCGTACTGTGCTGTGTCGAACTCGGTCAGTGAATTCCGAATCGTTTAGGAATTCAGACACTCCTCACGCAAGCATTGTTATGCTAATCGGATACTTCTGCTAAGAAAAGAAAATGTATTTATTCCCTAATTCGACTCTCAATCGTGAATAAATTATTTTCAGTCACGCCTCACTATCCTTAAGCACAACCAGTGCAACAACATCAACACCTGAAATAGAAAACATTTATATACTTTCCAAAAAACATACCTGTTTCGAGGGGAGCACCAAGCTTCGACGGCAAGACAAGCTAAACTTATAGCTCCCCCTCTCAGTCAATCAAAGAACGGGTAAACAAGAAAATGAGTTACACGACGCAATCATTTCAATTTAACCAACTTTAAATGTATAATGATAATAATACATGTCTCATTCAACAATCTCATCGAACGCCTACAATCCATCTTTAACAAAGTTATACGTATAATCATACTAGGCTGAGGCTAATTTACCCGGTATAAAAATAATTCTAAAGCCCCAAATTCATAGAAATTGAAAGACAATCCTTCATATTGTCTTTAATATATCCATCCTTAGCAGTCTCCGACCTCCACCTACCATGTTTCTTAAACAACCTGTCTGGAACACCAAAGTTCGCTGCTGCTGTGGCTCCGCCACTTCGGAGGCTATGCATGCCAAAACTCTTTGGATTCAACCCTACTTTCGCCAACGCCTCTCTCAATAATTCTAAACATCTAGTATAAGACAACTGTCCACGTCTTAACTTGTAACTATTACTGGATTTACAGTAATTTAGAGGCCTAAAAAGAAATACTTCATCAGAGGCATCGTTAAGCCCCGCTGCAATCAAATATTTCCTCAAAGCTAATACGGGGCAGGTGGGGAATTTGTAGCACCTATAAGAACCCATGCTCCTTGCCTGTAAATATCGGTTTTACTTTTCATGATGAAAGTATTCACATGAGACAAATACAAGTCTAAATCACATTTACGAATATGTATCATTTCATCAAATCGTAGAATGCCTGCGTAGGAAATCAAAATCATAGCACATAATCGAATATCTAATAGACTCGTTGAAGATCCATACTTCTCAACAACTGCTTTCAAAATGTCTGGGGTTATAACTTCTTTCTTAACGATCGGTTTGTTTAGTAATTTCTTTAAACATTGTAAAACAATATGTATGAACTTGCGATCACAGGGATTAACATTCATCCTTGGCTTGCAGTCAAAATGCCACTTAATGGCGTAAAAAGCCGATTCTATCCTCGAATAAGGAGCTTCTCTTTGATACAAATGAATAAGATAGCGACTAATATCTTCTGGTTCTGCTGTGTCAGAATTTACTTTATTTTGCTTACACTAATCTCTCCAGGTATTCAACGCTCTGTTGTATTTACTCATAGTGTTATCAGCTCTCGAAGCTGTCAAGACCTTGTTCAAAGTTATATCATATCCTTCATGAAGAGAATTTCTGGATTTAAGAAAAATTAAACAAAACTTATAAGCTGGTATATATTTATCTCAACACAATATATTCAAATTGTGATAAATTCTCAAGTTCAGTCATTCTTATCAAATTCTCAAAATTTAATCACTTCTAATACGTTTTACAGCCATGACAGCAAAATTAAACATTAACTATGCAGCTATCCTCAAACCAGGTGGTTTTTTATTTTTTCACTAAAATTTCAGTATGAAATTCATTAGATCACAATTCCATATCATAATTCGTTTCAATCGTCTTGAAGGCTTAGCAAAACAATAGCTTTGGGATTCATTTCCTTTGCGAAAATATTTATTTTTGCCTTAAAACACTTGCAAAAAACTTTCTGAAACATTTCATTCACAAGAATTCTGTAATTTTGAGACTTTGAATGTTTTCAATCATCACCAATTTCTTCATTCTGAGCTCCGCCGCCAGTAAATTATAACTAATTTGAGAATGAAATCTCATATCAATTCCTTATCAACCTTTACGATGGTTATCCTTTTACATAATCATAACATTCTCCAATTTCCATCACCACTTCTTTGCTCTGCAGCATAAGTGGATCCTAGCTATGCAGCTATCTGCCATGCGGCCGTGTAAAAATTACATGTTGCATTCCAACAGTATAATTTTGAATTAACCTCCATCAAATGGATTTATTACATACCAGCATTCATGTCAGCCATCTCTCACAAACCGTTTTTTTTTTTTTTTTTTTTTTTAATTATTATTTCTGCCTTGAACGAAAATTCCTTGAGGATTATCAATTTTGAAGTATTCAGAGAATAAGGAACGAAAATCACTTTGTTCAGAGAAAAGAATCGGCCAGAAGGGTGCAGACGGCCAGAAGGGAACAACCAAAGTCCCCCTAGCAGAACAAAACCTTCAGATGCTTAAGTACTTGCCCTATACATGCTATACATTCGATAGGTGGAACCAACCAATTATTCTCGCCCGACCAATCACATGAGAAGGGATCAACATGATCTATTAGGGGACACCAATATTTAGAATTGAACTTCTTAATTTTGAAATTAAAATCGTCCGCAAGTCTGTCCACAGTGTGAGGGCCCCAGATTTTGTCCAAAAATCCGACAAATTCATCTGACACACCCCAATCATCAAAATCTATCATGCGACTTAATGCATCTGCAAAACGGTTCTCCTCTCTGGGAGCCCAATGAACGTGAAGACTAATGTTGTTTCTTTTACACAACTCAAAGATGTGTAAACTCATCTCATGCAATTCTGCAATCATACTTCCTTTATTTACAATCGATCCTACTCCTTTATTATCACAGAGGACCTTGACAGTTTTATGTCTCATGTGAGATACAACTGTTTGCAGTGTCATACTTACTGACTTGAGTTCTCTCCAAGTGGAGTTTTTAACCATTTCAAACTCAAACCAATCTCATCCCATTTCATGCCTGCGCACTCAGAAACCCAGGCCCCGCAGCCTGATGGACTTGCATCAGAATAGATGAAAGTCTGTGGAACTGAATAAGCAGAAATAATGTTTACGTTAAGAATATGCAAATTCTTCTCCAGAAGAAGAACACGAATATTAATTCATCACTATTGATCACATTATGTCCTATCCCAATGTACCCTCCGGATGATTTCGTGATGCATAAATCTGGTTTTTAATTTGAGTAACTGTGCCAAACACTGGATACAATGTATCTTTCCAACTATAACTACGATCTTTCGTTCTGAAACCTCAGGCAATTCTGCTTGAAATGAATCTGAACATAACTCAAGATCCTTCATCCTTCTTTCAGTAATCTTTATATAAGCTACTCTGCTTTCCCGTGGTATTCCTAACCAATCCAAACACTGGACAGGAGTCCATTGAGATATTTCTCAACATTTGGTATCAAACCTGCTTCAAGTAAGTCATTTTTCACCGTCTTGACCATAGTATCATACGAATCAAAGGAAGCAGCACGACCCAATCATCTATATACAAAAAAAAATGAAAATACCATTTCTATACGCCAATGATTAACGATAGGCTTAAATCGTGTAATGAAAACAAAGGTAGCTGTTGCCAACCCAATGACAACACCTAAAAGGAGAAAAACCTTGTACCACTACCAAAATCCCAACTAAAGCCTACAATTTTTCATGCACTTGAAAAATGTAATAATGATGATAACCTTGCTTAAGTTCAAAGGAAAGCATAAAATCTCCCTGTTTTAAATAAGACATGACTACATTCCAGTCTTCAAGTATAATAGTGTTCTTCCACAAGTGTTAGTTGACATAACGTTAACCAAGAATCAGTCTCTTTTTATATCTGAACTCTGAATTGAATCTGAAAGGGGGTAACATCATGGGGTGTAGTGGTGGATTCAACAACCAAACCCTTTTTAATAATAATTCGTTAATGGCTTCAGAAACGAAATCGGGATCGATGTCAATGCTGACTTATCATCTTATTGTAAGGTAATTTGTAACCATGTTCATTGACATCTACAACAAATTGAGATGCATCAGTTGATTTCCAAATTGTAAGGAAGCATTCAATCTACCTTTAACCAAAGGTTCTGAATTTCATTGATCATACTCATAATTTCTCAAATAAAATTCTTCCTCCTACCCTGCACATCTTGTCGAATCAACACTAACGTTACTCGATGTTTCCCAACCGAAACAAATTCAACAATGCTCTGTTTCTATATTTCTTAATTTAGAAGGGCCCGCTGACGGACCAGGAGTAGTCAATATATTCCAGATTGTTTGATCTGTGTCATATCTATGTCTAGGTTCATTAGTAAGAGGTGGAATTCAACCAAAATAACACATCTTTTCTTAACATATAATTATGGACTAGGTAGAATCAAGAATAGATTCCTTTGCTACGCCCTTCTGATCATTCTACTCTTCAGTTCTCAAATACCACACTTCGTCAAATACAGAACAAAACTGACATTTACCTTGCTCAGTTTGACCATGATCAATGGATCATTTAACTCTGTTGAGCATTGTTATCTCTGAAGGATGAATCTTGCTGGGATCTTGCTTCCTGATACCTGGGCAACTTCTCCAGTGCCCATGTCTACCACAGGCAAAACGTTCGTCGGTGGTCTGAGGCAACTTGCATACCCGCGCCAACTATTTTGTACATATAAGTTGGCGACACTGCCAAGCGAATATCGATTTCTTGACCCAAAGGGTATACGAAATAAGTTGTCGGAAGTAGTAGAAGAACCTTGAAAATTTCCAACATTCTTGCCCAATATAACCTTTGTTTGTTGAACGAAATAACTTACGCTTTCTATTTACACAAGCCTGAGCTTGCCTCATTCTTTTCTCCCTCATCAGTATTCATCCAATGCGGACCAACCTAAAATATAAAAATGATCTCTATATATTTATTTGATTAATCTCCCATAATTAAGTCATAAAGTAATTCCGCTGAAAAACGAACAGCTTCCATTAACAACATAAGGCCATATCTATTATGTACAACCGTTCATAAATTTCAAAAGCAATAGCCTAGTTTGGAATTTTCATTCATCTTTATCTCACTAACCTGCTTCAGATTCATCTGCTTTTCTGATTTGTTTCTTCCTTTTAATTATATCTGCAATACCTTACTTCAGCAAAGCAAGGGCTGCGCCCGCTGCTTACCTTACTCTAATAAGGCAAATTTCTTATCCAACTCCTCCTGGCCTCTAGAATTATATTCATATTGAACCTTATTACCTTTCGAAAGACATCTCCGACGCCCTTTTTTAGTTGTAGAAGCTCCGCTGACCCGGGCAATGTATCGAGAATCAACATAATCAAACAGCCAGCCCAATCTTTAAACGAGCCAATGCTTCCTTTGTAGCATTGCTTACAAGAAGGCGAAGAGACTCCAGATTATTGAGTAAAATTTTCTGAAACTGCCTTTAATTTGTGGCATAACCCGAGGTTAATTTCTTAATTCGCCATTATTTTATATTTAACATCGAATCCAAACGTAGATCTATTACGATAAGGCCTATAGAGTTTAACACGTGGAAGAAGCGTTGAAAATAAGACGTCCGTACTGTGCTGTGTCGAACTCGGTCAGTGAATTCCGAATCGTTTAGGAATTCAGACACTCCTCACGCAAGCATTGTTATGCTAATCGGATACTTCTGCTAAGAAAAGAAAATGTATTTACATAGGCCTTATAGACTTAGATCTATATATGTATATCCAATTCTTAAACACTTATCAAACTAGCTGCCATTAATGGCAAGACATGTGCTAGGCTAGGGCTAGCTTAGGCTAGCGCATTAACTTTTAATACCTCAAATCTGGACCTGTCTATGCCTAATACTAATATAGTAATAGCCGACTAATGCCATGGTTAACTTCGAACCGGTAAATTCCGAACTTTACGTTTTATTTTATTTACCATAGTTTAATATGTCTAGTCCGTATACAGAACCAGTCCTAGATCTAAAAAAAGATATCTTAGTTCAAGTCTAGTCTCTAGATCTAGACTCTGATCTACGCTGTATCAGCATGGAACAACTAGTGTATACCAAAGGGGGGGGGCAGACTGCCCCCTGACGATTTACAACTGATCCAGGGGACGTGCCCCCCCTTTAAGAAGCCAAATTAATAATTTGTAATGTCAAAATGCAAGAAAAAAAAAGATTTACGTCCCCTCTTTTGAACGTGAAGATCTTTTTTTTTTTTTTTTTTTTTGCTTGTCAAATTTTTTTTCAGCTAAGAAATCCTTAATTTGGTGTGAAGACGGGGATCAAGATCACTGATGTTAGTTTGTGCCTGACATTAGAATACGTTCCATGCACTGCAGTGGCGTAGCTAGGATCCTGGGGGGGGGGGGTCCTTGCTTTTTCCGCAGAAGGGGGGCACCGGCCATTTTTTTTCCGGTGTGTGTGTGTATGTGTCACAAGGGCGGATCGGACTTTCGCCAATAGGGGATGGGGCCCGAAATTATCTTCACTTATATTTTCCCCGAGCAGTCATTTCTTAGTTTTATTCTTATAAAACAACATAAACATGAAATAATCTCATAAGCCTTATAAAAAGTGTGAGCGCGAAGCGCGAGCGATTTTTTTAAATTAATATTATGGGCAATGGTATGTGTGATCCTGAACAAGATTCGTATGTAACTAGATGGGTACTGTAAACGCTAAGTACGAGCAGAAATTTGTATTAAGTGTTCTAGCCTTATCAAAAAGGGACCTGTTAAGGACTAGCCTACTTTCAGTTACCCACGAAGACGGTATATATTTCAATAATGCGAGAGCGAAGCGCGAGCAATTTTTGACATTCCGACCTAAATTTTTTTTGTATTAATAATGGGGTAGGTATGAAACTAAACAATTGATGCGAGCGCGAAGCGCGAGAGGAAGAAAATTGAGATTTTAGACCTAAAAGCAGGACACTCTATTCATTTTTGTAATCATGAATAGGATATGGTTAATTTGGTATCATTAATAATGCGATCGTGAAGCGTTAGCAGACAATTATTGATATTCTGATGTGAAACTGGATAATTTAAGTACATTTTAAATAGAGAACATGCAGGCTATCGCGCATGTTTTAGATTTAGACCTAGAATCTGGGCATTCTGAATACATTTGTCTAATGGAACATTATGGAATACACGTAGACATTATGAACTTGGCAAATCAAAAAATGTGACCACGCAGCGTGAGCTTAAAATGCTGATATGTAGACCATAAAACGGAAGTTTTACAGAGCACTTAAATTTGTAATTGAAAAAAAAAATAATGAATGCTCGAACAAAGTGCGAGCTAAAGTATGTTTTGTATATTGACTTCAAAACTTGCTCCATATCAACCTATTGAGCAAGATATGAATCTCATCGAACAGGCGATTCTGGCGCGAAGCGCAAGCAACAATTTTTATATAGTAACATGAAAATTTTTTTTTTCACGATCTTCCCCTCACATTATTTCATTCCCTCGCCTTCCTCCCCTTATTTTCCTCTTCTTTTTTTTTCTTCTGTCTTTATTCTTCTTTTCCTTTTTCTTGTCTTCTTTCTCCCCCTCTTTTTTTTTTTTGCTCTGCCAATTTTTTTCTGGGGGGGGGCACATGCCCCCAGGCCCCCCCCCCCCCGTAGCTACGCCACTGATGCACTGGCGTACCTAGGATTTTCCCAAAAAGGGGGCAAATTTTTGGAGGATATTTCGTCCGCGAAAAAATGTCTTACATTACAAATTATTAATTTGGCTTCTCAAGGGGGGGGGGGGGGGCACGTCCCCTGAATCAGTAGTGTGACTCGTCAGAGGGGCAGTCTGCACCGTACCCCCCTTGGTACACTAGTGGTTCCATGCTGATACAGCGTAGATCAGAGTCTAGATCTAGAGACTAGACTCGAACTAAGATAATTTTTTTTTTTAGATCTAGGACTGGTTTTGTATACCGACTAGACAAACCATGGCAAATAAGCTAACATTTGTCTAAACCTAATTAAACGTAAAGTTCGGAATTAACCAGTTCGAAGTTAACCATGGCATTACTCGGCTATTCAGTGTTGTATTCAAGGCTCAAACCTCCAAGGCCAAGGCTTCAATACCAAAGGCAAGGCCAAGGCATGGAAACCCAAGGCCAAGGCCTGAAAACCTCAAGGCCAAGGCATTTCAAACTTACTGCGCTAGCCTAAGCGAGCCATAGCCTAGCACATGTCTTGCCACAATGGATGCAGCTAGTTTGATAAGTGTTTAAGAATTGGATATATATATTTATATAGATCTAAGCCTGTAAGGCCTATATGTAACTATGTAAGGGAACCGGTAATTTGACGATGCTAATTCATTCTCAGCAACTGAACGTGAAAGCTTACGACCGGTGTAGCGGCGGATTTGGTTCCACCGGCGGATACCGTATCCGCCGGCAGATATGGTTCTAAATGGCCGATATCGTTTTTAATCGGAACCATATCCGCCGGGTTTGACGCGGCTTGATGTTTGCAGATTTGGTTCCTCGGCGGATTTGGTTCTATTGACTATACGTTTAATGTTGATTTGGACAGACAACCTCGGCAGCGCGCGCATGCGCGGCTCTGCAGGCAATGTCGATCGCAATGGGGGGAGGGGGGGGGGGGGTTCGTCCGCCTTTAGTGAATTCTTATTCAGGGGCGGATCCATACAGCTTTTGACAAAGGGCTCGATGGGGATGAGGATTAATAGGAGAAATGATGTCTCGATATTTCATGTATTACATAGACCTGGCACATACGCCAAAACTATGCTATTTATTATAAGATTTTGATGAAATTTTCATCATTCTATTTTGTGAATTTTTATACTTTTTTCAGTCCGCAGTATGCATCGACCTCTTTAACTGTGCTTTTTCACACCATGTTTAGTGTCAGTTTGCCAGACTGTTTGGCGAAAATTTGCACCCCATATAGGCCTATAGGTTTTTTTAAACTACAAATGTTTAGAAAAATTTCAACAAGTTAAAACTTCATATTTCAAAATAAATGATGCAAATTATGTATGAAAATAATTATGTTTTGCTGTTCGCTCAATTTTTGGTAAAAACATAAATTTGATATTTCTAACAAACATCAAAAAAGAATGTCAAAACGTGATCAACTTCTTATGTAGTTAATTGTAAGCCTATTTTTAATTTTTCATGTATTTAAAAAAAGAATTAAAAAAAAAACATTCTTTTTTTTCAATGTTAAGGAATCTGAATTAATTAAAGGGGACCGGAAGTTCACCCGGACAAAAGTTAGATACGCCACGTACCGTTTGGTGCTCCCTAATTTACCTCTCAGTCATCTAATTTTAAGATCAATATGGGATCTTTAGTGAAATATGATTTCTCCTTTATATATTTTCTTTCTCACTATACCCCTCCTGGTTTTCATTTCTTTATTTGTTTTGCCTTTCTTTCTATCCCTGCTCATTTCGCCCCTTTTGCCTCTTTTCCAGTTTCGTAACCTTTCTGGCACATTATGAATAATATATCTGGGGCGTATACGCGTGGGTAATATAGCACCAAAAAGAAGAAACAGAAAGAGGAAGGGGAGGGAGAGAAAATAATAAAAAAATATACGAGAAAATGTGGAGGAAATAATAGTAATACATTGGAATTTCGTAAATCAAGAATTTCATTTGCAGTGATCATTATTTATACTTCCCTTTAGAAAGCTTAAAGGGATGGTCCGGGCTGAAAGTATCAAAATGCTGAAAATTTCATCAAAATTGGATAACAAATAATAAAGTTATTGAAGTTTAAAGTTTAGCAATATTTTGTGAAAACAGTCGTCATGAATATTCATTAGGTGGGCTGATGATGTCACATCTCCACTTGTTCTTTTGTATTTTATTATATGAAATTAGGTTTATTCAATTTTTTTCCTCCAAGAACTAGAAAAATTGAATTGACAATTGATTTAGTGCATTAGATATTTATTGCTGCAACTTATTTCATTATAAAAGAGACATATTATTCACACAAGTATGAAATAATGAAAAAAAATATGATTTTATGTAATAACATAAGAAAACGGAAAGTGGAGATGTGACATCATCAGCCCATCTAATGAGTATTCATGACGACTGTTTTCACAAAATATTGCTAAACTTTAAACTTCAATAACTTTATTATTTGTTATCCGAAATGCATGTTATTTGAATACAAGCATTATCTTGGGGGGAAATTCTTTGTATACTAGTAGTGCAGCAGACATTGACAGTTGAATGAAGACTAAGTGTGGACTATTTAAAGACCCAGACCAGACCCCAAATTTAATTGACAAATCAGACAAATCGAAAGCTATTAATTTAAACTAAAAACAGAAATGCAAGTTTCATGCAGTCATCGCTTACAGCTGAATATATCGGGTTTCGAAAATGCTTTCACCGGCCTCGCAATGTTAGAAGTGGTGTAATTCCATAGAGTTGTAACAAGAAAATGCGTTATTTTCCCCTTTCAGATTACGCATTTTATTTTTTCACTCATATCACATAGAGATAACATAAATATCTTTTTCTGCAAGCTTTAATTGATGAAATCTACCGCTTTTGACTAGGTTTTCTCGTACCACGTGACGTATGTGAATGAAGGATATCGCGATAGCGCAAGAACGATATCTTCCGAAGAGAGTGGCCTTTCTTGGTACTGAATCCGCCATAGTAGAACACGATCCGCCGGCGGATTTGGTGCCTAGAACAGTATCTGCCGGGCGCAGGATCCGCCGGTACACCGGCACTGGTCGAGGCGAAGTCCACGCGCATGCGTACTCTTAATCCGAAGACGCAAGTCATGAATATTCATATGTTGGTCCAGAACTCGGTGGGAAAAATAATTTCGCCGCCCGGTCGGACAATCGCGTAACCCGACCAATTATTGAGAAAAGGGCCCCCTAAATTCCAGACAGATCGGGTGGGTGTTTCATAAAGCTGTTCGTAAAGTTACGCATGACCTTACGCACGACTGTAACATGTTCTTATGTTATAAACAATTACATAGGGATATCACACAGCTCAAGAAAGGATCACCAGTCGTGCGTAAAGTCATTCATATCTTACGAACAGCTTTATGAAACACCCATCTGGTCCAGTTTCCCCGACGCTGTGTGAATTATCATTCAAAATTGTACGAATGCCCGGGTAAAATGTCCCGATTTTCGATGAAAATAATTGTAAGGCAAATACATGTGTACCACGGTCGGGTAAACAGGACCCGATCTTTTGGAACGAATGGCCGGGTTACGCGATTGTGATGGCACAAGCCGCTTACTCTGGTTCGTGGCACTGGGAAACGTTCGGACAAAGAGTTTGGGGGTCGAACATTTTCAACACACAATGGTTTGACCCCATTGTTCCAGTGCCACTAAATCTAAACATGTGCATGAACACGATGGGAGATCTACATGAAGGGTCTTTTCCCCCAGTGAGGGACATTTTAAATCGCTGAAAAAAATTAGTGGGATCATTGATAACTGGCGTATTATAATTATATAGGGTGAAAATTGTCTACACTTTCCGATTATTTATTTAGATCATAATCTATCAAGAAATTAAATTTTCATTAATTTTTCCTCGCTTGCGTTAGAAAAAAGAATACATTTTTGCACCACATTTTGTGACGCCCATTTAATTTCATATTCATAATGGCACTGCAATGACATTGCAATAATTAAAGCACTTGGTAAATCGAATCGGTAACACGACATTTGCTCTGGCGAAAATTACTCCGGGCTTTATTTCGTCTTAGGGTGGCAATATGGTTTTGTCATAAATTTAGGGTTAGGATAGGGTATAGTGTTAAATGCAGGGTTGAAGTTGGCCTTTCCATTAGTGTGTGGAAATTGATTTGATTTGATTTTGATTTTGATTTTTATTCACCAACGATAACAACATATTTACAGATGTTTACATATTACATTATTATGTCATGCATATAAATATTACAGAAATGAAACATACATGTATATGTTAAGAGCTGATAAAAGGGACCAGAAAATAGCACAAGTGCTAGTCGAGCCTGGCCCCTACACATATTAGTAATATAGGCGAATATTGAACTTTAAAGTATGTTTTTTTTTAAAACACAACAACTACAAAAAAACAAAATAAAATTATGAGTGTAACATTTTATGTTATATACAGAGCAATATGATAAGTTATTGATTTAATAAATGATTTTGTAATGAATTCCTGAAATCGTTTCTGGATACTTTTAGTTTGATGGCTAATGGTACATTATTCCAGTAATCACTTCCTAAGAAAGATAGAGAGAATTGTCCTTGAGTAGTCCGTAATTTTGGTAAATGTACTTGTCGACCTTCTTTTTGTCTTGTTGGGTATCTATGCTCTATTACATCGCAATAATCTACTAAAGAGTGAGGTAAGTTATTATTACCCAGGTCATACATGAAGGTACATATAGATAAATTGTGCATTTCAAATACATTTAGGATCTTTAAATTCTGAAATAATACACGTGTATGAGCTCGCCACTCACTGAATGTGATGGCACGTACTGCCATTTTTTGGGTGTAAAATATACAATTTAAGCTACTCTTGTAAGTACTCCCCCACACCTCGATTATGCGGAGCAATCGTCGCCGGAGCAAATTTCATGGAACCGGTAAATCACCTTAGTGGTATGTCCCGGATGTGCTCTTCTTTTTCTATTATTATCACCGAAACGAGTGTAGTAGAAAGCAGAAACCATTCGTGAAACCGGGTCCCTCATGAAGTTGATATGCACAGGACTCTGACTACAAAATTTGAATTATGAAAAAAGAGAGAATAAATTTATGAAAGCTATTTAAGAAAATAATTGTGTTCCACAAACGGACATTTGTGATGTGAAAAATTGCAAAATAATAGCTAGGTAGGCCTTATCCAGTGCTCGTCTTGATCCCATCAATCGCAACTATGGAGAGCCAGCAAAGTCAACATATAAAATGCATGTTTGTTCAATTTTTCTTTTAGATATGAATGTATATCCATAAAGTAATTGATTTCTTGACAATTTGGTGGGGTCTCTTTTGTTTACAAAGGACATTTTGCAAATTTCCTGGAGAAAAAAATTATGACACTGATGGATTTCCATAGAGCTACGTTGATTGGATCAATCGTATCTCTTTGTAAGACAGGGCCAAGGTTTCCCCCAAAAAATTCTTAGTTCTTATATCACTCATAAAGAGACATATATTTCCAGGAAGGTTAGGGGGTTGGGTTGGGTCGGGCGCACTCATTTTATGGGATTGCCCATATCATTTAAAAACCATACACAGTTAACCCCAAATATTGGGTTGCTTGATATATGAACCTAACACATTTCGCTGACATAGACCTACAGAAATAAAACGAATTAGTTAGATTAGAAAAAAAAACTTATCATATGCTTGAATATGTAGAAATCATTATTCGTTCGAAAAAAAAAGATTATTGGTTATAAAAAATAATATAAATGCAGTTTTTCATAGCCTTTTCCATACATAAGGTGATAAACATAATGTTTGTATAGTATTTCGTTAACGTTACATTCTACATGTTCTAGTTAATCTAAAAACAATATCAAATATGTAGATGATTAGGCAAAGAGAATGGAAGCGAAAGGCGGAAAGGAAAGAGACCGACCAGGGCGGGCCGGGAGAGACGGGGAAACAGGAAGAGGAGAGGTGGAGGAAAGAGGAAAAATGGGACAGAAGGAGGGGATAATCGGGGAGGCAGGAGGTGTTACTTTTACACGAATAGGGAATTTTCGCAACCACTACGCAGATGCGTTCTGGAACGGTGAGAATCTATTGTCAATAGCCCTTCATGACAAAGCAGCCTTTGTCGAAATCGATTAATCAAAACAGTGTTGCCATGGATTCTAGATCGTGACAGACGACAATTTGCAACATTTCGTCAGCTCCGAATCTTAGGTCGATCAGCATGCTGTCCCGGTTTACAAAATTTTCGGCAATGACCTCTAAGCCGTTCTTTGTGATTTGACGAGCACTTTTAATATTCTCGACGTTCCAGAAAGTGTCTGGCTAGAGGCTGCGAACACTCGCTGATGCCTTGACCTGCTACGCGCATCCATGTCCAGAGATGGTGTCGAAATGGTATAAGGGATTGCTTAAAGAGCACCATTCGCCGGCATATCGCCAAATTAGGTTGACAACCCCTCCTCCCATTTCATTCTAAAATGAAGCTGATTTTGGTCAAGAGAAAATATAAAGTTTTCATCCCCCAATGAAGGTTATTTGGGTGGAGACCTTTGTGGTGCTTTAGCCCACTTCCCATGAACATGAAGAAGGACCCTTTGTGAGTTAGGAAATCAATATTAGTTGATTTCCATTGTTATACTCCTCATAGGGTATCAATGTTGATCATTATCCATAGTGTGACTTATGGGGCATTGCAGGCAACTTGCAATCAATTTCAAGTCTATTTTCGGTCCCGAAATCAATAATAAGGTTTGAAATTAATTGCGAATTTGCGATAAGTTGCTAATCTGCTTCTAGAAACAAGCAGTGGAATCTGATTTGCTAATAACAGTTAAAATTGATCTACCAATTGTACAATTGCAGCAGAATATTTACAATTGATTGCAAATACTTTCTTGCAACATCCCCTCCCCCTCCCTTAGGGACTCATAATAATTGGTAGATATCCCTCTTTGGGTCACTTAGGCTGAATTTCTTTATGTGTTTGGCCTCTAATACGGTCGCAAAATTTGGCGCCATTTGGATACATTTCTCGAGGTTGGACAGGAAAAAGTGGCAGTCCATGGCGAAAAGTTACACCCCAAATTGTATCTTGGGTAACTCACATATGATCAGAAGTAGCAAAGTATCCGTGGCCCTGACAAAATGTAGGTGCTTCAATGCTCTCCATGAACTCCAATATCTCCCTCTCATTCGGGTACCGGTTCTGTTTGTTAGTTTGATAAAATAGAAGAATAATTACGAGATGATTATTTCAAATGATAACAACGTCAAATTGATAAAAAAATTGTTTTAATTGCAGAACTACTCCCAATATCAGTACGCAGTAAGAACGGTTTATACAATGCGGATTAAGATATACATAAGCTGATCAGGTGTTGATTAAATCTTAAATGTAGTGTTACAAATCTAAACAACACCGTTCAGTTTCTAATATTTATTGCTATGAAGTTGATCATTGTTGCTTAAAGCGCAAACGAACCAGCAGCTAGCCCCATCTCAAGTCCTCATTTACTCACAGCTGGTCAGGTCACTACCCATAATGCAATATGGAACAGTGTAGTCTTGGAAGATAGACACACTTGAATAAAAATACACAAGGTTTACTACTTAAATTCATGTCGCAAAAATAATACCAAGGTGCAAATCAGGTACTTTTCCACCCCAAATATTTTAGTTTCTTTATACAAACATGACAAATGAAATTATCGTCTTAATGATTCTCTATATTACTATTGGTTATCGCAGTAGGTATATTCTAAGACGATCTATGTATAACATACATGTAGTCAATGAGAGTTTTCTATACGGCTAGGTGATGTCAATGGCCGAGATAATATGGGGGGGGGGCTGAATCACCCCCTTCCAGTCTGCTTAGTCGTCAAAATTGCCCAGTCTTCTTAGGGTTAACCCACATAAACTCACATCATGTTTTCTTAATGAAATTTTAGCCATGTGGATGGATCGATGTTTCCATAGCATTCGGCTTGCAGAACCAAAAGTTCTACTCCCACATTTCGGAAGGCTGTTATAGATGATGACGTGATCCTATATAGGAATAAGAGAGCAATATTGAATATTATTCGGAATATAAACTTGAATATATAGGAAAAAAGATCAAATGACAAGGGTTAATGATATCTGGGAATCTTTAAATTGCATCAATCATTATTGAAAATGCATACTTGTGATGATGTTATCTATGCTTTGCATGTCCCATTATCAGTCAAGTTTTAGATTCTTGTCCTTACACATCAATGTCTCGAATATAAC
Organism: Lytechinus pictus; assembly: GCF_037042905.1. Classification (NCBI taxonomy): domain Eukaryota; kingdom Metazoa; phylum Echinodermata; class Echinoidea; order Temnopleuroida; family Toxopneustidae; genus Lytechinus; species Lytechinus pictus. Next base: position 10,826,882 of record NC_087257.1, read on the forward strand.
TATAGGCCCACTCTAATGTTTAATTAAAATTACACTTGAAACTCGGAATAGAGTAAAACAATCAAGAAATCGAGAAGTCAATCAAGAAATCAATAATTTTATCAATCACTCAAATAATCAATGCACCAATCAATCAACCGATAAATCAAGCATTCAACTAATGCGTCAATCAAACCATCAATCAATCAATCAATCAATCAATATCAACCCCAAATTAAGCAGCTTAACTCAACTCACTGTTCCATGGACAACACGGCCGTATCTTGATTCTTCCCGTTGAGTGGTGATTGCGTTTTCTGTTGAGGTGTTTTTATTCAAAGATGAATTTTCTTCTTTGAAGTAAAAAAAAAGTACAAGTGCACGTAATGAATCAACAGAAAACAAAATCATTAATGTTCGTAAAAGCAGACACAGAAGGACAGCATCAATTGCAAACGTAGAGAAACCCTTTCCCTGGCGATATGTTTTTAAGGGTCCTAGAGAACTCACCGAAACCCTATAATACCCGACAAGAAAACTCATAAATGATAATCATTCAGGATTTGTAACATCTAAAATAATTATACAAGCGCTCTACGCTTAGAAATGTACGCTGTACTCTTACTTTGCAAGGTGAATACCACGAAGGAAAAGGAGGAGGAGAAGAAGAAGAAGAAGAAAGAGGAGGAGGATAAGAAGAAGAAGAAAAAAAGGAAGAAGAAGAAGAAGAAGAAGGAGAAGAAGAAGAAGAAGAGGAAGAAGAAGAAGAAGAATAAGAAGATGATGATGAAGAAGAAGAAAAGAACACGAAAAAGAAGAAAAGGAGGAGTTTGACAAAAACTCTATAAAAAACAAACATAGCAAGAATGAATATGTAGATCTATTAAGAATTTGTTGGCAGAAAGATTACAATGAAAAGAGAGAGAAAAAATATGACTAACAACTATTTTCAAACCTTCACAGAAAATCTTGGAGACAACTTCTGCGATAAGCGCTATACGGATACTGTATAAATATTAGTGATCAGTGCCCTCTGATGCAAATTTGACTATGTAGATCAACACTACGGACAATTTAGAAAACTTATGGAGTTACAAATTATAATGATTCAAATCAGACTACTTCTCGTATTAAAAAATACAATTCCTGACCTGAAATGCCTTTTGTATGCAATCTCTTCGCCTCCTTTGATAAGACTTGGACATAACTGAATCCAGCTCCATCTTCGAATAAGTTCAAATACTCAGACATAATAAGAATACAGGCGATAAAAGACAAAATTGCCAATGATATTAGTACATTCCTCTTTGTCATTTCTGTAATGTATGTTGTATCGTCTTGAAGAGATGTTATGATTCCATATTGAGATCCAATCAATGCAGGTTTAGCCCGAAATGTATCATTTACAACGGCGACGGGAGAGGAACCAGAGGATCGAACTAATTACATGTGTACAACCAACCAACAGATCATGGTCCTGAATACGAAATAAATCTTATCCCCCAAGTTGTTACCGAACAAGCCCTTTTCATGTTTGGTTGTCCTAATATTTGCACGACGATGAAAAGTTCGGATGACAATAGAGGTTCTGCTAGACTTGCCTCAGGACATTTGTGACAAAACCATGGTTCCATCGAGCAGTTGGGGTTGCCCTCGCAAGTACATGGCTTCATCGTCTCGGATATTTATTCTTCGGTGCCACACGGGTCGTGTGGTCCAGTGGTTATAGAGCATTGGACTCATAATTGCAAGGTTGTGAGTTCGAATTCGTACTCTGCCATTGTCTGCACTTTGATCAAAAGACCCAAGAGAGTAATATATGTCGTCTTTAAGGTCAGTGACTATGACTGATGAATTTAGACGTAAAATGTTTCCTTATATACCAGCTTGGCGTTTACCAGCAAAAAGCTGTCCTTCCGAGTTCCTACGGGAATTACCATAAAAAAGAAACAGATCTATTATTGATGGGGATTGGGATGGGAGCTGTGCGACATAAACACTATGCAAAGTTTATTATATCGTATTTAATCTTCATTAAATCAAATATTGTTATTAAAAATGTAATGCTAAACAACTATTGTAAATTTCATATCAGCGTTGCGTCATCATCTCATTTATTTTTCTGCAGAGTCAATTCTGTGTCGGAATGATGTGATATCAGCTAGAAATTTATCCAGTAGTCAATTGGAAACGAGTCATTTTAAACCCGAAACAGGACTGACTCCAAGCTGGCGAAATTCCGAGTCAAATTTAACTCACAATAATCCTGATCAACAATTTGAAATATTAAAATGTTGGGAAACATACTGTTCACACATGTTGGGTATGTATCTTGGTAAATCCAATATTTGCGTTTGGGCAAAGTTTACGGAGAAAATACCGTTAAAAATCCTGAAAAATTTTACAGCCGCGGAAATTCATCGTATTTTTTATACTGTCAGGGGCCGCAGGCCACCAGAGGAGGGGGGTACCGATAGGCGAATACAGACCTATAATTTTCAAGTAGTTAGAAAAGGAGGGGCAAATCATGAAAAATTCATAATTTTATCATAAACTTCATAATTTTTTTTTTAATCTATGGTCAGGGGCCGTGGAGCCACCGGAGGAGGGGGGGGGGGCACATGTAGGGCTGGCTCATAATCATAGACCTTTGATTGTCAAGTATAGTGAGAAAGGGAAGGGCAAAAGACTCCTAAAAAGAGGAATAGGCCGACAGAAAGAAGCAAGGAAAGTACAAAAACAAAAGAGTATCATCTCCAGGTCATCTTGCTCCTATCAACATATCCTGTAATCATGGTTATAGTCCCTGCTTAATGATTTAAAAATTCTGGCACTTTTTAATGGCTGCGATGAGAATCGAAAAATATTATGATTATTGATTGCTTCGATTTATCCGAGAACAACAAACAAAGAACCACGAAATCGGTAATTACCGTGGATCAGTAAGATTTATCTGTTATTCTGACAATTATGCATCTCCATAAGCAAGATTATCCCTACTCATCTCGACTTCATCACCTCTACAGTGCGTCCCAGAAAAAACGAAACCGAGATTAAGCGACGATTTATCATAACTTAATCACAAATACAATAGACAAATGACCTACCAATGTAAAGCTTAGAATCTCCTCTTTCATCTGATATTACTTAGAGTATTCCTTATTCACGCATGAGTGAGCGAAAACAATTTGAAGACAGGATACCAAAAAATCATTTGGCGGGGGGTATCTGAATTTCAAAAAGAAAATCACATGCCTAAATAGTTCAATATCTGCTCTTTTATTTGATACCTTAATCACAAGAAATGGAAAAAGTTATGTTCCCTCGATACAATGCTTGTATTTCCATAATTTCATTAAATAAACGTGTTTTCACCGGTTTCCCACAGAAGCTATCGCATGGCTAACAAAAGACTTAATGCATGGCTGATCGTCAACAAAAGGGAGTGTCGAGTGAGTTTGAACGCTAGCCTGTAAAACCTCTTCACAAGTTTATGAAATTATTTAAATTCAAGCCTTATTTCAAATAACCAGAACTTTGTTTTTTCTTGACCATTTTCTGTAATTGAGGTATCAAATAAAAGAGCAGATATTGAACTTTTTAGGCATGTGATTTTCTTTTTGAAATTCAGATACCCCCCGCCAAATGATTTTTTGGTATCCCCTCTTCAAATTGTTTTTGCTCACTCATGCGTGAACAAGGAATAATCTAAGTAATATCAGATGAAAAAGGAGATTCTAAGCTTTACAATGGTTAGGTCATTTGTCTATTTTATTTGTGTTTAAGCTACGATAAATCATCGATAAATCTCGGTTTCGTTTTTTGTGGGACGCACTGTATAGTTGTAAATTGCCAAGAACCCCACTTATCAACACCAAGTGCCTACGTTAACATTTGAATTCAGATCACTTAATCTCAGCGTACTTGATGATGATCTAAATTCCATTTCGCTGAGATGATAATTATGAAAGGCAATACAAAGCTTGAGACTCTCATAAGTCTAATGGTTTTTAAGTATGTATATTGTCAATATTATTTCACCTATATTAGGCAAGCTGTTAAAGAAAATGCTCTCCCAGTTTAGTTTCGCATTCTACGGTAATGATGTGGTTTTTCAAAGATATGCCAATCATAGAGGGTATTAGATATGAATATCTCATTAAACACAAGCTGCTTGATTTAGTTTTGAAATGTGATATCATTAAAAGATTGTTGTTTTTTGTAAAATGCAGATTACATAATAATTCTAATGTTGAGTTCTCTTTATGTTGGCGAACTCAAGATTAATTTCATTTCATTTTACTTATTTAATCAAAATATTTTTCTTTCATATGAGCAATTATTCACTGATATCTAGTCGTAAACTTAATATTTTAATTGAAATCACAAAAATTGTCAAAATATGTATTATTGCAGTATGTATGAAAAAATGTGACCTAATTGCTTCTTCGCCCTTTTCTCTCTGTTTCCCTTCCACCATCAATTTCTTCTCTTCTCTCTCTCTCTGCCTCTCTTCTCTCTTCCACTATTTCTATTCCTTTCTGCTTTCCAATTCATTTCCTCTATCCACTCATATTTACATGTATTTCGAATATTTTTCAATTTTTTTTTATTGACCAGTGAGTATCGATTCAAATTCATTTATGATATACTTTGTTACATATATGTCTATATTGAAATTTGTTCGTAGTACTATAAGTTTTTTTACCTTGTTATTGATGACTTTGTTTGAAATGTAAACTTTCGCAATTCGGCCTTTGCCGCAAAGAAAGGATTTTTAATAAACCATTTTGAATTGAATTGAATTGAAAAAGTGATAAGAACGCATGTTACGCAAGGGGACATTTACCACCTAACAATTTCCTGAGCATCTCGAAATATACACAAGAAGAAGCCATTGGAAGTCTTGCCTGTATTACTCGAATGGAGTTGCAGATCAGGAGCTGGAGAGAAGACTCGACGTTTCCGGCAGATTGACTGTCAGAATCCAGAAGCCAGCCTTCTGTCATCTACTCAAGCCTCTGTGCCTCTCCAACTCAACCAGCCTTCTATACAGTCGAGCCTCTCATCCTGCCTACTACTATATAGCTACCCAAGTTTTCCACTCCTCCTGGTTTGCAGTCCTTGTAAAAGGGAAGTTCACCCTGAGAAAAAGTTTATTGTAAAGATAGCTGAAAAAATAATAAAAAATATTGGTGAAGATTTGAAGAAAATCTATCAAAGATTTAAACAGTTATCATATATATTTTCTTATTAGTGACGTCATTTGCGAGCAGTTTCCCATGCATTGTGAATTTAAAAAAAATCAATAAAATATAATTTTCTCAAGAAATTATCATTTTTTTTATTGAACCTTCATCAGACAAATTATTTCACACCCGCTCATGGAAATTTTTTTTAGTCATCACGAACCATGAATAAATTGAAATACATGCATTTTACATTACATAATATAGGACTGCTCGTATATGACGTCACAAATCAAAAATATAAAATTCGAATAACTTTCTTAATTTTTTTAAATAGATTTCCCTCAAACCTTCACCAACATTTGTTTGTGCTATTTTAAAACAAACTTTTCGTCAGGGTGAACTCCCCCTTTAAGGACTACATTCATTTCCGAAAGATAGTCTACTATAATATTTGCATCGGCAGATACGTGAGAGAATTTTGTGCGCACGTAAACTCGAAGCCGAACTTTTCGCATTTACCACGGGGAAACCCTTTTTTTTTTTGCTTTGCTTGTCCAATTTTATACCTGTGTCCATCCCTAAATTTCAGGTGGACCCCTCCTAAATTTGTTGGTTTCCGCCGCCAATGTCTACAACGCACCAATTCCTTTGAAGATGCAAGTCAAATCACAATGGAGAGCTGATAGGTTTTTGTCGAAAGTTGGTGTCGCGGGACGCGAAATTATTTTTCCCACCGAGTTCTGGACCAACATATGAATATTCATAACTTGCGTCTTCGGATTAAGAGTACGCATGCGCGTGGACTTGTCTTGATCAGTGCCGGTCGATCGTAAGCATTCACGTTGCTCAGAAAAAAATAGCATCGTCAAATTACCCGGTACCCTTACATAGTTATTCCCTAATTCGACTCTCAATCGTGAATAAATTATTTTCAGTCACGCCTCACTATCCTTAAGCACAACCAGTGCAACAACATCAACACCTGAAATAGAAAACATTTATATACTTTCCAAAAAACATACCTGTTTCGAGGGGAGCACCAAGCTTCGACGGCAAGACAGCACGAACGGTACTTACTGACGAATGTACTGAGGCCTCCCTCTGAGTTCAGATCTCGAAGAACTCATCAATGTACTGTACATGCTGTAAGGCCTATTCATCCATCAGAATTCTCTTTGCTCTATCTTCTTGCATCCAGTCAATCGTCCACATATCCATCCCGAATAAGACGTCCGTACTGTGCTGTGTCGAACTCGGTCAGTGAATTCCGAATCGTTTAGGAATTCAGACACTCCTCACGCAAGCATTGTTATGCTAATCGGATACTTCTGCTAAGAAAAGAAAATGTATTTATTCCCTAATTCGACTCTCAATCGTGAATAAATTATTTTCAGTCACGCCTCACTATCCTTAAGCACAACCAGTGCAACAACATCAACACCTGAAATAGAAAACATTTATATACTTTCCAAAAAACATACCTGTTTCGAGGGGAGCACCAAGCTTCGACGGCAAGACAAGCTAAACTTATAGCTCCCCCTCTCAGTCAATCAAAGAACGGGTAAACAAGAAAATGAGTTACACGACGCAATCATTTCAATTTAACCAACTTTAAATGTATAATGATAATAATACATGTCTCATTCAACAATCTCATCGAACGCCTACAATCCATCTTTAACAAAGTTATACGTATAATCATACTAGGCTGAGGCTAATTTACCCGGTATAAAAATAATTCTAAAGCCCCAAATTCATAGAAATTGAAAGACAATCCTTCATATTGTCTTTAATATATCCATCCTTAGCAGTCTCCGACCTCCACCTACCATGTTTCTTAAACAACCTGTCTGGAACACCAAAGTTCGCTGCTGCTGTGGCTCCGCCACTTCGGAGGCTATGCATGCCAAAACTCTTTGGATTCAACCCTACTTTCGCCAACGCCTCTCTCAATAATTCTAAACATCTAGTATAAGACAACTGTCCACGTCTTAACTTGTAACTATTACTGGATTTACAGTAATTTAGAGGCCTAAAAAGAAATACTTCATCAGAGGCATCGTTAAGCCCCGCTGCAATCAAATATTTCCTCAAAGCTAATACGGGGCAGGTGGGGAATTTGTAGCACCTATAAGAACCCATGCTCCTTGCCTGTAAATATCGGTTTTACTTTTCATGATGAAAGTATTCACATGAGACAAATACAAGTCTAAATCACATTTACGAATATGTATCATTTCATCAAATCGTAGAATGCCTGCGTAGGAAATCAAAATCATAGCACATAATCGAATATCTAATAGACTCGTTGAAGATCCATACTTCTCAACAACTGCTTTCAAAATGTCTGGGGTTATAACTTCTTTCTTAACGATCGGTTTGTTTAGTAATTTCTTTAAACATTGTAAAACAATATGTATGAACTTGCGATCACAGGGATTAACATTCATCCTTGGCTTGCAGTCAAAATGCCACTTAATGGCGTAAAAAGCCGATTCTATCCTCGAATAAGGAGCTTCTCTTTGATACAAATGAATAAGATAGCGACTAATATCTTCTGGTTCTGCTGTGTCAGAATTTACTTTATTTTGCTTACACTAATCTCTCCAGGTATTCAACGCTCTGTTGTATTTACTCATAGTGTTATCAGCTCTCGAAGCTGTCAAGACCTTGTTCAAAGTTATATCATATCCTTCATGAAGAGAATTTCTGGATTTAAGAAAAATTAAACAAAACTTATAAGCTGGTATATATTTATCTCAACACAATATATTCAAATTGTGATAAATTCTCAAGTTCAGTCATTCTTATCAAATTCTCAAAATTTAATCACTTCTAATACGTTTTACAGCCATGACAGCAAAATTAAACATTAACTATGCAGCTATCCTCAAACCAGGTGGTTTTTTATTTTTTCACTAAAATTTCAGTATGAAATTCATTAGATCACAATTCCATATCATAATTCGTTTCAATCGTCTTGAAGGCTTAGCAAAACAATAGCTTTGGGATTCATTTCCTTTGCGAAAATATTTATTTTTGCCTTAAAACACTTGCAAAAAACTTTCTGAAACATTTCATTCACAAGAATTCTGTAATTTTGAGACTTTGAATGTTTTCAATCATCACCAATTTCTTCATTCTGAGCTCCGCCGCCAGTAAATTATAACTAATTTGAGAATGAAATCTCATATCAATTCCTTATCAACCTTTACGATGGTTATCCTTTTACATAATCATAACATTCTCCAATTTCCATCACCACTTCTTTGCTCTGCAGCATAAGTGGATCCTAGCTATGCAGCTATCTGCCATGCGGCCGTGTAAAAATTACATGTTGCATTCCAACAGTATAATTTTGAATTAACCTCCATCAAATGGATTTATTACATACCAGCATTCATGTCAGCCATCTCTCACAAACCGTTTTTTTTTTTTTTTTTTTTTTTAATTATTATTTCTGCCTTGAACGAAAATTCCTTGAGGATTATCAATTTTGAAGTATTCAGAGAATAAGGAACGAAAATCACTTTGTTCAGAGAAAAGAATCGGCCAGAAGGGTGCAGACGGCCAGAAGGGAACAACCAAAGTCCCCCTAGCAGAACAAAACCTTCAGATGCTTAAGTACTTGCCCTATACATGCTATACATTCGATAGGTGGAACCAACCAATTATTCTCGCCCGACCAATCACATGAGAAGGGATCAACATGATCTATTAGGGGACACCAATATTTAGAATTGAACTTCTTAATTTTGAAATTAAAATCGTCCGCAAGTCTGTCCACAGTGTGAGGGCCCCAGATTTTGTCCAAAAATCCGACAAATTCATCTGACACACCCCAATCATCAAAATCTATCATGCGACTTAATGCATCTGCAAAACGGTTCTCCTCTCTGGGAGCCCAATGAACGTGAAGACTAATGTTGTTTCTTTTACACAACTCAAAGATGTGTAAACTCATCTCATGCAATTCTGCAATCATACTTCCTTTATTTACAATCGATCCTACTCCTTTATTATCACAGAGGACCTTGACAGTTTTATGTCTCATGTGAGATACAACTGTTTGCAGTGTCATACTTACTGACTTGAGTTCTCTCCAAGTGGAGTTTTTAACCATTTCAAACTCAAACCAATCTCATCCCATTTCATGCCTGCGCACTCAGAAACCCAGGCCCCGCAGCCTGATGGACTTGCATCAGAATAGATGAAAGTCTGTGGAACTGAATAAGCAGAAATAATGTTTACGTTAAGAATATGCAAATTCTTCTCCAGAAGAAGAACACGAATATTAATTCATCACTATTGATCACATTATGTCCTATCCCAATGTACCCTCCGGATGATTTCGTGATGCATAAATCTGGTTTTTAATTTGAGTAACTGTGCCAAACACTGGATACAATGTATCTTTCCAACTATAACTACGATCTTTCGTTCTGAAACCTCAGGCAATTCTGCTTGAAATGAATCTGAACATAACTCAAGATCCTTCATCCTTCTTTCAGTAATCTTTATATAAGCTACTCTGCTTTCCCGTGGTATTCCTAACCAATCCAAACACTGGACAGGAGTCCATTGAGATATTTCTCAACATTTGGTATCAAACCTGCTTCAAGTAAGTCATTTTTCACCGTCTTGACCATAGTATCATACGAATCAAAGGAAGCAGCACGACCCAATCATCTATATACAAAAAAAAATGAAAATACCATTTCTATACGCCAATGATTAACGATAGGCTTAAATCGTGTAATGAAAACAAAGGTAGCTGTTGCCAACCCAATGACAACACCTAAAAGGAGAAAAACCTTGTACCACTACCAAAATCCCAACTAAAGCCTACAATTTTTCATGCACTTGAAAAATGTAATAATGATGATAACCTTGCTTAAGTTCAAAGGAAAGCATAAAATCTCCCTGTTTTAAATAAGACATGACTACATTCCAGTCTTCAAGTATAATAGTGTTCTTCCACAAGTGTTAGTTGACATAACGTTAACCAAGAATCAGTCTCTTTTTATATCTGAACTCTGAATTGAATCTGAAAGGGGGTAACATCATGGGGTGTAGTGGTGGATTCAACAACCAAACCCTTTTTAATAATAATTCGTTAATGGCTTCAGAAACGAAATCGGGATCGATGTCAATGCTGACTTATCATCTTATTGTAAGGTAATTTGTAACCATGTTCATTGACATCTACAACAAATTGAGATGCATCAGTTGATTTCCAAATTGTAAGGAAGCATTCAATCTACCTTTAACCAAAGGTTCTGAATTTCATTGATCATACTCATAATTTCTCAAATAAAATTCTTCCTCCTACCCTGCACATCTTGTCGAATCAACACTAACGTTACTCGATGTTTCCCAACCGAAACAAATTCAACAATGCTCTGTTTCTATATTTCTTAATTTAGAAGGGCCCGCTGACGGACCAGGAGTAGTCAATATATTCCAGATTGTTTGATCTGTGTCATATCTATGTCTAGGTTCATTAGTAAGAGGTGGAATTCAACCAAAATAACACATCTTTTCTTAACATATAATTATGGACTAGGTAGAATCAAGAATAGATTCCTTTGCTACGCCCTTCTGATCATTCTACTCTTCAGTTCTCAAATACCACACTTCGTCAAATACAGAACAAAACTGACATTTACCTTGCTCAGTTTGACCATGATCAATGGATCATTTAACTCTGTTGAGCATTGTTATCTCTGAAGGATGAATCTTGCTGGGATCTTGCTTCCTGATACCTGGGCAACTTCTCCAGTGCCCATGTCTACCACAGGCAAAACGTTCGTCGGTGGTCTGAGGCAACTTGCATACCCGCGCCAACTATTTTGTACATATAAGTTGGCGACACTGCCAAGCGAATATCGATTTCTTGACCCAAAGGGTATACGAAATAAGTTGTCGGAAGTAGTAGAAGAACCTTGAAAATTTCCAACATTCTTGCCCAATATAACCTTTGTTTGTTGAACGAAATAACTTACGCTTTCTATTTACACAAGCCTGAGCTTGCCTCATTCTTTTCTCCCTCATCAGTATTCATCCAATGCGGACCAACCTAAAATATAAAAATGATCTCTATATATTTATTTGATTAATCTCCCATAATTAAGTCATAAAGTAATTCCGCTGAAAAACGAACAGCTTCCATTAACAACATAAGGCCATATCTATTATGTACAACCGTTCATAAATTTCAAAAGCAATAGCCTAGTTTGGAATTTTCATTCATCTTTATCTCACTAACCTGCTTCAGATTCATCTGCTTTTCTGATTTGTTTCTTCCTTTTAATTATATCTGCAATACCTTACTTCAGCAAAGCAAGGGCTGCGCCCGCTGCTTACCTTACTCTAATAAGGCAAATTTCTTATCCAACTCCTCCTGGCCTCTAGAATTATATTCATATTGAACCTTATTACCTTTCGAAAGACATCTCCGACGCCCTTTTTTAGTTGTAGAAGCTCCGCTGACCCGGGCAATGTATCGAGAATCAACATAATCAAACAGCCAGCCCAATCTTTAAACGAGCCAATGCTTCCTTTGTAGCATTGCTTACAAGAAGGCGAAGAGACTCCAGATTATTGAGTAAAATTTTCTGAAACTGCCTTTAATTTGTGGCATAACCCGAGGTTAATTTCTTAATTCGCCATTATTTTATATTTAACATCGAATCCAAACGTAGATCTATTACGATAAGGCCTATAGAGTTTAACACGTGGAAGAAGCGTTGAAAATAAGACGTCCGTACTGTGCTGTGTCGAACTCGGTCAGTGAATTCCGAATCGTTTAGGAATTCAGACACTCCTCACGCAAGCATTGTTATGCTAATCGGATACTTCTGCTAAGAAAAGAAAATGTATTTACATAGGCCTTATAGACTTAGATCTATATATGTATATCCAATTCTTAAACACTTATCAAACTAGCTGCCATTAATGGCAAGACATGTGCTAGGCTAGGGCTAGCTTAGGCTAGCGCATTAACTTTTAATACCTCAAATCTGGACCTGTCTATGCCTAATACTAATATAGTAATAGCCGACTAATGCCATGGTTAACTTCGAACCGGTAAATTCCGAACTTTACGTTTTATTTTATTTACCATAGTTTAATATGTCTAGTCCGTATACAGAACCAGTCCTAGATCTAAAAAAAGATATCTTAGTTCAAGTCTAGTCTCTAGATCTAGACTCTGATCTACGCTGTATCAGCATGGAACAACTAGTGTATACCAAAGGGGGGGGGGGCAGACTGCCCCCTGACGATTTACAACTGATCCAGGGGACGTGCCCCCCCTTTAAGAAGCCAAATTAATAATTTGTAATGTCAAAATGCAAGAAAAAAAAAGATTTACGTCCCCTCTTTTGAACGTGAAGATCTTTTTTTTTTTTTTTTTTTTTGCTTGTCAAATTTTTTTTCAGCTAAGAAATCCTTAATTTGGTGTGAAGACGGGGATCAAGATCACTGATGTTAGTTTGTGCCTGACATTAGAATACGTTCCATGCACTGCAGTGGCGTAGCTAGGATCCTGGGGGGGGGGGGGTCCTTGCTTTTTCCGCAGAAGGGGGGCACCGGCCATTTTTTTTCCGGTGTGTGTGTGTATGTGTCACAAGGGCGGATCGGACTTTCGCCAATAGGGGATGGGGCCCGAAATTATCTTCACTTATATTTTCCCCGAGCAGTCATTTCTTAGTTTTATTCTTATAAAACAACATAAACATGAAATAATCTCATAAGCCTTATAAAAAGTGTGAGCGCGAAGCGCGAGCGATTTTTTTAAATTAATATTATGGGCAATGGTATGTGTGATCCTGAACAAGATTCGTATGTAACTAGATGGGTACTGTAAACGCTAAGTACGAGCAGAAATTTGTATTAAGTGTTCTAGCCTTATCAAAAAGGGACCTGTTAAGGACTAGCCTACTTTCAGTTACCCACGAAGACGGTATATATTTCAATAATGCGAGAGCGAAGCGCGAGCAATTTTTGACATTCCGACCTAAATTTTTTTTGTATTAATAATGGGGTAGGTATGAAACTAAACAATTGATGCGAGCGCGAAGCGCGAGAGGAAGAAAATTGAGATTTTAGACCTAAAAGCAGGACACTCTATTCATTTTTGTAATCATGAATAGGATATGGTTAATTTGGTATCATTAATAATGCGATCGTGAAGCGTTAGCAGACAATTATTGATATTCTGATGTGAAACTGGATAATTTAAGTACATTTTAAATAGAGAACATGCAGGCTATCGCGCATGTTTTAGATTTAGACCTAGAATCTGGGCATTCTGAATACATTTGTCTAATGGAACATTATGGAATACACGTAGACATTATGAACTTGGCAAATCAAAAAATGTGACCACGCAGCGTGAGCTTAAAATGCTGATATGTAGACCATAAAACGGAAGTTTTACAGAGCACTTAAATTTGTAATTGAAAAAAAAAATAATGAATGCTCGAACAAAGTGCGAGCTAAAGTATGTTTTGTATATTGACTTCAAAACTTGCTCCATATCAACCTATTGAGCAAGATATGAATCTCATCGAACAGGCGATTCTGGCGCGAAGCGCAAGCAACAATTTTTATATAGTAACATGAAAATTTTTTTTTTCACGATCTTCCCCTCACATTATTTCATTCCCTCGCCTTCCTCCCCTTATTTTCCTCTTCTTTTTTTTTCTTCTGTCTTTATTCTTCTTTTCCTTTTTCTTGTCTTCTTTCTCCCCCTCTTTTTTTTTTTTGCTCTGCCAATTTTTTTCTGGGGGGGGGCACATGCCCCCAGGCCCCCCCCCCCCCGTAGCTACGCCACTGATGCACTGGCGTACCTAGGATTTTCCCAAAAAGGGGGCAAATTTTTGGAGGATATTTCGTCCGCGAAAAAATGTCTTACATTACAAATTATTAATTTGGCTTCTCAAGGGGGGGGGGGGGGGCACGTCCCCTGAATCAGTAGTGTGACTCGTCAGAGGGGCAGTCTGCACCGTACCCCCCTTGGTACACTAGTGGTTCCATGCTGATACAGCGTAGATCAGAGTCTAGATCTAGAGACTAGACTCGAACTAAGATAATTTTTTTTTTTAGATCTAGGACTGGTTTTGTATACCGACTAGACAAACCATGGCAAATAAGCTAACATTTGTCTAAACCTAATTAAACGTAAAGTTCGGAATTAACCAGTTCGAAGTTAACCATGGCATTACTCGGCTATTCAGTGTTGTATTCAAGGCTCAAACCTCCAAGGCCAAGGCTTCAATACCAAAGGCAAGGCCAAGGCATGGAAACCCAAGGCCAAGGCCTGAAAACCTCAAGGCCAAGGCATTTCAAACTTACTGCGCTAGCCTAAGCGAGCCATAGCCTAGCACATGTCTTGCCACAATGGATGCAGCTAGTTTGATAAGTGTTTAAGAATTGGATATATATATTTATATAGATCTAAGCCTGTAAGGCCTATATGTAACTATGTAAGGGAACCGGTAATTTGACGATGCTAATTCATTCTCAGCAACTGAACGTGAAAGCTTACGACCGGTGTAGCGGCGGATTTGGTTCCACCGGCGGATACCGTATCCGCCGGCAGATATGGTTCTAAATGGCCGATATCGTTTTTAATCGGAACCATATCCGCCGGGTTTGACGCGGCTTGATGTTTGCAGATTTGGTTCCTCGGCGGATTTGGTTCTATTGACTATACGTTTAATGTTGATTTGGACAGACAACCTCGGCAGCGCGCGCATGCGCGGCTCTGCAGGCAATGTCGATCGCAATGGGGGGAGGGGGGGGGGGGGGGGGTTCGTCCGCCTTTAGTGAATTCTTATTCAGGGGCGGATCCATACAGCTTTTGACAAAGGGCTCGATGGGGATGAGGATTAATAGGAGAAATGATGTCTCGATATTTCATGTATTACATAGACCTGGCACATACGCCAAAACTATGCTATTTATTATAAGATTTTGATGAAATTTTCATCATTCTATTTTGTGAATTTTTATACTTTTTTCAGTCCGCAGTATGCATCGACCTCTTTAACTGTGCTTTTTCACACCATGTTTAGTGTCAGTTTGCCAGACTGTTTGGCGAAAATTTGCACCCCATATAGGCCTATAGGTTTTTTTAAACTACAAATGTTTAGAAAAATTTCAACAAGTTAAAACTTCATATTTCAAAATAAATGATGCAAATTATGTATGAAAATAATTATGTTTTGCTGTTCGCTCAATTTTTGGTAAAAACATAAATTTGATATTTCTAACAAACATCAAAAAAGAATGTCAAAACGTGATCAACTTCTTATGTAGTTAATTGTAAGCCTATTTTTAATTTTTCATGTATTTAAAAAAAGAATTAAAAAAAAAACATTCTTTTTTTTCAATGTTAAGGAATCTGAATTAATTAAAGGGGACCGGAAGTTCACCCGGACAAAAGTTAGATACGCCACGTACCGTTTGGTGCTCCCTAATTTACCTCTCAGTCATCTAATTTTAAGATCAATATGGGATCTTTAGTGAAATATGATTTCTCCTTTATATATTTTCTTTCTCACTATACCCCTCCTGGTTTTCATTTCTTTATTTGTTTTGCCTTTCTTTCTATCCCTGCTCATTTCGCCCCTTTTGCCTCTTTTCCAGTTTCGTAACCTTTCTGGCACATTATGAATAATATATCTGGGGCGTATACGCGTGGGTAATATAGCACCAAAAAGAAGAAACAGAAAGAGGAAGGGGAGGGAGAGAAAATAATAAAAAAATATACGAGAAAATGTGGAGGAAATAATAGTAATACATTGGAATTTCGTAAATCAAGAATTTCATTTGCAGTGATCATTATTTATACTTCCCTTTAGAAAGCTTAAAGGGATGGTCCGGGCTGAAAGTATCAAAATGCTGAAAATTTCATCAAAATTGGATAACAAATAATAAAGTTATTGAAGTTTAAAGTTTAGCAATATTTTGTGAAAACAGTCGTCATGAATATTCATTAGGTGGGCTGATGATGTCACATCTCCACTTGTTCTTTTGTATTTTATTATATGAAATTAGGTTTATTCAATTTTTTTCCTCCAAGAACTAGAAAAATTGAATTGACAATTGATTTAGTGCATTAGATATTTATTGCTGCAACTTATTTCATTATAAAAGAGACATATTATTCACACAAGTATGAAATAATGAAAAAAAATATGATTTTATGTAATAACATAAGAAAACGGAAAGTGGAGATGTGACATCATCAGCCCATCTAATGAGTATTCATGACGACTGTTTTCACAAAATATTGCTAAACTTTAAACTTCAATAACTTTATTATTTGTTATCCGAAATGCATGTTATTTGAATACAAGCATTATCTTGGGGGGAAATTCTTTGTATACTAGTAGTGCAGCAGACATTGACAGTTGAATGAAGACTAAGTGTGGACTATTTAAAGACCCAGACCAGACCCCAAATTTAATTGACAAATCAGACAAATCGAAAGCTATTAATTTAAACTAAAAACAGAAATGCAAGTTTCATGCAGTCATCGCTTACAGCTGAATATATCGGGTTTCGAAAATGCTTTCACCGGCCTCGCAATGTTAGAAGTGGTGTAATTCCATAGAGTTGTAACAAGAAAATGCGTTATTTTCCCCTTTCAGATTACGCATTTTATTTTTTCACTCATATCACATAGAGATAACATAAATATCTTTTTCTGCAAGCTTTAATTGATGAAATCTACCGCTTTTGACTAGGTTTTCTCGTACCACGTGACGTATGTGAATGAAGGATATCGCGATAGCGCAAGAACGATATCTTCCGAAGAGAGTGGCCTTTCTTGGTACTGAATCCGCCATAGTAGAACACGATCCGCCGGCGGATTTGGTGCCTAGAACAGTATCTGCCGGGCGCAGGATCCGCCGGTACACCGGCACTGGTCGAGGCGAAGTCCACGCGCATGCGTACTCTTAATCCGAAGACGCAAGTCATGAATATTCATATGTTGGTCCAGAACTCGGTGGGAAAAATAATTTCGCGACCGGGACGCCGACATATTTGCAATTGTTCGTTCGGTGCAAATCTTCGGATGAGCTGTTGTCCCAGTCCATCAACTTTTGACAAAAGCCTGTCAGCTCTCCATTGTGATTTTTATTGCATTTTCAAAGGAATCGATGCGTTGTAGAGAGTTTCCCCGTAGTAAAAGCGAAAACTACCTACTGTGACATCAGAGGAACGTCTAATTTCGTGAAAGGACGGTTTATCTGACAAGTATTAGCTGTTTTATCCAACAGTTACCGTAGTAACAATACTTCTCATATAATCAGAATCAAGGAAAGTTGTCAGATTTGACAACTTGTCGGACAGATATATTTATGAAACGCTTCCCTGCACTAATCATGCCACATTTTGACTACTGTAGTCCGACTTGGTCCAATTGTAATTTGAATGTAAAAGACGCAATTGTCAAACAACAAAAATGAATGGCTCGAATTATCTTACAAGTTGATACTAGGACCCCAACTGTAGAAGTGCTGCAGAAGTTAGGATGGGTTTCAATAGAGGAGAGATGGAAATTCCAAATAATCAAACTTGTTTACAATGCCCTAAATGGTAGTTGCCCACAACATATTTCAGATTTGTTCATCCAATGATCAAACACCCACTCATACCGTACCAGAAATGCTGATAGTTATGGGATCATAATACAAAAGTGTAAAACAGAGAAGAGAAAGAAAAGGATATCAGTACACGGTTCAATTTTGTGGAGTAAAATTCCATGTGCAGTAACAAGGGCGGCAAACTTGCAATCATTTATTTCATACTATTGGAGAAACCGTAGATCTCAACCCAGGTTATAATAAACTTTCTAATAAACTGTATTCTGTTTGTATCGTTCTATTTTGTTGTCCTTAGTTTTTATCCTTTTTGTATGTGTTTAAATGTAGCAGGGCCCTCTGGGAGAACAGTGTAAGTCACTGATGAGGCTACCCTGGATAAATAAGACTTTATAATAATAATAATGATAACGTGAAATGTTGTATCTCCACAATAGAAAAATACATGAATAAGCCTATTACACCAATACCCCTTCTTTTCTTAGCTTGCAGACAATATGGGAATGTCAAGAAAAAAGAAGATGTTGAAGAATGCCGCAAACAGGAAAAGCATCTAAAGACAAGGGCATTCTGTGGGTTCAATCCTGGTGACGCGGGTGAGTTCAAAGACGATCGAGGAGTAGGAGGAGGAGAAGAAGAAGAAGAAGACAAATAAGGAGAATTAGAAGGAGAAGAATGAGAAGGAGGAGGAGGATCAGCAGCAGAACAACAAGAAGAATAACAAGAAGAATAACAAGAAGAAGAAGAATAAAGGAGGAGAAGAAGAAGGAGAAGAATGAGATTAAACAGGAGAAAAAGAAGAAGAAGAAACAAAAGAGGAAGAAAAGGGAGAGGAAGAAGAAGGAGGAGGAGAAACAGAAGTAGGAAGAAAAGGGGAGAAGAAACAGAAGAGGAGGAAGAAGAAGAAGAAGAAGAAAAGAAGAAGAAGAGGAGAAGGAGGAAGAGGAGGAGGACGAAGAAGAAGAAGTAGAAAAAGAAGAAGAGGAAGGAGAAGAAACAGAAGAAGAAGAAAAGGAGAAGGGGAAGAAGAATCGGAATCAGAAAGAGAAAAAATAGAAGTTTATGAAACGAAACAATACAAAATTAATGAATCAAATTTTTGATAATGAATATTTTTAATCAATAACATTTAGGTTTACCCTTATCAATATCAATACCGGTGGTTAAGCGGCGAACTGTTCCCAACAAACAAAACAAAACATAGAACGACTTTCGGCGACTATGAAACTTGGGTCCCGTAACACAAATGTTGCCGATTGATCGTACGCTTGATTTCTACGATTGACTGTACATTGTAGCCAATGCAATCAATCGTAGAAAAATGTTCTACGATCACTGCTAAGTTCTGTGTTACGGGTCACTGGAGTACAAAATTAAGGAAAATCGTGAACACTGGTTAATTGAATAGGGTGATGACGTTGAATGAAATTAAGTATTACGTACGTCCCTGATGTGAGTGCAATATATCATGAAGTGACGTCACACACACGTGATCATGACGCGTCACTATGCAGAACTAGTCCCTTCAGGAAGAATGAGATATAACGATAACCTTCATTTGAAAAACAAGTCCCCCTTTTCATTATCAACCTGCAGCATCCCATCTCTTTTTTTTCTTCTTTCCATTGGCTCTCTATTTCTCTTTCACTATTATAATTTCATTACTGATTTTATTGTAATGAATATCATCTTAATATTCTTTTAATGCGTTGTCACTCGCTTAATTTAACTTTTGGTATTTTGTATTTTTATAATTGCCTTCCGTCACTCTCCGTTTTGGGGGAATACACGCAAGCATTGTCAGACGCTATCTATAACACAGAGAATCTTTTGTCAAAAGCCCTTCAATGACACAACAGCCTTTGTCGAAATTCGGTTAATCAAAGCAGCAATGTCGCCCTTGAATCTGGACCAACGGCATATTTTCGCCCCTTCCGAATCTTCGGATGATCTAATATCCCGGTCCACCAAATTTCGACAAAGACCTCTCAGCTGCCCATTGTCATTTGGCATAAATTTTCAAAGAACTTGGTGCGTTGTATAAAGCGCTTGCGTAGTGATTGCGAGAAAGACGCTATTTTCATGATATTGTTTGGGTCGTATTCTGAAGTCAGGTTAAACTTAGACCATGGTCTAACTCTATGCTAAAATTATGGGAAGCCAAAAGTGTCAAAATTTTTATTAAGTTGTAGCCTATGTTTCTTATGTGCTCTTCCTGATTCATCGATGGTGAAGACAATCATCTATTTATACTTCCCAGACAATTATGAATGATTTGAGAGCCAAATGAGCTGAAGTATGATATCTCTATTGTTAGTGATTTATGTAACAATTGGCTGTCCATACTTAAACCAAATATTTAACCCTGAGATGAAGTTAAACCCGACTTCAGAATACCTGCAACTTGATGGCCTTGCCTCTCAAACACGCATCAAGAAACAGAAGCTAAGATGGCTATTATACGCTTTTCCTAATATGATAGGTAATTTTCCTTTTACAGATCGTTGCCCTCACTAGCGTACCTACGGGGGGGGGGGCAGAGGGGGCAGTCTGCCCCCCCCTGACGAGCCACAACCCATGCAAAGGACGTATCCCTGCCCCCCCCCCCCCTGACGAGCTTGAAGCTCTTTTTTTTTTTTTTTCTTGTCAAATTTTTTTCTGGTACGAAATCCTTCATTTGTGATTGAAGACCTTTTTTTTTTTTGCTTGTCAAATTTTTTTGGCGGACGGTTTTGCCCCCCCTGTGAAAAATCCTAGGTACGCCACTGGTTGCTCTCATTCTAAGAAATTTCAAATTTTAACTAAATACCTTCTTCTCTTAACAGTAGGCCTAATATCCATATCAATGCTCAAGTGCATAAGATATGACGCAGACGATCGAACCTCCGACCTTCGCGTAGTAAGAAAAGCCCCTCATAACATTAGACCACGGCGCCCCCGAGCAACCCCGCCTTCTCACCTACCCCTTGTTTCTCATTGGAAAGAATTTGACTCCCCCCAAAAAAAAATCCTCTTTAAGTTCCCTTGCCTCCCCTCTTATGATTATCAAGCCTTAAATGTTGCTTATATAGTTTGGCCAGTCTATCTCTTCTCTATATTTAAAGGGGAAGTTCACCCTATAGAAAATTTTGTTGCAAAACAAGCAGAAAAATAATTAAAAAGATTGGTGAAGGATTGAGGAAAATCCATTCAAGATTAAGAAAGTTATTAGAATTTTGATTTTTTATATTTGTAACGTCATTAACGAGCAGCTGCCCGATAAGTTATGTAGAGTAATGTAATATAATATCTTTCGTGATGACTTATTTTTGTTTTCTTTTTAGGAATAGGTGTGAAATTATTATTATTATTTATTCGGCATTTCAAAATACATAAATTATAGTACAATACAAATTACATAAACAATAGGACATAGGTGACATAGTACAAAGGACCTGGAATAGAGATGAAGGGGCTGCCTGGGTTTGGAAAAGGTTAACTAAATTACCATGACCCACAGGTCTTCCGTCCCACACCCCTTTACCTCCATCCAGGTCAGTATAATAATATAAAAAGAAACATATGAATGATTTGTCTAATGATATACTGAAAGGACAGTGATAACCATTTTTTTAATTTTCTGAGAAAATTACATTTCATTATTGTTTTTACCATTCGTTAAGCTTATGTCGGAAAGCTGCTCGCATACGACGTCACAAATCAAATAATTAAAATTCTAATAGCTTTCTAGACTTATTTTTTTGATGGATTTTTCTCAAAACCTTCGACAATATTTATTTTAATAATTTTTTTACTGTTTTTTAGAAATCAACTTTTTGTCGGGGTGAACCTCCCCTTTAAATCTCAAAATTGCCGTCTTGTTTTCTTCATCAGTGCAAGCGATCTGACTGTCACGTATATCAATAGGGTTTCTTTTATGGTCATTTATTGCGTATGTCATGATCCGTAAAGAGCTTGTACGTCTTTGCAATTACGTTGTATATTGTTCTTTTGCTGCCAGTGGATAATTATTTTTTCTGGAGATCATTCAATTTCAATTTAAAAGATCAGGGTCCTGGGAATCCAGTCTGAGCAGTGTGGGAGGGGGGAAGGTGATAGCATACACTATTGACCTAAAAATTCAGATTCGGGGACACCCCCATCTTAAGAGCTGGGTTTACGGGGGTATATAACCGTGTGCATAATTATACTACCATTTATCACTTTTGGCGATGACAGTTAAAGGCCCATCACGATTTAATGCTTATTGTAATGGTTTTATTTTGATATAAAAAAAAACGATTTACAATTAATGTTAATATAAAAGCAAATAGCGAGCAATTTATTTTAGTATAACTTTGGAAGGTGTCCAGGGTGTGTATTAAAACGTCAAGGGCTATGCATACGGTCTTGTAATACCATCTATCATTTTGGGTGATGACAGGCCTAACACATTTTTTTTAACGGCCATTGTAATGGTTTTGTGATAAAACTACTGAATTACAGGTATCCATTTGCGGGAGAGCGAAGAGAGTGAGCATTTTTTTTGGAGACAGAATGAAGACAGAAATGTATTTCAAGGGCTGTGTAATTATGGGGAAATGCGGCGAGCGAGTGTAGTGAGCGAGCCTTGAAAAGTCGCTTCTTTCGTTAAAAATAATGTGCATATGATGTATTACAGAAGAAAATAAGGGCATGCATCTTATCAATGACGAAAACTCCAGAAGAAGAGGAAAATCAAATATTTTGTAAGTTTTGTCGGGAAAAATTAAATAACACATCCACAAATGCCGAAATTCATTTGATATCTGGCTATTCTATTTGATCCCTTGAGGACCAAAACTCTTTCTTTTCATCACTGAATGCAAATTCTGTCAAGAATACAGAAACAGAAATGCCGCATTCGAAGATAGCAGAAACCCTAAAGTTAGCTCTTTTAAAAATAGGTAACACTGATGGTGTACATTAAACATGTCGCACTAGCGAGTGATAGTAGCCACCTTTCGCAAACCTCACCGACGCTAATATTATGGTCCCCTAACACAAAAGTTAACGCTTAATCATACACTTGATTTTAAGATTGATTGTACATTATGGTCAATAGAATCAAACGTAGAAAACTGCTCTACAATCATTGCTAAGCTTTGTCTTACAGGGGGGGGGGGGGGTTACAGGCCCTACAGATCTGCTTTTCGTGTGCAAAATTCTTTCCCGCGACACCCGCAGCATACATGCATGTACATTACGACTGATGGTCATCATCGTATATGCCCCCTGAGCCGGCGGCGAGCCTCTACTATGACAGCTGGCTGGAGATATTCGAAATGCAGGGCCTACAATAGATTATGACATGGATAAGAAAGTGGTTTTTCAAACAAATACATATTGAGTGAGGAAAAAGTTACTGAATTAAGCTTTAGATATAGATCATTACAGTCCATCGAATCGATGTTGCATTTAATGTGGATTATTGGTGGATCACTTGCAAATGATTCCATCGGTCAGATCACCTCTCCCATGTCTCCAGCCGAAACCATTTCGCGTGCGTTGATATGTACACGGCATATAGGCAATAGGCCTAAACATGCTAAACGTCTAACACAAGCCAAATTTGCGGGGTTTTTTCTTTTGCTTACTCCTCCTATACACAAACGATATGCCTCTATCACACAATGTAATGGGCATTATGTTTTACTTTTCCCAGAAATGGGGGATTAGATTCAAATTCCCGGGGTACCACTTCCATTGATAAGTGGATACCAGGCGCGACCATGGGGTTTCGAAAAGCACCCTAAACAAGGGAAGCAAGTCTTTTCCAGATTATGAAAATGCATCTCTTAACAAGTATTATGCTTGTGAAACCCTACAAGTATCCCCCTTTTCAGTATTTTAAACATCGTTTTTTACACCCTTATAACGTTACATAGGCCTATACGTAACGTACTTGCCCACTCTTTCCCTTTTTACGCGTGGTCGCGCCTGGTATCCAGTCTTCAATGGAAGTGGGCCCCCCGGGCGGCCTCTCGAGCTCTGGGAGGAACCAAATGTGGATCTGGAAAGTCGTCCTAAATCGGATATATCGCTGTTACCATAGTAGCAACCAGAATTTTGCACACGAAACGCAGATTGAATGTTTCCGTTCCAGATGCGAAACGAAAAAAAATCTCATGTCACACAATTTGCATTGCAGAACAGAGTTTTACGACCATGACGACGGGCCCAAAAGCCTCTTCCAAAATCAACTACCGTCGCAAATAAGCGTTCGCGTTCTCCAACGAAAGGTCGGGAGTGTCTGATGGCGCAGTAACATGGCGAGTCGGAAACAGCCGTTTTAACATTGTTCTTGTACCAGCTACGTATGGATGGTTTGAATAAAAGTGAATGATACGGCTGTTTTAGATTCGTCGTACGTCCGCCGCCGGGAAATATGACTTCGCCATTAATAGTATCGATGATTATGACTAGGAAAAAGCACGGTCATTCTCATTTCACCCAGTGCGTAAACAAATAACCAGCCACGTATTAAAAAAAAATATGGGAACAAATGAATCATCTTATTGATAGTCTTTTATTTCAATTTCTCTTTATGCATTCGAGATTATAGTTGGATCTTACATCGTAATTGTCTTGCAAAAAAATGCGATTCTCATGATTTATTCGTTTGTATGCATGTCTGATGTTACTTCCACATAAAACTCTACAACAAAATTTCCTTTTTAAGCTTAAAATTTTAGCGCGCTCACTCTCGAGCCTTAAAATACATTTGTGCATGATACGCCCTTATGTGCCCCTCGGAAATTGAATGTTTGGCTTGATGTGCCACTTATAGACTATTTCATGTTCTTTATCAATGTCTGAGCATTTTGATAGTTGATACAATTAAGTTTGGTCGTGAAATATAAATCAAATAGTTTTTTTTATTAAAAAAAAAAGTTTAATGGGTCCTGGGATTTGTCGGAAATTTGATGTTCTGATGTTCATTTTAATCTATTCAACGAACTCCGAATCTACAAGAAATTCGTGCAGTCCTTACTCAACTTTCTTAAAGGACAAGGTCACCCCCAACAATAAGTAGATTTGAATAAAAAGGGAAAAATCCAACAAGCATAACACTGAAAATTTCATCAAAATCGGATGTAAATTAAAAAAGTTATGACATTTTAAAGTTTCGCTTAATTTCACATTACAGTTATGCACATCCTCATGGGTATGCAAAGAGGAGACTGATGACGTCATCCGCTCACTATTTCTTTTGTATTTTATAATATGAAATATGGGATATTCTATCTTTCTCCTCATTGTCAAGTGAGACAACGAGTAACTCCTCCCTGAACATGTGGAATGAGCAGTGTTTAATACGATATGATTCAGCCAAGTTGGTCCTTATTGTGAAATCTGTATAAAATGAAATATTGTATAGCAAGCAATAAAAAACAAAAGAAATCGTGAGTGAGGGACATCATCGACTGCCTCATTTGAGTTGTGCATATAACTGTTTTGTGATAAATAAGCAAATCTTAAAAATGTCATTACTTTCTTATTTTACATCCGATTCGATGAAATTTTCAGCGTTTTGCTAATTTGATTTTTCTATATTTATTCAAATCAACATTTTTCTGGGGTGAACTTGAACTTAAAAAAAACCCTCCTTCTGTATATTTACATTCTTTATTTCATAATCGTCTTAAAAGGAAATAAATGCCTGAAATCTTTGGGATGTAACATTGATATAATATTTTTAAAAAGAGCAATTCGGTGTTAAAAAATAATAGAAACAACGCCGTTTACTATGTGAATCGCACAGTAGTTGTTAAAAATTTAAACACGAGTTGAAAGTCTTAAACAACCATGACATTTTTTAACATAAACTTTTTGTTTAAGATCTTAAACACTTGTTTGAAATGTTTAAACAACTATAGTGCGATTCACATAGTAAACAGCTACTATTAAAAAATATTCTCTTTAAATTTTCCAAAAGCCCTATTTTACCCTATGGGGGAAAACTGAGCGTTCGTTCGACACTTATGGGGAAAAAATGTGTATAACCATTTGATAAACGTGGCTATAAAGCAACCATAATATAATAACATAATACATATAATGAGAGCCGATTATTCTAATTATACAATATATTTTCATTAATACAGATTTTCGAAAAAAAAGTGGAACATTTCTTGTATACGCCCTGTTTATGTAAGTTCATTGTGACATCTCGCTTCATACGTCGTCATAGGAAGAAACTTTGGTTAAATGTAGATTTTTTTCTAATCACTCATGTTCAGTACTTGTGGACGCATGTACACCTCTTAACAGAATGGAATTCGAATTGTTCTGCAAATATAGTCAATGATGGGAGATGGAGAATAAACAATCAAGACAGTGAGTCACTTTGATATCACTTAAATTAAAGACAAGCAGGAATGGAAACAGGACAAGAGGTGACGAGGGTAATAAAGCTGATCAAAATAAAAGAAAATAGCAAGTGAAGGAGAGAGAAGGGGGAAATCGAAATGGCGAATATAGAAATATTAATGATGTAATTACAATAAATAATAATTACATTACAGATAATATTGTTTATCTTTAGTTTCTTCATGCTTCAGTGTTGTTCTTTGTTTTGTTTTCGGTGTAATTTGATCTTGATTATGTCATCACTTGCTGTAAAAAATAATTTAATAAGTTATGTATACAAAATGTCCAAATCTACAAGCATTCTAAGGTCTTCACCACATTTCCGTTTTATGAACTTCATTCATAAAGCATATCAATTTGGAATGCTTATTATCTACATTTCATATTTACCATATATATGTTAAGACTGTACACCAACAATTCACGTTATTATATAAAAGTTTGGTAGCATCATGGATTTGTAAAAATAAAACATAAATGAAATGAATGAAATGAGATCGAAGTCTCCTGTATTTCAATGTTTAATTGCCCATCTTTTGTTATTATCTACAAAAAACAAAAAATGCTACAAAATACCTGAATAACAGTTCAATAATGCATTTTTAAATGTTAATCGACAATTAAAAAAAAAGATGTTCCGTGGCATCTCAACTATATACTGATGATTCTTGTTCTGAATGAGTCCTGTAGCTGATTGATGGGTTGCAATGTATATAGTATTGTTTTGTGTTTTTTTTACAAAAAATCGTTTTGAGTTTTGGCAATTGTAATTCAAAAGCAGAGTTTCAGAGGTTATAAGACGGCACTTTTAAGATTTATTCGAGTATAAAGCAACATTGGAATTAGGTTATTGAGAATTAACAAAAAAAATAACTAGGTCTCTTTTTCACTTTGGCGTTTAAACAGTCAACTTGAAGGATTTTTAATTCTGAAGTAAGAAGTGAATTTTTAATGAGAAATATTCAACTGAGAAAAAAAATTGACGTCACGATTGAGTCGTCTTACCCCATCCCCAATAAGAACATAATGGCATCGTCCTGATGTTATCATAAACAATATTCCACATTCAACGAAAGATAGTAACAGACCTCGCATGCGTATCTCTAAATATACAGCTCGTTTCCATGGCTTTACACATTTATTCCTTCCAAAGGATTATGTGGTTGTCTTTTTATACTTCAAGTGGTTGCAGAAGAGATATCATTTCCTATGATTAATTTCGAAAAATACCACTCTATCTTTATAAGTGCTGTAAATTCTAAGCGACGCAATGGTATCAGTCATCGAAATCCCATCTGCAGTAAACACAAGTACTTTTTGTTAGATTAGTGGTGTACAGTATAAGCACTATACCCTACACAATTTGTCAATTAAACCTGTCGGATAGAAAATGCCAATGAAAGCCTTTTTATGTGTCTACTGATAATAATTGCAAATTTTGCAATCTACTTTTTCTTTCAATAAATTTACCCACACAATCAGCTGAAATTGAGAAAAATTGATAGAATGTGCTTTTTTAGAACTGAAATATGAAAAGCATGGAATAAAATGTCTAATTAAATCAATTTGGTTGGGCTTTTTCTTGCAAAGATGGATTGTTGTAGCTAGATGTTTTTTTTCTTTGAGGAGATGGTACTGACGAGAGAAAGTCGTGTTATGTAGAATGGACATGGCGGGAAGAAAAGTGGAGAAAGAAGAAGGAAGAGCATCAGCGAGAGAACTTTAGGCATTACATTGCAAAAACTGTAGTGTTAAACGCACTGCAAAAATTCCGGTGTTGATTTAACACCATCCCGGAATCTGTTATGTCCACACCAGATAAGTATTAAAATCAAACCGATGCTGTTTAACACTAATTGACGTTGTATAAACACCTATCTGGTGTTAGACCAAAACGAAACTGGTGTTGTTTAACACTTCTCTGGCGTGGACATATGTATATTCCGGGCTGGTGTTAAATCAACACCAGGGTTTTTGCAGTGCGGTGTTCATAGAGGACCACACCAGTTATTTTACACCAGTGTTAAATTGGCAGTGTTATACACCTTTGGTTGTTAGATTTACACTCTTTGGTGTTATGTTCAATCTCTAGGGTGTAATTTTAACACCTCAGGGTGTAGTCCTCTAATATCAACAACTGGTGTCAGTTTTAACACCACAGTTCTTACAGTGTATAACCGGGTAGCACTGCAAAAACTCCGGTGTTGATTTAACACCAGCCCGGAATCTATATATGTCCACACCAGAGAAGTATTGAAACAACACCAGTTTGGAATCAAACCGATGCTGTTTTGATACTAATTGGTGTTGTATAAACACCTTTCTGGTGTCAGACCAAAACGAAACTGGTGTTGTTTAACACTTCACTGGTGTGGACATATATAGATTCCGGGCTGGTGTTAAATCAACACCAGAGTTTTTGCAGTGCGGTGTTCACAGAGGACCACACCAGTTATTTTACACCAGTGTTAAATTGACAGTGTTAGTTTAACACCTACACCTGTGGTTGTTAGATTTACACTCTTTGGTGTTATGTTCAATCTCTAGGGTGTAATTTTAACACCTCAGGGTGTAGTCCTCTATTATCAACAACTGGTGTCAGTTTTAACACCACATTTTTACAGTTTATAACCGGGCATGGTGGCTCTGGGGTAGAGCGCCCGCTTTACGAACGGGAAATCGTGGGTGCGATCACTGGACGATATCCACTGAAGACTTAATAAAATGGAACATTCTGCATTCTTGCTATGCGCTCAACATTGAGATTTGGATGAGGGTAATACCAAGGAGATATCACTCTAACTCTAATTAAGGGCCCGCTGGTATATAGCAGTTTCATATTAACTTACCTGACTGAAGTCACTGTGGCTACCCTGAACCTAAAACCTTGTTATTTTATTATCATCATTATCACAATAATTATTATAATTACTATTCTTCAAAGTCTATTACGAAAATTCAAAGTGATTTCAAATCACATAAACGCAAAAAAGGTTACAGAAATGAAAATAAACAAAAACAATAATAAACTGATTTTGATTCACCCCCCCCCCTCATTCTCCTTCTTATTCACTATATACCCGATTATTCAATTGAGAAAAAACTAGATCCCATTCAGGTCGCCTTACCCCCTCCCCCACCCTCCCTTAATCAAAATCGAAACATCCTTGTGACGAACCTGGTGAGGAGTATAATAATACCTGGAAATAAATGTTGTGATATTATGCGTCCAACGCGCCACGAACCGTCACCTCACTGTCAATAAAGCTCACACCTTTGCTCCGAATGACA
Source organism: Lytechinus pictus (assembly GCF_037042905.1). Classification (NCBI taxonomy): domain Eukaryota; kingdom Metazoa; phylum Echinodermata; class Echinoidea; order Temnopleuroida; family Toxopneustidae; genus Lytechinus; species Lytechinus pictus. The sequence continues at coordinate 10,856,355 of NC_087257.1, forward strand.
ACACGGTTGGCGTTATTCCCGTCGAGCCCATCTCCCCCAACATCTTGGTTTTCATTGGCAGGAACACTTCCAGAATGACACATTCTCGTTTGCGAGGTGACCCATTGCAGGCCCACTCATCGTGTAAAGGCGAGAGGTTCATCATCAAGTGTCATCTGGGGCCCGTACCACAAAGGTTAGCGATTGATCGTAAGCTTGATTTTCACGATTGATTGTACATTGTAGCCAATGGAATCAATCGTAGAAAAATGTTCCACGATAATTGCTAAGTTTTGTGTTACGGGCCCCTGGCTTTGCTTCTTGGGCCTGTTTCGTCAAACTTGTTGACAGTTGCAATAACAGTTCAAATCTACTGAATCATTCGATTTGATTAGTGTGGAAGCGTCGTGGTGTAGCGGTTCTGACTCTCGCCTTGTAATCAGAGGGTCATGTGTTCGAATCCCACCATGGCCTAGCGTCCTTTGGCAAGGCGTTAATCCACACTTTGCCACTCTCCACCCAGGTGTTAAATGGGTACCCGGTAGGATGTGAAAGCCTATGTAGTATGCCTAGCAATTGAGTCTTGAACTCTTGTTGGAATGCTCCCCAGGGAGTGGAGAAGGTGCATACATTGTATGCGGGCATGCAAGTATCCGATGACCGGGGTAATAATATGTCTGTAAAGCACTTAGAGACGTCGTTCCGATGTATTAAGCGCTATATAAATGCGGAATATTATTATTATTATTATTGGCTGAAAGTAAATTTGCTACAGAATAAAGTGCATTCGTTTATATATCGTTACAAGTCTTTTTGAAAAGGGATCCTGATTTGACATTATATTTCAATGGTTGCGGTGTACAAGAATTCCCAATGACGTATTCCTATGATTCATGGAAGCGTCGTGGTGTAGTGGTTTATTTGAATGATATGAAAACCATATCTCGCGTTCTTTCATTTATTCTCTTTACTGATCATTCCAACTTTATCTGTTAAACACATCGTGATCCACATTCACTTGTGAACACAACGAATACTACAGCGTGTAACAATCGCATTCCTGAATGTTTTATACAAAGTATAACGATGCAATGTTTATTACTTGGGAATGAACATAAAACGATATCAATATATGACATCAAGGGCAAAGTGATCGGGAAATTCAATCAAGATTTTGGTATGTCAAAAATATTGCTAAATTTGCCTTATGAATTTGGCCGCAAATCATCACTTTTTTTTCGAAGATCCAATGCTCTCCAATTCAGAAATTAGATCAGCGGTCAGATCTTCATGTGTAATATAGGCCCAAGGATGGAATATATATATATATAGATATATATATCGACGTTGCAATTTTTTATCATATCGCAAAGTACATCAAAGGATAACAATAAAGCATATTACATCTACGTTAGATGTGAAATCACTCTTAAGAAAATAATTAATCAAAACATTTGCATGTAAAAATGTTTCTCAATTCGTCCCATATGCATTAACTTTAGCCACGAGACCGACTAAAAATGCAATGTATTGTCAGTATACACACACATACACACCATCCCACCCCCACACACACATATATATATATACATATATATATATATATATATATCGAGACCGACTAAAAATGAAATGTATTGTCAGTACACACACACACACACACACACACACACACACACATATATATATATATATATATATATATATATATATATATTAATGAGGCAAAGTGGTAATGCATTGTACTTTGTTCCAACAGTTTATTTTGAATTCCAAATTTTCGACGTTAAATATATATATATATTGTAATAAATACTAAGGCAAACTTTTAACAGCACGAGGTTAATTATGTGTCCAACCAATTTGGGGCAGTTACCCAATGCGGAAAGCATATTGCCCAAAAAGGATAAAAATAAGCAGCAACTACTTTAGAATGGGCAACATTTTCATCTCAGTGCTGGATAAATAAAAATGCTCCAAAATAAATGTATAATGTCGGTTTGACACATTATTACCCTCATGGAGCATTTTTACCCACTATTTTTTAGAGTGTATATGTATGTATAAAAGATTTGCTGTTAGCGAATTGCAAATCAGAATGACTTTTGGGTCTTCTCATTTCACAATTCTTTTTTTATCCCATGGTTACCATAGAAATAACAATAATTACAATAATGAATGATTATGATAATAATAGAATGATTATGTTCATGATGATGATGATAATAATAACGATGATAAAGTAATAATAATGGTGTGCTTCTAATACTTCTACTATTCTACTTCTACTGCTGCTGCTTGTACTACTACTATACAACTTTATTTCCTACAATATACACCAATTTCCATTTTTTATATTATTATATACTACCGTGACTACTGCACTAGACTACTTCTGCTTAAACTCCTTGTACAACTTCTGCTTCTATTTCTACAGTATCATGATAAAAGTGCTAATAATGGTAATAAATATGGATGATTCACCTCAGTTAATACAACTGGACCTCAACAAAACACCCTTCAGTTTTGAAATTATCATGGATTCTCGACAAGTTAGGCCCAGAAAAACTTCACCCGGGGATACTTGAATTGGTCTTAGTGTTTCACCAAAGCTTTATCTTTGTGCTTTTTACTTATTTCTTCGATTGTAGTTGAAAGAAAACTTAAAAAGAAACTTTCAAAGATGCACGCTATCGTGCATGGTCCTGCGAAGCGGGGGTGCAGAGGTGGGGGGGGGGGGGGGTGAAGCATATATATATATATATTGCTTGACTATTTTCTCGTTACCAAATTGACCTTCATTCGTAGTGAAAACCATTTTTTGATTTTGCTTGTCAAATCTAACTCAGCACCATCACCGATCTCGTTTAATATGGCTAATGATGTGTATAAATTACTTGGAGAAAAGTGCCTGCTATCGTTGTAGATGCGTATAAAGCATACGCTATCACGTGTCCACGATGGTACATAGCATGGCGGATCAATGATAAATCTGACCAATCAGAAAGCATTTAGGGCGATGGTGATTCACGGCTTGTTCGCAATCCAGCAAATTTACGTCACGCAATGCCCGGCGAGTGATCAGATATTTAACCCACCGCTCCGCCCATAAGATACCGAGGGAGTCCCTCGGGCCGTATCATTGGTGGAATTTACGCTACTATGGTTTCTCACGCTGCCATTTTCTCTCAAGATTCATTCATGATAACTGACTCGTTTCTGTTTTTGCCCCTCTCCTCTCTCCTCCTTCATCCCGTTTCTTAGTAAAACACTCCCTCCTTTCTTCATATATTTTCGTATCCGCTGCTGTTACATATAAAGAGCGGCAAGATAACACATACATGTGCAGATCTAGCGAAGAACTTTCTGAAACAGACCGTTCCTTTTGACGCAGTTAACGGAGAATGACAGTTATTATTTAATGACTTTGCATCCTTAAAACTATAAACCCCAAAACAGAAGGCAGAGATTAGGATAAGCACGGCCTCGAGAACTCCTCATCTGAAAGAGAATCACCTTGTATAGTAACAAGTGAGTAATTGCAATTTCGTTAACCGTTTCTTAAAAAACTTTTATTAAAACAATGGAACTCTGATAGCAGATTGGAATAAGAATTAAAACAAACATTGAACAAGTAATGAATGTGAGTTTTAGTAAACATAAATAACCCTCAGCGTTTTCATTCATGCTATTGCAGTTTCATGAGAATTCAGATATGTCCATTGTTAAACAACAAGCAATATGAAATTTAATCAAATGACACTTTTTGAAATTAAGGGGAGCGGGGTGAATTCGAGAAGTTTCTCCCTCAGCTTGATTATTTTTTTTTTCTTTTTGCTGCTTGCTTGTTCGATAACTTTCTGTTCCTGATGTTGATGGTCTTCAATGCTATGTAATCAGTGTCGATCCTGGGGGGAGCACTTGCCCCCCCCCCCAAAAAAAAAGATCAAGACCAAGAAAAGGAAAGAGAGAAGGGTAAAACATGTAATTTTCTAAATATTATGTGAAAATCGATCATAAAATTTGATTTTCGTTACAAAAATGTCAACATTTTTGCTCAGTCGCTTCGCTCGCTAGAAATTTCTTATAAATCTTACGTGATACGACATATTTAGCCCCTCAAAACTTGTTGGTTATTACGCCACTGTAGATTGTTTTCTTTGCTTTAATATAGTGCCCTTTTCGAAAAATGGTGCCCTTTTGCCCGTGCCACCCCCACACTTTTAACTTCTTAATCTTTAGTATGTACAGTCTCGCTCTGTTTGACTTTTCTCTAGTCAGTATGTTTTTTTTTTATAATCTTTGTCATAGTTATGACAAGTTTTCACTATTGATCTTATTTTTAGTTTGCAAGTTTGCGCATGTCTATAATGCTGTAGCAATTCTCAATCTTAAAAATATGGCAAATGACTATTTTACAAGTGCAACCCGCCTCTCATCTGCAGCGCTCCTTCCAAATTAGCTGACTAACATTCCAAGGAACCAACACTCCACCTGTCCCCCCCCCCATGCATGATATGGATACTGTCACGCAGTCTGCTTTTTCTTAAGTTTTATAAAATGAAAATACCAGATTGTTCATTTTCAGTGATTACCATATCCAGCACCACATGGATTTAATATCTGCTATATCTGCTACTGCGACAGTCTGCATATACACATTATCGTCTCGCAATACAGTGAGCAGCGAGAATAGAAGTGGTGATAAAACACAGCCTTGTCTTACTCTTGAATTCAGTTCTCCCCTATCTATTCAAGTGATTATCAACATGTAAGATTTTTTAGAACTATTATCATGTATAACCCACACAGCTTAGCTATCAGATCTTCATGTCTCAATACATCTACGGCCTTGGTGGAGTCAGTTGAGGAGTTTACCATGATCTAAATCATGAGAATTGAATAGTGTTTATATTGGACGTTGTATACTTCCTTTTCTTAATGATGCATAAAACCGCTTCATGGAATTAACTTAAGGTTTCATGATTATGACCTTTGTCGATTTTTGATATCCATTACTATTTATTAGTGCTCAAATTGCCTTCTTAAAGGAACAAAAATTAAACAAGAAATAAAAAAAAATCTTAGAGAGAGGGGACTGGATAATATTAAAAACAATTATAATTTTTACGAAGAATTTACTGTTGAAAAAATATTAATGGTCACCAAAATTGGTAATATTGGAATGAATGATTATACTCCAGTATACTTTACACTATTTATTTCTTTACCAGAGCTTGAATTATTTTTATTCTTGGGGGCTGAAGCTTAAGATGGTCTTTAAACCTTGAGACTTGCACATCATCTGTATGCATTAATTGCGTGTAGATATCACCAAATTGGGTCATTAAACATAGGGGGAAAAGACAGTATCATCGCGAATTACACTTACTAAAATCTTTATTTGAAGAGTTTAGTTGCAAAAGGGCTTAGGTCCACTTTGGACCATTCTGAGAAAAACCATGTTTGTTATTCTCACTTACTGCAATATTCTTATGAGAAACTAAATTGTCATGATGTACTACCCTATCATGTGAACATAAAATTGGGTATAAAAGAAATCTATTTGTCTTCATTTTTTTTCTATAAATTCTTTTAAAAATTATCATTGTGGACCTAAACCCTTTTACAAGTAAACTGAAATGAATCCGATCTATTTTGATTAAAAAAGTGATTTTTCTTTGCCACTTTTTTCACGTTTTCATGTAAATTTCAAATGTTCTTTGTTTTCATCAAAGCGACTAAAAATTTAGAGGTTTTGAGACAGAAAACAATAAAATTTATGAACAATGGACCTAACCCCTTTTGACAAATGAGCTCTTTAGAAGAGTTTGTTTGCAAAAGGGGTTAGGTCCACTCCAAGAAAATCGTTTTTTTTTTTAATTCTCCTATATTGCATATTCTTATGCGAAACTAAATTTTCAAGATTCCCTACCATGACAACATAAAATTGGGTATAAAAGAAATCTACCTTTATTCATATTTTTTGAAATATTCTTTTCCAAAAAAAAAATCGGTGTGGACCTAATCCCTTTTGCAACTAAACTGAAATGGACCTAACCCCTTTTGAAAAAAAGTGATTTTTCTTTGCCATTTTTGATCACTTTTAAATAGGAATTTCAACTTTTCTTTGGTATCATCTTATAGAGCTACTAAAAATCTATACATTGAGACCAAAAAATCAAATTTGATGAAAAATTGACCTAACACTTTTGCAAGTGAGCTCTTCATTTCTTGCCCCGAATAGATTTCATTTTGATTTGCTCTTCTTGGAAAACCTACTCAGTTCTCTTTCTAACACTTTTTGCTGTCAAATCACATTACCAATCGATCCATTATTTTTTTCTCTTATAATTATAGTTCCTAAGTCGGGGATTAGAAACATTTTCGACCCCCTAATTTCTAAAGTAACTTTCCATTAGTGTTTAAGTGCGAAAACCCCTCCCCCAATAATCACATTATTGCACTTCTTTCATGTGTCTAATTATTTCGTGAGACAACTTGCAGTTTATTCGATGTTTTTTCTATAATGATGAGAAAATTACCCGACTGTCACTATTATAAAGTGCGAAAATGCGTCAATCAGCCCATTAAAATAAAAATACAGTTGATGTTTTAATTGGCATTTGTTATGTGAATAGTTTTTTTTACGGTGAGTTGTTGAAACTTCTTATCTATTTCTTTTTTATTATGACAGCTTAGAAAAAAATATGTATTTCATTGCAATTATTCCAACCGCATTATTGTATGAAAACAGTTTCCTAATTATTTTCTGATTGCATGTGCAAAAGAAAATTTTGCTCTAGAGGCAAAAACTACTTGCCATTGTTGTCATAACTCGAGCTTAAGATTTTTTCAAACTGTCATCACTTTCAAAAGAGGCATTAACAGCCCATGTAAGCTGAGGGAATAATTTATACATTATTCCATGAATATTCTCCCAATGATTATTTTATTTTTAAAATTATGCTCAACTGAATATCTTCAGAAGATAATGGTATAAACAGCTGCAATTTCACTCATGTTGGAGTATATCTAACAGCATCTACACTTTTTCTCCATCAGCAGTAATTTATTGTCGGTTTCCCGACCATTTTGTAATAAGGCCATTGAACTAAATACAGATAATGAAAGATTATCAGTTGAGCTCGGACTGTTTTAACGCTACAACATTATTCAAATATTTACTGAAAATAGTATTTCAAATCGTAAATGATACCACATTAAATTTTCATGGCATAATTTACCAGTTACCATTTTTATTGAAATGCCTACGGATTATTATCGAGACAATAACGAACAAAAAAGCAAAATGCATCGTTTTTTATTTCTTTCAGAGGCTACGACGATACCAATTCAATTCCTCTTATTGTGTAGAAACCTGATTTCAAAACTTTATTAGCGTTATTTTGTACAAATCTATTTTGAAGGAATTTTCTTTTACACTTAACGGATTATTTAGTCAGATTTAAAAGATTAGTAGCTCTTCAGCTTGTCAGGTTTCTAGTTAGACTTGGCACAATTTTTTTTCTTTATTTTACCAATAAAAGGCATTCATTTTCCACCCCCCCCCAAAAAAAAAAAAAAATTTGACATCATGCTTCTTTTTCTAGATAAATAAAACTATAATTCCACGATAACAGGCAAATTGTAGATTTCTTTTCTTTCTTTTGCTCAAAAGCCTTATTAATACCTCATCTCGAGTTCAATTCCTTAAAAATATAGCTTAACTCCAAATTCCTTTTCTTTTCATGTATCTTTCTTCCAATATATGTTTCCGAAAATTTACATTTTACATATTCCAGATGTCAATATCAATGATGCTCTGGATTTTCTTTTCTTTGAGTTTTTTTTTTCAAACAAACTGTATAGGCCCTATATGGAACAAATGTCTGTTTCATTGTGAGAGAAATGCCTACGAAAAAGCGTACATTAATAATTATTAGATGCCTTTTTGTATTTACCCCTGAATGGCCATTATAGGGAGAATTGACCCTGATTAAAAGATTGTTATAAAAATACGAGAAAACATCATTACAAATGTCGGTGAAGGTTTGAGGAAAATCCATTATAGATTTAGAAAGTTATTCAGATTTTAAGCTTTTGATCTGTGACGTCATAATTGTACGAGCAGCTGTCCGATGTGATATATGATATAAAATGCATAAATTTCAATTTTAAAGGGTTTATGATGACTAAAAATTTTCTTAGTTCAGGTTCAGATGTGAAATAATATTTATGTTGATATACTAAAGGTACAATAAAACCCAATTTCATTTTTTTGGGGGGGATGACATTTCATTGATTTTTTTTATTGACGCTACGTGGGAAGCTGCTCGCATAAAGCATAATTATATTTTTTCTGATATTTTTACATACAATGTACACCTTTTCAGGAAGAACTCCCCCTTTAATTTGTCAACGTGATCGATTTCATAAACATGTTTGTGCATACTTATAACAGTTTAGCACCACTAGCGTACCTAAGGGGGGCAGACTGCCCCCCCCCCCCTGACGAGTCACAACTCATGCAGAGGACGTATCCCTGCCCCCTGACAAGTCACAACTGATACAGGGGACGTGCCCCCCCCCCCCTTTTGAGAAGCGAAATTAATAATTTGTAATGTAAAAACAGACGTGTACCCCCTTTTTTTAACCTGAAGACCCTTTTTTTTTGGGCTTGTCAATTTTTTTCGCGGACGAAATATCCTCAAAAAAATTTGCCCCCCTTTTGGAAAATCCTAGGTACGCCAGTACCATGAGTAGAAATTTATGAAGAAATCGTGAAAGTTCGATAATAATAATCCTGCAGTACATGTATTTTCAAAACTAAGATTATATACAAGATGAACAAAACTACTTTAGTCACATGGGGCAATTTTACATCAATCACTGTACAGAGCGTAGTTGAGAACGTCGATGGCTCAGTCGATAAAGTAATGTCTGCCTGTCGAACCAAAGATCGTGGGTTCGAGTCCACTGAATGACTGGAGCCAGTGCGTTGTGTGTAAACGGCTCTTCCCTGTTTCATAGATGCAGGCTTTGTTAGAGTGGAAACACTCCGTCCTTCGGATAGGACGTTAAACGGAGACCCCGTGAAGAGGAGAGTCACCACCTTCGCACGTTAAGAACCCACTGCACTGTTCGAATAAGAGTAGGGGGGACCCCGGTGTAGTGGTCTTCCTGCATTCCCTCAATCAGTTTTATCGGGAGGAGAGACCTGCGGGTCACAGTACTGTGTGCGCACCCTTCTACAGGCGACCCTGCAGATTGGCTGGCTCCTCCAAAAATGCGCCTTTGAATGTCTTTGACAGAAATATAGCGCTATACAAATGCTGTGCATCATCATCATCATCATCAGTATAGTATTTAAATTGATTGGGATGTAATCATCTGTGATTTTGAAGAGAAACGGGTTTGAAACATATAATTCCTTTTAATTTCCAAAATGATCAACTTATTAACCAAATATAAGTTTGACTCAAGGAAGCCGGTAATTATGGGTTTATAATTCATGCATGCCGAAATATTTATCATCACATGGGACGTCTAACAACCTTTTGCAAAGGTTTACGACTGTTTGCAAACGGTATAAACTGTTTGTGGGGAAAAAAGATTCGCCAAACTGTTTTGAGCATGATCGAAACTTCTTTGCAACATTTTGAACATGTTTGTTAATTTTTTGTTACAAGAAAAACTGTTTGCAACAAATAATGTGTACGAACTTTCTTGCAACCTTTTTCGAACCCTATAGCGAAATCTCAAATTCGATACGCTCGCAAGCATTCGTAGCTCAGTGAGAAACCCCGTATAAAGTTTAGTGAAAAAGGGAACTGTTTTTTAAAAAATGTGATGGAATAGCAGGTAATAACCTCTAAAACCTAATACCCGATGAAAGGAGGTTGCGGGATGGAGGGGGGGGGGGGAGGATAAATACGAATGTACTTTTCGAAACTTGTTATATCATAATTATGATAAATGAGTTTTCATGATTTTCATGAGTGAATTAGTTATTTTTCTTTTCTATTTATTGTAAAAAGAGAGACGATTTTAATATTCTGATTACCTTGGAGCTTAAAGAACTGTCTTAAAAGATTTTATAATTTGTGGATATATTCTAATGAATTATTAGGAAAATGGGCCTAACTCTATCAATAGAATCAACGTAATAGAAGAAATGTATGCCTTTTCTCAATACCTTATCTTACAGCCATCTCATGTGGATGATGATGTTGAGACGAAGTTGGTGGTGATTGTGGTGGAGGAACAGGAGGAGAATGGGAGAGGAAGATAAAGGGAAGGAGAAGGGAGAGGAGGAGAAGGGGGAGGGGGAAGAGGAGGAGGAGGAGAAAGAAAGAAAAAGAAGAGGAGAATGGGAGAGAAAGAAGGGGAGAAAGAAGAGGATAAGAATGGAGAGGAGGAGAAGGGGGAAGAGGAGGAGGAGAAAGAAGAAGAGAGGAAGAGGAGCAGGGGGAAGAGAGAGAAAAAGGTTGAAGAAGAAGAGGAACAAGAAGAGGAGGACGAAGAACAGAAGGAAAAAGAAGAGGAGGCGAAGGGTGAGGAGAAGGGATAGGAGGAAGAGGAGGAGGACAAATAAAAGGAGGAGGAAGGGGGGGGGAGGAGGAAGGAGAAGTGGAAGAGGGGGTGATGAAATTATAATAGGTTGATGTATTCAGGATTTTGCTCTGGAGTGCTAATTGGGTCTTAAGTGGAGTCATCTCTGTGACTGTGGTATAAATATCCTCTCTGGTGGGTCTTTCCGTGACGCATTCCTCACTGTCATTTATACCAACCTGAGGTCATGTGATATCATTTAAATGATCACCTGATCAAAATGTTGGATGACCGAGCCTTAGCGGCATGCCATCGAAGGGATATATTATTTACTCTTTCTGAGGTTCAGACCCGTTTCCTGTTTCCCCAAATCAAAGTCTTTTATTTACATTTTGTAGTCACCCACTCATTTCCGTGTTTGAGCGGAGGGGTGGGGTGGGGGGGGGGGGGCAAGTAATCCTACTTCAAGTGACGTTGTAACTCGCCTACTATAAAATATAGGACTACTGTACGGCCAATAATTCTTCCTCCTTCTTTCTTCCTGTATCTCTCTGCCTCCTTCTTTTCACTACTTGAAAAACAAATATGTGTTGGAATATAAGTAAAAACATGTTTTCTAGCATAATTTATTCCTTTTACTTTTATTCTTTTAAAAATCTTGGTCGTGAAACCCTTTTTTTTATTGGGGGGGGGGGTTGGGAGGGGCATGGACCCCAAGCCCATCCCATTCCCGGGTCCCATTCCTCCCACACAGCAAAAACCGTGGTGTTAACCGGTGTACATAGAGGACCACACCAGTTATTTTACGCCGGTGTTAAATTGGCGGTGTTAGTTTAACACCTATAGGTGTTATACAACACCTTTGGTTGTTACATTTACACTCTTTGGTGCTATGTTCGATCTCTAGGGTGTAATTTTTACACATCAGGGTGTGGTCCTCTATTAACACCAACTGGTGTCAGTTTGGACACCACAGTTTTTACAGTGCATCATCAATCGTTTAGTTTGGAGTTTGTTTTGTTGGTTTGCCCGTAGCTTTAGAATGATCGGTTTTGTTAGATCGCATATCCGTCAGAGCTACATAATATATTTCCACCAAAGATATTCCCGTTTCTAAATCTGAATCTATTTTCATTACAATCACGAGGAAAGTCTACAAATACGTCACGGACGATCCACTTGATCCCATATCACAGTCTCATCTCCATCTATACCGTAATCGTCTCGACTTATATGTCTGAAAAGGGTAAAAACATGCCCACGTTTAAGTTTCGAAATTGAAAAGTGATATCGGTTTCTTGTAAGGGTAGGCTCTGGGTCGTGATCGAAGAAAAGAAAAATCGGACGTTGAGTTTGAGCGCCAAGTACCATCCAGATCACTTTCAGGTAATTTCTTTCACCAAACGGTGCTGAGATACACACTTTAAAAACACCGAGTAAAATTCTATAAGTGGAAAGGGAACATGCATGTTTGCTGGGTATTTTCTTTACCCCATATTGAGCTATTTCAACGCAACATTGCGTAAAATCTACAAAATATTTGGTATCTTTTTACCCAACCGCAACATACATGTTCCCATTTGACCCGATATTGGGTAAACTTTTTTTTAGAGTGTAGGGGGTTTTCCCTCATCGACGAATGAAAGATTCAAGAAAAGAGTAAATCTATTGTCAAATGCCCGTCGTGACGAAGAAAAGCCAAGACGTCTTTGTCGAAAATTTACGAATCAAATAACCGTCGGTTTTGGCATTGCTTCTGGACCAACGACATAATTTGCAATGTGTTTCGAAAGCTCTGAAACTGAGCACAGAACTAATGTTCCTGTCCATCAATTTTCGATAAAGACCTCACAGCTGTTCATTGTCATTAGACGGGCATGTTCAACACATTCTCGATTCCTCCGTTTTATTCTACATCTGAATTTTATTCAATTTTCACTGTTATGCTTATAAAATTGTAACTTTTTTTATTCAACACAATCAATCCAAAGATGGACAGGAATCCCCGCCACTTTTCAAAACTGACTGAAAATCTCTTTTGTTAAGTGCTATAAAAGATTGGGTGGAAATTAAAAAATGCACACGTCGATGTCGATAATGCCTATACCATTTTCATATATTTCATATCCGATAAAATATCCATTAAAATTAAATATCATTATCATTAAAATATCCTCCATAAGATAGAGGGCATATACGCATAAGCGATATTCCCACGATCCCGGGAATCGAACCCCGGACTCTCATATTAACGTATAATGAGGCGCATAAAATGGGGGGTTGCAGAACCACGGAGGCTAATTAGGGGCGTCACCATCACTTTATCATTAAAAAATGTACCAAAAAGACCATCTTATTGTCTGTGATCGGTGATAGCAAATTAATTTTCATTATTGCACCATCCGGAGTATAAAAAAAAACTTGCAAAATGATAACATTCAGATAGGCCTATAATGATATAACTCTCTTGATCGTCAAATTTTCATCTTTGATAAGGTAAAACAAAATTAATTTTTAGTCTGTGTTAATTCGAGACATGAGACACTTATCGAGTGTTTTGCCCATGCAATTCAAATTGGTTGCATGTCATGCATGTGGGCGGGCCGAAAACCAACAACCCACCCAAAGATTACAAGTCATCTTGGTGTATCGCTTTATATAGCCCGATTCGCATGAATATACAGAGTTCATTGCCTTAACATGCTTAATGTATTAAGCCCTGTCTTGTATCTACATGTATCACAATAAAAAAAAAAACACATCTTTAGAGTGATGTTTCATTACAGCTTGCTATAGATACTGCCACAAAATCGGGTTTTCGTAAATCTAATTTGAAGGTGATGCATATGAGTATTAAAAGAAATACCACTATAATCCTATTCGTGCAATGTGGTTGTATAATATTGATCTAGATTTCCATATGGCTTCATTTAATTGCATTTACATCACTTAATAAGTGCAGCTGAAGGGTGGAAGGGGTGGAATTTTTGTTACCCTCCGAATAACGTTAAAGGTCAAGTCCACCCTAGATAGGTGTTGATTTTAATCAATAGACAAAAATCAAACAAGCATAACGCTGAAAATTTCTTCAAAATTGGATGTAAAATAAGAAAGTTACAACAATTCAAAGTTTCGCTTATTTTTCACAAAACAGTTATATGCACAACTTAGTGACATGCAAATGAGAGAGTCGATGATATCCCTTACTCACTATTAATTTTGTATTCTATTGTTTGAATTATACAATATCTCAATTTTTACAGATTTAACAATAAGAACCAACTTGATTGAACCATAAAATGTTAAAACAATGGTAATACCATATGTTCAGGGAGGAATAAAACTTTGTTTCACAGGACAACGGGGAGAAAATTTGAATATTTCACATTTCATATAATAAAATACAAAAGAAATAGTGAGTGAGTGATGTCATCAGTCCCCTTATTTGCATACCGACCAGTATGTGAATATAACTGTTTTGTGAAATTAAGCGATATTTAAAAATGTCACAACTTTCTTATTTTACATCCGATTTTGATGAAATTTTCAGTGTTATTCTTGTTGGGTTTTCTCTTTTTATTCAAGTCAACTTTTTGTTGGGATGGACTTGTCCTTTAAAGAAACACCGAGGGAGCCAAGGGGGGGGGGGGGGGGTCACGGAGATAATGAAGGCTCCATGTTCTGGAATTATTCAAGAAAGCAGTGGTAATACGTCATTCTGCGCCTTTTCGCCTTAAAAATAAATACTGTTCAAATGTGATTTATTTTGTTCTTGATTTTTTTGTGGAAAATAATTATATCAGCATGAATCAAGAAATATGATTCTGAAAGAACTTAGGAGAATTATAACCATAATACCATATGGAAATAAAATGTGTGTTTTAACAACCATTAAGCAATCATGTTTCTGGAGTTATTAAGGTCAACGCTCCATGCAGTTATAGTGGTTGTAATTATATTTTCATTTTTTACACATTTCGTCTTTATTTTAGCATGATTGAACAAAAGAACATATTTTCAAATTGACTTCAAATTTCCTTCACTACGTCAATGTAATAATAATGTGGTTAATATTCACAATGCGCTTATTCTATAGCATTGCACTTAGATGTATGTAAGCGCTTACAGATTCATAAGAATTTTCATAATATCATTATCAAAAGAATTATCCTGCTGGTGAATAACCAATTATTTCTAAATTTAAGGAATGGGGAGATATTCATACTGGTAGGTTTTTCATTGTGTTTATATTCTTAAGATTAATTCCTAAAATGCCTTGGTGTTGATCATAAATTCCCAACGTAATTACACGAATATCTTTTTTTATTTTTTTATTTATTTTTTCTTCCCCCCTTTCCTTTCGAGGCCTCTATCTATTTCAAGCTCCAAGCCTCCACTACATTTCAAAGGCATTATGTTGATATATATTCTGTTTTGTTCCTATACAAATTTTTATTTAAAAACAAAAAAATAAAAACAAGTATAGTTTTGTTTTTATTAGAACAACGTTACGTTTGTTAATCATTATGTTGTTTGCTTATGGTTATGTTATGTTGAAAAATGATTATACTTGTATATACTTTTGTTCCTGAAATGTGGAAATGAAATAAAATAAAGTATACGATAATCAGATCTTAAAATTGTGTGCGATTAAGTAAAGCAATCATAAAATAATATACCAGCATAACTAGGTTTATGGTAAATTTCCACTTGGGCTACAATCCCTTCCATTACTTCCAGGTAAGGGGCGGATCCAGGATTTTCCAAAGAAAGGGGGTGCACATTTTATCCAAAAGAAATTTGACAAGCCCCCCCCCCCCCAAAAAAAAAAAAGAAAAAAAAAAGGGGTCATCACTTGTGTGTGAACGGCATATTCCCATTAAGAATAAATACTGTGACTTTTAAAGGGGCACACTTGTGTCAGAACAGCATATTTACATTCAAAATTTTGATTATGCCTCCCAAGGGGGTGGGGGGGGGGGGGTCACGGGCCAGATGTGCCGCCCCCCCCCCTCCTGGATCCGCCAGTGTTCCAGGTTGGTTTGATTCCACATGGTCTAATTCCAGTTCGTCTGCAACCAGTTCGTCTACTGATTGGTACTGACATTAAGCGTTGTCACATTTACCCGATTCGTCTAATATCCAATAAGTGGGTATTATTCCGAGCGTGATTTAGACCTATGCATTTAGACCAAGTGAATTTAGACCATGCGGCATGTAGACTATCTGAGACACACACACACTGCCATGACTGCTTAAAGTACAAGTAAATATAAACCATCAATATGATCATGGCACCCCTTTTCCGTTTTTAAATTTATTTCCTTTTATCTATTTACTTTTTTTTATAAAGAAATGGAACCTCATCAGTTGACTCTGACTGTTGTCATCCTAACACTCTCCATTTTAATGGCTGTGACGTCATCGGGGGCCTTTCCACTAGACGTCAGAGGTGATTCGAACGATTTCAGTGACGACGTTGACCTATCATTACAAGTAAGGTTGATAAGACACAAATGATAACAACATTTTTTTTTTTTTCTGTGACAAAAAGTGTATTGATCGATGACAACAAGCACGACGACGACGATGATGAAGACGTTCGTGGTGGTGAAGATATTAAAGTCGATGGTATAGTCCAGGATAGAAGGGGTCGAACCTTGTTTTTTTATATATACAATGTTTTTTTATGGTTTCTTGTCAATTCGAGGGTGCTGATTCCGAATCTGAATGATGCCACTCGTGTAACCTTGAGCATTTTCTGCAAATTGGCAAAATCCAATATGGCCGCCAAAATATTCAAATTACCCATGAAAATCATAAAATTGTCCACACATTGGCTTTAAAGTACATGCAATTGTGCTGCCGGAGTGAAATAATATCTGAAAAAATGATTTTTGTCAAAATATTTATTTTCTTGATATCAAAATGGCCGCCATCATAGACCCCTGTACAATATGAATGGGGAAAATTAATTTTTACAAAATTGAGCACTGAAATGCAAGTAATTATGATCTATGAGTGAAGCAATGTCTGTTAACATGATTGCTAACGATATATATCATTTGTTATGTCAGTTATGTGATAAATCCTGTATTTTGATATTCAAAATGGCCTTCAAAAGCCCTAACACTATTATGTACAATGTGAATGGTGAAACAAAAAAATCACAAGAGTGAGCACTAAAATGCATTTTGTTGAGATAAACGAGTGGAATACTGACTAAAAACATTTTTGTTAACGAAATTTATTATTTAACATGCCATGTATGTGATAAACCCTGTATTTTGATATTTAATATGACCGCCAAAGGCCCTAAAATTATGATCTACGATGTGAGATAGGCCAAAAACAATCACAAGGTGAGCACTAAAACGTATTTTTTGTGGTAAATTAGTGGAATACTGTCTTCAAATATAATTTGCAACGAAATATATTATTCGGGTTTCATATTTGTGTTAAATATTGTATTTTGACTTTCAAAATGGCCGCCAAAAGACATTGACTGTATTATGTACAATCGATCTGGGAAACCAATTTTCACATGAGTCAGCACCATAACATGCATATAATTGTGATTTAAGAGTAAAATATTGTCTGAAAACATAATTCCTAACAAGATATATCATTCATTCTGCCAGGTAGGTGATAAATAATGCATTTTGAAAGTCAAAATGGCCGCTACAGGCCCTAACAGTAGGCCTATTATGTACTTTGTGAATGGGAACATATAATTTTTACAGAATTTGGCTTTGCTTGACTAAATGGTGTTGCATGTATGAGTGAAATATCGTCTGAAAATATGATTTTGTAACCAAATAGATCATTTCTTATGTTATTTAGGTGATAAATGCTATATTTAAATTTCAAAATGGCTACAATATGTTTCTTTGTGGAAATTATCTTTCCCCATTCAAATTTTACATATTAAGATAAGGGACTATGGCGGCCATTTTTCATTTTTAAAAGGCTGCATTCATCACCTTTATGACACAAGCTATGATATATTTCGTTAGAAATCATTGGGTTTAGACAATACTTAACACTTACATCAAAATTAAGCCATTTTCATAGTAAAAATTTTGTCAAAATTATCTGTCCCCAGTTACAATGTACATACTACTTTGGGCTATGGCAGCAATTTTGAATTTCAAAGTAAGGCCTTTATTACCTTCTCAACCATTATGTGATGTATTTAGTCAGAAATCATGTTCAAGACCAAATTTTACCTATACATCACATAGTTACGTGCGTTTTTGGTTCTCATTCTGGTGATGATTAGTTTCCCTATACGCATGTTACAGAATTTGTAGGGGCTTGTGCGGCCGTTTTGAAAGTCAAAATACAGTATTTATCACCTATGGGAGAAGAAATGTTATATTTCATTAAAAAAATCACGTTTTCAAACAATATTTTCCTTATACAACAGAATTATATGGATTTCATAGTCAGGCAAATCCTAATTCTTTCAAAAGTATTTGTCCCCATTTACATTGTAGATAATACTGTAAGGGCCCATAGTGGCCATTTTGAATTTTACAATACAGCATTTATCTCATGCATGAAAAATGAAATGATATGTTTCGCCAGAAATTATGTGTTTAGACAATATTTCACTCGTATAGATTACAATTACATTCATTTTATTGTTTTTACTCTTGTGAAAATTAGTTTCTTCATTCGCTTTGTTCATAATACAGATAGGGCCTATGGCAGCCATTTTGAATGTCAACATGCAGCATAATTACCGAAATTGCAAGGGAAATGATATGTTTCGTTAGAAATCCTTATTGTCAGACAGTGTTACACCAATATTTCGCAGTTATTGGCATTTTAAAGTCAAACAAATTCAAAGGTTGTGAAAATTATTTGTCCCCTTTTATATATTGTACACAGTATAAGGGGTCTATGACAGCCATTTTGAATATCATAATACAGCATTTATCACATTATATAGTATACAAATGACATAGTTTTGTTAATAGTCATGTTTTCAGACAATAGTCCACTCGCAGGTCACAATCACATGCAATAATAGTGCTCTTGTTTGAAAAAATATTTTCCCCATTCATATTCTACATAACAAAGTATACAGGGGTTATGGCGGCCATTTTGAATATCAATAAAATAAATATTTTGTCAAATATCTCTTTTCCAATTGGTATTTCACTTCTGCACAACAACTACATGCATTTTATAGCTAATGTGTTGGCAATTTTATGATTTTCATGGGTAATTTGCATATTTTGGCGGCCATATTGGATTTTGCCAATTTGCGGAAAATGCTCAAGGTTACAAGAGTGGCATCATTCAGATTCGGAATCAGCACCCTCGAATTGACAAGAAACCATAAAAAAACATTGTATATCTAAAAAAACAAGGTTCGACCCCTTGTCTATGGGGCCTATCCTGGACTAGTAATGTTGATAATGATGGTGATGATTATGACAATGATGATGATCGAAAATCAATGTAATGACGATGGTGGTAATGCTGATAGTGATGACAATGATGATGATGACCAAGATTATGACGATGATCAGTAGCGGACCGTGACCCGAAGGAGACAAAATTTGACAGTGCCCCTCCAATCATTCAATGATTGGAGGGGCACTGTATTCTTTGTGAACAATGTTGTGCCCCTCCAATGCTTTGTCTTCTCCGGGTCACGGTCCGCCACTGACGATGATGATGATAATGATGGTGATGATCACGACGATGATGATTATTCAGAAAATGTTGATGATGATGATGATGATGATGATGATAATGATGGTGATGGCGATGATGATGATGACAATGATGGTGATGTTCGTGATGATGACGATCGATGATGATCAATTTAATGACGATGCTGGTAATGCTGACAGTGATGCCAATGGTGATGATGATGATGATGATGATGGTGATGATGACTAAGATGATGATTTAGATAATGTTGATGATAACGACGAGGGTGGTGGTGATGATAATAATGGGAACGATGACGAGCGTGGTCCGATAATGATGATGATGGTGGTGGTGATGAAGAATAAGATGATGATGAAAATGGTGATAATGATAGGGATGATGATGACGATGACGGTAAAGATGAGGCTGATAACGTCGATGTTGACGATGATGCCAATGCTGGATTAATTTTAATGACTACGATGACGAGTACGCCGACGATGACCCTGACAGTAATGACATGAAAGATATTGAAAATGACAAAGATAAAACGATGCTTGTAAAACATTTATAAAATGCTATTATTCCAAGTCATTACACACTTAGAGATGCTTGATATTCCTTCCAACTTGTTCCTTTTTAAGTTTAAAGTATCTTCAATGTATGTTGTTTATTTACCAAAGCCATACGATGGTTCAAGATGAGAATAGCGTCCGTCTGTATCGGGAAGGTGTGCGAGTGCATTTGGGAGGATGCGATATTCGCATTATTTCCTACGGCTACCCATCAGCGTTTGCTTTTTAAGATGTTTTTTCTGTTATCATATACCGTTAAATGACAATGACATTTGCTCATCACTGCACGATGTCACAAACGATGATATTTTTGTCTTTCTACGATTTCCATGCAAACAGTCGCCGCTCAAAATCGAATTAAATTACGGCGGGAATGTAATGTTTATTAACGTGGCAGAATATTGAAATATTCTCAATTTTCTTCGTCCGTCAGCACGGGGTTATGACATTAACCAGTGCGACAAAACCGCGAAATATTGTGACAGATACACGCGATAATATTGGAGGAGTCAAAACTGGGACTGCAGATCCAATTTACCTCCAGTTCAAAGTTGGGAAATAGACACGATGAGAATAGAAATCAGCGGATATTAAGTGTGCGTATATAACTATAAAAAAAAAAAAGGAGGGGGGCATAGAGGACAGCTTCAGAGGGCAGCTTTCAAAAATGCAGTTTTTATTCACTATGAATATGAACGAATTTTCGACAGTCAATCTTCCCCAGGGGGAGGCACCAGGATATTGTGATGGGGGGGGGGGGCGTGATTGTAAGAGACGATTTAATTGTGACGTCATATTTCAATAAGTGAATTAAAGGGTTATCATAGATTTACAAAGCCCAGGCCTATAACCCTTTTCCCTTTTGCTTTACCCTTCTACCCGATATGCCTTTCGACTCCTTTTTTAATTACTCGAAGCGTCCCCTGCCTCCCCCCTCTGCAGGCCATCTCCATCTCAGTCTGGTATCCTTATTATTACTTTGAAAGTCTGAATAAGGATGTCTTATTAGTTGTTATTTCTGTCTATCAATATCGCGATAAACCTTTAGTCATTGTTTGTTTCTATAGTAGCTGGTATAGAATACAGACTTCGAGGTCTTATCCAGTTATCTGATTATGCTTAAACAGCAATACAATTTCGATTTTTATTTGTTTTCCCACCTGCACACCAATGAAAAAAAAAATCAGTTGATTAAAGATTACTTCAAAACTCTGCTCTTTTAAAAATGATGCCCTACAATGCATTGCCTTCGTCTAAAAATTTGGTTGATTTCCTTCCTCTGCCGTCATCAGGTTCCTTCAAAAAAGAGCAAATACTATTTTTGCAATTTTTGTCTTCAAATGTCGAATGATCATTAATCAAAGATCACTAATTAGAGGAGTTAGATGGCTTTTACAATAAACCCTCATGATATTTAGACTCCTTATTTTTTCTTATATAGCTCCATACGGAAATTGAGTTTTCTATCTTTGATGCGGCGTTTATTTGGTTCATCAGAATGCAATTAGAAGCGATTGAGACTGGCATGACATCAAAGAAGATCAGATTGTCGTTGTTGACAAACTTGGACATAAATCTGGTCCTTATGACCTATTGCGATAGATCATAATTGGCTGGTTTGACATTTTCCAGATTGAAATTAGACATATTTTAATAATTTACCTCAATTAAGAGATGCATTTAGCTTCACAGGAACTTCAGCCGAATAGGCATACTATTATTACTTTAGGAATTGCATCTTTTATATATATAAAAAGACAGAATAATATATGAAACAAAACAAACAAAACAGCTATGACATTTTGAATGCAGTACGCCATTTCTGATTTAAAGGTCGCCCCCCCCCCCCGAAAAATGCTGTTTTTAACAAATAGAGAAATATCCAATAAGCATAACAGTGACAATTTCATTAAAATGGGATGTAAAATAAGAAAGTTATGATATTTTAAAGTTTCGCTTATTTTTCACAAAACAGTGATATGCACAACTCGGTGACATGCTAATGGGACAGTAAATGATGTCTCCCACTCACTATTTTTTTTTTTTATTGTTTAAATTATACAATATTCTATTTTTTACAGATTTGACAATAAGGACCAACTTGACTGAACCATATGGTGTTAAACAATGGTAATTCCACATGTTCAGGGAGGAATTAATCATTGTTTCACTTGACAATGAGGAGAAAATAAAGAATATTTCATATTTAATATGATAAACTACAAAAGAAATAGTGAGTGGATGACGTCATCAGTCTCCTCATTTGCATACCGACAAGAATGTATACGCTATTTTTTTCGGAATATGAAAGAATATGAAAGTCAAAACATCCTTACGACAATATACGTAAATCTATTCAATTCAATAAATACTGATAATTAAGATCTTAAACTACTTAAATACTAAATACATAATGATTTACAATATAAATTGACTGAGTGTTATCGTTTCACACAATTCACTACGGAAAGGAAGATGGAATGAAAGAGGTGGGTTTTTTTAGGAGGGACTTAAACAATTTTAACGATGGCGGATTGTTGCAAAGCTTGGGGGCTATTACGGAGAATGATCTGTCACCGTAGTTGATTTATGCTCGGGGTCCGGGTTGTGGTTGCATCCCTTTTTTTAAATAACGTCTACATTAAACTTTATGGCTATTCAACATGGCACGACGGTTTCCAATTGAAGCAATTCCATAAAATGATCAAACTTTTGTACAACCAATCCCTTTATTTCCGTTCTTGTCATCTCTTAAAGTCATCATACCGTCTGTGCGTCGCGCAAAGACCTATCCAGGTTTTTAAAAAAAGGAGAAACGAAACCAAAGATCTTCGATGATTTATCATAACTTAATTGCAAATACAATAAACAAATTGCCTATCGAAGTAAAGCTTATGATCTCCTCCTTTATCTGAAATAATTCAGAATATTCGTTACTCACGCATGAGTGAGTAAAAGCCATCTAAAGAAAGGGGTCCAAAAGTCACTAGGCGCGGGCGGTGTCTGAAAAATGGCGTCCTTTATTTCGGGTGTAATTCAATTCAATTCAATTAAACATTTATTTTCTTTCGGTAGACATTCCATCCATTTTCATATCCAATATACAAATCAATATTGTAATATTGTTGTCTTTCATGCAGGGATCGGATCTTATACGATTGCTTTCCAACTTACGTTCGGTTGACCTTGGGTCTGGAGAAGAAGAGACTTACCCAATAATGACATCAAAGAGAAGCAGATCGGGAAGAAAACTCAGGTTTTGTATGGATGTGATCAGAAACACGTGGAGACTATGTAGAAATACCAGGGTAGGTGTAGCTATTATCTTCATTTCATTTTAAACCTTTTATTTATTTATTTATTTATTTATTTATTTATTTATTTATTTATTTATTTATTTATTTATTTATTTATTTATTTATTTATATATTTATTTATTCATTTACTTATTTTGTTATTATTTTTTATTTATTTTATTTATTTATTTATTTATTTATGTATTTATCTATCTCTCTATTTATTTATTTATTCATTTATTCATTTATTTATTTATTTATTCATTTATTTATTCATTGTTCATTTATTCATTTATTTATTTATTTTGTTTATTTATTTATTTATTCATTCATTCATTCATTCACTTATTTATTTATTTATCTATTCATTCATTCATTTATTCAATTATTTATTTATTCATTAATTTATTCATTTATTTATTTATTCATGTATTTATTTATTTATTTGTTTATTTATTCATTCATTCATTTACAAGTTCAATCATTCATGTTATTTCTGGTCAAAGGAATACAATAAAATTGAAGGTTCTCCCATCACTGGTCGATGTTTACTAACATAATTATAAACATTAAAATGAATAAGAATAGATAGCTATACATGTCATCAAAACACATTTAGATAATTCTATACAAAACGAAACAAACTTTGAAGCAATGGAAGCAAGGAGTGGCATGTGAGAACGTGTAAACAAATTAGATTCAAGTAAGAGGTATTTCCAAATACAAAAGGTATAATTATAGTTCTGATTTTTAATCTGTGATTATAATGTAAAAAATAGAACTGAGTGGAAAAGGGAGAATAGTTCTTTGAATTAAATCGGAAAGGTGAGTGTGCCGTTTATGATACATTTGAACACAAACTCCCTGTTATATGAGTGTAATTATTGTACCATAAACAATATCGAAGTTTTTACAATAGTACTAAAAGTGAAGGATAAATGTATGGAATATTATATTAAATCAAGGAAAATAACATTTGAATAATCAATGAAAATTTGTTCGCAGATAAATCATCAGGAAATATTGCTGAGCAAAAATTGAAGGAAAAAAAATAAAACTGAAAACCTTTCATATATTGTTACATTGTAAACATTTGTTTTTCTTTTCGTCCAAAGTTTTGATGCAATCAATCATCACTGACAATGATTGACTTGCAAATTGAGGAATTAATCGCCATCAGTGCCAATGCCGGCTATCATTGCTGGAGTTGATCTCTTACATGACCTAAAGCTAATGAAGGATTCCTTCTTTAAAAAAGAGGTTGTACTAATTGCCAATTACTGTAGATCGGGTTTCCAACCTACCGGCTCTGTCCTGGCGTTTTGAAACCAGCCATGGACAGACAGAAAAAAAAAACAAATCAACATGCGGAAATCGGATGGAATTGTAGCCCTACACGGAATGGACATTTTTTTAAGTGATTAAAATCAGGGGTGGATCCAGGATTTTCCAGGGAGTGAGCATTGTTGTCAACAAAAAAATAAATAAATAAATCTGGTGAACAAAAAGAAACAAATCAACAACAAAAACATTAAAAAATAAGTTCACTTTTGCCAGAGTTGTTTCTTTTAAAATATGTTTTATGGCTCTCAAGGGGTGGGGGTGGGATGAGGAGTAGGACATGAGCCGGACGTGCCCCCCTGGATTCCCCACTGATTAAAGTGAGCACAAATAACCAACCATGTACAAACTGACATTTAGCCCATATTTTAAGTTAATAATTTATTCATTTATTCATTGTAAATCTCTATCCTGAGTAGCCTGTTTAAGTCGATTAAAATACATTGAATTCGACAAAATGTACAATTAAAATGTTCATAACAAATCACGGGTCGTCCACATAGCTCTGATGATGATGATTCACAGCATTTATATTGCGTCATACTTCTGTTAAAAACATTCATAACTATACACAGGCTCATCCAATTAAGCTAATTACTACACATCTGCTGAAATAAGTGGGTTTTGGGAGACGATTTGAAGAGTTCATGTTGTCAATTTTACGGAGTGACGAAGGGATGGAGTTCCAGAGGCGTGGGGCAATAGATGAAAAGGCACGGTCCCTGCATTATTATCCCTAAACATTAAAAATCATAATTTAAAATACGTAGCAAACAAAAAATTCAGTAAAAGATTCATCACAAATATAGACAGTACTTATCAATATAAGAATAAAAATGACAAAGCGGAAGAAAAATGGTAAGAGAGGGAGGCACGGAGGGAGACAGAGAGAGGGGGGGGGGGGGGTGGAGGCAGAGAGATCGAGAATGGGAGAGAGAGGGAGAGAGAAAGAGAGTTGAGCAGTGAAAAAATGTAATATCTGACTGATGTTACTGTTATTCAGAATCCCGCCCCTCCACAAAAAGTCTATATTTTTAAAAGGATGTAATTTTGACGATGTCCTGTTTTTGAGGAAAGAAGATGAATTAGACAAAATTAATGCCGAATGTTTTGGTAAAATCCGTCAAATAATAATAGAAATTTACAAAAAGATGTAAGTTTGTGACGTCACAGACAAGTAGCTCCTCCACATCACTTGGCGTGATAAAACCTCTCATAAATGCAATTTTCTATAAAAAAAAGGAAATTGATTTCATTTGTACGATGGATAAATCATCAGACACATCATTACATATCAAATAAAAAATATTTCAATTCATCATGTTCAATACATAATTGCAATAAATGGAAACTCGAGTATGATAATAAGACAAAGTACGACATAACTGCTCGCATAATATGACGTAACAACCTTTTAAAAAAACCGTAACTGTAAATCTTTGTGGCATCTTCATACAAATTTCTCAGACAATTTGTAATCTTTTATTTTTCTGCTTTCATCAAAGCCTTCTTATCGGATGAATTTCCCCGCTGTTAACAGATTTTCATTCTTCTCTATCATTCCAGATAAATTATAATCTTTATATTTTTTTTCGATAAGAATGGTTTAACCACAGAGGATGATCGTATCGAAAATAGTCATGACGAACGTGCGAGCGTCTTATCCAGTAATTCTCTTCCATTTGGGGATAAAGTGATATTATTAAACTTGCTAATTGCGATAGCATTAACCGAAATAATAAGCCACACCTCTCCCCAAAGGCACAATATACCTCGAGATCTCTAAATCATATCTGACTTTTTGAAAATCATTATCTTCGGTAAGAGAGACTGTATATTTTCTCTAAACATGCACGACTAAATCCCTTTTTAAGGATTAAATATTGGCAAGATGGATCAGATTAATAAATGTTTAAATACAGGGAAAGAAACATATGAATTGAAAAAAGGAAGACCTGGTTATTGTCGTAATGGCCGTGCGCCGAGAGGGACAGGAAGGCAGTTGCCTCCCAGAAATTTTGAAAACTTGTTTTTTTGCTGAAAATTTCTCAAAATTTCACCAAAAGTATGCACAAAATCCTTAACAAAATGCAAAAGTGCCCTAATTTTAAAGCTCGGCCGTTTAGCTCTCTCGATTCCGATTTTTTTTTCGAAAAAGTTTTCGTTCCTGACCTACTCCCTGCAAGAAAAAAAAATTGCTTTCAGCCATGGTCGTAGTACTTAGCAAATTGCTACAACTATCGTAAAGACTATTACGATAATCATGATATTTTCTTTTATCGAATCTTTTTAATATGGACATAAAGCTGACAATAAAAAGCACTCAAATCAGTAACGTGTAAAAATCCAATCCGTTTTTACATTGTACATTGGCTATATGAATTCGAAATAAGTTTATTTTGTCTCTTTGACTTGGAGAATTCTATAATTTGACCCCCCCAAAAAACTAAATCTTTCATTAATTTGGGCAGTGAATAAATTTAAACTGACCATGGTTGTGTAGGAAAATTCGATGAAAAGTTGATATTGAAATTTTCTCATGGATGTAATTTTCATGAATAATTGAGGATCTCCAGCCTTTTAATACACCACTATCCCCACTGCAAGAGCCGGGTCAGAGAGGGGGTACAAGTGCCCCCTTTTAAGACCCTTTCGGAATTTTCTTTCCCCTTTTTTATTTTGTTTTTGATCGCCCAGTAAAAATTGTAAGAAAACTGTTCGCCCTGGCTCGTGATAATCTTGCTATATTAAGATTATTATCATTATTATTATTATCATTTTGCTTTTTAACTTTTCGTTGAAAAAAATGGCATCCCTTGAGGTTAATCCTTGATCAACCCTCGTCCCTGTGGCAGTAGTCTGAATTGATCATCATTCACTCTAATAATTATTTTCATTTTCGCTCATTCATAATACCAATTATATTGTAATTGCATAGGTTATAATGCCAAATCCAATTTGAAAAATTCGATGAAAAGTTGATATTGAAATTTTCTAATGGATATAATTTTTCATGAATAATGCACCACTACCCCATTGCAAGAGCCGGATCGGGGAAGTGGTACAAGTGCCCCCTTTAAAGGCCCTTTCGGAATTTTCTTTCCCCCTTTTTATTTTGTTTTTGATCGCCCAGTGAAAATTTTAAGGGAAAATGTTCACCCTGACTCGAGATAATCTTGCTATATTAAAATTATTATCATTATTATTATTATCATTTTGCTTTTTAACTTTTCGTTGAAAAAAGTGGCATCCCTTGAGGTTAATCCTTGATCAACCCTCGTCCCTGTGACAGTAGTCTGAATTGATCATCATTCACTCTAATAATTATTTTAATTTTCGCTCATTCATAATACCAATTATATTGTAATTGCATAGGTTATAATGCCAAATCCAATTTGAAACAGGGCTTCAACTGAAGCACAACTTACTGCAACGGAAATGGACTGGAAGTCAATTTTTTTCCTTCTTGGGTGAAAATGTCGGTCATGGGTAATCCAAATATAAACTGGAATTGAATTTCTAATGATAGTTGGAATAGGAGCCGTTAAAATGAGACATCAGTTTCTGTGAGTTGAAATGATGAGGTATATAGGTCCGTCTATGAATTGGCCGGCAGTTTAGTTTCGCAACACCTACACAATGATATTTATTGGAGGACACAACCAAGCCCGAAGGCGTGCCCTGAGTGTTTAATTGCCCCTTCATTAATCAAGAAGCAGTTCGTCACGCCTCAGTCACACACAACGATACCGATCCCAAACCGACCGATGATATCTCATTTGAAATAACGTACTAGCTTTGATCGGGTCTGTGATCGATTAGGTCAGTGTTAATGTGCAACCAGGAAGTGAACAGCTCGGTGTCTGTGACGTATTATTTTGAATGATATGTTTTCATTCTGTCCGAGGCGTTGTTTGGAGAAGGCTCGTGACAAAGATCCCGCCATCGTTCCCTTCAGGAAGTGTATACAGATCGTAGATAAAACTGGCTGTGACGTACCAAGCAGAATAAAAGAAATAATTTGTGAGCATTAAAAACGGAAGGTCATCCTAACGATAAGATCATTTTGATAAAATAAAAAAAACTAAGGGGGGAAAAGAAAATGTTTGACTAAAATCCTTAAACAATAACTATTAAAGTTATAATATATTTATTATATCTGTGCAGCTACCCCATAATCATGCAATATGAATTCGATTTCGACTGGATATCCCATCGCACAAATAGAATCACTTTCATTTTTTGAGGGGGGGGGGTGGATTTTAAGGAATTTATATCATACGAAAAGTGGTGGACTTGTTGGCCCGTGACGTGACAAAAAGACAACTTAAAGGTCAAGATCTCCTTCAACAAGTAGTTGATTTGAATACAAAAGAGAAATATCCAGCAAGCATAACACTGACAATTTCATGAAAATTGGTTGTAGAAATAAGAAAGTTATGATATTTTAAGTTTTGCTAGTACATATCTATGGTAGATATGAATATAGCGACCCTAATACTAAGAATATGTCGCCATTCTCAAAAGCCCCCGCCATTCTTTGGTCTGAGGGAGGGGGGGGGTGGGTTCGATATGTAATCACTGTTTCTTTTGTGAGTGGGCACGTCGTAGTCTAGTGGTTCTGACTCTCACCTTTCAAACAGAGGGTTATGGATTCGAATCCTAATCATATAGCAATGGTGTGTTTTCATTCAGCAAGTAATTCATCCACACTGTGCTGCTCTCAACCCAGGTGAGGTGAATGGGTACCGTGCAGGATCAATTCCTTGCATGCACTGAGCGCCGGTGATAGAGCTCGAGCTAAAGCCGGGGTAATAATAGCAGTGCTTTGTATCCTCAGGCAAAAAGCGCTTTATAAATCAAGCTATTATCATCATTATTATTATCATCCCTTTGCCTTTTGCATATCACTGAGTCGTGCATATGTAGCTGTTTTGTGAAAAATTGGCCCAATTTGAAATGTCGTCAGCTTCTTATTTTACAACCGATTTTGATGAAATGTGCAGCGTTATGTTTGATTTTTTTCTTTTGATTCAAATCAAAAATATTTACCGGGGTGGACTTGACCTTTAAGAAACTCACAACTTCGTCATCCTTTGACAAATTTTCATCCATTTTTCGCCAATAATTTTCTCTATTTGTTCTGATGTATTGTCAAGATGGTCCCCACCTTGTAAGTGGTATGACGGCGGAAGCTTAGGACGCGATGACAGCATATGAAGATATAACATACTTTTGTCATGTTCGTCAGAGCTGCATTTGACAATGCAAGATTAATCCGGAGTTCGATTTTTGTTTGTAAAAATAACAGGAAATATACCCAACAAAATGTTCGATAGTAATTTGACTTGATAACTAAACTTCTCCAAATTCGAATAATTTGTACATGTATACCAATACCTTTATTAGATATCGTCTTAATCTTATTTTGAATGAATATAATGTACTAAAATTGACAATAATAAAAAGTGCATTATGATGCGACTAAACAGATTTAAAAAAAGATGACTACATGCCTCTGTCTTGGTTAGACAAAATAATTGTTTTATTATTATTTTTTAAATTTTTTGTTTATTCATTTCATTTTCGGGTAGACAATCCACTCATAACAATAGTAAACATCAGTACACTAAGAATAATCATCATGCAACATTCAAAATACAATATCAGAATGAAAAAAAAAATACACACACACACACACAATAAGAATAGAACACCGGCTAATGCCTGGCGATTATCAAAAGAAATCAAGTTTCTGTTAAAAGTCTCTCCTCATTGGCTGGTGAAAAAACATTAACATTGAAATATACAGTTCAACATTATCATGATTATGAATAAATAACAAAGACATTAAAAGACATTTATATCTCCTTAAACGCGAATAGATGACATAATTATTGCATTTCTTAGTGAGTATTATCTATTTGGTAGATCTACTCGAGGATGGGAATTTCCCATGCCCAACAAATTTCCTAAAACCTGATTACAAGATATTGCACGGGCACTTCTATTTTTTGTTATCAAACTTGCATTTTCTCCTAGTCAATAATGGTAATCAAGCTTTTAACAGACTTATAGCATAAAGGCGATAACATGACTCAAATTGGTAATCTGATAAATAAACATAATTTCAACCCTAGTCTAAACTAGAATTTTAAATCACACTTCTATAGAATGATGCATGGCTTCGTAATATTTCTTTCCCATTCGTGGCAATTATAACCTACATGTAAAATATGACCCAATTTCTTTCCTCAATCGAATTACATCGGTGTTATAGAGTTTAACGACTCAAAACTTTATTCTTTAAATGATTTTCCTTCTTACTCCTTGTCCCATTTTGCTCCTCGTTCATTCCTTCACTACTTAATAGCACACTGTAAACACTGTGGTGTTAAAACTGACACCAATTGGTGTTAATATAGGACCACACCCTGAGGTGTTAAAATAACACCCTAGAGATTGAACATAACACCAAAGAGTGTAAATGTAACAACCATAGGTGTTGTAATAACACCTATAGGTGTAAAACTAACACCACCAATTTAACACCGGTGTAAAATAACTGTTGTGGTCCTCTATGTACACCGGTTAACACCACAGTTTTTGCTGTGCAGGGGGAGGAGGTCGACACATGCCCCATTAAGGGGTACTCCGGGCTGAAAATATTTATATCTAAAAAAGTAGAGTAAAATTCACAATTAATGCAAAATGCTGAAAATTTCTTCAAAATTGGATAACAAATAACGAAGTTATTGAATTGTTAAATTTAGCAATATTTTGTGAAAATAGTTATATGCACGTCATCATGAATATTCATTAGGTGGGCCGATGATGTCACATCTCCACATTCCTTTTTCTTATGTTATTACATGAAATCATAAGTGTTTCATTTTATCATACATGTGTGAATAATGTGTCTTCTTTATAATGCAATAAGTTGTAGCAAAGAATATCTAACGCACTAATTCAGTTTTCAGTCCAATTTTTACAGTTCTTGGTAGAAAAAAAATGAAGAAATTTTATTTCATATAATAAAATACAAGAGAACAAGTTGGGATATGACATTCTCAAGTTGTTCATTGAATATTCATGAAGACATGCCTATAGAACTGTTTCACCGGAATTAAGCAAATCTTTAAAATGCCATAACTTTGTTATTCCTAGTCCGATTTCGATCAAATCTTTCACTGTTTTGTTTGTCTGATTATATTTGTTTAAATCATGTTATTCTCAGCCCGGAGCATTCCTTTCAGGTACCTGCCCCCAAAACAAACAAATAAAGAGTGAAATTCACGACAATCAGACTAAAACTGAAAATGTCAAGACCTTTATCAAGCAGGCAGAGTCTGATCATACATGTATATGCATGATACGATAATCATTACATTATGAAAATATAAGATATAAGATTTGTGACTTTCCCCTGTTCTGAATAAAATTTCCCTCTTCCTATCTACTTCCTAACGTAAGGAATAAAATAGAATACTTCAAAATAAGCCGAATCGAACTTTCCGACACATCTACGAGATATTATAAGTCACGTTTCATAAAGATCTCCGTGACGGTTATGTGTAATACGTCCGAGCATTTATCCTCGATTCGGTGTCGGTTTCAATTTTGATCTGTGAGTTTTGACACATCGATTCGTTTCCAAAGTGAGAATCACTCGCCCCCCATGCACGAACGCTGATGGTCTTCTTAATACACGCAATCAGTGCGAGATAGTGGCCAAGGAGCTTGAAGGGGGGAGGGGGTATCCATATTAACCGACTGATTAAAATGTCATTTTGATTTTGATTTTGAAAAGTCCATCCCAGTAAAAAGTTGATTTAAATAAATACAGACAAAATGAAACAAGCATGAGACTAAAAATTGCATTAAAATCGGATAAGAAAGTTTGGATATTATTTTTTTGTTAAGTGTAGCTTAACTTCACAAAATAGTGTCACCGTAACCCAAAGGTTACCGATTAATCACTACATGAAATGGCCTATCCAGATCACAATATTTACATGCGCATTTTGATCAGTAGACTGACTAGGGACCAATCAAAATTGTTCTTTCATATCACCGATTAATCGTAAATCTTTGTGTTACGAGGGGACCGATGGCATAACCCACACACTATTTTTTGGTATTTGATTCTATAAAATGTTTTTATTTTCTCCTCATTATCGTGTGAAACAAAGTTTTCTTTTCCATTTCCATGATCACTGTTTTGAGAAAAATAAGCAAAATTTTACAATTGCATTGCGCTATCTAATGCTTCTTCGATTTTCTTTTTGGATTCATATCAACATTTTGTATTTCAGGGCCCTGTCTTACAAAGAGTTGCGATTGATCCGATAAATCGCAACTATGGACGTCGAGCAACATCAACATTTATTATGCATGTTTGCTCAAAATATTTTCTATCTATGAATTTTATTCATGCATTCATTGTTTTCTTGAAAATTCACTGTGCTTCTCTTTGTTTACAAAGGACATTGTGCAAATTTCCTGTAGAAATAAGTATGACACTGATGGATTTCCATAGAGTTACGATTGATTGGATCAATCATAACCCATTGTAAGACAGGGCCCATGCATGATGTGCATATTGGCCAATTACATTACTGCTTTGTAGAAATCGTCGAAACTTGAGAATAGCATCAGCTTCTTTGTTTTGCATCAGACGGTTGATTTCAAAATATCAGCGCCATAATAGCAGACCTCCCTTTTTTTTTTTTTTGGGGGGGGGGTTGTCATTATTATTACTTTCATTATCATTATAATTATATATTTTTTGAGGGGGGGTGTTCAAATAAACTTCTTTGGGCGTACTTCGCCAAGACTTTTGAATAATCATTTCCATGGCGTTATAGAAGTTAATCAACTTTTCGATACTTGTACGAGAGACCGTCCATATGTCATGTCCAGAAGTCCCATTTTCTCCAAAACCGGTCATCATCAGATATCTACCATCCCAGGTGCGTCGCCGGGGTGCGGAGTGTGTGAACACACCCCCCTCCCTTCCTTCAGACCAAAAAAGGCGTAGGCGGGAGGGGGTGGTGTTGGAGGGCTTGAGAAGGGTGATAATATGTTCTTATATCAGTGTTGCTATGTTCAGATCTACTGTAGATAATTATTAAGTACATACTGGCAGTCAATCAGTGCATCCACTACCCACCCACCCCCTCCTTATCGCACCCCTCCCCCTTTGAAAAAAAACTGGTGACGCCACTGCAACCAATGAACGTAAGATGATATATGAAGATGACAATACAGAATTCGTTAATGGACGGATTAGGAATTCGATATTTTAATCATTTTTTTCAAATTCACGTAGGTCAGAAAAAAAAAGCCTCAGGAGCCCCGCCCTATCCTTGACGCGTACGTGCCAGTTGGTTAGTTGCCTGGAGCGCAAAATGCATTTAGGAAAATGAAAACATTATATATCGGTCTATGTCCAACTGATACACAAATCATATATGGAGACATGGCTACTCAGAGCCTTAGGACAGCAAACGATATCGTTTCACTGCTCTGGTTTTCTCGAGGTTCATGATATTTCTTTAATAATAATTTGGACTTCATCGACTGAATTATTTTCCTAATGGCGACGTGATGATGTTTAGTCCGATAATAGCGGTTCAACTGAGCATCACCGATCAACCCACTCAGCATGCCAAGGGGTTGGGCTATTCGCTTTTTAAAATATCGAATTATCAGTAATTGTAATTCTATCTTACGAAGAAGATGTGATAAATATTGATCTTCGTATATCCTCCGCTCCGATAATGGTTGTGATAAACAAATATTAGCACAAATTCTTATTCGAGAAATGGAACGTCTTCCTTAAAAGGGAAGAGTCAGCATAAGTCTGTTAAAGATGAAATTAATCTCTTGCCGTGCGTACTGAATGTCTGAAATTGACTTTCATGATTACTTTAACTCTCTTTAATCATTTTATTTTACTCTATCGTTTTTTTCTCTTACAGAGCAACTGATTGGCCTCCCTGGCGGACATCCGCACAGCCATATTTTTTATCCGTTAAACAGACAAGCTTATTTTGGTCTTTCATATTACTTCGGACATGAAACTTATTGATCACATGACCACTTCACTCCACTACGTCACAGAATGGACCTACAACCACAGTCACAGTCGACAGGTCACAACAATCCGGGGAGCGTTCCATCAACATTAATTTGTCGTCCGACAAATTGTCGGATTCGACTGCTTTCCTTGATTTTGAGTCGCTAAGGAGCACTGTTCCTGTGGTAATTGTAACTGTTGAATAAAACACATATCACTCTTCTCGGATATAAAACATCCGACAAATCCTTTCATGAAGCGCTCCCGAAAGCAGACGATTTTCAAGGCGATAAACAGATCTTACGCGATATTATCTCTCAAGACATTACACACTGGAAGAGGAATTTTTTTCTTCATTATATTGTACCAGAACTTTGGTCCATTTTATCATTGACCCCGTCATAACCCTTACTAAGAGGGGGTGAGAGGATTCTACGCATCGCGCGGTGAATCGCGAAAGATTTTGCCGTGATCGCGTTTCCTGGCTTTTTTCCGTTTGCGTTTACGAAATTTTACGAAACTGAGTGCGTACATATTAAATACAAGCTAAAATCCGGGCTAAAATTGCCTCCCAGTTTGTTGCTTATTTCATATTTGTTCTTCGTAAAGTATCTACATGTATAAGGATTTGTATGTGTTATTGACTGCATCGCACTGTTTAAATTCGTTGATCTTTTATTTGAAAATGATATTATTCATGTCACTGACGTACAGATGAGGGGGGGGGGGACTTAGGAGCCGTGGCCCATGGCCCCAAAAAATACGGCTTATTACGCTACTGGCACCTTATTTTGCTTTCAATCAACACATACAAATACAATTAATTTATTTTGTATTACTCCGAGACTTATATTGAATGCATATTCACGATATATATTTCAAAATAAATATATCAATTTAATGATGGAAGATAACCATAGGCGGCGGAAGCGGGGGGGACGTGTCCCCCCTAAATTTTTAGTTGATAACACTTTTTTTTTTTGCTTGTCAATTTTTTTTCCTGCGTCCCCCCTAAAATTTTTGGTTGATAACCTTTTTTTTTTTTGCTTGCTTGTCAAAAAATGTTGGTGGTCCCCCCCTAAAATTTGTGGCTTCCGCCGCCAATGGAGATAACTGAGACATTTTCCTGATATCCAAAGAACCTGATGGAAATCTATATAAGATTATGGGCAACTCATACAGGACATGAATAATAACATAATTTTAAGGAGCTCGTTTTGTTGTCATATTTCGATTTCGATATTATCTCGATTCGAATAAGTCCAAAGTGATATTATGTAAATAATTTCTATATAGGATTATAATATTTCATTTTCTGCATTATTTATGATTTTTGTGTGTATTTTAGTGCAGTGTAAAAGCGTCGGTGTCAATCTAACACCTTGTCCGTTATCTATAATTAGGGAGGTTGAACCAATACTCGTGCAGAATAAAACCGTTTGTGTTCCTTAACACTAGCCAGTACACCGTTGTTTAAACACCTATCTGATATTAGTGCAAAACCAAGCTGGTGTTCTTTCAGTGGGCTTACTTATCTGGTAACGGTGTAAAATAAACACCGGGATTTTTCAGTACCCTTTTTATCTCATCCTATTACACTCTTGTTTCTATTTTCTCATTCTATTTGCTGGATTGATATCCCGTCGCGTCTGGCTTGTATAAAGTCAATGTGATATTGTATTAATATTGTTTGTATATTTTCGTATTAAAATGGGATGTAAAGAAGATAGAATCAAACACACCAGACGAAACATCAAATTTTATGGAGAATGTACGACTTAAACGATAAACGACTTGATTGTATCAAATAATACACGTATTCAGGAGGTTAACAGATTATTTTGATTATTAAAATCCAGAACCGCATAAGGACACTGTGTGGAGTCATTTTCTTCGTTAAAGGGAAAGTTCAACCTGACAGGTTCGACCTGACAACTTGAAAGTTCAACCTTTTCAAGATTTTGAAAAGAGCTCTTTGTAAGACGGGGCCAAGGGTTAACTTGAACCCAAACCACGCTGCTATGGAGCGCCAGTCGTCAACTTATTCACCAATCAAAATTTATCCTTATCCTGCGGCAAAAATGTTGCGCAAAAATCAATTAAGTCGTGAAATGGGAAGAATATGGAACTACAAAAATAAAGTGAATTTTCATTGAATCAGTTGGCACTTCATAATTTCCACGATTGTGGGTTTAGTTTAACCCTGGTTTAACCAAACCATGGCTATCAGCACTGGCGGATCCAGGGGGGGGGGCGGATTGAAGACCTTTTTTTTTTGCTTGTCTAATTTTTTCGGGTACGAAATATCCTTAATTTGTGGTTGAAAACTTTTTTTTTTGGGGGGGGGGGCTTGTCAAATTTTTCCTCCAAAAAAATTGCCCCCTTATGGAAAATCCTAAATCCGCCCCTGGCTATCAGAGTACCACCCACACACTTAAAATGTTGGCCAACATACTGTAATGTCATTGTGGGTGTTTTTGCGTCGTCTGAAGTGAAAATGAAGGATTTCGTTGAGTTATGTGAAAATCTTCAGTATAAAATGTACGCTTTCAAAATTTCTAGGGGTAACTGCCCCCTGCCCCTCCCCCACTTCGCACTGTCATGGGTCTGCTTGGTTGAATTATATTTGCTGTCAAGCCATTATTTTTTCCCATACATGCGATAAACTCACTTTATGCAAAAACAATCTCAAAATGTTTTTTCATAATAAAAAATTTAAGTTTAAGTTTTAATTTTCAATCAATAATCTGACTCAATATCTGAGGTTTTCATATTTATGGGACAAACCACTTAGAATATACGATCCGAAATAAGAAATTTAGGGAACGTGTGTTTTTTTTACCGGGAGAGAGATTAAAAAAGATCGTTAAAGAAATCAATAAGCATGCGATGAAGTTTATTTCCGAAAAAAATGAATGTTTGTCAAAGTTACTTTCAATCAATAAGTCACATGTTTATTACATTTTAATGTAACAAAATAATGCAAACACAAATCGAACCACTAGGATTCGTAAACCTTTAAAAGAAATTGAATAGAATGACTTCGTTTCGAGAATATTGGCTCGAGTTTTTTCAAAATCTAAGAAATGGACAGACATAGCAATAAATCATGAAACGTCCAGATTAGTATTCAAATCAAACTACTATTCATATACGCTTGCACAATATCGAGTGTCAAATACAAAAACATATCTTTAATTTGGGTCAACTCATCCGCTCCTGGCAAGTTAATTCAGATATTAAGTCCGCGAAAGCCGTCAGCCTAATTAGGCAATTGGAGCTTATGAAATATTAAATACTTTCAGCGGTAACGAAGCTCATTTTAATTCGGACAGGTTGGTATATATATAACTGATGGCCTGTCTTTCGACATGAAGGCAATCGTACAATATTCCGATTTGATTAGAGAGATTGACTTTCAGCACCTGTCACTCTGCCCCCCTGCAAGCAAATTACGAATAACGGTGAACCATTTACATTAATTATTCATTTTTCATCAGATGAAATAAACCGGTGGAATATCACAAATCTTTAAAGTATAGCTCCCAGCAAGAGCTAGGTCTGATAGATCTAGGCTAAAGCTGTTTTTTTCTTTGAAATATGAAAAAAAACACCAACAAGTTATAAACAGGTTAACTTAGTTTGAAAAAGAAACACTTTCATCACCCTCTCTCTCTGAAAAAAATATTATAATTATTTCCGAGTATCATCATGGACGGATATTATAAACGTACAAGCTATGCAAGAGGCCTGCAAATACCAGGTGATGGCATGAACTGTGATATATTTATTATTTACCATTAAGGAGGTACTCTAGGCTGAAAATAATATGACTCAAACAGATGAAGTAAAATCAGACAAATAAAACCTGGAATCTTAATTTATAAATCGGACAAGGAATGTTCGTTGTAACATTTTAAGTTTGGCATTATATTCGCTGAAACATTTCTAAGCATGTATTCATCATGAATAAGCTATAATGATGTCACTACACTATAGTGGCGTAACTACGGAGGGGGTCACGTGCCACCCCCCCCCCCCCCCCCCGAAAAAAGGGAGAAACTATAAGGGAGAGAAACATATATAGTGGGGGGGGGAAGAAATTGAATGAATAAAGGATATATATTTTGTTACAATTTGATGATACGTACTTACTTAGAGCCTATGTGTTCATAACTTCTGGTGCTCATATTCTTTATTTGTTTATGATATCAAGGATATTTTTGTTGAAAGCTCCTTGATGATATGTATGATTCCGTTCATTTAATGGCGCTAAAACACTCTATTTTCAAATAATTATTCACCAAATATTTTTCCTCGCGCTTCAACATCGTTTTTATGATCACTTTAAATGATTGCCACCTTAAGGTCTGGGGCCCGTCTTACAACGGGTTGTGATTGATCTGATCGATTGCAACTATGGAAATCCAGCAAAGTCAACATATAAAATGCATTTTTGCTCAAAAATTTCTCTACATGAATGTATATTTATAACTTCATTGATTACTTGACTATTTGGTGTACTCTCATTTGTTTACAAAGGACATTTTGCAAATTTGCTGTAGAAAAAATTATGACACTGATGGATTTCCATAGAGTTATACGATTGATCGGATCAATTGTAACTCTTTGTAAGACGGGGCCCTGATCATAGTACAAAAAGAAAATCAGTACGCCTTCCGCTTTTGCAAAAGTGGATTGGTGAAATATAAGCTCTCCATACGCAAAAATAGTCATTAAAATGTTCCTTTTCTCTCGAGCTTCTTGCTCGCATCATTTCAGTTAATAGTGGCGCGTAAGTATCATATTCATGATTACAAAAAAGTGTTTAAAATGTCCTGTGTGTAGGTCTAAATCTATATTTAAAATTCAGCTAGAGTACTTCGCGCTCGCATTATAGATGGCCATGATGAGATATGTCTATTATAATCATTAATTCCTTAATACAGTCGTTAAAGTGTCCCTTTTAGGGGTTATAAAATTTCAGCTGGCGCTCGTATTGTTTGCTTATATACGTATAGCATGATAAAAAAAATTGCTAATAATGTAGTTTTCAGGTCTGATCATTTGTTTTATATCGCGATTACGTTATTTGATTAGAATGAATTCATACCAACAGCCCTTAATATGTTGCTCTTTAAGTCAGTATAGCTGGCTATTGGGCGCTCAAACCACGCTCAATAAGTGACTCTAAATTTCTGCACGTGACCCCCGCCCCCCCCCCCCCCCCCCCCCCATTGCCGTGACCCATGACATGCCACTAGGATAATGCTATATCTCCAATTATTATTTTGTATTTTATACAATGTAATTTTGTTCTCGAAGAATTAAAAAAAAAACCGAAATGATTACTCATTTAATGTGCAAGGAAACCATCGCTCCAGCTTATTTTGTTACAAGGGTGATTTTTTGGTAATACATAAGAAAAAGGAAAGTGGGGACGTGTGTTACGATCTTTAAAGCGTCATTAGACTACCTTCAGGGCTGCCAACAATTTTTGAGAGTGAGATATTACGAGAAGCGAAGCGCGACCGGGAGCGAAGCGACCGAGAGAAGGAGTGGAGTACCCCCCCCCCCCAGGTGAAATTGCGTGATCTGGTGCATACTTTATAGAACATGTTAACATATATCCAAAGGCAGTATGAAGAGGGAAAATTATGCACAGCCTCTTTACATTTTAATAAAGTGATAAAGATGGAATAACCACTTGCTGAAATGCCAACCTTGTCTGGTTCCTGGACTAATCGTATCTCTGTACTGGAGCCTACAGGAATGGGCGTCAACTTTTTTTGTTTTGAATAATATTTTATTTTCTTCCTCTTTCAAATCAATAAGTTTACAATCACAATTCATATAAATCAAGATTCTGTACATGTAAACGATACAAATAAAAAATATCAATGAGATTACAAATATTTTTAGAATGATTACAAATGAAGTTAACTGCCCAATTTCTCTTCCATAACAATGTGAAAGCAGAGGGGAAAAATCCCTATCAATCGACAAATAAAAGAAAACATACTTTGTAAAAGATGACTATTTTCCCTGAATAGAAATAATCTCTTTTGCACATATTGATTGTACAAGAAAAAAAAGGATAAAAGATTATTTTAAAGGTTAATTAGAGGAAGGTTATTAGCCTAAAACGTCCCTACACACTCACCTTACCCCCATACCCCCTCATCTCTCTCCCCAGACACTCACACAAGCTCACTTCAACTCACCACCACCCACAGCCCCCCCCCCCCTCACAAAACTCACACATCCATCTACACACGTAAACCCACACACGATGCATCCTGCTCTGGTACAACTATCTGTATTTGAACAATTAAACAAAACAAAACAGAAACAAAATGAAGCAACCAATACATCCATAGTATTAAGGTATGCATTGATTTGTTCCATTTCCTTTTCGCACCCACAGCTGCGAAAAAAAAAGTGTTGACGCCCTCTACGTTAGTTGCCAAACACTTTCAAATCCCCAGTTCGCCATCTCCCTGTCCTAGCAATTTCCCAATAACATATTTTGCCCTTTTTTAAAATCACCCCCTCACTTTAACTCTCCCTTTGTACACACGCAATGTTTACATTTGAAAGTACACACAAATACACCAAGTACTTTTTTTTCATCGTTTGTTTTACTTTGTGATTTAATTGTAACACAAGAGGGCACAATTTCAGAGTTTGTTATCTTGAACATGTTAAGTATTTAAATTATTTTTACATGTTTGGACGCTGAAATGTTTTTTTTGGGGAAAAATAATGACAATTGTACTCATGATATTTTCTTTGAATAAAGAGTTGCGAATTTCACCATCGATATTGATATTTATTGAATAGATGCTACCCGAGAACTATAGTTTTTTATCACATTACCCGGTGTTAAGGTAAGGGAGAAAAACATTACGATTGTTGTATTAAATTGTACGAATGTGCAAAATTGCAGCATCAGCGCAGCAAGAGTTAACTTAACAAACTCTTTGAAATTTAACATATTATGCAGAGTTATATAATAACCCTTCAATAACCTCTTGAATCAAGGGTACTCACCCCTATTGATTGCAACGAAAAATTGGCAAGTGATTCATTATATATAAATATATAAATCAGACTTCTCTAGTGGGAGTGGTACGTGATTTACACCTGATTGGTAAAGCATGAATGCTTGTAAACAAGCTATCAGAGAATTGAGGGATGACGGCTCTCTCCAAGCGACCTGGTAATGAGGAAACCACTATCGCACCTAGTGGAAATGAATCGGTACCATCCGAATTCGAAACCCCTGCTCTATACAGACCGAGCTATATCACACCTCCTGAAAGAAGTACACCCTGAAGAAAAGTTTGTTGTAAAAATATGAGAAAAAAATTTGTGAAGGTTTGAGGAAAATCCATCAAATATTAAGAAAATAATTAATACCCTTTTTACACACGCTGAAATTTCCTTAACCCCGTACTATAGGTGGGGCTAAATTGCCATTTAGCCCCACCTATAGTACGGGGTTAAGCTTAGCCCACTTTCTTTTTACACAGCATTTTTGCAAAGTGGGCTAACCCCACCTTTAGTACGGGATTATTTGGCCCTGCAAAAAAGCAGGGTTATCCCAGCAATTGCGGTGCTAAGAGCGATAGTACGGGGTTAAGATCGCTAGTGTAAAACGAAAGTGGGCTAAGCTTAACCCCGTACTATAGGTGGGGCTAAATGGCAATTTAGCCTCACCTATAGTACGGGGTTAAGGAAATTTTAGCGTGTGTAAAAAGGTACGAGTGAATGAGCTACCACTAGTCCGGGGTTAGCGAGTTTTGTGTGTGAAAAGCAAGCATTCCTTATCCGGGGTTAGCAATAACAATTTGGCATGTGTGAAAAGGAAAAAAAATAGTATGGGGTTAAGGATAGTACGGGGTTAGCGATAGTCCAGGGCTAAGAAAATCCTGTGTAAAAAGGGTATAAGATGTCTAGTTTTTCATTTGTGACATCATATGAGTAGCTGCCCCATTTGTTAGTAATTGTATTAATTTCAAGTTAATTGGTTCATGATGGCTACAAAAAGTCTCTCAGGAGCAGGTATGGAATAATTTGCTTGTTGATAATTATACTGAAGGTACAATAAAATCCACTTTCAATTTTCTTTTCAGAAATTGACATTTCATTGAATTTTTTACTGCACAATATATGGGGAAGATACTCGCATGTTACATCATAAATCAAAACTTACAGTTCTCATTAAAAATGATTTTCTGCAAACCTTCACCAGTATATTTTACATTTTTTCTGCTATTTTTACAATAAAATTTGTTTACAAGTGGTTTTTGTATCTTCTTTATCCAAGCCACTAAAAAAAAGACATTATTTCTTAAATTAAATTTTCACAGAAATTCATCACGGATAACTATTATTATCAATTCAGTAAAAGTAAGCAGTCAAGAAATTAATTACATTGAAAATAACAATAAATTAGTCATTTATTTCCAGCTCAATTTGCTATTATTGTCTTTCTTTTCCATACAGATTTTCTATTCTTTCTTCCT
The DNA here is from genome assembly GCF_037042905.1 of Lytechinus pictus. Lineage (NCBI taxonomy): Eukaryota > Metazoa > Echinodermata > Echinoidea > Temnopleuroida > Toxopneustidae > Lytechinus > Lytechinus pictus. The sequence continues at coordinate 10,899,382 of NC_087257.1, forward strand.
GAATCTTTTTTCCAGAAAGGTTTTCCTGAAAAAGCTTAATCTATCAGCTCCTTAGATCATTTCCTAACAAGATTAGAATCAATATAACGTCTTTTCTTGATAACAATTTGCCCACTACTGTATGTCACTAGATGTTTTTTTGCTTCATTTCATTAAGGTACAAAGTATTCAAGAATGTTTTTTTTTTTGCTTTTAAGTCTTCCTGTCGCGCATGCAGCCTCCCACAGCAAGAACAAAGAAACTAGATGGATTCTCAACTGCACACAAGTCAAAATGTATGCCTCTACTACAGTGTGTCCCATAAAAAAGGAAACCAGGATTCCCATTTTTTTAATTCACAAACAAATGATTTATGATATTTCATTAACTTCATCATACAATTCAATTATTCCTCTATATTTCTAGACCTAATATGCGATGGACACTTCACAAATTAGTGAGCAAGACGACTTTGAAGTTTCAATGTCAAAATCAGGTTGCACAAAAATATTGGACAAGACTGGTTCATGATACGGTGACCATGCTTATTCGCCGATTGGCTCATTAGCATTTCATCTATATTCTTTAAGTTTCTCTCACTGATCCCTGAAATGAGAGTGGATTCAGATTCACAAAGGCTTTTCTGTGCAAATTGTTTCTGATATACCTCAATATTCAATGTTTGTTATCTGCAATGCGTGAAAAATTTGCGAAGCTGTTGGTCTCAAATTTAAGACAAGATTCCACTATTACCATAATTATCAAATTTATAGTAAAAACATATTTAATAATTGTGAATATATCTGCAAAAGTGTTTAATTTTTGTGAGATGCACTGTATATTGCATACTTTATCCTGATATTGTGAAAACCATCAAGGTACATGTAAGCCGATCAAATTTTTAATCTCATGCTTCATTTCCTTACAAGATATATTTCATCTTTGCCTCTGAAAAGCTTACGTAAGTCACCGGAGCTCACCCCCACACTTTCCAGTACCAGATTTTGCATAACTCCGGTATTTACCGATACCATTTTTAGGTTAATTTCTATGGAAATCAAACGGGTTTCCCAAGAGATTTCATTCTACTAATATGGGTAACTGAAAGTTAGCTGACTTAATTCTCCATCTACTTGTGCAAGAATGCCTTAATTATGAGTCAAGATGAAGTAAATCTTTGTTTTAGTTATGCAAGCAAGTCTGTAAATACGAACTTACATTTACAGACCCTGATTCATCCTCAAAAAGGAAGAAATATTATGAACGCTCCTGTGAACATATATGTGACCTGCCACCTCCAAATCCAACAATAAGTTGCCCAATATGGGTTTTGAGGTTTATATCGAGCTTGGAAAAGCGCATCCTCTGCTCTAAATAATATATAACTCTTCAAAATTGGTTAACCATATCCTTCACATAATAATAATAATAATAGTAGTCAGTTCTTGTATAGCGCATAACACATTATGAATAACATCTCTGTGCGTTTCCAAAGGACTTGGATATTATCACCCCAGCTGTAGCTCAAGCAGCCTTCAAGCGTTCAGTGCATTTCAAGGAATAAATTCCTGCCAGTTACCCATTCACCTCACCTGGGTTGAGTGCAGCACAATGTGGATAAATTTCTTGCTGAAGGAAACTACGCCATGGCTGGGGTTTGAACCCACTACCCGCTGTTTCAAAGTCCGGAGACCAATCCACTGGGCCACAACGCTCCACACAACAAAATTGATAAAAAATAATCGACACACGTAATTAATTGAAAGCAGAAGAAATTCAGCGTGAGCTTCGAGAAATAAGGAGAAACAAGGTTTGAAGTTCAGGGTTCACTCAAGCATGACATAAGCATACTGCGCAATCTCAGTGAAATTTACAGGTGGTCTGTAAAAAATTAGCGTCAAAGAAATTCTTGTGGCTTGTCTTCATTCAATTTTACTACTTCAAATTTTAACAGTATGAAGAATAGGAATCACTCCCTCAGAAATTAGCACATTTTCAAAATGTCTAGTTTTGAAGACCCAATTGTCATCTTGGCAATTTTCAGAGACCCTTCCCTGGCGACCTACTGTTGGTTTTGTGGTGGCCGGTCACATATGATATTAACAGAGAAGTGCTATAGCCAGAGCAGGTTTCGCTGGAGGACACTCGGAAGCTCATTATTTGCAAAGCCTTTAGAGCAGAGGAGACATCAGGGTGATAGAGTGCATGCATGAGCTTTAAGGACACTCCCTGACATATCATCCAGCAGGTTACTTAAGCAATGGAGGAAAGTCCTTCACAACTGCGTGTATAACTGTGCATCAGAATCTGAAACAAATCGCAAGAATGTATAATATCAATATAGGGCTAATTCCAATCCAATCTGCATTTGGTATAGCGCCTTTTCCTTACGGTTATGAAGCGCTTCGCAACTACACATTATCATTATTGTTATCAACATTCTGTGGGGAGCCCCCCCCCCCCCCCCCGATAAGCTCCTGCTTGGCATCATAAAAAAATGATAATTTGAAATCTTATTATGATCTGTCTAGCATGATAAAATATTTAAATAATATTGACAGGCCTTAAGGAGAACATCAAATAAACCCCTCAAAAAAAGTTTGGAAATCTGAGTTTGGCCATTAATTTTGTCCAATTACCAATTTAACACAATGCATATTTGACATCATTCAAAAGATCATTTAATTCTCTTTAAAATGACACCATGCTTGTTATGATCATGCCATCACGAAAAGAGCAGGATTCAAAAGTGTTGGATGAGGCCTGAATTGAAAAGCTGCAAAACAAGCAAAAAAGGTTTCGAAATCTGAGTTTGGCCATTAATTTCTCCCAACTCCCAATTTTACACAATGCATATTTGATATCATTCAAAAGATCATTTATTTCTCTTTAAAATGATACCATGCTTGTTATGATCATGCCATTACGAAAAGAGCAGTATGTAAAAGTGTTGGATGAGGTCTGAATTGAAAAGCTGCAAAACGAGCAGAAATAGTCATGAAGGGTCAATACAGAACATGATTCTTTTGTCTGTGTCAATAGAGATGAAAAGCCATTCAAATCAAGCCCCTGCTTCTTCATTTTTTATGTTTTGTTGTGGTTTATGTAGTGATGGTTCTGTGAGATAACATGGTTTGAGTCGTGGTTTCAAACACCCATGCATGTTTGTTTGTTATGTGTTTGCTTGTGCAGAGGTGTGTTTGATTCCATATTAATGTCGATGTTAAGGTGCATAAAAACAAAAGAAACCGCTGAGAAACTCAATATTCACCACGGAAAAAAGAACAGTGACTTTCAATATTGTGTCATTATGCAACTTTTGAATTTTGACCTTGCCCAACATTTCAAGGCACTTCACCTCCATGTGAACCATAATCATATCATGTAGGGTATCATTTTAAAGAGAATTGAATGATCTATTCATTGATATTAATTACATATTGATATTTACTAAAACCGAGGAGGGATTATTGATCAAAGTCAGATTTCCAAACTTTTTTTGAGGAGTTTATGTTGCCAGCAACAGAATCATATTGGCCCGAGTCTTCAGACGAGGGCAATATGAATTTATTTGAAACAATTTATATGCCTGTTTGCTTCTCACTTTTGATGTTAGGTTATTCAAGAACTTGGAGAAGTAATCCTTGCTAAGCAATTGTGACATAAATTGTTACCAAGCAGTCACACATCATGCATGGCACGCACACACATTTAATGCGTAAAAATCTTGCGCTTGGGTTTGTTCAGCTGGGAATGCGTACGCACTGACCGCGCCCCAAATTATCTATAAATGCGTTGGTTTACAAACTGGTTCCAACAAGATTTTGCAAATGCTGAAATTAGCGATCAAAATGGGCTCCTACTGCCCAAGCGCACTAGCAGAAAGAAATATGGCCAATGATCCCCTCTGTTTTTGTACAGTCTTCCTATAGGCAAAGCTCTGGGAGGGCAAAATGGCAAATGTTTGCCCCGTTCGTCTCCGATTGAAAGTAGCGAGCAAAATATGACATTTATTCATCTGCTAAAAGGCCTTGCATAGGTACTAATAATTGATATTTACCTCATTTCCTCATTCCTTTCAGGTGACATAAAGGCCAGGAAATCTAGCTTCGTCTGGATGAAGCAAGTCACATAGGAAGTAAATAGTTCCAGCCATACCTGTAGACGATCAAAAAAAAAAAATGAAAACAAATTTGAAGAAAAAATTAAATGTCTCATCACAATTTATTTGATTCCTCGGCACATAGTCCTATACACCGGGGTAGGAATGTGGAAAGGGATGCGGACACACTCCTCCCCCTAAAAAGTTTGATGACCATGAGAAAAACAGTAAAAGGATAGATGAAAAGAATATGGGTGAAATATGATATTCTGGGACTGTTCGGCTTAAAGTTTGCTAGCCGATTACCTTATACATATTTAAATTACCTTTACCTTCTCAAGAGTGCAATGTCAGTTGAACACCTTTTCATAACATACATTTCACTTTTGAAAGACTGCCATTTCATTCAAAGCTTATAAGCTCATTTTAGCATTTCAAATTATTTGTCTTCTTGTACAAAGTGAGCACAACACTCAGATAAGTTTGTTCAATGAGAACATTCTTTGATGTGCACAAATGAACAGGGAGGAAAGGAATATGACAGAGATATATATAGATGGGGAGAATTAAGGGGAAGAAAAAAAAGACAGGTGTGGATAAAGAGTTTCAGTTAGTTACGAGAAAATAGTAACACCATTTATGAAATTAAATATATATATAAAAAAATCTAAATGAATCTAAAAGCACATCCATGCAAGTTTACAACACACAAGTGTATGAAGTATTCTAAAACATGTTTTTCTTTCGTAAAAAAATAACGAGTGTTTTAAAACGTGTTATAAAATGTGTTTTGAAACGTGTTTTCAAATAAGTTTTAAAACATGTTTAAAAATAAATGCAGAAAGGAACTCCTGCAAATAAAAGCACAGAGCAATTATAAACACTGCATCAATTAGGCTTCCAAAAGAGCTTGCTCTACTGACACGGACCAAACCATACAATAGCTCAGAAATTCAGAATGGCTTCATGCCCCAAAATGAACAAACTCCCACTGAGAAATTCAATCGATGTTACATAACAAGTAGAATGCCTCTGACAGTCTCGTCTGCATTGCATGATTCAATTAAACAGGGTAGCAGGAGTCCTTACAACCAAGATTGATTATCACTTACAAAAAACCCCCACCATTTTCATATGATAATGAAATACTAAATTCACCGGTCCTAAATGACCTTTGACCGTAATCATGTGACCTGAAACCCGACGATCAGTGATACTTGATTAATACCCTTATGTCTATTAAAGTTTGATGAACGTTAAAAGTTATGACAACATTTCAACAAGTGGAATGCCTCTGGCCGTCTCACCTGCATCACGCGATTCAATGTAGCAGCAGTGCTGATTTTGAAAACTACTATAACTCGCACAAGATGTTCAGTGATACTTGGTTACTCTTATTTCCACGTTTTATGAACTAGACCAATACACTTATAGAGATATGATGGCAATTCAACAAATACCCCCAACGTGGCCAAAGTTCTTTGACCTTACATGACCTTTGACCTTGATCATGTGACCTGAAACTCGCACAGGATGTTCAGTGATACTTGATTACTATTATGTCCAAGTTTTATGAACTAGACCAACACACTTTCAAATTTATGGCTGTAATTCAACAAATACCCCAATTTGGCCAAAGTTCATTGACCCTAAATGACCTTTGACCTTGATCATGTGACCTGAAACTTGCACAGGATGTTCAATAATACTTGATTACTATTATGTCCAAGTTTCATGAATCAGATCCATAAACTTTCAAAGTTATGATGGTAATTCAACAGATACCCCCAACTCGGCCAAAGTTCATTGACCCTAAATGACCTTTGATCTTGGTCATGTGATGTGAAACTCATGCAGGATGTTCAGTGATACTTGATTAACCTTATGTATAAGTTTCATGAACTAGGTCCATATATTTTCTAAGTTATGATGACATTTCAAAAACTTAACCTTAGGTTAAGATTTTGATGTTGATTCCCCCAACATGGTCTAAGTTCATTGACCCTAAATGACCTTTGACCTTGGTCATGTGACATGAAACTCACTCAGGATGTTCAGTAATACTTGATTAACCTTATGGCCAAGTTTCATGAACTAGGTCCATATACTTTCTAAGTTATGCTGTCATTTCAAAAACTTAACCTCAGGTTAAGATTTGGTGTTGACGCCGCCGCCGCCGTCGGAAAAGCGGCGCCTATAGTCTCACTCTGCTATGCAGGTGAGACAAAAACTTAACCCTGGTTGATATTTCAATGTTGACGATGCCGCCGCCAGAGGAAAATGGGCGCCTGTAGTCTGGCTTTACTATGCAGGCGAGACAAAACTGTTAAAAAACTAAGAAATCTTGAAAACACAAACATAACTTTGTAGTGTTCGAATCCCTCCAGATTTTTGAGGGATCACGCAGATGAAGAGGTCACACCCGTACCTTCTATGGCACATCTCGTATGCGTGTTTACGTATGCACTGGCATCAATAACCTTTCCTTTGAAAGTACGCATATTTCAGATGGTGTCTCAGTTATTTACACACTAAGGGAAACATGATACACCCAAAATGCACAGTGCTGCACCAAAAAATGCACGGCCGGGAGCATGAACACATGACTTGAATACACACTATTGAGTACATCACTGAACCTATTTTATAATTTCAAATATTATTCTTGTATTTACTTTCATGTATCTCATAAATAGAGTATAACATATTCATATAACATTGACTTGCCCACAACAGAATGATAGCGGCCTGAACCTTTAGATGAGGGAAATATGGTTCTTTTATTGAGGGCAATATATGATGTTCCCTGAAGGGTTTCCATGACATTTGCTCCGGCGTCATTTGCTCCGGCAACAATTGCTCTGGTGGAAAATCTGCACATTAAGCAGAACATAAAACCTAACCTCCAAAATTAAACAAACCCCTTAATCCTAATCTTAACATTATGGTATTCTGAACCAGAAACTCTATTGCAATCCTCACCCTAATCTCATGATTTCTGAGATATTAAGACCGGAGCAATTGTCGCAGGAGCAAATGTTGTATCACCCCCGAGGTTGCCAGTCAGGAGGGGTACATGTATATGACTATCATGATCCCTAGTCATTCAGCTGAACCCTGGCTGGACCATTTTGACATATTTTCTTTTGAGATAATCCATCAAACAGACAAAATACACATTTATATATTGTCCCCAAAATGCCACATTCAGGTAATAATGTATAATATGAAATTATACTTAAAATAAGGCATATGCGGAAGGTTATTTTCTCATACCTGCAGGGATTAAAGAAAGATTATTTCTTATTAGTACCGACAGACTATCTTGCAGGACTTCTATGACATATGAACTTTACATCAACTTTTGTATATCTTCTTTCCTTTCTCTCTTTCTGTCCCTCTGTGTGTGTCTTTCTCTTTATTTCTCTCTCTCTCCTTTCTCTTTATTTATACCTTACACAATCCAGGGACCAGTCTTACGAATAGTTGCGATTGATCCGATCAACCTCAACAATATGGAAATCCATCAATGTCATGATGTTTCCTACAAGAAATTGGCACAATGTCCTTTTGCGAAACAAGATGAGCACACTCGGCACACTAAATTGCCAAGAAAACAATGAATGAAGAAACAATAATCATATTTCAAAGACAATTTGAACAAACATGCATTTTATATGCAGACGTTGTTGGCTTTCCATAGTTGTGGTTGATGGGATCAATCGCAACTCTTTGTAAGACATGGCCCAGGGTGCGACACGACTGAAAATGTTTCTGTGTACCTTCCATGAGAGAGTACGGTCTGTCTGCCATCCTGCAGCCATGTTTCCCATAATCCATGCATCGATCAGCAAACTAGAAGAAAGAAGAAAATAAAAACAATTAATAAAATATACTGACGGTCAATACAGAGTTCTAATATTCCAACCTCAGCGACCACCTTCAGGGGCAACCTGAAAACATCACTGTATAAGAGTAGTTTTTGACAGACATTGACTTATTGCTTTCATTGTTGAAATTGATGCATGTAAAGTTTGAATTTTTGTTGGTCTTTGTCTACTAGTCTGAAGCACCTTGAGCATCTGATTAAGAGAGAAAGTGCACTATACAAGTCCTATATATTATTATTTATCACTTTGTTCATAGAGCAAAGAAGTCACTGTTATGACAGGTATTTCCGTCCCAAGCAGGATAGTTAGTGTCTTCCCAGAATGCAACATTTTTTTTTCATTTTCCAAGCGAGCCCAAAAACCCGTTTTGGAGGCTTTGAATTAGACTACAATTCTTGGACTTATATTTTTTCAGAGTCTTGCCTCGATTTTTAATCAAAAAAAGGTATCGTTGAAAAATGATCGTACGCGAGACTCGAACCTGCGTCAATGAACTGGACTACAGGATTGGCTTACTGATTGTGCCACACAGAGCAAGCTGATCGGTGTATCGGAAATCATGCTCTTTCCTTACATTTCATGTGTCCGTGAATATTCATGAGGCGTAGTCTCACAAAATAAACCCTATTATATTTTCATCGAGTTCCTGGAGACTTAGCAGGATAGAGTTTCACAAAGGTGTTTGTAAGTCACAAACAACTTAAAGAATGATTGCTGAACTTTTCTTGAGCTGTTTGAAACCAGATCAGTTTAGATTAAAATTCTAACAAGCATTTCAATACAAAAGTTTGTTACTTGTCAAGATTTAATGAGGACAATGGAAAGCTTACTCCCAAAATGCTAAACCAGAAAGTTTGAGATATGTTACTTATTACAAGAACATGTCAAAAGTCTTTAGCAATATAGTCCATACCTACTTATGATCAGCTTAACCCCCCCCCCCCCCCCCCCCGGGCTCAGTCTAATAGAATAGATTGACAAATATTGTGTTGAAGCAGATGGAAAGTCTATTATAAGTAAATTCTTGACAAAAAAAAAGATTTAAAGGGAATCCAACTTTGGTCATTAAATGTTGTGTGGGAGGGTAGACAAATAAGAAAACAACATGGTGAAAGTTTGAAAGAAATCGGACAAACAATGAGAAAGTCAGGGCTGTCTTAAAATTGAGATCCGTAAAAGACTGTAAATTTCAATTTGGAAACTGGGTATAATGACAAATTGGTAGAGACACTTTCCCGTAGGCCATGTACTTTATTATCAGTGATTTGTGGTTTTCTCCCAAGTACCTACTATCCTGGGGTACTAATAAAAATATAACACAGGTAGCATATTATTTATGTCCTCATGAAGTTTGAAATAAAACTTTAAAAAAAAAAAGAAGACATTTCAGCCATATGTTTTAAAATCAATATAACTTTATATTGTTTGTCCAACATTGTTTAAACTTTCACCTATCTACTTGTCTGAATTTTCTCTTTCTTCTTGAATCAACTTTTTTATTTGGGCTGGATTTCCCCTTTAACACTAATATGATACTGAAACAATCCATGACGAGGATCGATTACTCCTACCTTACAAGCCTTATATAAATGCTGTTCATCTTTGGTAGCCTGGTAAAGAGCCAAGAAAGCATAGGCGTTACCAGCTGTTCCGTGGCAGAGGCCATAGCCCTTGCGGAGGATGCCACGATCCCAGATGACCCGACCACAGTCAACGGCTGCACTCAAGTAACGGTCTTCGGAAAACACCTGAGATGATAAGAAGACAAAGGATGAAGATCGTGGTGGTGATGACCGTGATGGTGATGACGCTGATAGTGATGATGGTGATAATGGTGATGATGATCGAGATGGTGATCATGATGATGATGTTAATGTTGGATGATGATGAAGATGATGATGGTGGTGGTGATGATGATGATGATGATGGTGATGATGATTGGGATGGTGATCATGATGATGATGATGATGAAGATGATGATGAAGATGGTGATGATGATGATTGTGATGTTGAGAAAGATGATGATGATGATGAAGATGGTTATGATGATTATTGTTGATGATTGTGATGTTGAAAAAGATGATGATGATAATGATGATGAAGGTGGTGATGATGATTATTGTCAATGATTGTGATGTTGAGAAAGATGATGATGATGGAAATCGTGAAAATGATGGTAATGATATTGAACATCATTATAATTGAATAATTGTTTTGCTAACAAAAGATGCATTTTTTAAAGTCAAGAAATGTATAATTCCTCAGATACAATGGCGACAGCATTTTCAAAGTTTCTGAAGTTTGAATAACTGATTCTGAGGAAGATTAAACAAAAGACTAAAAAGAGAATCACGAAAATCAAGACAGGAAGAGATTACAGCATGAACCAATCAAAATTGAGAATCAAGATCCACCCAAATCCCTGAAGCTGAGGCGAAGGGGAGCCAAAGGGAAGTGGTCAGGGTGTGGTCACGAGTTAAAATTACTTATAGGTCAGGAACGCCCAAAGGCGGAAGAGCTTCATTAATTCCTTAAGTATGAGCCTGCTTATTACTTGATGTCCAAGACACAGATGATGGTTACTCAGAAACCATAAAAGATGATATCTTCGCCAAAGAAGAGAAATGGGTGGAGGAATGTCAGATGACATTCATTAATCTAAGATTGAGTCACTTACCTAGCCCCCCCCAAAAAAAAAAAAAAAAAAAAAAATCATTCAGTATGTGCCTAAATTAAGGTCATCTGGGACTTGGGAATGGACCTATGGGTTTTAATCTGGTTCTGGAATTCGGTGTGGATTTATTTTAGATCCATGCAATTAGAGTGTAAAATGGTGATTAACAGGTTAGTATTTTCAGATTTTCCTTCATGAGTTACTTCAATCATGATTATGATGATGATGGTGATTCTGATGACAAAGGTGATGTTGAAGATGGTGATGATGGTGATGGTGATGATAATGATGATGATGACGTTGATAATGATGATGGTAATTCTTCTTCATCTGATGATGATGGTGATGATAGTAATGATGATGATGATAACTGTAATTCTGATGATGACGATAACAACATTTATGATAACTGATGATGGTAATACTAACGGTGATGATGAAGATTATAATTGTAAAGTTGTTGGTCATTACCTTGTAAGCTTGAAGCAGCATGTGGATCGCACCTGGAGCACCATGACACCAATGAACGAGCTTGTCTGATTGGTTACCTAGAGACGACGGGAAGTTACCAGATGAAAATCGGAGCTGTAGAACGTAATCTACGGTTGGCTTGATGAGAGAGTGAAGGTTATCAGATACAACGGCACTTTTAACCTATATCAATGAAATGAAAGTACAGTAGAGCAGGGTTGGGAATGACTCATAAAATAATAATCATAATAATAATAATAGACAGTTCTTGTATAGCGCATATCACAATTATAAATAATGTCTCTATGCGCTTCCAAAGGACTTGGATATTATTACCCCAGCTGTAGCTTGGCAGCCGTAATTACTAAGATTACAGCGCACACTCATTTCAAGGAATAAATTCCTGTCAGGTACCCATTCACCTCACCTGGGTTGAGTGCAGCACAATGTGGATAAATTTCTTGCCGAAGGAAATTACGCCATGGCTGGGATTCGAACCCATGACCCTCTGTTTCAAAGTCCGGAGACTAATCCACTGGGCCACAACGCTCCACAAACAAACAAACAAAGTTGCTTTGTTTATGTACACAACCCTACTAAAAATAACCAAAAACCACAGTATATGTCATGCTTATTTTTTCCAGTCCAACAATATCACTATTCATCACATTCTAGATCAGATCCTTTTCGTTCACAAAGTCCTAAAATGAACTCCAAGAAAGTACTGTATAAAGCAATTTATTAGCTTCACTAGTCCCGATATATGGAATAGTCTCCCTCTTAATATGAGTATAAAAAAATAAGCTAAAACATGAAATCAATAATATCCCCCTTATAATTTTTGTAAGGACTTGAAGAGCAAAATTTGCAATTTTTTTTGTCATATTATTGTGAAGTGCTTTGAGCATGCTAATGGAAAAGCGCTATATACATATTTAATGTGTGTATGTACGTACGGAATATCATTTCTTTTTGCCAAATTTGGGCGATTGGTGAATTTTGTGGCTATGTCTTCCATTTCAAGGCGTACTTTTTGGCCAAATGAGCAGTTATGCTGTACTATCATATCTCATTATGCTGCTGTAAAAGATGGTTGCCTCAAAACATTCCTTGGGGGGGGGGTGTTTCACAAAGATTCAAGTATGACTTACAGTAGAACTTGAATGCCTAGTTGCGTGCGGTATAAAAGACATCACGGCATTAGTCAGCTCACGCCAAGAGGACGCGCACTACTGCGTATTGGTCAATAAGATTGCGCGTTGCATATCATGTACGCATCAGCATTTAAATGCGACCCAAGTCATACTTAAATCTTTGTGAAACACCCCCCATGCTGCTACCCTGTTTGGCGTTCAACGATTAAAGGGATAGAGCCTCGTCGATCTGGCGCTGCACAGCGGCTGGGCCCACGATCAATTGGGCAAAGCAAATTTTCGGAGTATTTCATTTCATGTCTATTTCGAATTCGAACAATAAATTATGGATTTTATGGATTATGGATAAGAGATTTCAGTGGTCCCAAGAATACTGACTAATGCGACCCCCACACAAATGAAACAGACTCTAAAATGGCAAACCATTTGAAAACTGAAATCTGGGCTTGATCTAATCCAAGGCCATGGCCTCTTAATGCCCTCAGGAAAGGTCTTGATGCCCTTCCAAATATTTGTAGACTATATGCTCTTCTTCCTGGTGTCTTGGTGGCATAGAGTAATCCACTAAGACCGTCTCACACTTTGCAGTCTGATATGACATTATTTTTTAATAAATCACATTTTGCATTTAATATGGAAGTTCCAAAAAGAAAAATTACTTTATTTGAAGTTCGGCATATTGTTAGGAATAATGAAGTCATAATTTCACTTTGCGGCAAGCCCTGTTGTCGGAGTAAAGTCCAAATCGGCTTCAAGTCGCAGCCGATGATGACGTCATTACGATTTGGAATTGAATTTTGCTCGTTCCTACATTGAGGCTCCAACTACATTGAATTTTGATTTTAGTAGTACGTCCTAAGAACTAGTCTGACTTCGGATCGTTAGGATTGTATTGGTTGGAATGTTCATGTCAAATGTTAAGATTTCTTTGAAAATCGGATCACAACAAATCGCATAGTGTGAGCTGGGCTTTACAGTGTGAAGACCTATATGCAGAGCTGCCAACTTGTATTTTGCATTTTCAGTATTCTTATCCCCCAAAATCAGTATTTTGAAAAAAAAATCAGTATTTTTACCGTGTGAGATAAATATTTTGTATTTTCCCCCAAAAAAGTGTATTTCATAATAAAATGCTTGGCGCACTCGCCCATCACGGCGCTCAAGCTGCATGCAAGCTAAAATGTGCACTGCTCTTGCAGATGAAACAAAAAAACGTTGAAACTTGTGTATATCTCACCCTGGTTTTTACAAAATGATTGAAAAAAAAAACAAGTTTCCTGAAATTACATTGATCTAATAATCATATTTGTGTACGTTTTATGAAATATAGACATATAGAGATGATTTTTCTCAATATATTTCGATTTTGTAAAAAAAACTGCCGTATTTTGGTTGCAAAAACGTACTAAATACGGAAAAATCGTACTACTTGGCAGCTCTGTATATGGAGCATTCTATGAAACTTGTAGTATGTGATTTTCACCAGTTGACTAATAGTTGTCACAGAAATGCTTGCTTATGATTGGCCAAGACAAAGATACTACAAGAGGAAGATCGGACACTTCGGCGATTTTTTTTTAACGCTTGATTAATGCCCATGGGGAAGGGCGCCCAATAGCGTTGAGTAAGTAGACCATCGCACATCTGCATGCGACTGTGTATAAAACATAATATGGGAAAAACGAGAGAGGGGATTTTGGAGAGGGCACAATTAAGGGCAACGCATGGGAATAATTCCACCTTTTATTACCTACATGTATAAACCTCTAAAATATATTAATCTCTAATTTAAGCAAACAAAAATTGAAAAAAAAAAATCTTAAAATGTACAAATCGTCTATTCCTTCACCCCTCCACCATTTCTTTTATATGTTTTGTACACAACTATACCGCGATACGCAAAGGTAAAAAAGGTTGTTACTTACTCAACGCTGTAGGGCGCCAAGCGTTCCATTGCGCGCTCTATGTACTGTCCGATTTTCCCCTTGTAGTATCTTTGGCCAAGAGCACATCAGTTGGTTAAAATCACTGAAACACAAATGGCCACAGAATTTCACTGTTGTTAAAAGCTACTGAAATCCTTAGATCCGATTGGCTGAGAGCAAGATAGTTCCGAACATCCCCCTCGACCTCACCTGCATGAGAAGTAACAGTATCCCAGCCATGCCATGAGCAGCCCCTATGTACTTCTTTTCGTGCCATTCAAACAAGAGAGGAGAGGACGATTTCTCTTTCTTGGCAAGCTTCTGACCAGAATCCAAGATACAAGCACACACCTAACGAATGAAGTGATACATGTAGGAAACAAGATGTTTGAATATTGATTTAAAGGGTCACTCCAGCTTGAAAGTATTATCAATTGAACAGATTAAAGGACAAGTCCACCCCAACAAAAAGTTGATTTGAATAAAAAGCAAAAAAATCCAACAAGCTTATCACTGAAAATTTTATCAAAATCGGATGTAAGAAATAAGAAAGTTATGACATTCTAAAGTTTCGCTTAATTTCACAAAATAGTTATATGCACATCCAGGTCAGTATGCAAATGAGGGAACTGATGACATCACTCACTCACTATTTCTTTTGTATTTTATCATATGAAATATAAAATATTCTAATTTTATCCTCATTGTCCTATGAAACAAGTTTTCATTTCTCCCCCAACATGTGGAATTACAATTGTTTAACATTTTATGGTTCAGTCAAGTTGGTCCTTACTGTCAAATCTGTAAAAAATGAAATATTGTATAATTCAAACAATGAAAGACAAATTTAAAGTATTAGTGAGTGAGGGACATCATCGAATCTCTCATTTGCATGTGACTAAATTGTGTATATAACTATTCTGTGAAAAATAAGCGAAACTTTAAGATGTCATAACTTTCTTATGTTATATCCGATTTTGATGAAATTTTCAGCATTATGCTTGTCTGATTTTTCTCTATTGATTTAAATCAACATTTTTCTGAGGTGGACTTGATCTTTAAGTAAAATCAGACAAACGAAACACTGAATATTTCATCAAAGTCGGACAAGGAATAATGAAGTTGTGACACTTTAAGCTTTGGATTATTTCGGTGAAACAGTTTTGTGCATGCCTTCATGAATATGCAATGAGCAAGCTGATGCGATGTCATATCCCCACTTGTTCTTTTATATTGTATCAAAACTTAACTCTGACTGTGTGATGGAGGATACAGAGTCAAAGTGAGTGAGAGAGGCCATGAAATAATAATATGGTCCATTTGTACAGCACAGCTACTATAATTGCATATACTATACAACACTTGATATGGTAACATTTTATTACCCCGGCTGAAGCTTAGCCCCAATAGGGACAAAAGCATTCCAAGAATATATCCTACCGCATACCCATTCACCTCACCTGGGTCTAGTGCATCACAATGTGTGTAAATTCTTTGCTGAAGAAAAACATGCTACGGCTAGGAATTGAAACCCACGTCCCTCTGATTGAAAGACGAGTCATAACAACTAGACCACGATGCTTCCACATAGTACATCTAGTGCATCTATCTTTTAAAGAAACCGTGTTTGCTGAAATCACTAAAATGGCAACAAATTGACACTCTCCTTCCAAAGGTTATCACTTGCACTGCATATTATAAATAGGCATACATTGGACAATGCCCAAATTGTTTCAGTTTCAGTTGTTATCTGCTATTTTTTTAAAGTAAAGGCATAGGCAAGCACAATACAGATAATTTCATTGAAACAAGTGGAGCGCCTCTGGCAGTTCACACAAAATTAATCAAAATCATAAATACCAGACGGAAGGCAAGATCCCAAAGTCAAATTCGCTTGAAGGAATTATAAAGTAGGTCAAGGGTTTCGCTGGTATTGCGACCTCAAAATTCCATGGAGATCGACTAGTGCGCACTCGGCTGAAAAAGTGTCATAAAAAAGTGTGACCTCAATTTGCGCATGATCGTTTTGCAACGCTTTAGAAACAAAATCAAGCAGACAAAGGTGAGATAAATATATCAGATGGAGGTTAAAATGCCATAAACTTAGGTTGGTAACACATTTTACTTACTTATTTGGAGACCGCTGCTGGCCAATTAACTGGTGATTTCTTGATGCTTGTCGAGAAGATCGGATTTTCTCGGAGTAGACGCAAAAGGTAACAAAATTTGCAGATGTTTTCACAAATTGAGACCTTACCAGACTGGGTAATTTTTGGGTCGCATCTTTTTGTTGGTGATATCCCTTTTTTAAGATATTAATTAGATATAGAGATATTTGACCGTGCGCAAAATTAGGTAACACACAAATTAAGGTCACACCACCATACTGAATCTAAGAGCCATCTAAGCACAGTCTTCATTTTAAGATTAGTGCTATGGTGATGGACCAACACTAACACCAAAAGGTCAACACCAAAAATCTGATAGCCTCAACATCTACTAAGGGCCATCCAAGCACCATAATCATCTGTGAAAATAGACCATCACTAACACCGTATGGTTGAACACCAGACCTGAAATCCCCCTGAAAGTTACCTTGTCGATGATATCTTGATCTATGTACCCCTCCCCGAGATGTTTCTGCAGAAAGAGCAAGGAATAGAGATACCCCACCCTCCCATAAAGGAGCTCGTCTGGTAGGTTTGGATCCTCAATAGACTGGACAAGACTATTCAACCTTAGAAAAAAGATATAAAAGAGATTAAATAAAAAATTACAAAGAGCGCATAGTAATAACAGTAATGATTGAGATATCAAGACCTATATCAAATGAGCCACAATCACCACCACCACCACCACCATCATCATCCACATCATCAGCAGCAGCAGCAAATATAATCATTATCTTCATCATCATCATCAACATCATAACCATAACCATCATCATCATCAGCATCATCATTATCAGCAGTAGCAGCAAACATCATCATCATAATCCTCACCATTGTAATTATCATCATCATCATCATCACCACCATCATAAATACCATCATCATCATCTTTACATCACAATCATCATTATCATATCATCATCATCATCATCATCATCATCATAATTATTATCATCATCATCGTCAACATCATCTCCACCATCATACCACCATTATCCTTATCAAAATTACTGATCAACATTATCCTCATATTCAACATTGTCATTTTATTTGTCAATCATCCAACAGAATAATTGCCAACACAAGCATTATTGAATGTTGAATTCCATCAAAATATGTTTTAAAAAGTTGAAAAACTGCTGAATGTTAAAGCAAATGTAAGAAAATCAGAAAAACAGTTCAATATACTGCAGAGAAACTTTGTGAGTAGCCTTACTTGCTAATACAATGGCGCGTTTCCGATTGATTTCCCATCTTGTGATAAAACAGACTCCCCACTGTCAGTGGTCCTGCGTCTCCACACATGAATGTCACTCTCCTTCCTTTGAGGTGGCGTAGAGGGCGCTTTACATACTCGTAGCACCTCTTGAGGTAATCCTCTGTTTTGTTTGCAGTGTACAAATGAAGGTACAATAAAGCAATGCCTGGAGGGGTATTAAAACAGTATGTTGTGATCAAATTTTTAATTGAAAATTTATGCCATTCACATTCTCCTCATAGGCCTATGGATATAGCAGAACAGTAGTTGTTTTTAACAATGAACTATGAAATTTTACTTGCTTGCAGTACATAATAATAATATAATAATATATATGATTTGCAATGCGCCAAATCCACTCCGCAGAGTGCCCAAGGCGCAGTGAGAGAAAGAAAGAGAAAGTATAAATATAATAGTAATAGATAATAATAATACTAATAATAATAACTGTATATTTACCCAGGGTAGCCACTTCAGTTCCGAACACTGTTCTCCAGGCGGGCCCTGCTATTATTATTACCCCGGTTAAGCTAGGCTACCTATTCAGGTGCACACAGCTTTTTGAGAAATTACTTCCTGCCGGTACCCATTTACCTCACCTGGGTCGATTGCAGCACACTGTAGATGAATTCCTTGCTGAAGGAAACTACGCCATGGCTGGGATTCGAACCCTAGACCCTCTGTTTCAAAGTTCGGAGACTAATCCAATGGGCCACGACGCTCCATATATGCATCACCGCATCGGTCAGGTCATCAGTATGGGACGCACACTACTGCATATCCATCAATCAGATTGCTGATATGTTAAATAAATAACATGTGCGGTGGTGTGACTCTAATTCACACTTAATACCTCTTTTTGAGAAACACCCCCACCTCCCACAAGAATTGAGATGACTATAGGAAAAAAAAAAAAAACTTATCCCACTTATTTTCTGGCTTTTGTTTTTCATACCTGTGACTCCTGTGTAGACTGAATGGTCACTTTCATCACAGTCCCTCCGAAGTCCAGACTCCATCTGACCAAGAAGGTTGATGACCGATTGATTCAGCAGCTTGCGGAAGGAATCTGTAAGCTTCAACAGGAAAAAAAAAGATGGGTGAAGGGCTTGTCATGAAAACTATAAATACTTGTATATATTCTATTTTAGTAGTTTTCTATTATAAAGAAGGAATCTTCCAATACAGTACATCTACTTTTTAAGGTGATTAAAAATATCTAAAAGATGTAGTAAACGACAATCCTGAATTCAGTTGCGTTCACATTTGTCTAAATTTTTATCACACTAGATATGCAGAATAGGCAGATTATAAGGTGCAAGTCCGTGAGCCTTTTGCAAATTCTGTAAGACTCCATTTCCCTCATGATCTATGACTTTGCTGTCCTGGCTTTGAAAGTGTATGCAGAAGGAAATAAATCATCTGCACACATGTACCTTTCCATCTTGGATGATGTTTGCTGCTGATTCCGGGGAGGACGGTGGGTAAGGATTTGTGAATTCTCTTCTGTCGGAAGGGGAGGATTGATCATGCTTCCGCTTGCTCATTGTCGATGATGATCCTCTACTCCTGTTGCTGATTTTCTTTTCATTTCTGGTGAAAGATGAAAAACAGGTTAGGAAGAAATAAAATGAGAAAGACCTGCATTCAATCCCAGGACCAAAATCCAGTTGAAACCAATTAGAGCAAAACCATGCAATTGAAACCAGTTGGCCAACTGGTTTCAATAGGGAAATTGGAACAACTGGAACCAATTGAAACCAGTTGCCAACTAGTTCCAGTTAAAACCAATTGGGCAACTGGAACCAGTTGGCAATTGGTTTCAATTGGTTCCAGTTGAAAACAATTAAGCAACCAGTTGGCAACTGGTTTCAATTGGTTCCAGTTGTTCCAATTTCCCTATTAAAACCAGTTGAATCCGATTGGAGGTAACTGGTTTCAATTGGTTCCAGTTGAAACCAATTGGAGGCAACTGGTTTCAACTGGAACCAGTTGAAACTAATTGGTTTCCAACTGGATCCAATTGGAACTTCCAGTTGGAATGACTTAATTAGTTACAAATTAATTAGATTTTGCACTAACTATTGCTCATGCCAACAAAGAAGCAGTGCTATATGTCTATAATACCAATGTAAAGGGCATTGATAAATAGACTTTCATAATGTATATATATAACATGAAAGATCTTCAAATATATGTATTTGTATTTGATGTAATTTGGTAACAGTTAGTGGTGTATTAATTATCTTATAATCTGTTTTAATTATAATCTATGACATTTATGAACATGGTTTTCACTGCTAAGCATTCTAAACACTTATCTGAAACAAGTATGGTACTTGAAATAGAAAATAATTAAATAGATACATTTTAAATGATGATGAATCACATAAAACATTAATCTGTGCTCACTGGCAGATAATATGCAAATTAACTGGTTTCAATTGGAACCAGTTGGGTAACTGGAAAATTTCCAATTGGAAACCAATTGGAAGTCATTTCCAGTTACCCAACTGGATCCAGTTAGGATTTCCAGTTACCCAACTGGTTCCAGTTAGGATTTCCAGTTACCCAACTGGTTCCAGTTAGAAATCATTTCCAGTTACCCAACTGGTTCCAGTTAGGATTTCCAGTTACCCAACTGGTTCCAGTTAGAAATCATTTCCAGTTACCCAACTGGTTCCAGTTAGGATTTCCAGTTACCCAACTGGTTCCAGTTAGAAATTATTTCCAGTTGGAAGTCATTTCCAGTTACCCAACTGGTTCCAGTTAGGATTTCCAGTTACCCAACTGGTTCCAGTTAGGATTTCCAGTTACTCAACTGGTTCCAGTTAGAAATCATTTCCAGTTGGAAGTCATTTCCAGTTACCCAACTGGTTCCAGTTAGGATTTCCAGTTACCCAACTGGTTCCAGTTAGAAATCATTTCCAGTTGGAAGTCATTTCCAGTTACCCAACTGGTTCCAGTTAGGATTTCCAGTTACCCAACTGGTTCCAGTTAGGATTTCCAGTTACCCAACTGGTTCCAGTTAGAAATCATTTCCAGTTGGAAGTCATTTCCAGTTACCCAACTGGTTCCAGTTAGGATTTCCAGTTACCCAACTGGTTCCAGTTAGAAATCATTTCCAGTTGGAAGTCATTTCCAGTTACCCAACTGGTTCCAGTTAGGATTTCCAGTTGCCCAACGGGTTCCAGTTAGGATTTCCAGTTGCCCAACTGGTTTCAACTGGAAATTGTTATATTCCAGTTAAAACCAATTGAAACCAGTTGAAACCAATTGAAACCAATTGAAACCAGTTGGAAATCCAACTGGTTTCAATTGGATTTTGGTCCTGGGATGTAATCAGTTCATTTTCAGATAGCATAGATCCCAAGGGGGGGGGGGGGGGGCACTCACATATATCGGTGGTACGGGGACGTGCCGCTTTGATGACCCCTTTTCAGACCTACATGTAATTTTCAGTTCTCTAGATACTCAGAATGACGAAAGTTCAGTTCAGAAGCCGCCCAGCCCCGCTCGCAAGACCGACGTTACGAGACATCTCAGTTCCCCTGCCCTGCCAAACTTGTCAAGCGCAAGTACAGAATGCGAGAGGATGCATGTAGGGCTTTGCAACTCCCTACATAATAACTACATGTACATGCAGTAGCCACTCCATGCATGGCTAGCGCATGCACAGCTGAACTATACATTCAGTGCCGCGAATCCCGCGATCCCGTTCCCTAGACCCTGTTTTTCACACACCGCAGTATATATTTAGTACCTAAGACCTCGTACTTTACCCTTTTAGGCAGTTCCTTAGACCCCCATTTCAGAGTTTCGTGAGGCACACCCCCATCAAAATATAATTTGAGTGCCCCCCCCCAGGGGGTCATAGATTAGCAACAATTTGTACCTCAAACAAGGCATGTAGGTTTATAATGGTGCTCAATGAATTTTCCCTCCTAATAGGTTACTATTAAATGCAAAATTACCACATAGATTCTTGACTGGATGCAATAAAAAAAACTGATGCCTGCACATTGTCCAATGAGTATAGCATGTGGGAAGTGACTGACTGGTCAAAAAACAATACTCGGCATTCTGGCCGGTATGAAAACTTCATATATTTTAAATCTAGATTTGTATTTAGATCTAAATGCTGAAGAAAGTGACGGCAAGAATGCCAAGGTGATCGCATAGTTGCCAAATTTACTGTTTTTGGCGGTAGTCTACCACTTTTTTTACTCTCCTAATAATAGAATCTAGGTACCGCTTTTTCAAAAATCTGATCGCTGAATATAATTTCAAGAGGTGTTACTAAAAATACGCAAGTCAATTGACCACGACACTGATTGTGATTTCAAGGGTGTAGGCTGGTGTGAGCATGGGTAGGTGGATATCCTGGGGAGGTGGAACTATTAAGTGGTATGGGGGGATGCACATCTTGGGGAGGTGGAAATGAAGTTTGGAAAATCAGCTGTTGAGAGCAGAAGAAGGGGTACAAATTTCATTTTGCTTTGTCAGCATCGGAACTCCTCTGCCTCAGCGGGAGGGTGCTCGTGCACCCAGTGCCCAGCCTACGCCCTTTTCTTCTGAAGTTTTTTTGTTATTGATATAGTGCCTTTATTATACTCTATAGCAGGGATTCTCAAATGGTGGTAAGCGCGCCACTTGTGGTGCACCGAGCCTTGCGGAGTGGCGCGTGGGAGCGGGTATAGAAAAAGGAAAAAACATGAGAAAATAAAAGTTTGATCTACTATTAATCTGAAATTGAGGTTTGATCATTTTTATTACAAAGGGAAAATAAAAACTCCGCTCTTTTTGAAACCTAAATTCCTAAATGCTTATTGATTTCCTCTGGTTTCGTGTAATCTAGCATTCGATAACCCTATTATGGAGGATCGATGGTGTTCTTCTTCTCATTTATTCTATTATTGATGTATTCATTTACGATTGGTATAAAATATGCGCAGATAGGGAACTGCGAACTGGCTTCAAATCACCGATTTTTAGTCATTTACAAGAAAAGGCAAGGAGTGAGTCTGTGTCCGATGGTAAGTTTAGTCACTGTACTTTGCAGAGTTGTACGTTAAATTTCTTTTTTTTTAACGTGACGTGTCATAATATACAATTCATGACATTTATCGGCCAATGCAAGTATTTTACGATTCATGAAATTTATCGGCCGATGCAAGTATTTTTTAAAATCTAAGTTGGCACTGCTCATGATTTTGCAGCCCTCTATAGACGTGTTGCGTTGCTACGATGCAATCACAAAGACAAGATGGGGACAATAACAAGTAAAACGCTCTTCTATGAGTCCAGTAGAATGAAGATGATACAGACTATAGAGAAAGGATACAGCAAAACTAACACTCCATACCATCTCAGAGAGATCTCGGTGGTCACCCTCCTGGGCTTGAACCCTAGCTGTAATGACCAAGCAAATGCAATCTATTATTAGAGCATCGGTGGTAGCATTTGTCTCATCCACAAGCGCTAACATCTAGCCACCTAACTAGCCAACAAAACAATTACCTAGCAGTTTTTCTACCTTTGAGTTCTCATCACCAAGTGTCTACCGAGGAGACTAGGGCGTGAAACAGGCCCAAAACGAACAACAACGCTCTTCTACTTTTATTATTTTTATTGTATTATAGCGTCATGTTATGACAACAAGTGGAACGCCTCTGGCAGTCTCGCCTGCATTACGCAATTTAATATAGCAGCAGTGCTAACTTTGAAAACTACTATAAAATAATCATTCACAAAAACATCATTCATATAATGACATAATACCACGTTCATTGACCATAAATTACATTTGAACGGAGACTTAAGACTGTCAACTACACCCATGTCCACATTTCATTCACTCTATCCATAAACTTTCAAAGTTATGATGGCACTTCAACAATTACCCCAACATGGCCTAAGTTTATTGACCTTAACTGACCTTTGACTTGGTTTTGTGACCTGAAACTCACAGGGGATGTTCAGTGATGCTTGATTACTCTTATATCCCAAGTTTTATGAACTAGATCCATAAACTTTCACAGTTAGGATGGTAATTCAACAAATACCCCCAACACGGCCAAAGTTCATCGACCTTTAATGACCTTTGACCATAGTCATGTGACCTGAAACTCGTACAGGATGTTCAGTGATACTTGATTACTCTTATGTCCAAGTTTTATGAACTAGATCCATAAACTTTCAGAGCTAGGATGGTAATTTAACATATACCCCCAACACGGCCAAAGTTCATTGACCTTAAATGACCATTGACCATGGTCATGTGACCTGAAACTCGCACAGGATATTCAGTGGTACTTGATTAACCTAATGTCCAAGTTTCATGAACTAAATCCATAAATTTTCAAAGTTATGATGGTAATTCAACAAATACCCCCAACTTGGCCAAAGTTCATTGACCCTAAATGACCTTTGACCTTGGTCATGTGACCTGAAACTCAGGCAGGATGTTCACTAATACTTGATTAACCTTATGTCCAAGTTTCATGGACTAGATCCATACATTTTCAAAGTTATGATAGTAATTCAACAAATACCCCCAACTTGACCAAAGTTCATTGACCCTAAATGACCTTTGACCTTGGTCACGTGACCTGAAACTCGACCAGGAAGTTCACTAATACTTGATTAACCTTATGCCCAAGTTTCATGAACTAGGTCCATATACTTTCTAAGTTATGATGTCATTTCAAAAACTTAACCTTCGGTTAAGATTTTGAAAATAATTTTCCCAACATGGTCTAAGTTCATTGACCCTAAATGACCTTTGACCTTGGTCATGTGACCTGAAACTCAGGCAGGATGTTCAGTAATACTTGATCAACCTTATGTCCAAGTTTCATGAACTAGATCCATATACAATCTAAGTTATGATGTCATTTCAAAAACTTAACCTTAGGTTAAGATTTGATGTTGACGCCGCCGCCGTCGGAAAAGCGGCGCCTATAGTCTCGCTCTGCTATGCAGGCGAGACAAAAACTAACAATTTTCGGCCAAACGTTGCCAACCAATATTGTAGCCATTTACAATTACATAAGATTAACTTCACATTCTAAAAAAACATAACTAGCAAAGTTTGGCGCAACATTTATAGACTATAGTTGCCCAATTCGTTGGTGCGTGTGAGCCAATGGTATCCCGACCCAGGCTTCATGGAGAGTAAGCCTACGTATAGTAGATGACTTTTACTTTCCAGAAGCCTCCAGGGGCCTGTTGCATGAAAGGGTCTTTCGTAGAACCGTTCTACGTAAGAACGAGATATTGCTCAACTGTTTCACAAAGCCAATTTGGGCGATACGACGAATGATCCTTGGAAAGACACCTCCAGACATGTCCTACATCTTCTTTGGACACCGCCCGCCACCGTCAGCATTGAGAGAAAATGCGTTTACGGCAAGCCACACTGACATATCACCTTTAAACATTTTTTGGGGTCATTCGATTGCACTCAGATGCATTTTATCTTGGATGGGGCTTCTCCGGGGGTAATGTAGGCCCAAATGATTTTTTTTTTATATGTTTTCTTTTTTTCCTCACAACCACCCCTTTTCCATTTTTTAAAAACCATACTTGAAATATCGAAATGGGCGGCAACCTTTCTGATGCCCATGCTTTATCATTAGATAAATATTATGAAAAAATATGTATGGTAAAGAAAACATGTGTTTATAACGTCCAGCAATAAAAAATAAAATAAAACACGATACAAAACTGAGATGTTACTAAACATGCTAAATCAGTTCTCTATTTTTAATTTATTTTCTTTATCACGATTATTTTTTGCTGAGATTGATTTCAATTAATGAAAATTGTTGAATTGGTGTTCAGGTGACGAATGAAAGAAAAAATCTGCTGGTAACAAAATAACTAATTGAATTAAAAATATTAGGCCTATATCTTATGAATCCATCACAATCATTACAAATAAAGTTCATTGTACCTATGATAAACAGGGTTGTGGAAAGTCCATACGAAAAGGCTCATCGTAGGGTAGGCCATATGTCATGTTAGAGCAATGATGTCTTGACTCCTTAACTTTGAAACGTTGAAAATACATTTTTTTCATATTATTGAAGCTTATATGTTATATAAACTTCCATAAAGTTATCAACTTTAAATGTTTTATGATCATTGTCATTTAGCATTGTTTCGGTAAATAGTATTTTTCCCCGTTCAATTGATTTCACATATTTTTCTGTTTTATTATTGTAATGCTACTTTAGTTACCCACTTGACATGTTTGCAGTTAGTTGATTGTCCTCGGTTACTTAAACTTAATTTTCATGCAAATGTATGTTTATACTCTAAACACTCGCATTTGTATTTCTTGCGTTATATCTGATGAATAAAATATATAAATTCGATTTTTCACACGCAGCCTCTCATATTTTCCTTTTTAGTCTCATACAATCAGACATGTTGATTTTGTTTACTCCATTCAAACCCTATATTTACATCAACAAATAACATTTAAAGCAAAATTTGCAAAATTATCACTTTTACTTTTAGATGAGTATTCTATAAAAAATCAGAATATTGAAATAATACAATGCCGAAATTACAGTCTTAGTTAGGCCTACTTCAATTTTTATTTTCGGACAAGGTTCTCTTTCGTTGGAATATCAATGAAAGGTGTCCTTAAAAGGGCACCGTGTTCTAGGTAGGGGAAATAATTAAAATTTCGATTTCATCCAGGTATGTTTGTGAATCTTCAATTTTTGTTCTCCTTTTACCTCATAAAGTAAACTCCATACATCATTTCTAAGTACTAGACTAGCACTAGTACTATCGGTAATAAACAACAAATTATTTGATCTCCATTAGGCCTAGGCCTAATTGAAATAAATGATGGCGCTAGTGTAGTTTCGCACCTCCCCGTTTAATGGTTTTCAAACATGTACAATCTCACCCTAAATAATTCACAACCTAAAATACTTGCATCTGAGCCTCCAAAGTCCAGTAGAAGTTGAATATTTGCCGTTTTGACACTTTTTTTTTACAAAGTTTAACGGAATCACTCGGTCGCTTGAAGCTCAGCGCTGCACATAAGCAGTCGGTACGCGTACAGTACGTACCGTAGACGTAGTACCACCTAGTGAAGTGCAAGAAGAGCGAGTTTTTCTATGGTATCTTCAAAAAGATTTTTTCTCCTCTTTCAGCTTGCACCAAGTATTACGGTAGCTAGTGGTTGTGCAGAGTGGTTGATGTTTGTTGTGTGAAGGTGTGTGTGGGGTGTGCGTGTGTGTGCTTGTTTGAATGAAATAAAAAAATGTGAAAAACCACTACCGTAATACTTGGTGCAAGCTGAAAGAGGGGAAAAAATCTTTTTGAAGATACTGTAGTGACCAAACTAATTTATTTTTGTTGTTTGATTTATCTATTTTTGACCACCCTACGACCAATTCGGGTGTGGTTAAATTGTATGCACAGACCGCGAAACCTAATCACTTTTGGGTCACGTGGGTCTGGTGTCATCCCGCCGAGGAAAAATAGTCCTCCCCTTTATTATTTTTAAAAAAACATGTATTATGATACAATTGTTGGACATCGATGCATGAATATAAATATGCACATATATTTTACACATTAATGTCGATTTTTATCAATATTCACTAGCACATCATATTTTCATGCATTAAAGTGTGACGTCATAAATGCGGATATATATTAGGCAAGGCCCGGTAGCTGGGCAGTGACATTATCCCGCTCACAACTCAAAACGAAGTCGTCGCGGCTTGACCCTTTTTAGAAGCTGCACATTAGCTTTTGACTGTAGGTTTGCAGTTGTTATTTACCAGGTATGTTAATTGAATTTTATCTGATGTATGTTTTACTTTGCTGGAATTTATATAGGATCTCGTTACTCAGAAAATATTCTTATTTGTATGGGATTGTTCATTTCTAGCCAGACAAAGTAGTGTTAGAAAACACACCGTTTTACATTATGAATTGTGTCATTATGTATATCCAGCTTATAACTTTTGAATCTTTGAACACACCTTAATATTTACTATGTACCACGAAATAAACTGCTTAATATTTCATGCAGCTTGTGTGATTGACAATGATGATATTTAATCACTTTGCATTTTTTATATGACATGTTTAAATTCATTCACCAAACGATGAAATGTTTAACTATGTACGTAAACGTACTCTTTGCAATCTTTGCTTACAATATTTAGATTGACGCTTAGTCTTAAATGTCAGACCCGCTTTGGTTTTGTGAAATTAATTGTTGGGTTCTTGAAGTAACGATTTATATGTTGTAATACATAGTGGATAACGAATCTATCCCTTTTTATAGCCGCTGATATAGAGGCTGATGAATGTTCATGGCTGCTGACCATGGGCGCAGCTGACCAGGAGACATATATTCCTGGGACCTTATTGTACTAGGGTGAGTTATTTAACCTAGCTAGATTTAAGCTAAATTCTAACATATGACAATCCGAGTTAGAAATACTTTGATGTCATAATTTCAGAAGTTTTTCCTTTCCGGAAGATGAAATTTATAATATAATATTATATGATAATGAATACTGTATTACAACAATTCATAATATTATATGATAATAATTTCTGCATTGTTTGGTTAAATAGCCACAATTGATATTCATGTCAATTTACTTTAATTAAACTACTGACTTTGTACAGAAGTCTTAAATCTGATGATACAACTTGTAACAATTTATGTTATTTTTTACTTATGATGTTTTCTTTTGTCTTCTGTACAATGCAGGGGTTTTTCCCGTTTTTCCATTTTTCGATTAATAAACACTACACGACTCATCTGCCTGTCCTTCGTTCTCATCTGTCCTCTTGTCGCCCTTGATGAGTGAATGGTTGCGGCCGACATTGGCCCCAACAAAGTGGTGATCCCGACGTGATGCCGAGGGTGACGCGCCTAGCCGACCGATGAGATGACGAGGCTACATCATCAACAGAGCCGACTGCACTGCGGAACAGACTGCATGGTCGAAAGTGAGACTGACGAGGCATCATAGCTCGACTTTGAACGCAGTCCGTATAGCAGAGCCGACCAACTCACGGCTGCATGCATGCATCCACTGTACTGAACTCTAAGCCTCAACGCAGAACAACCTAAACCTGTACGGTTGACGTACGTCAGTATAGAACTATCTAGAACTCTGAGGAATTCAGAAGCCACTCGTGTTATTAAAACACAGTATAGGTATATTATTGTAAGATATTGTCACAAATGTAATCTGTATAAGAATCTTTTTTTACTTGTATAAGGGTAAATTAACGGTGGTGGAGTGATTTCTTTGCAGCTAGCGCTATGAATGAGCAGGCTCCCGCCGCAGCGCAGCCGATGATGATGAGCGCTTTAGCTATAAAGCTCCCCCCTTTTTGGAAGACAGACCCCCTAGTATGGTTTGCCCAAGCAGAAGCGCAATTTTCTACAAGAGGCATTTCCAGTGAGGCAACTAAGTACTCACATGTAATCGCAGCACTTCCGCAGGAAGTGGCGCAAGAAGTGCGTGACATACTGATATGTCCACCTGAAAACAATCAATACCAAACGCTAAAAGAAAAACTAATGGCCCGTGTTAGTGCGTCTGAGCAACGGCGCGTTCAGATGCTTTTGACGGAGGAAGAGCTTGGGGACAGAAAACCGTCACAACTCCTCCGTCGAATGGAGCAGCTATTAGGCGACCAAACGCTAGAAAAGGGCATTTTCAAACAGCTTTTTCTACAAAGGCTCCCTGTCAACGTCAGATTAATATTGGCGTCAACTAGCGAAGCGTTATCGCTGAGCGATTTGTCGGAACTAGCAGACAAAATAATCGAAGCGCAGCCCGAAAGTTACGGCGCAATATCGGCTGTCGCGCAGAAACCCGGAGAAGCCAAACCGCGTAATGATCTGGAAAATCAAGTCAGTGAGCTAACTCGGTTAGTTAGGGAACTCACGACCGTTGTTGGAAACATGCAGCGACGCCAAAGTCGTAGTAGGAGTCGTAGGCGTGACACAAGCGCCCGACGCGATGCGCAGTCTACCGGTGCAGCAGCCGGCGAACTTTGTTGGTACCACAGCAAGTATGGCGATAATGCTCATCGCTGCCGTCCGCCGTGTGCGCACCATACGGGAAACTAGTAGACCAGCGGATAGCGGCGGCGAACCCGGCTGGTCAAACGGAGAGCCGCCTGTTTTACGTTAGAGATATTGATGCTCACACAAAATTTCTTGTTGATACCGGCGCAGCAGTCTCGGTATTTCCCGTGACTAAACAACAGCGCGCTTGTAAATCCGACATGACATTGAAGGCAGTCAATGAATCAACCATTGACACTTACGGGCGACGTTCAATCACCCTGAACTTAGGTCTACGGCGCAAATGTCAATGGGTATTCATTATCGCCGATGTGGCTACACCCATATTAGGTGCAGATTTTTTGCACCACTTTCGATTGCTCGTAGATATGCACCGATACAAATTGATCGATAGCGTAACTGGATTAAACGTGAAGGGCAAGCCTTCAGACTCTCCGCGTATTAGCCCAGTTATCAATACAACCGACAATACTGATCCGTACCATGATCTTCTGCGCGCGGAGTACAGCGACATCACTGTACCCATCTACAAAGCGCAGGCGCTGAAGCACGATGTAGCGCACTACATCGACACCCGCGGACCGCCAGTGAATGCAAAACCACGCAGACTCGCTCCGGATAAGCTGAAAATAGCGCGAGATGAATTTCAGCACATGCTAGACTTGAACATTATCCGACCGTCAAGCAGCCAGTGGTCTTCAGCCCTGCATATGGTTCCGAAGAAAACCCAAGGTGACTGGCGACCTTGCGGCGACTATCGGGCGTTGAATAACAGAACCATACCTGACAGGTACCCCGTTCCGCATATACAAGATTTTTCATCCGGGTTGAAAGGCGCGCAGATCTTTTCGAAGGTCGACCTGATACGAGCCTACCACCAAATACCAGTGCATCCCGATGATATTCATAAGACGGCAATTACCACCCCGTTTGGTATGTTCGAATTCTTGCGGATGCCGTTTGGTCTTAGGAATGCGGCGCAAACCTTCCAGAGGTTTATTGATGAAGTAGTGCGAGGCCTGCCGTTTGCATATGCGTATATTGATGATTTGCTGATTGCGAGCAACAGCGAAGCTGAGCATGAACAGCATTTACGCAAGTTATTTGAGCGCTTCCGGAAATACGGTGTCGTAGTTAATCCGAAGAAGTGCGAATTTGCGAAGAGCGAACTAGATTTTCTCGGATATCATATCAACTGCAATGGTGTTAGCCCTCTTCCTGCGCGTGTGGAGGCTCTCCAAGAGTGCAAGGTCCCGAATAACCTTAAGGAACTACGCGGTTTCCTCGGTCTTGTGAATTTCTATAGGCGATTCGTGCCTCGTTGCGCCGAAATCTTGATGCCGCTCACTGACCTCCTCAAGAGCCAACCACGAAGGTCACGCAAGCCACTTCAGTGGACGCCAGCATGTGAAGCTGCTTTTGTGCGCATTAAGACAGAGCTAGCCAAAGCAACTCTCTTAGCGTATCCCAACAGCGATCTTCCGCTGAGTATTGCATGCGATGCTTCTGACAGAGCAATCGGCGGAGTCCTTCAGCAGTTGAAGGACGACGCGTGGCAACCTCTCGCATTTTTCTCCAAGAAATTGCAGCCAGCAGAAACCAGATATAGTGCATTTGGACGCGAACTGCTTGCAATATACTTGTCGATCAAACACTTTCGTTACATGCTTGATGGACACACCTTCTGTGTGTTTACCGACCACAAGCCCCTGACCTATGCGTTTAATGCCAAACCGGACCGTCACAGTCCGCGCGAAATCCGTCACTTAGATTTTATTTCGCAATTCACAACTGACGTAAGGTTTGTCAAAGGTCAAGACAACATAGTGGCCGATACGTTGTCCAGACCAAGCACGAATGCTTTGTACACGGACACATGCATTGATTACTCCGTGATCGCTGATGCGCAAAAGACCGATGTAGAGTTGAAAGCATTGCTCGATTCTGGATCCGATACCAGCATGGTACTCAAATCGGTGCCGCGTATTATGTCCGGAGGAACTATTATCTGTGATGTGTCTCATGGACGCACTCGTCCGTTTGTACCGAAGAGCCACCGTAGGGCCGTGTTCAATGCTGTCCATGGTTTGTCACATCCGGGCGTGCGCGCCACGCAACGGGCTATTAGGTCACGTTTCGTTTGGCCCGGCATGAACAACACTGTTCGCAAGTGGGCACAAGAGTGTTTACCTTGTCAAAGGTCTAAGACGCACAAACACACCAGAGCGCCGCTCGGTACGTTTAGCACACCGGATGCACGATTTGCCCACGTGCATATTGACCTGGTAGGGCCGTTGCCTCCTTCCGATGGCAAAACATACTTGTTGACATGTATAGACAGATATACGCGCTGGCCCGAAGCTATTCCAATATCTGACATTTCTGCCGAAACTGTCGCGAAAGCCTTGATCGAAAGATGGATTTCCGTATTCGGTGCACCCGACATTATCACCACTGATCGTGGTAGACAATTCGAGTCTCGACTCTTCGCAGAATTGATGAAGCTGTTAGGAACAACGCGGATACGCACTACTGCCTATCACCCGGCCGCGAATGGGATGATAGAAAGATTCCACCGACAGCTCAAAGCCGCACTAAAAGCGCACGACGATGCTAAGCTTTGGCATGAGCATCTGCCCGTGACACTTCTTGGTATCCGTACCACCGTAAAAGAAGACTTGTCATGCTCGCCCGCAGAGTTGGTATACGGGACTACTCTGCGATTGCCTGGACAGTTCATAGCAAGCAAGCAGGTTGAAGTGGATCCAGGCAATTACGTGTCGCGTTTACGTCAGCACATGGCTGCGAATACAGCCACACCGACAAGGGCGAAGGACGGCCGAAGTTACGTTCCCCGAGACCTACTAAAATGTTCTCACGTTTTCGTTAGAGTGGACGCAGTGCGTAAGCCTTTGGAACAACCTTACAAAGGGCCATACAAGGTCGTAAAGCGCAATGAAAAATTCTATACGATCGAGCTTAAGGGGAAGCGCGACCGAGTTAGTATCGATCGCTTAAAGGCCGCGTATGTTGAGCAGCATGCTGCACCAGAGGAGGAAGTAGTCACCACCCCCAGCACCTCGGTCCGTCAAACCAGATCTGGGAGGAAGGTCCATTTCCCCAAACGTTATATAGCCGCAGTCAATAATTAAGTGGCTTTATAAGATACATTGATTGCGAAATAGTTTGCATTTTGGCATTATATGTAGTGATAGTATTGTATAATTATCGTAAACAAGTGATTTTTTTTTAATGACTTGCTTACTACGGGGGGATTTAATGTAGTGACCAAACTAATTTATTTTTGTTGTTTGATTTATCTATTTTTGACCACCCTACGACCAATTCGGGTGTGGTTAAATTGTATGCACAGACCGCGAAACCTAATCACTTTTGGGTCACGTGGGTCTGGTGTCATCCCGCCGAGGAAAAATAGTCCTCCCCTTTATTATTTTTAAAAAAACATGTATTATGATACAATTGTTGGACATCGATGCATGAATATAAATATGCACATATATTTTACACATTAATGTCGATTTTTATCAATATTCACTAGCACATCATATTTTCATGCATTAAAGTGTGACGTCATAAATGCGGATATATATTAGGCAAGGCCCGGTAGCTGGGCAGTGACATTATCCCGCTCACAACTCAAAACGAAGTCGTCGCGGCTTGACCCTTTTTAGAAGCTGCACATTAGCTTTTGACTGTAGGTTTGCAGTTGTTATTTACCAGGTATGTTAATTGAATTTTATCTGATGTATGTTTTACTTTGCTGGAATTTATATAGGATCTCGTTACTCAGAAAATATTCTTATTTGTATGGGATTGTTCATTTCTAGCCAGACAAAGTAGTGTTAGAAAACACACCGTTTTACATTATGAATTGTGTCATTATGTATATCCAGCTTATAACTTTTGAATCTTTGAACACACCTTAATATTTACTATGTACCACGAAATAAACTGCTTAATATTTCATGCAGCTTGTGTGATTGACAATGATGATATTTAATCACTTTGCATTTTTTATATGACATGTTTAAATTCATTCACCAAACGATGAAATGTTTAACTATGTACGTAAACGTACTCTTTGCAATCTTTGCTTACAATATTTAGATTGACGCTTAGTCTTAAATGTCAGACCCGCTTTGGTTTTGTGAAATTAATTGTTGGGTTCTTGAAGTAACGATTTATATGTTGTAATACATAGTGGATAACGAATCTATCCCTTTTTATAGCCGCTGATATAGAGGCTGATGAATGTTCATGGCTGCTGACCATGGGCGCAGCTGACCAGGAGACATATATTCCTGGGACCTTATTGTACTAGGGTGAGTTATTTAACCTAGCTAGATTTAAGCTAAATTCTAACATATGACAATCCGAGTTAGAAATACTTTGATGTCATAATTTCAGAAGTTTTTCCTTTCCGGAAGATGAAATTTATAATATAATATTATATGATAATGAATACTGTATTACAACAATTCATAATATTATATGATAATAATTTCTGCATTGTTTGGTTAAATAGCCACAATTGATATTCATGTCAATTTACTTTAATTAAACTACTGACTTTGTACAGAAGTCTTAAATCTGATGATACAACTTGTAACAATTTATGTTATTTTTTACTTATGATGTTTTCTTTTGTCTTCTGTACAATGCAGGGGTTTTTCCCGTTTTTCCATTTTTCGATTAATAAACACTACACGACTCATCTGCCTGTCCTTCGTTCTCATCTGTCCTCTTGTCGCCCTTGATGAGTGAATGGTTACGGCCGACATTGGCCCCAACAATACCATAGAAAAACTCGCTCTTCTTGCACTTCACTAGCCTAGGTGGTACGTACTACTGTACGCGTACCGACTGCTTATGTGCATGTGCAGCGCTGAGCTTGATCTAGACCAAAAGCTTCAGTCTCTGTATTTTGGTTGTTCCGCTGAACTGCGTTGGCTCCACTCACCATACATAGACTGAAGCGGAGGGGGCCCCTACCTACAGCCAACGTATAGTGAACTAGCGTTTTATAGATCGCGATTTAAAACTTTTTTTAGGCAAAATTGACATTTTCATGGTTTCCATTATCAGTGTAATATAGATAACTTAAGCTAATTGCATACCTTGGGCCGGAGTTATTGAAAAAAATCCTCTGGATGATTGAGAAATCTGTCATCTAAGACATTTTCACCTGACCTGACGGTTTTTCTTGCAAGTTGCCATCTTGAATGACGCCATTATCGTTATTAACTTTTTCATGTCTCGATTTATCGCGATTATAACTAGTATCGTTTATCTTCGTGTAGTGTATCGTATCGTATTAGATCAATTAGTTAAGCGTAGCTAAGGTTTTTTTTTTTTTTTTTTTTTTTTTTTTTAAGTTGTGTGTATGTTTGTTTGTTTGTTTGTTTGTTTGTTCTTTTTTAAATATAACTTCCTCATTAATCAGTTTGATTGAAGAGTATAACGAGGGAGAAAAAAGAATGTTGCATAACTTGAGTTTTATATACAGATTATAAGTGTATTTCCGTAATTCAGCTATGTTGTACCCGGATTCTGTTCTGTATTAATCCCTTTCGTTATTATAAGTTTAAATTTGAAATTCATATATATTCCTTTTCTCACTATGTTAAAAGGTTTATGCGTAAACTTGAAACAATTATGTTAATGATGTCATGTTTATATTTATTTTTTACATGTGATATGAGGAAGAAATAAAATATGATTTAAAAAAAAAAAAAAATAGTGGAGGTGCCGTGGCCGAGTGGTCTAAGGCGCCTGGCTATACATGGAAAGCCCGGGGTTCGATCCCCGGCCGCGGCATCTATGCCCGTGAGCAAGGCATTTAATCTACAATGCTCTTTTATCATGCTTTCAAATAAATGGAAATGCTATATGCATTATTGTTAACTAGGTGTGCACTTGTTTTAAAAAAAAAAAAAAAAAAAAAAATTAGATTTAGGAGGTGCCGTGGCCGAGTGGTCTAAGGCGCCTGGCTATACATGAAAAAGTCCGGGGTACGATCCCCGGCCGCGGCACCTATGCCCGTCAGCAAAGCATTTAATCTTCAATGCTCTTTTATCCTGCTTTCAAATAAATGTAAATGCTATATGCATTATTGGTAACTAGGTGTGCACTTGTTTAAAAAAAAAAAAAAGATTGATTGACGATATGATTTACTACACACAACAAAATAATGCACCTGGTTTCTTAATGGCAATAGATTTTGAAAAAAGCGTTTGATTCGGTCTCGCACATCTTTTTGCAAAACGTTTTACGTTCTTTTGGCTTCGGGTCCTCATTTTGCAGCTGGATCAAAACATTATACAAAAATGCCCTGAGTTGCGTATTTAATGGGGGTATATCGACAGGATACTTTAGTGTTGAAAGAGGTGTGAGACATGGGGATCCCCTCTCTCCTTATTTGTTTATACTTTGTATCGAGGTCCTTTCTAATACCATTCGTAAAGATAAATCCATCCACGGAATCAGCTTTGGTAATGTAGAAGTCAAACAAGCGCTCTATGCGGATGATATGACACTTTTTGTGAGGGACTCCCAATCTATTAAAAGAATCGGAAAAATATTTGGAGATTTTGCTAAGATTTCAGGCTTAAAAATGAATAAAGAAAACACATTTATATTAGCGTTGGGTCATCTTTCTACAAAAGATATTAAAGTTCCATTTGGTAAATTAGTTGAAACTATCAAAATATTAGGAATAACTTTATCATTAGATGTAGAAATTCAGGAAAATGTTAATTACAAATAGATTCTAAGTAAAATAAAAAAAATTATTTATATGGTGGAAGCAAAGAGACTTTCTGAAAATGGGTTTAGATGGAAATGAAATAGATAAAGTTTATAAAGTTTTTGAAAATATTCCAGCAACATGGAAACACCTATTGAAGAAAAAAGACAATTGTGAAGACACTGGTCTAAATCTAGAATTTATATTTAATGGTAAGATTAACAGTTTACCAAACGTGACATCTAATAAAATATACAAGGCACTTTTAAGTATTAAATTGGAAAAATCGTATGCGTTTGATAATATAAGACATATAATTTCTCCGAAAAAGATATATGTGCTATATTTTCAAGACCCAGAAAATGTACTCTAAGCAGTAGGCTTAGAGAGTTTCAATTTAAAATGCTTTATGAGTTAATATACACGAAGAAATATTTACATTTATTCAAAATTTTCTCAGATAGTGAATGTTCATTTTGTGGGAATACTGAAGAAACTTACGAGCATCTGTTTTTCTCATGTGAAAAGACGAGAGACTTATGGATAGATTGCGGTAACTTATTCAATATGTATGAAATAAAAAATGCCAGGTGGGTGGATATACACATTGGTGTTAAGCATGCTAATATAGGGAAGGAACAAATAATTAATCACATTATTCTTTTAATAAAATATCTGATCTTTGTTTACAGCAGGACTAAAAAGACCACCAAGTCCCAACGAAATTAGAGAGAAGATATTAGAAAATGAACGTGAAGAGAAAATTTTAGCAGTAACAAGGGGTAAATTATCAAACCATATAAGGAAATGGGAACATTTCCTTACAAGAGTATAGAGGCGACAGAGCTCACGAGATTATGTTCGTTCATTATGGTGTTTTCTTATTTCAGACGGAACGCGGCATCATATGCAAGGGTGTACGAAAAATGTTTGAGGGTGTGAAGTGTGGGGGTTTGTGGAGGGAAGGGGGGGGGCAAGGAGGGGGCAGGTGCAACGCATATACTTTTATAAGTTTTTTCTCTGATATTTGTTTGTTAAACTCATCTGGTAGTGGTACGATGCAGTCTGAGAATATTATTTCATGATGTGCATAATGTATACTAGTTTAAGAAATTTATTTGAATTATTATTTACAATTGTTACTTTGTTAACTGCATTGTATGAAATTTGATTTGAGAGAAAAACAATAAAACATCTTTAAAAAAAAGTATATAGCCATGTTGGTGTGCTGATTGCTGGTGGTAATTTTATTTGATTCATTAATTCATTTTAGTAATTATGTCTGACTACTGGTGTTGTAATTGTGACCGTAATTTGACTAATCATCCTAATAAAAGAAGAACTTTAAATGCAAAAATGGATCACCGTGATTACACCACTGCTGACGCTGTCGAATCATTAGGAATTAAAGTGACACCCGATCAAAAATAATAAATCCAAATTAAAGAAAATTAGTAGAATCAATGTTTACTTGGGGAGGAAGGTGAAGGTGACCAGCTATGCTTCGCCATTTCTTCGAAAGAAACGAAGACGACTGACAAGCCCACAAGCACAGACACCCCTTCAAAAAAAAGATGTGACGACACAAACACAGCCAGAAAAACGGCGGGTAAGTTTCTCTTTAAATCACACATTTCGAGACTTGATTGTCCATAGACACATTAAACTACATTTTACCGAGCCCAAAATGAAGAGATAAGACAATAATCTGTCAAATGATAAAAATAGAAAATCAAATTAACCACAAGAAAAAAAAATCAACTTGACCAGTTGGACCAGTAACTCTGGAAATTGGAGTATTGGTTTATCGGTCTGGTAATACTGTTCTAGTTACAAATAATACTGCTCCAGTCATTGGTATTGAATAGGCCTATAGTAACTGGGATTTTAAACTGGTCTTAATTATACTGGAGTCTGTTACTGATGTTTTGGCTTAGTGGTTGGTATCCAACTGAGTGAACTCAATTGGTCTTACTGGTAGTCCCTATTGGTCTTATCGGCTGTTCATTTGGTCTTCCTGGCGTAACAGGCGCCGGGGGGGGGGGGAGCTGCCCCGGCCCTGGCGGATTTCACCGAGAAAAGGGCGAAAAGAGAAAAAGGTAAAATGAAGAAAAGAAAACGAGGAAAGAGGCCGGGGTGGGAGGAATGGGAAAGGTGAAAAAGCAAAGGAAAATGACAACAATAAAGAAAGAAAGAATTAGAACATGCGAGAAAGTATAGGCCTTAACATGTCTTTAGCAGGAGACTCAGTGGCATGGACAAGAATGGTGGACAATGAGAGAAATCGACAAAAAGAGATACGAAATGAAGGTATATAGAGACAAAGGTTGAATTTGAAAATCAGAATATGAAGAAAAGGAACAAGAAAAAAGTCAATAACACGACAAAGCTGCCGCGGATTGAAAAAAACGAAGGGAAAGAAAGTGTATGAAAGTGAGGTAAAACACGTGCTCAACAGTGGCGTTACTACGGGGGGGGGGGCATGGGGGGCATGGGGGGGCACGTGCCCCCCCCCCCATCGGCTGGCCAAACAAAAGAAGGGGGAAAAGTAGAAAAAGAAGGAGAAAAAAAGGAGAGGCGTAGTAGAGGAAGAAGAAACTAGTGCATATTCTATTATATTAAGTTATATATATATATATATATATATATATATATATATATATATATATATATATTATATTATAATATATTATATTACATAAATATTTTTTTCATAACTCTAATTATGAAACATATTTTGCTAAGGGCCTATGACATTGTGTTCATCATTCCTGGTGCTCGTAATTTCTGTTTGATGAAATATATAATCATGTTGTACTAAAAAATTCCGTTTTCAAGTCAATATACACCATATACATGTATTTCCTTGCACTTCGAGTTATTGTTTTATGTAGTGACATGCCTCTCACTCATGACTACTTAAAAG
Source organism: Lytechinus pictus (assembly GCF_037042905.1). Classification (NCBI taxonomy): domain Eukaryota; kingdom Metazoa; phylum Echinodermata; class Echinoidea; order Temnopleuroida; family Toxopneustidae; genus Lytechinus; species Lytechinus pictus. Next base: position 10,938,792 of record NC_087257.1, read on the forward strand.
AAACTGCCCCTTTTTTAAAGTCTGAATATAAAATATTCCCAGTTAGTGCTTACGTTCGCATCAATGGACTGGTGAGATATGTCTGCTCTTCATGAATGCCTGAAAACAGTCCTTAAAATTTTCCCTTTACTGGTCTGAAAACTCTATCAGAAATTTTCAGCTCGCGCTTCGCGCTCGCATAATTTAGTAAGTGAAATACGTATGGCCTTAGTGAATTTTTACAAACAAGCCTAAGAATGCCCCTCTTCAGGTCTGAATTTCAAAAATCTCAGCTCGCGCTTCGCGCTCGCATTATTTAATCAGTGAGATACATATCTGTTTAATGAAACAGTCCTTAAAATGCTTCTATTACGTCAGTACCTGGCAATTGAGCGCGCTTCGCGAATGACTGGAACTGGTCATGACCAATTGGGAATTCAATTTCAAACAAGAAATTTTATCAACCCGACCAGTTTACTATAACATTTATCTGAAAAATATTATTCTTTTATCTCTTAACCATAGTGATAATATATATAATGAAAATAATGACAATGATGATGATCATGATAATAATGAAATAATAATAATCATAATAACGATGATAATGAAATATTACTACTACAAATATTTTCAGCAGCTTCTTTTTGCCACAAATATTAATACTTACAACGATAATATTTAAAAACCACAATGATTTTAGCGATAATGATAATTATATAATAATAGTAAATAATAGTGATGATAATTTTATCTTTAAAAACCAGCAAGCGCTACGCGCTCGCGTTATATGATTACCGAGGTAGAGTGTACGTATCCTTTTCATGAATTCAAATAAGGAGCAGATCGTATAATATCGAAAGCAATATCGATATCACATTCGTGATTGTTGACGCCCTCTCCGTTCGTTTGTAAATATTTCATAGTTTGGCTGCCATATTGACCTTTTTTATCGTGTTCAACCCAATTAAACATCGGTAAAGTATAATTTTTCATGCCTTTTCATCCTATATCGTTTAAAGTATTTTGTTAACAAAATATCCAGTTTTAAAAGTTTGTTGGTTATACATCCTTAGATTGTAAATTCGATGTGTAAAATTACATCAAACTGGCATAATCGTGATATAGTCCCCAAATCCAAAAGTGGGGATTATTAGAATCACACCTACCAGAACGCATGAAAATCACTTCCTTTCTCCAGAACACAGTCCCCAACTCTCGCACAACTCTGTGGCAAACTGATAACACACACAAATGAAACACACACTGTCTAACACTAGGGTTCTCTCCCTATTATATACTCGTGATCCAGTCCCCACTCAATGGGAAATCCAGTTTGATTTTCACGGCGGTGGGGACAGTTCCAACAGTATATATACTCGTGATCCAGTCCCCACTCAATGGGAAATCCAGTTTGATTTTCACGGCGGTGGGGACAGTTCCAACAGTATAGTATACTCGTGATCCAGTCCCCACTCAATGGGAAATCCAGTTTGATTTTCACGGCGGTGGGGATAGCTCCAACAGTATTCATACTCGTGATACCGTCCCCTCACAACATAAAATCATGCCCGTTCAACAAGGGGATGGGGACAGTTTCCCGATGCATTGTGACAAGGATAAAACATCTTAGGGTATGGCTGATGCGGAAGCTGAGGGAGGGGGGGGGGGGGAGGACTTCAGTCCCTACCTTTTTCCAAAACATTGTGAATCCTTCTGAACTAAAATCCTATAGAAATGCCTTCACATAACATAAAAGTGCAAAGTCTTTTTTCCAGACCCGGTTAATTAAAAATTGTAATATAAGTTCAAAGTCTTTTTTTTCCAGACCCGGTTGTTAAAATTATGATATAAGTTCAAAGTCTTTTTTTCAGACCCACTTTTACAAATCATTTCTCAAAGAGTAAAAAAGTAATAAAGATCCCCAATCTCTTATTATTGTTAAATAACATGGAAATATAGCGTAGTCTTTCCTCCAGACCCAGTTATAAAAATTGTTAAAAACACAACAAAACAAACCCTGCAATCTTATCAACATTGAATAGCACGGAAATATGGTGTAGTCTTTGCTCCAGTTATTTCAAAATAGGAAATCACGAGAAACAATAAAAACAAACAAACAACATTAATTAACCAAGGCCCCCCTAATATTATTGATGTAGAATAACGTTGTTGTTGTTGTTGTTGTATTATTATTTATAATTTTGGAATAACAGGGTTTGGAGAAAAGACTAAACTCGATTTTTAATTTTTATTCCACTGGAATATCATTACGGTATCATAGTTTGGACTTATATGATAATTTTTGAAACAACCGGGTCTGGAAAAAAAGACTTTGGACTTATATTATAATTTTTAATTAACCGGGTCTGGAAAAAAAGACTTTTAACTTATATTACAATTTTTAATTAACCGGGTCTGGAAAAAAGACTGCACTTTTATGCTATATATGAAGGCATTTCTATAGGATTTTAGTTCAGAAGGATTCACAATGTTTTGGAAAAAGGTAGGGGCTGAAGTCCCCCCCCCCCCCCCCCCCTCCCTCAGCTTCCGCAGCCATACCCTAAGATGTTTTATCCTTGTCACAATGCATCGGGAAACTGTCCCCATCCCCTTGTTGAACGAGCACGATTTTATGTTGTGAGGGGACGGTATCACGAGTATGAATACTGTTGGAGCTATCCCCACCGCCGTGAAAATCAAACATGGATTTCCCATTGAGTGGGGACTGGATCACGAGTATATATACTGTTGGAACTGTCCCCACTGCCGTGAAAATCAAACTGGATTTCCCATTGAGTGGGGACTGGATCACGAGTATATAATAGCTGGGAGAGAACCCTAGTGTTTATATACAGTGTGTGTTTCATTTGTGTGTGTTATCATTTTGCCACAGAGTTGTGCGAGAGTTGGGGACTGTGTTCTGGAGAAAGGAAGTGATTTTCATGCGTTCTGGTAGGTGTGATTCTAATAATCCCCACTTTTGGATTTGGGGACTATATCACGATTATGCCCATCAAACTTTGGACTGTGAATTGACAAAAGGGTGGGAATGAGAACACATGCGAGCCCACACGTATACCCTACCGTCGGTTAATGGGGATTACAGTAAAATGTCAGAAATTGTTGAATAAATCCCCAGAAACGACGGTTATTCCTGTCTAAGCTTGATCAAGCGACCGAGTGATTCCGAAATAGGTGTAAAACTTTGTAAAAAAGTGTCAAAACGGCAAATATTCAACTTCTACTGGACTTTGGAGGCTCAGATGCAAGTATTTTAGGTTGTGAATTATTTAGGGTGAGATGTACATGTTTGAAAACCATTAAACGGGGAGGTGCGAAACTACACTAGCGCCTAAATGATTTTATAAAAGTCGTCATTTCGAAATAAAAGGTTCAGGTGACGATAAAGACTAAATATTTGTCCGATAATTAATATCAATATCAAACGATGTCGCTGACTTTAGTTGGAAGACGCAGATTGCCTTTGTGAATCGGAAAGCGCTGATTTGTCACCAATCTTCCTTTCTCGGAAGAATGGTCCAAGGACGTTCCTACGTATCGCTCATCTCGTCATGCAACAGGCCCCAGCTACTGCGACGCCAATGCTGGCGTCCACAACACACGTCTTCTATGATGGCTTAATGTTTCTGTGCGCGGCGGCATGTAATGAACCCTTGATTGGCAAGAGACTAACCCAGAGAGGCAGCGGGCGGGAGCCCAGGGCCCGTATTCCATAAACGAGATAAGCATGCTTAAGTCAAAAATCTAAGCATTTTGTCTTAGTTTTCTGTCTAAGACAAAATTCTTAGCCAAAACGCGTATTCCATAAAGAATTGGCTAAGAATTTTGTCTAAGAATTTGGCTAAGAATTTTTGCGCGACTAAGACAGATTTAGGATGAATGGCTAAGTAACTTTTCTTAAATATGCAGAGTCTGTATTTCATAAATTCTACATGGCTAAGAATTTTGCCCTAACTTTAAGACAGTTGTGAGTTGTCTTAATTGCTTTAAGACAACGTTTAAATCCAACAAATCAAGGCCATTTTTTTATAGAATTTATACCTATATTGCATTTCGAGCTACTTCCTCAGTTTTTAATCGATTTTCATGAAATTTGGAACACACATTGGTCTTAAGGTAAGGAGGTGTAAGAATTTTTTTTTGCTTTTTCAGAAATTGTGTTGCCATGGTAACAGTTATATTATGGCCAAAATTTAAAATTTAAATTACTTCATCGGTTTTCTACCAATTCTCACGAAAGTTGGCTCACACATTGGATTTGAGGAAAAGATGTGCAAGACACAATTTTGCATGTGTCAAAAATTGCGTTGCCATGGTAACAAATAAAATCACAAAAACCAGATGACAATCTTGTAATTTGAATTACTTTATCAGTTTTCAACTGGTCAATTCTCCTAAAATGTTGGCGCACACAATAGTCTTGAGTTGAAGATGTCTAAGATATACTTTTGCCTGTATCAGAATTCGTGTTGCTATGGTAACAACATATTATATAAAGAAATTAGGTGAAAATCTTGTGGTTTGAATCCCTTTATTAGTTTTACCAATTCTTATAAAAGTTGGCTCACACATTGATTTTGAGGTGTAGATCTGCAAGACATATATTTGAAAATTTGTTGCCATGGTAACAGCATATCAGGTCAATAAATGTGTAAACAGCATGTGTATTGAACTACTTCTTCATTTAATGACATTGGCCTATATGTCCATGAAATGTAGGTTTTGAGCTAAAATAATCTGCAAGACACATTTTCTCATTCATCAAAATATGTGTTTGTGTGATAACTACATGTATACGCCAAAAAAGATTAAGACAATGGTCAATGCTAACTTTTGTTTGGCTACATAGAGAACTACATGTAGCTGAGGGCTTAGTTCTAGTTTTTTTTTTTTTTTTTTTTTGGGGGGGGGGGGGCTAGACCTCAAGATTTCGAACTACAGCCCCTAGTTTAGATCTAAGCCTAGATCAAGATTCTTTAGTCCTAGAAATAATCCAATGCTAGATCCCTAGCCTACTTCCTTTCTCAGGCCTAACGTTAGATGAGTAGAACTAGACTAGATCTAGCCTACATTTACTATTTTTAGATCTAGAATCTACATTGAGATAAGAGTCTACAAGTCTCTAGATCTAGACCTATTACTATGACCCTATGTACACCTAGATTGGTATAGTTCTAGATCTGGATAGGGTCTAACTTTTAGTCTAAGTGAGTAAGTCATTTAGTCTAGATCTAGGCCTAGGTTAGAGATTTCTAGATCAAACAGTAGACTAGATCAGCAAGTCCTAACGTTAGGGCTACCGGATAGGCTAGAAATAAAATCTAGAATGAATAGAAGAAAGCACAGGCTAGGCCGCCTAGGCCCTAGATCTAAATTCTTATATAAATCTAGGCCCTAGTCTAGACTGAGCTGTTGCCAGTGTTGGTCTAGGTTTAGGCCTGTTTTCTAGTCCTGGAAACCTAGATCTAAACAAGTTCTCAAAATGTATAAAATAAAAACTCCAAACAAACAGATGGACCTAAAGCAGGAGTAGATCTTTTTAGATAGATGTCTACAGTCTAGACTACTACTACTAGGACTAGATCTAACTTTAGGCATAGTTGGCAAGCAATGCATAGCGATATATCTAACGTTAGCACTGTTGACAGGAATAACCGTCGTTTCTGGGGATTTATTTAAAAGTTTCTGACATTTACTGTCATATCACATTGGTGAGACTAGGCCAACGTAACGTTAGACTGTTTAGACTTTAGTGTCGTACTCGTAATACTAAAATAGCGGAACAACCAAAAATACAGTCGGAGACTGAAGCTTTTGGTCTAAGTCAGATCTATTTCTAGACCTACATGTAGATCTAGATAGATCTATCCCTGTCTTAAGGCTAAGCCAGGCTAAGTCCTGCATGTTCCAGGCCTAGACCAATACTAATATAGGTCTATCGTTAGATCTAGGCCTATGTAGCTTCAGTCTCAGTTGCTCCACTCCGGCACTAGACTAACAAAGTTACGTTTTGCTTCAGCCTTCAGGAAAGTAAAAAGTAAAAACAATGTTCAATTCTCCTCCAAACAGACGGATATTAGTTGTAGATCTTGGGCCTAGGCTAGATCTAGGCCTAATGTTAGACCCAAGACTAGTCTCAAAAGTTACAAATGTTTTCCCTTAGACCCTAGGTCTACTTCAACTGAAGTAGAATAAAGATGTCGAGAGGAATCTACCCTATTCCATTTAGATTTTGACAAACAATACATGAAAAGTAATGAATGGGACTGATACATAAAAAACTGTGCAAGTCACTCGGTTTGGGATTGAAATGTTTTGGTAATTAAAAAAATATAGAATAATCTGAATAAAGAATTCTTACCATATATGGGTGATGAATGCTCTTCTTTTACTACAATAGTTGTAATTAGTTTCAATAAAATCAAACTTGTTAAGAAAAAACAACTTCAATGACATTTTTGCTATTTTGTTGCAGTCACCCCTGCAGCAGTTTAGAAGGTCATAGAATTTGACTTTGAGACTTTGGCTTAGCCATATCGTCTGACTTGAGACAAATGTCTTAAAGTTTATAGAATATCGTTAGGGAAGATTTCTTAGACAAGCAAAATGCTAAGACAAATTGCTAAGACTTAAGCAAAAAGCTTATCTCGTTTATGGAATACGGGCCCAGAAGCTTACCGTGTATTTTACCATTGTCACCGGACTAGGGTGATTTATGGTCTAAATATTTCTCCAAATGAATTACGAAAACGGAAAGTATACAATTACCACGATTATATGGATGAAGGTCTAACGAGTGGCAGATTCCTGACATCTGGGCACAGTCTGGAACCTCAAAAAAACGAAAAGTTCTCTCCTTCTACCCCGTCTCGATCGGCCATTTTTGTTAAAAATCGTAACAAAATGGCCGATCGAGACTGGGTAGAAGGAGAGAACTTTTCGTTTTTTTGAGGTTCCAGACTGTGCCCAGATGTCAGGAATCTGCCACTCGTTAGACCTTCATCCATATAATCGTGGTAATTGTATACTTTCCGTTTTCACAATTCATTTGGAGAAATATTTAGACCATAAATCACCCTAGTCCGGTGACAATGGTAAAATACACGGTAAGCTTCGCTGCGCGGGCGAAATTATTTTTCCCACCGAGTTCTGGACCGACATATGAATATTCATGACTTGCGTCTTCGGATTGAGAGTACGCATGCGCGTGAACTTGGCCTCGACCAGTGCCGATCGTAAGCATTCACGTTGCTCAGAATGAATTAGCATCGTCAAATTACCGGTACCCTTACATAGTTACATAGGCCTTATAGGCTTAGATCTATATATACATCCAATTCTTAAACACTTATCAAACTAGCTGCCATTAATGGCAAGACATGTGCTAGGGTAGGGCTAGCTTAGGCTAGCGCATTAACTTTACCTCAAATCTGGACCTGTCTAATGCCTAATACTAATAGGAATAGCCGACTAATGCCATGGTTAACTTCGAACTTGTTAATTCCGAACTTTACGTTTGATTAGGTTTGGACCAATATTAGCTTATTTACCATGGTTTAATATGTCTAGTCCGTATACAGAACCAGTCCTAGATCTAAAATAAATATCTTAGTTCTAGTCTAGTCTCTAGATCTAGAATCTGATCTACGCGCTATCAGCATGGAACCACTAGTGTACCAAAGGGGGGGGGGCAGTCTGCCCCCCTGACGAGTCACAACTGATCAAGGACACGTGCCCCCCCCCCCCTTGAGAAGCCAAATTAATAATTTGTAATGTCAAAATGCAACGAAAAAAGACGTATGTCCCCTCTTTTGAACGTGAAGATCTTTTTTTTTCTTGTCAAATTTTTTTCAGCTACGAAATCCTTAATTTTGGGTGAAGACGGGAATCAAGATCACTGACGTTAATTTGTGCCTGACGTTAGAATACGTTCCATGCACGCACTGGTGTACCTAGGATTTTCCAAAAGGGGGGCAAATTTTTTAGAGGATATTTCGTCCTTGAAAAAATGTGACAAGCCCCCCCCCAAAAAAAAAAAAAGGGTATTCACCCCCAAATTATTGATTTCTTAGCTGAAAAAAAAATTGACAAGCAAAAAAAAAAAAAAAAAAAGATCTTCACGTTAAAAAAAGGGGACATACGTCTTTTTCATTGCATTTTTACATTACAAAATAATTATTAGTTTGGCTTCTCAGTTGTGACTCGTCAGAGGGACAGTCTCCCCCCCCCCCCTCCCCCCTTGGTACACTAGTGGTTCCATGCTGATACAGCGTAGATCAGAGTCTAGATATAGAGACTATAGACTAGAACTAAGATTAAAAAAATTTAGATCTAGGACTGGTTTTGTATACGGACTAGACATATTAAACCATGGCAAATAAGCTAATATTTGTCTACACCTAATTAAACGTGAAGTTCGGAATTGACCAGTTCGAAGTTAACCATGGCATTAGTCGGCTATTCCTATTAGTATTAGGCATTAGACAGGTCCAGATTTGAGGTAAAGTTAATGCGCTAGCCTAAGCTAGCCCTACCCTAGCACATGTCTTGCCATTAATGGCAGCTAGTTTGATAAGTGTTTAAGAATTGGATGTATATATAGATCTAAGCCTATAAGGCCTATGTAACTATGTAAGGGTACCGGTAATTTGACGATGCTAATTCATTCTGAGCAACGTGAATGCTTACGATCGGCACTGGTCGAGGCCAAGTCCACGCGCATGCGTACTCTCAATCCGAAGACGCAAGTCATGAATATTCATATGTTGGTCCAGAACTCGGTGGGAAAAATAATTTCGCGCGCGGGCGGGAGCTCTCTGGGTTAGCAAGAGACATGAATCAAAACATGTGGGACCAAACATAAATTTTATTTGGTTTGATTAATAAAAAATATTTTCCTGCAAGATAAATACTCAACGGTGCATGAACACTACTATACAAAATGATAAATTTCAGAATACCCGTAACCTAGATCTATATCAACTTAAACACCGATATGGGCTTAAACACCGATATGTATGGAACGCGGAAAGGCTAAAATTTGATCACTGTCACTTTTGATTTGATGGACCTCCGTACCAGCCATCATCAAATCAAGTGCAGCCATCAGTAAATCAAAAGTGGCCATCATCATATCAATTTTCAGCATCATATCCCTCTGTACCAGCCATCATCAAATCAGTTTCTAACATCAAATCAATGTTGTCCTTTCGGCGTTCCTGATGTGCGCGCCAAAAGGACACCTGTAAGTTGATGGCAGCCACTTTTTATTTGATGACGGTTACTTTTGACTTGATGACGGCCACTTTTTACTTGCTCTTTATTTGATGACGGTTACTTTTGACTTCATGACGGCCACTTTTGACTTGATGGCGGCTGCTTTTGATTCGATGATGGCTGCTTTTGATTTGATGATGGCTGCTTTTGATTCGATAGTGGCCACTTTTGATTTGATGATGGCTGCTTCTGATTTGATGATGGTTGCTTTTGATTCGATAGTGGCCACTTTTGAACTGATGATGGCCACTTTAGATTTGATGATGGTCACTTTCAATTTATTTATCGCTTTTCATTTGATGGTCACTTTTTGTTTGATGGTCACTTTTTATTTGATCACTTAATTTGATGGTCACTTTTTATTTGATGGTCACTTTTTATTTGATGGTCACTTTTCATTTGATGGTCACTTTTCATTTGATGGTCGCTTTTAATTTGATGGGCACCTTTTATTTGATGATCACTTATTTGATGGTCACTTTTAATTTGATGGTCACTTTTAATTTGATGGTCACTTTTAATTTGATCATCAATTCTTATTTGATGGTCACTTTTAATTTGATGGTCGCTTTTTATTTAATGGTCACTTTTTATTTGATGGTCACTTTAAATTTGATGGTCACTTTTTATTTGATGGTCATTTTTAATTTGATGCTCAGTTTTTATTTGATGGTCACTTTTAATTTGATGGTCGCTTTTTTGTTGCTCACTTTTTATTTGATGGTCACTTTTAATTTGATGGTCACTTTTTATTTGATCATCACTTTTTATCTGATCATCACTTCTTTGACAGTCACTTTTTATTTGATGGTCACTTTTTATTTGATGCTCACTTTTCATTTGATGGTCATTTTTCATTTGATGCTCACTTTTAATTTGATGATAGATTTTTATTTGATGGTCACTTTTTATTTGATGGTCAATTTTTACGTGATGGTCGCTTTTAATTTGATGGGCACCTTTTATTTGATCATCACTTTTTATCTGATCATCACTTCTTTGACGGTCACTTTTTATTTGATGGTCACTTTTTATTTGATGCTCACTTTTCATTTTATGCTCATTTTTCATTTGATGCTCACTTTTAATTTGATGATAGATTTTTATTTGATGGTCACTTTTTATTTGATGGTCAATTTTTACTTGATGGTCGCTTTTAATTTGATGGGCACCTTTTATTTGATGATCACTTATTTGATGGTCACTTTTTATTTGATGGTCACTTTTTATTTGATCATCACTTTTTATCTGATCATCACTTCTTTGACAGTCACTTTTTATTTGATGGTCACTTTTTATTTGATGCTCACTTTTCATTTGATGCTCACTTTTTATTTGATGGTCGCTTTTTATTTGATGGTCACTTTTTATTTGATGGTCACTTTTAATTTGATGGTCACTTTTTTGTTGGTCACTTTTTATTTGATGGTCACTTTTTATTTGTTGGTCACTTTTTATTTGATGGTCACTTTTTATTTGATGGTTACTTTATATTTGATGCTCATTTTTTATTTGATGATCACTTTTTATTAGATGATCACTTTTTATTTGATCATCACTTCTTTGACGGTCACTTTTTATTTGATGGTCACTTTTTATTTGATGCTCACTTTTAATTTGATGGTCGCTTTTTATTTGATGGTTATTTTTTATTTGATGGCTACTTTAAATTTGATGATCACTTTTTATTTGATGGTTACTTTTTATTTGATCGTCACTTCTTCTTTGATGGTCACTTTTCTTTTGATCGTCGCTTTTCATTTGATCATCACAATTTAAGTTGATGGTTTCGGCATTCCATACATGGTCGCTTTATATTTGATGGTCGCTTTTCATTTGATCGTCGCTTTTATTTGATCGGCACTTTTCATTTGGTCGTCGCTTTTCATTTGATCATCACTTTTTACAGTACGTGCGCATAAACGTGTCGCAGTGAGCATGCACTGAGCAAATCCTCATGTACGTATAGCTAGCGCGCTCTTTTTGCTTCCGAGAATTGAAGTGCAGGTGCATATATATGAATCTATTGATCGTGAAAAAATAAATCTGGAAAATGGAGGGTATACTTAATAGTTTAGGGATGCCTCAATCAGTTATTAACAACTTTCAACGGGAAGGGGTAAGTTGAAGTTAGAATTTACTTAGATCTAGACCTACGCTTTAGATCTAACTTTGTTTGTCTATTTTGTTGGTGTGAAACGGTACTATAGGCCTTGGCCTAGGCCCTACTCCCTCACAACATTGTCACTGGGGCGTTGCACTGGGGCCTATGCTCTAGTATAGACCGGCTAGGCTAGGGCCCTATCTATAAGTGTCACTAGGCCTAGTCACTAATAAGCCTAGACCAACCTGACTCCATTGTTGAGAACTGTGCTAGTAACTTAGTGTTAGAGCCAGAGGCTACACACGAAACCCATGCAAATGCAGAAAAAATACAGTTAGTGTTCAGTTCTTAAATATTTTCAGATCTCTAGACCCTAATAATATTAATTTTAGCTGATGATTGGCATTGCCCATTTTGCAAATGCAGCGCGGCGGGGGCAGAGGGAGGGGGTAACACTAACGAGTAACGTTGAGTCTTATCCATTGTAGTTATACACTCAAGCCTAGCGCCTATAACATACAGTTCAATTGTTACTGTTAACCCCCTACCCTCTACTCCTGCCCCCGTTGTGTTGAAGAAAACCTTTTTTTTTTTTTTTTTTTTTTTGCTATAGGCTATTCATATTTATATATATATATATAAACAAGGCCATAGATATGAATAACAACAAACCGAGTCGCCCTTTTCCAAAACTCCCAACCCCCCTCCCCCCAGAAAATTTGTTGCGTCTATTATTGGGCTTATTTTCTTTTTACCCAAAATTAAGGGGGGGGGGCTGGGTGCGCAACCTCCCAACCCCCTTGGCGACGGTCATGCAGTTGACCCACAGAAATTTAGAAAATTTATATTTTTCTTGCAAAAATGCATAAAATTTACAAAAAATTGTGCAACAAATCCTTCAAGTTCTGCTCGATTGCTTCGCTCCCTCACTTTCGAATAGGGTCTATTTTTGAAAATTGCAAGAGTTTTTAACAATGATGGGATGAGGATGTTTTAAACACTCTATCAAAAGTAGGTTCAATTTTGCACCTTTACCAATGTCACACCTGGAACACATTTAATGATGCAAATTTGCACCTTTCAGAAAAATAGGTGCAATTAAGCTGTACCTTTTAAGGTGATTTCTTTTCTGAAAGGTGCAAATTAGGTGCAAAATTGACACTTTGAAGGTGTTCTCAGTGTGACATTTTCTTCACAAATTATGTGCATTTGACAAACTCCATAAATTTTTCCATCAGTGGTCATTTGTAATTGTGAATTTCAGTCAAAGTTATGATATGCTGAGATCGTTAAGCATGATCTCTTTGACGGCAAAGGCGAGGAATGGCTGGCTTTAACGCCACACATTGTCATAAAGTCACGTGACCGCACATGCCTCCTTTATTTCGAGGGGTGGAGCTTAGCAAGCGTTAGAGCTGCGAATAATGACTTTTTTCTCTCAATATAGAGAATTTCAGAAAATTTGGGTGGAATCTAATGTGAGGTATTTTGATGTTTTAAGATCCTATGTTATTTGGGTTGCAGGAACCCTTTGCCTCGGGAAAGATCGACACCGGGGAGGTGGGGGTGGGGGGGGGGTGCACTCACAGATAGCATGCGTACACAGTGCGGGGATACTTGTCCCGTTGATGTTGAAAAACAATGTCGGTGATGTGTCGATCCCCCGGGGCCACTCACAGATAATAGGTGTACACATGCGCGTCCACGGAAAAAGGGGTCTTTTGTCAATGAGGAATGCGTAACGCGCGTTACGCGTTTATAGTTCCAAAGACGCTGAATTTCAACAAAAAGGGGTGCATTGATGGTTAGCTGAACGCATTTAGGGGGTAAATTCTCCATCTTGGCGCTCCTAAGTGTATGGCTGTCTTGAATTTTGGCCAATGACTCAATGAAGGATAGTTACAGAAAATGTTCAGGGGATAAAGTTTGTATTGAAGCTGTTTCGGAGCTTGATATCATGAAAAGCCGCGCCAGAAATCTTTGTTTAGGTGTGTTATTTCATCGAAGCGTAAAACCTGTTTAGGGGTATTTTCAAAACCCATGGAAGCGCTTGTGTACGCATGCTATCTGTGAGTGCACCCCCCCCCCACCCCCACCTCCCCGGTGTCGATCTTTCCCGAGGCAAAGGGTTCCTGCAACCCAAATAACATAGGATCTTAAAACATCAAAATACCTCACATTAGATTCCACCCAAATTTTCTGAAATTCTCTATATTGAGAGAAAAAAGTCATTATTCGCAGCTCTAACGCTTGCTAAGCTCCACCCCTCGAAATAAAGGAGGCATGTGCGGTCACGTGACTTTATGACAATGTGTGGCGTTAAAGCCAGCCATTCCTCGCCTTTGCCGTCAAAGAGATCATGCTTAACGATCTCAGCATATCATAACTTTGACTGAAATTCACAATTACAAATGACCACTGATGGAAAAATTTATGGAGTTTGTCAAATGCACATAATTTGTGAAGAAAATGTCACACTGAGAACACCTTCAAAGTGTCAATTTTGCACCTAATTTGCACCTTTCAGAAAAGAAATCACCTTAAAAGGTACAGCTTAATTGCACCTATTTTTCTGAAAGGTGCAAATTTGCATCATTAAATGTGTTCCAGGTGTGACATTGGTAAAGGTGCAAAATTGAACCTACTTTTGATAGAGTGTTTAAAACATCCTCATCCCATCATTGTTAAAAACTCTTGCAATTTTCAAAAATAGACCCTATTCGAAAGTGAGGGAGCGAAGCAATCGAGCAGATCTTGAAGGATTTGTTGCACAATTTTTTGTAAATTTTATGCATTTTTGCAAGAAAAATATAAATTTTCTAAATTTCTGTGGGTCAACTGCATGACCGTCGCCAAGGGGGTTGGGAGGTTGCGCACGCAGCCCCCCCCCCCTTAATTTTGGGTAAAAAGAAAATAAGCCCAATAATAGACGCAACAAATTTTCTGGGGGGAGGGGGGTTGGGAGTTTTGGAAAAGGGCGACTCGGTTTGTTGTTATTCATATCTATGGCCTTGTTTATATATATATATATATAAATATGAATAGCCTATAGCAAAAAAAAAAAAAAAAAAAAAAAGGTTTTCTTCAACACAACGGGGGCAGGAGTAGAGGGTAGGGGGTTAACAGTAACAATTGAACTGTATGTTATAGGCGCTAGGCTTGAGTGTATAACTACAATGGATAAGACTCAACGTTACTCGTTAGTGTTACCCCCTCCCTCTGCCCCCGCCGCGCTGCATTTGCAAAATGGGCAATGCCAATCATCAGCTAAAATTAATATTATTAGGGTCTAGAGATCTGAAAATATTTAAGAACTGAACACTAACTGTATTTTTTCTGCATTTGCATGGGTTTCGTGTGTAGCCTCTGGCTCTAACACTAAGTTACTAGCACAGTTCTCAACAATGGAGTCAGGTTGGTCTAGGCTTATTAGTGACTAGGCCTAGTGACACTTATAGATAGGGCCCTAGCCTAGCCGGTCTATACTAGAGCATAGGCCCCAGTGCAACGCCCCAGTGACAATGTTGTGAGGGAGTAGGGCCTAGGCCAAGGCCTATAGTACCGTTTCACACCAACAAAATAGACAAACAAAGTTAGATCTAAAGCGTAGGTCTAGATCTAAGTAAATTCTAACTTCAACTTACCCCTTCCCGTTGAAAGTTGTTAATAACTGATTGAGGCATCCCTAAACTATTAAGTATACCCTCCATTTTCCAGATTTATTTTTTCACGATCAATAGATTCATATATATGCACCTGCACTTCAATTCTCGGAAGCAAAAAGAGCGCGCTAGCTATACGTACATGAGGATTTTCTCAGTGCATGCTCACTGCGACACGTTTAAAATGCGCACGTACTGTAAAAAGTGATGATCAAATGAAAAGCGACGACCAAATGAAAAGTGCCGATCAAATAAAAGCGACGATCAAATGAAAAGCGACCATCAAATATAAAGCGACCATGTATGGAATGCCGAAACCATCAACTTAAATTGTGATGATCAAATGAAAAGCGACGATCAAAAGAAAAGTGACCATCAAAGAAGAAGTGACGATCAAATAAAAAGTAACCATCAAATAAAAAGTGATCATCAAATTTAAAGTAGCCATCAAATAAAAAATAACCATCAAATAAAAAGCGACCATCAAATTAAAAGTGAGCATCAAATAAAAAGTTAGCATCAAATAAAAAGTGACCATCAAATAAAAAGTGACCGTCAAAGAAGTGATGATCAAATAAAAAGTGATCATCTAATAAAAAGTGATCATCAAATAAAAAATGAGCATCAAATATAAAGTAACCATCAAATAAAAAGTGACCATCAAATAAAAAGTGACCAACAAATAAAAAGTGACCATCAAATAAAAAGTGACCAACAAAAAAGTGACCATCAAATTAAAAGTGACCATCAAATAAAAAGTGACCATCAAATAAAAAGCGACCATCAAATAAAAAGTGAGCATCAAATGAAAAGTGAGCATCAAATAAAAAGTGACCATCAAATAAAAAGTGACTGTCAAAGAAGTGATGATCAGATAAAAAGTGATGATCAAATAAAAAGTGACCATCAAATAAAAAGTGACCATCAAATAAGTGATCATCAAATAAAAGGTGCCCATCAAATTAAAAGCGACCATCAAGTAAAAATTGACCATCAAATAAAAAGTGACCATCAAATAAAAATCTATCATCAAATTAAAAGTGAGCATCAAATGAAAAATGAGCATAAAATGAAAAGTGAGCATCAAATAAAAAGTGACCATCAAATAAGTGATCATCAAATAAAAGGTGCCCATCAAATTAAAAGCGACCATCAAATGAAAAGTGACCATCAAATGAAAAGTGACCATCAAATAAAAAGTGACCATCAAATAAAAAGTGACCATCAAATTAAGTGATCAAATAAAAAGTGACCATCAAACAAAAAGTGACCATCAAATGAAAAGCGATAAAAAAATTGAAAGTGACCATCATCAAATCTAAAGTGGCCATCATCAGTTCAAAAGTGGCCACTATCGAATCAAAAGCAACCATCATCAAATCAGAAGCAGCCATCATCAAATCAAAAGTGGCCACTATCGAATCAAAAGCAGCCATCATCAAATCAAAAGCAGCCATCATCGAATCAAAAGCAGCCGCCATCAAGTCAAAAGTGGCCGTCATGAAGTCAAAAGTAACCGTCATCAAATAAAAAGCAAGTAAAAAGTGGCCGTCATCAAGTCAAAAGTAACCGTCATCAAATAAAAAGTGGCCGTCATCAAGTCAAAAGTAACCGTCATCAAATAAAAAGTGGCTGCCATCAACTTACAGGTGTCCTTTTGGCGCGCACATCAGGAACGCCGAAAGGACAACATTGATTTGATGTTAGAAACTGATTTGATGATGGCTGGTACAGAGGGATATGATGCTGAAAATTGATATGATGATGGCCACTTTTGATTTACTGATGGCTGCACTTGATTTGATGATGGCTGGTACGGAGGTCCATCAAATCAAAAGTGACAGTGATCAAATTTTAGCCTTTCCGCGTTCCATAGATATGGGCTTAAAAATTCAGGAGTTTACTTACAAATCTTATAATTCGTCTTTGCCTTTGGGACTTAGTTAGCTTTTTTTTCAGATATCGATCTCTCGTCATTTCGTGGGCGTGGCATGCAGAGCTGAGCGCTGCGCTGCAGCTAGCTGCTCACGCCGCGCCCCCGTCGTCGATGCACGCCCTTTGGTCACGCCCACAGCTGGCAGCCGTCTGTTTCGAGGAGTTTTTTTTATATATAAAAACATTTTTAATTTTGTTTTTATTTGGTGAGTGGATCGAGCCAACGGAGTTCAGCGGAACAGCCAATATAACAGAGACCGAAGCTTTTGGTCTAAAAATGTACGCCCCAATTGAAAATATGGGCGCTATAGCTATAGACTGAGCTGCGGCATGATATACTGATATTCTGGAAAACTTTCATTATTTTGTCTTGTCTTCCCGTTGTTGCCCACAATCATAAAAGTTGATTGTTATGGCAAGTGTTTCCCGGGAGTGTTTCTTTGTCATAGGCTTTGTCAATTCTCTTCGATGAGAGAAACCGTTATGATATACTTTAATTGCAGAACTTGATTTATATTGCAAGAAACATTATATTCTGCTGATCGAGCGGCCGCGGCGATCCAAACTGAAAATAATATGATTTTAACAGATGACGGAATGCATGACAAACGTAAAGCGCTGAAAATTGATCAAAATCAAGAAATAACATGACATTTGTGGTGAATTTAACATGTTTGAATGTCTTCACTCAGTGAGCAAACTGATGATCACAGGCATATGTAAAATATTATTCAGATTTTGTCATCAAGAATATAAAAAAAATGGATTGACAACTGATATAGATTTTATAAGGGAGACATTCACGAGATGTAGGCCTACTACAAACGCATGTATTAAATATATGAATTGTGTATGATTTCTCATTCATATAAGTGGGCCCGGGACATATATCATCAGCCCACCTCATCACGGTCAAATTCAATCAAATTTTAACCAACACCCGGCCCTGTTAAAAATATTGTTTCCAGGGCTCTGCAAAAATAATTGTTATCAGATTTTGATGAAATTTTACAATTTTGCCTTTTTTGTGAATTGACCTCTCGAGTACCCCTTTCAAAAAAGTATTCAATTCGCACTATCTCAAGAGGACGCTCGCGATTTTATTGCGTTATTATTGATCATCTAATCAACGACTATCAACGATTAATACATAGAACTGAGACTGCAGCCAGACTGGAGAACTTCACATCTAATGAAGACAGACATTTCATATGCAGTGGTGGATCCAGGGGGGTGGCGCAGGGGGCGCGCCCTCCCCCCCCCCTAATATTTGAGCGGCGCCGAAGGCGCCGCTCAAAAAAAATAAAAGAAAGAAAAGGCGCTGCTTGAAAAAAATAAAAATAAAGGAAAGAAAAGAAAAGGCGCCGCTTAAAAAAATTATACACTGATATAATATTAGCAACAGTAAGGAAAGACTATCCCCCAGCAAAGCACAATCATATCATCTTCCTTATCTTTTCTTTTAACTACTCTTTTCCCAACAACTTCGCCGGTTAAAAATAATCAGCAATGCGCTGCCTGCATATAACTGGCGCCAATCAAGAATAATCAGCGCCACCTTAATCTAAATCGGCGCCGGACAAGAATAATCAGCGCCATTTGGTTATAAATCGGCGCCAGTCGAGAAAAATCGGCACTGCCAGAGTCTTAACCGGCGCCGATCAAGGATAATCTGCGCCACCTAAATCTAAATCGGCACCAGATAAAAAATAATCGGCGCCATCTGGTTATAAATCGGCGCCGGTACAGAAAAATCGACACTGCCTGAGTTCTTAACCGGCGCCGATCAAGGATAATCAGCGCCACCTAAATCTAAATCGGGGCCGGACAAGAATAATCAGCGCCATCTGGTTATAAATCGGCGCTGCTAGAGTCTTAACCGGCGTTGATCAAGAATAATCAGCTTCACCTAAATCTAAATCGGCGCCGGGCAAGAATAAACAGCACCACCTGGTTAAAAATCGGCGCCAGTCAAGAATAATCGGCGCCTCCTGGTTCTAAATAAGCGCCAGTCAATTATGAATTGCCGCTGCCTGAATCGTACGTGACGTCGGTAAAAATAATCAGCACTACTTGTTCTAAATCGGCGCCGGTCAAGAATAATCAGCGTCCCCTGCTTCCAATAAATAGGCGCCGGTAGAATTATGAAGAAGGGCCTATTGCCAACCAAATCTAGATCGGCGCCGGTCAAGAATGATCAGCGGCACCTGGTTCCAATAAATAGGCGCCGGTAGAATAATGAAGAAGGGCCTATTGCCAACCAAATCTAGATCGGCGCCGGTCAAGAATAATCAGCGTCCCCTGGTTCCAATAATTAGGCGCCGGTAGAATAATGAAGAAGGGCCTATTGCCAACCAAATCTAGATCGGCGCCGGTCAAGAATGATCAGCGGCACCTGGTTATACATTTTATTGTTGAATGGTCATAACAAAGCTTATCGCATGCCCTTACAGAGTGGACTGGGGCGGGGCAGTTGCCCACAGAATGACAGATGTCATGAAATCTTTAATTTATTTAAAAAATCCCAGAATCATACAAAAGCGTAGAGCAAATCCTCTAATTTTGATCTTATTTTCCAATGCTTTAATAAAAAGAAGGTCAGTCACTTTTCTTCTTTACACATTCCACATTGTGCCACCTCTATGGCCTTTAGTTTAAGACAGCTACTATAGTGTTTTATGAAGATGATTCGATATTTTAGCCCAAAACTTTGCTAAAACCCGTTGCTAGTACCGGGAGTGTATAATTACGCAACCAGTCGTATATTGAGATTGAGCTACACAACTCGTTCTTTATTTAAAATCGTGCTTAAATTATCCGCCTCTCAGATTGGAATATAAAAATTTTCAGCTCGCGCTTCGCGCTCGCATCATTTCTGTAGCAAAACCCCATACTTTTCATGATTAAATAGGTGAATAGAATGTCCCTTTTTCAGAACTAAACGTCAAAAGAACCCCCGCTTCGATTTGCAATAATCTTTTGCTGGATATAATCTTGTTCTTTATTACAAACGTCCATTAAACTGTCATTTTTTTCAGATCGAAATATCAAAATCTTAAGCTCGCGCTTCGCGCTCGCATCTATTGTTTTTTTAGATACCCATCTTAATCATTGGTACCAAAAATGCATATAATATCTAGCTTTCTGGTCAGAATATAAAGAAATTTCAGCTCGCCCTCGGCACTCGCATTATCTGTGTAGTGTGATATGTATCCTCCTCATGAGTTACTACAAACAGTCCTAAACAGGCACCTTTTTCCTGTTTTCAGGTCAGTACACTAAAAAATTTCAGCTCGCGCTTCGCGCTCGCATTTATTTGTTGGTGAGATATGTGTTTCTATCTCATGAGTCATATAAATATATATATATATGCATATGTGTGTGTGTGTTTGTGTGAAGTGCAAATATATGTGCGCCGCTCGGCAGTGCGCCCCCTTTCGCCAAAAGCTGGATCCGCCTATGATATGAATGTGACACATATAATTGTAGTCAATCTGAATTTCCTCATTAAGTATATTTCATATCATAAATAGATGAAGATCTTGGAAAAGGGCCATAGACTACTGTAAACCATCGTCTAAATAGCCGCAAATCCAATTTTTCTAATAAGCCTATATGGGGCAAAGTCCATTCCACGTAGTTTTTACTTTTCAGTCACCAAGACAGTTCTTCTGACTTTATCATAAACGGTTATGATAAGTAAAGAGGTCGAATGACATGAAAAAATTGCAGAAGTCTGTATTTTACGAATTTTATATTAGAATACCTGCATGGATTCATCATCATCATTATTATTATATGATTATTATTATCATTATTATTATCATCATTATAATCATGAAAATAAAAATTATTATTTGTATAACTTGAAGGTGCAAATAAGCACATGTGGGGTGCAATTCTGCACCTTAATGGTGCTAATTTGCACTTTTCAGAGAGGTGCAAAGCTGCACCTTTCCAAAAAGGTACAAAGTTGCAACTCAAAGGTGCTCCCAGTGTGACATTTGTTCTGCACCTTTAACATGCTTAAAGGTGCAAAGTTGAACCTATTTTCTTAGCGTGTATATGATGGCTTGTCATCAAAACCACAATAGGGCATATATTATATTAAGATGTTTAAAAAATAATACAATAAAAGAAAACTAAAGAAAAGGTAGGTGTCTGACGTCTTTGCACACTTATGCTTGTTTGATGCTGCGGAAATGATCGTGGCCTTCTTTGGTTTAAAATACGACTTCTGACGTAATTATGCAAGGCTTATACATGTACGTTCATTATGGTGCTCAAGGAATTTCCTTGGTTTTCTTTGGTTTGAAATACGATTTCTTGCGTAATTATAATATTTGCAGGAAAAAAATCATAAACAATTTCAAAGTTTAAAATAAACAAAGACATTGGCAAGTTCCCACTCGAATATAAAGGACATTACAAGAACGACCCACGTATAGGCTTTTACTCCAAGGTCTCCATAAGTCTTGTAAGTTTAAACTGTACCATAAAATGATAAAATGTCACTAATGTCTGTGTAAATATCAGAGATTACATAACATGCATAATGGTGACTTTCATAACAATAATGACCTTCACCTAGCCGACGAGTGCGCTCTAAACGTGACTTTAATGAGGTGGTATTCCCCAATATCAGGCATAACATTACCAGCTGAAAGAAAAAAGATATTAATAGATTGGAAGTGAGAGAAGTTGAGAGAGGGAGAGAGGGGAGGAGAGAGCTAAATAGATGACAACAACACTTGTTAACATGCAAGAGTCGCCCCTTTGAGCTCCTATGTTCTCTCAACTACGGATATTAAAAATTTCTTCAAGCGCTTCGCACTCGCATTAATTATCTAATTACATTATATACGCATCTTGTATAGGATCACAAACATTGCCCACAATGTTCAATTTTCAGGACAAAATACATGAAATTTCCAAACATTTTAGCTTGCGTTTCGCGCTCGCAATATTTAAATAGGGCTTATGAGATAATTACATATTGATGTTGATTAAAAATAAATAAACCCAAGAAGTGACCGTTAGGAATTGGCCCTTTCAATTAAAAAAAAATCAACTTTGAGCTGCCGATCGGGGAAAAATATGGGTGAAAAAAATTCGCCCCCCCCCCCCATATTGGCGAAAGCTAGATCCGCCCCTGTGTTCATAGCATAATTGTGTGTGTGTGAGGTGTGCGGGTGGGGGTGTGTGTGTGTGTGTATGTATGTATGTATATAAGCAGTAAAATGAAAAATCTGTGACGTGTGTCATTATCAGATAATGATACGAGAATAATCATAGTGTTAAGATTTTCGAAATGATGACACAGAGCCGACGAGTGCGCTAAAAGTCACTTTAACGAGGTGGTATTCCCCAATATAAGAAATAACATTAATTATCAGGTTAAAGAAAACTATAAATAGATTGGTAGTGAGAGAGATTGAGAGAGGGAGAGAGGGGAGGAGAGAGATAACTGAAAACTCT
This sequence comes from Lytechinus pictus, assembly GCF_037042905.1. NCBI lineage: Eukaryota > Metazoa > Echinodermata > Echinoidea > Temnopleuroida > Toxopneustidae > Lytechinus > Lytechinus pictus. Next base: position 10,961,250 of record NC_087257.1, read on the forward strand.
TGTTACCATGCAAGAGTCGCCCCTTTCAGCACTGCGTAATAGTCTGCAGGCAGATATCTTTGTATTTCGCAATATCGCATTGAGCATAATCGGGCCTGATAGTCAGACTAGTTCACCATGTTCATGGAACCCCCCCCCCCTCCCGTAGATGACTAACCAAAATAATAACTGTCACTTTGTATAGCCTTTAATTTAATTTGCATCAAAGAACATTACTTTTCAGTCACCCAGAGAGTTCTGACTTTATCATAAACGGTTATGATAAAAAGTAAAGAGGTTGAAAATGACATGAAAAAAAATTTGCAGAAGTCTGTTTTTTTACGATGTTGATATTAGAACACCTGCGTGGATTTAGGGCCACTTGCATATTATACCTCCTTTCTAATCATGACTGTTTATACGATGACAGATCTATAGCGTGCACACGGTATAGATTATTAAGTATGAAATAAATAAGTATACGCATTCAATAGCCAACCAAGTAGGCCTATACATGTAAAAATATATTGTAAACAACGGAACATCTCCCCGACCTTCACTGCCTAAAAGATTAGACAAAGACATTGACAAGTTCCATGGAATTCATATAAGGAACATTATATTACAACAACGATACACATATGCGTAATATTCCTAGGCCTCAAAACATGCCATATGTTTGCACGTTACATAAGTGGATCCTGGGCCCGAGCCCCCCCCCCCCCCCTATTGGCGGAGAAAAAAAAGGGGGGAAAGGGGAAAAGGACAAAAAGAAAAATAAGGGGAAAGAGAGGAGAAAGGGAAGAGGAAAATAAGAGGAGGAAGTCAAGTGAATAAAATATGGTGAGGGGAAGACTTGGGGAAAAAATCATGTTACTATATAAGTTTTTTGCTCGCGCTTTATGTTCGCTTTAATTGTTAAATAGGAAGATAGTCATCATTTTCATATGATGACAAAATGCCTGTAGAATGGCCCAGTCCTACTTTAGGTAAAAATAATTATAAAAAAATATCAGCTAGCGCTTCGTGCTGGCATCATGTGTGATCCACATCCACTTTACAATATTTATACACAGTGCTTGAAATAGTGCTTAAATTAATCCTTTTCCAGATCGGTATATTTTCAGCTCGCCCTTCGCACTCGCATTATTGATTTTCACGATTTTATTTTTTATGTTTTTTTCAGTTAATGATTGTTTTGCAAAGTGTACATTACATGTAGATTATTTTACTATCATTATTATTACGATCTTATTTGTTTGTGTGTGTGCAAGTTAGGTAATAAAACTAAGTTAAGGTGCTTGCCTTTCATACAACATTTTTGGCAACCCCTTCCGTTTAACTCTAAAATACAAAAATCATCTGAGGCAGCTTAATTTTTTTTTAATTGTGTTAATCAAATCTATAGGCCTAATCATGTTATATATGATGTCTTGTAATATTCTTTACTTTGTTATGCTCAATATATTATTTACATTATGAAACGGAAATCAGTAAATTAAATTAAATTATTTGATAAAATGTTTTCAGAATGCCCAGATTTTATGTCTAAATCTAAAAAATGCGCACGCATGTTTATTGAGATACGCTGTTTCTTCTTTTTTGAAAACAAAGGCATTCCTAAATTATCCAGTTTCAGCTCAGAATATATAAAAAAACAATTTCTGCTCGCGCTTTGCGCTCGCAAAGGAAAATACCAAATTACCCATCATTTTCATGATTTACAAAACATGAATTGAATGTCCCGTTTTAGGTTTAAGATCTCATTTGTTTTCCGCTCACACTTCGCGCTCGCGTCAATGGTTAAGTTATATTATGTATACCTATCCCGTTCATGATTACAAAAAGTGCTTAGAATGTCATTTTTTTAGGTCGGAATGGCAATTTTTTAAAAGTTTTTAGTTCTTAAAATATTTATCGTCTTCATGGATAATTTCAAACAGTCCTTAACAGCTACCTTTTCGATCAGACAAGCCACGATTAAATATTTCTGCTAGCGCTTCGCACTCGCATTAATTATCTAGTTACATACGCATCTTGTTTAGGATCACAAACATTGCCTACAATGTTCAATTTTCAGGACAAAATACATGAAATTTCCAAACATTTTAGCTCGCGTTTCGCGCTCGCAATATTTAAATAGGGCTTATGAGATAATTACATATTGATGCTGATTAAAAATAAATAAACCCAAGAAGTGACTGTTAGGAATACCCTTTCAATAAAAAAAAATCAACTTTGAGCTGCCGATCGGGGAAAATATGGGTGAAAAAAATCCGCCCCCCCCCCCATATTGGCGAAAGCTAGATCCGCCCCTGCGTTCATAGCATAATTGTGTGTGTGTGAGGTGTGCAGGTGGGTGTGTGTGTGTGTATGTATGTATGTATATAAGCAGTAAAATGAAAAATCTGTGACGTGTATCATTATCAGATAATGATACGAGAATATCATGGTGTTAAGATTTTGAAAATGATGACACAGAGCCAACGAGTGCGCTAAAACGTGACTTTTACGAGGTGGTATTCCCCAATATAAGAAATAACATTAATTATCAGGTTAAAGAAAACTATAAATAGATTGGTAGTGAGAGAGATTGAGAGAGGGAGAGAGGGGAGGAGAGAGATAACTGAAAACTCTTGTTACCATGCAAGAGTCGCCCCTTTCAGCACTGCGTAATAGTCTGCAGGCAGATATCTTTGTATTTCGCAATATCGCATTGAGCATAATCGGGCCTGATAGTCAGACTAGTTCACCATGTTCTTGGAACCCCCCCCCCCCTCCCGTAGATGACTAACCAAAATAATAACTGTCACTTTGTATAGCCTTCAATTCAATTTGCATCAAAGAACATTACTTTTCAGTCACTCAGAGAGTTCTGACTTTATCATAAACGGTTATGATAAAAAGTAAAGAGGTTGAAAATGACATGAAAAAAAAATTGCTTTCGCTTGCGCTTCGTGCTCGCTTTAATTGTTTAGAATTTATTTACCCCATGCATCCTATTCATAATTACAAAAGTGCTTAAAATGTCCATTTCACAGGCCTTAATATCAACAAATTTCGCGCATTCATTAGGCTTATTATTAGATTAATAAGATAATAACGTTTTTATGAATTCCTAATAACTAAATTGCCCCCCCCCCCTTCAAAATGGAATATCGACAAGTTTCATCTCGCGCTTAGGAAGAGGAATAGGAAGATAGTCATCATTTTCATATGATGACTAAATGCCTGTAGAATGGCCCGGTCCTACTTTAGGTCAAAATAATTATTAAAAAACTATCAGCTAGCGCTTCGTGCTGGCATCATGTGTGATCCGCACATCCACTTTACAATATTTATACCCAGTGCTTGAAATAGTGCTTAAATTATTGTCCCTTTTCCAGATCGGTATATTTTCAGCTCGCCCTTCGCACTCGCATTATTGATTTTCACGACTTTATTTTTTTATGTTTTTTTCAGTTAATGATTGTTTTGCAAAGTGTACATACATGTAAATTATTTTACTATCATTATTATTTCGATCTTATTTGTTTGTGTGTGTGCAAGTTAGGTAATAAAACTAAGTTAAGGTGCTTGCCTTTCATACAACCTTTTTGGCAACCCCTTCCGTTTAACTCTAAAATACAAAAATCATCTGAGGCAGCTTAATTTTTTTTAATTGTGTTAATCAAATCTATAGGCCTAATCATGTTATATATGATGTCTTGTAATATTCTTTACTTTGTTATGCTTAATATATTATGTACATTGTGAAACGGAAATCAGTAAATTAAATTAAATTATATAAAAAAAATGTTTTCAGAAAGCCCAGATTCTAGGTCTAAATCTAAAAAAATGCGCACGCATGTTTATTGAGATACGCTGTTTCTTCTTTTTTGAAAACAAAGGCATTCCTAAATTATCCAGTTTCAGCTCAGAATACAAAAAAAAAACAATTTCTGCTCGCGCTTTGCGCTCGCAAAGGAAAATACCAAATTACCCATCATTTTCATGATTTACAAAACATGAATTGAATGTCCCGTTTTAGGTTTAAGATCTCATTTGTTTTCCGCTCACACTTCGCGCTCGCGTCAATGGTTAAGTTATATTATGTATACCTATCCCGTTCATGATTACAAAAAGTGCTTAGAATGTCAATTTTTCTAGGTCGGAATGGCAATTTTTTTTTTTTTTTACTTGTTGAAATATTTATCGTCTTCGTGGATGATTTCAAACAGTCCTTAACAGCTACCTTTTCGATCAGACAAGCCACGATTAAATATTTCTGCTAGCGCTTCGCACTCGCGTTAATTATCTAGTTACATACGCATCGATCTTGTTTAGGATCACAAACATTGCCCACAATGTTCAATTTTCAGGACAAAATACATGAAATTTCCAAACATTATAGCTCGCGTTTCGCGCTCGCAATATTTAAATAGGGCTTATGAGATAATTACATATTGATGTTGATTTAAAAAAAATAAACCCAAGAAGTGACTGATAGGAATACCCTTTCAATAAAAAAAATCAACTTTGAGCTGCCGATCGGGGAAAATATGGGTGAAAAAATTCGCCCCCCCCCCCCATATTGGCGAAAACTGGATCCGCCCCTGTGTTATATCATAGCATAATTACATATATATATATATATATATATATATATATATAGCCACTAACCCGTCTCTGTTGTCTAGTGGTTAAGGCACCGGCGTTCAAAGCTGGGGGCCCGGGTTCGATTCCCGGCAGAGACATTTTTTCGGCATCACCAATTTTTCCAAAAAGGGTAGATAGCTCTGGGGAACCTTGATTTAAGCTACGCCTACCATTGTTCTCTTCATCCATTTCTTTCACACAATATTTAAATATAAAAGAGTTGCCAAAGCTGTAGTACATGTATAACTTCACATATATATATATATATATATATGTATATAAGCAGTAAAATGAAATGTCTGTGACGTGTATCATAATCAGATAATGATACGAGAATATCATGGTGTTAAGATTTTCAAAATGATAATGAGCTGACGAGTGCGCTAAAAGTCCGACTTTTACGAGGTGGTATTCCCCAATATAAGAAATAACATTAATTATCAGGTTAAAGAATACTATAAATAGATTGGCAGTGAGAGAAATTGTTACCATGCAAGAGTCGCCTCTTTCAGCTTCTCTGTTCTCTCAACAGGCACTGCGTAATAGTCTGCAGGCAGAGATCGTTGGATTTCGCAATATGATAACTGTTACTTTGTATATAGCCTTCAATTTAATTTGCGTTACATCCACTAGCGTACCTACGGGGGGGGGGGCAGAGGGGGCAGTCTGCCCCCCCCCCCCTGACGAGCCACAACACATGCAAAGGACGTATCCCTGCCCCCCCCCCCCCTGACGAGCTTGAAAGACCTTTGTCAAATTTTTTTCTGTTACGAAATCCTTCATTTGTGATTGAAGACCTTTTTTTTTTTTGGCTTGTCAAATTTTTTGGCGGACGGTTTTGCCCCCCCTGTGAAAATCCTAGGTATGCCACTGATTACATCGAAGAACATTACTTTTAAGTCACCGAGAGAGTTCTGACTTTATCATAAACGGTTATGATAAGAAGTAAAAAGGTTGAAAATGACATGAACAAAAATTGCAGAAGTCTGTTTTTTACGATTTTGATATTAGAACACCTGCGTGGATTTAGGGCCACTTGCATATTATACCCCCTTTCTAATCATGAATGTTTATACGATGACAGATCTATAGCGTGCACACGGTATACATTATTAAGTATGAAATAAATAAGTATATATATATGCATTCAATAGTCAACCATTAGGCCTATACGTGTAAAAATATATTGTAAAAATCGGAACAATATTCGGTCTCCCCGACCTTCTCTGCCTAAAAGATTAGACAAAGACATTGACAAGTTCCATGGAATTCATATAAGGAACATTATATTACAACAACGATACACATAGGCGTAATATTCCTAGGCCTCACAACATGCCATAATTATGTTTGCACGTTACATAGGTGGATCCAGGGGCCCGCGAGCCCCCCCCCCCCCACCCCTATTGGCGGAGAAAAAAAAGGGGGGAAAAGGGGAAAAGGACAAAAAGAAAAATAAGGGGAAAGAGAGGAGAAAGGGAAGAGGAAAATAAGAGGAGGAAGTCAAGTGAATAAAATAAGGTGGAGGGAAGAATTGGGGAGAAAAATCATGTTACTATATAAATTTTTTGCTCGCGCTTTATGTTCGCTTTAATTGTTAAATAGGAAGATAGTCATCATTTTCATATGATGTCAAAATGCCTGTAGAATGGCCCGGTCCTATATTAGGTCAAAATAATTATTAAAAAAACTATCAGCTCGCGCTTCGTGCTGGCATCATGTGTGATCCACATCCACTTCACAATATTTATACACAGTGCTTGAAATAGTGCTTAAATTTACCCTTTTCCAGATCGGTATATTTTCAGTTCGCACTCGCATTATTGATTTTCACGATTTTATTTTTTATGTTTTTTCAGTTAATTATTGTTTGGCAAAGTGTACATACATGTAAATAATTAATACTATCATTATTATGAACTTATTTGTTTGTGTGTGTGTGTGCAAGTTAGGTAATGAAACTAAGTTAAGGAGTTTGCCTTTCATACGACCTTTTTGGCAACCCCTTCCGTTTAACTCTAAAATACAAAAATCATCTGAGGCAGCTTAATTTTTTTAATTGTGTTAATCAAATCTATAGGCCTAATTATGTTATATATGATATAATGTCTTGTAATATTCTTTACTTTGTTATGCTCAATATCAGTGCGTCCCACAAAAAACGAAACCGAGATTTATCGATGATTTATCATAACTTAATCGCAAATACAATAGACAAATGACCTACCATTTTAAAGCTTGGAATCTCCTCTTTCATATGAAATTACTAAGATTATTTCTCATTCACGCATGAGTGAGCAAAAACAATTTGAAAAGGGGATACCAAAAAGTCACTTGGCGGGCCGTATCTGGGTTTTAAAAAGAAAACCACATTTTAAAAAAGTTCAATATCTGCTCTTTAATTTGATACCTCAATTACACAAAATGGTCAAGAAATAACAAAGTTCTGGTTATTTGAAATAGGCTTGAATTTCAATAATTTCATAAAATGAAAAGGTTTTACAGGCTAGCGTTCAAACCCACTCGACACTCCGTTTTGTTGACGATCAGCCACCCATTAAGTCTTTTGTTACCGTGCGATAGCTTCAGTGGGAATCCTGTGAAAACACGTTTATTTAATGAAATTATGGAAATACAAGCATTGTTTCGAGGGATCATAACTTTTTTTGTGCTTGACCATTTTCTGTGATTTAGGTATCAAAGAAAAGAGAAGATATTGAACTTTTTAGTCTTGTGATTTTCTTTTTGAAATTCAGATACCCCCCGCCAAATGAGTTTTTGGCATCCTTTCTTCGAATTGTTTTTGCTCAATCATGCGTGAATGAGAAATAATCTAAGTAATATTAGATGAAAGAGGAGATTCTAAGCTTTACATTGATAGGTCATTTGTCTATTTTATTTATGATTAAGTTATGATAAATCATCACTAAATCTCGGTTTCGTTTTTTCTGGGACGCACTGTATTAATATGTACATTGTGAAACGGAAATCAGTAAATTAAATGAAATTATTAAAAAAAATGTTTTCAGAATGCCCAGATTCTAGGTCTAAATCTAAAAAATGCGCACGCATGTTTATTGAGATATGCTGTTTGTTCTTTATTTAAAACAAAGGCATGCTTAAATTATCCAGTTTCAGCTCAGAATATTTAAAAAAAAATTCTGCTCGCGCTTTGCGCTCGCATAATTAATGTAGGAAAATACCAAATTACCCATCATTTTCATGATTTACAAAACATGAATTGAATGTCCCTTTTTTGGTCTAAAATCTCATTTGTTTTCCGCTCACACTTCGCGCTCGTGTCAATTGCTAAATATTATATATACCTATCCCGTTAATGATTACAAAAAGTGCTTAGAATGTCATTTTTTTAGGTCGGAATGGCAATTTTTTTAAAGTTTTTAGTTGTTGAAATATTTATCGTCTTCATGGATAATTTCAAACAGTCTTTAACAGCTACCTTTTCGATCAGACAAGCCACGATTAAATATTTCTGCTAGCGCTTCGCACTCGCATTAATTATCTAGTTACATACGCATCTTGTTTAGGATCACAAACATTGCCCACAATGTTTAATTTTCAGGACAAAATACATGAAATTTCCAAACATTATAGCTCGCAATATTTAAATAGGGCTTATGAGATAATTACATATTGATGTTGATTTTAAAAAAATAAACCCAAGAAGTGACTGATAGGAATACCCTTTCAATAAAAAAAATCAACTTTGAGCTGCCGATCGGGGAAAATATGGGTGAAAAAATTCGCCCCCCCCCCCATATTGGCGAAAACTGGATCCGCCCCTTGATCCGCCCCTGCGTTATATCATAGCATAATTATATATATATATGTATATAAGCAGTAAAATGAAATGTCTGTGACGTGTATCATCATCAGATAATGATATGATAATATCATGGTGTTAAGATTTTCAAAATGATAATGAGCTGACGAGTGCGCTAAAACGTGACTTTTACGAGGTGGTATTCCCCAATATAAGAAGTAACATTAATTTTCAGGTAAAAGAAAACTATAAATAGATTGGCAGTGAGAGAGATTGAGAGAGGGAGAGAGGGGAGGAGAGAGATAAAATGAAAACTCTTGTTACCATGCAAATGAAGAGTCACCCCTTTCAGCTTCTCTGTTCTCTCAACAGGCACTGCGTAATAGTCTGCAGGCAGATATCGTTGGATTTCGCAATAACTGTCACTTTGTATATAGCCTTCAAATTAATTTGCCTTACCTCTAAAAACTTATTTGATGATACTTATACATAGGCCTATGTAAGTCTATGTACATGTACGATTTGTTTAAATCCCAAACTCACCCAAAATCTCACTCCATCCTACAAGGGCTTGTCTTCTAAAGAGTGTAGGGTTTAAAGGCGTCTTGCATATCTCGAGGAAAGATCGAGACTTTCACTGACGTTGAAGTTTACATCAACGGCAGAGGCGTCGATCCTGGGGGGGGGGGCAGGGGGGCGATCGCCCCACCAATGAAAATATTGGGGGGGCACACATATCGTTTTGCCCCCCCCCCCAATAATTCCGCATGTGCAAAAATAAAATAAGATGGTAATGTTATAGAGAAATCAGCAAGCGAGATTGATCTACACAACTCGTTCTTTATTTAAAATCGTGCTCAAATTGTCCGCTTTTCAGATTGGAATATAAAAATTTTCAGTTCGCGCTTCGCGCTCGCATCATTTCTATAGCAAAACCCCATACTTTTCATGATTAAATATAGGTGAATAGAATGTCCCGTTCTGAGTTCTAAACCTCAAAAGAACTCCCGCTTCGATTTGCAATAATATCTTGTTGGATATAATCTTGTTCTTTATTAAAAACGTCCATTAAACTCTTAATTTTTTTTCAGCTCGAAATCTATTGTTTTTTTAGATACCCATCTTAATCATTGGTACCAAAAATGCTTAGAATATCAAGCTGGTCAGAATATAAAGAAATTTCAGCTCGCCCTCGGCACTCGCATTATCTGTGTAGGGAGATATGTATCCTCCTCATGAGTTACTACAAACAGTCCTAAACAGGCACCCTTTTCCTGTTTTCAGGTCAGTATACTAAAAAAATTCAGCTCGCGCTTCGCGCTCGCATTAATTTGTTGGAGAGATATGTGTCTCTATCTCATGAGTCATATAAATAAACATATATATATATGCATATGTGTGTGTGAGTTTGTTTGTTTTGTGTGATCTAGCGCCTTTGGAAAGTTGATTCATGAATTTGCCCCCCCCCCCCAATCAGCGGACAGACGTGCCCCCATACTCCGGTACGGGGGGGGGGGTAAGATTGGAGCTTTGATTTTCCTTATCCATTTCTCAATCATCTTCCTCCTAAAGTTTTCCAGGTGTAGTTTTAGTAAAAGCCATGGATTATCAAGACATATACCTACTCGACTATACTCCAAGTAATAAAAAAAAGAGTGAAAAAAAGCACCTTTGGATTCTTTACAAAGAAACAAAGAAACAAACGGAAAACAAATCGAAGAAAATTTATGATCTCGAAAATAGTCAATATGACTGGTTGCTTAATAATAAGAACCCCTCCCCCCCCCCCCATGTAGCTAATTCTACCAATGACACAGAGAGTTTGGAATCTACACTGCAAAAACTCTGGTGTTGATTTAACACCAACCCGGAATCTACAAGTCTATATGTCCACACCAGAGAATTGTTAAACAACACCAGTTTCGTTTTGGTCTTACACCAGATAGGTGTTTATACACCAATTATTATCAAAACAGCATCGGTTTGATTCCAAACTGGTGATGTTTCAATACTTCTCTGGTGTGGACATTATAGATTCCGGGCTGGTGTTAAATCAACACCGGAGTTTTTGCAGTGTAATTTTCACCCTAGACGTGGTCACTTATTGGTGAAAGCGTTAAATTTGAGTCTGTGTTTGCAGACTGGGTACTGTATTACCTGAGAGAAAGAGACGGAGAAGAGGCGGGGGGGGGGGGGTAGATTTGGTTTAGAGCCCAGTACATTATCTTTGGGGAATTCCACAAAGCAAGACCCAAAATGTTGACTTATTATATTATGAGATGCACTATCGTGCCCATTGTGTTATACGAAAACACGATAACACCCATTCATGCAATAAAGCTCAACCAGATAATATTCTTAACAAATCATCATTATGTATGTCGGAATATATTTGCCCAAAATTATCTGGAAAGATGAATTTTATAACAATTTCCTGAACGTGCGGAAGATAAAACGAAGACCTAAGATTCCATACCTCTAGTACAGAAAAACAAAACTACAAACCAAACCCAACAACTACAACACTAAAGACACTATATGCTCTAAGAAAAAATTGAGTAAAAATTTAACAAATTTTGGGTAGAAAACAAATATTTACTTTTATTTTCCAACTACTGTAATAGGTCCTTGGCCAGCATAGCTTATTCGTGCTTTTTATTGTATCTTGGGATCAATGCTTGGAAGTCGGTGGTGTAATATCTAATTATTTCAATGCAGTCTGCAATATAGGTAGTGCTATGTCTTGCCCCCTCCCGCTGCCTCCCTTTCTCTCCGGGGTAATCTCCCCTTTCTGTTCTCTCTCCTCTCTCTCTCTCTGCACTTCTTGCCCCTCTTTCTCTCACTCTCTCTCTTCTTCTCTTTTTCTCTCTCTTCACACTGACACATTGTTTCACATTTTTGTTGGGTAGGTGCGGGGGAGCAGATGGTGCCTTGTAGGATTTTTTTTTTTTTTTTGTCTGTATAAATTATATATTTTGTTGTAATGGTGCACTATTTCTTTATATAATTGCCGTTCATACTTTTGCATGTCTTTCACTCATGTATTTTTAGATGATGTCATGTAATGTAACTATGTATAAAAATCCCGACACAAATTTCCTTTATCATGTTTATGGGCCTGAATAATATGAATTGAAGAGGAACATGCATGTTTGCTCTGAACCTCATATTGGATAAAATGCATGTTTAAAGGTAACATTGCGTAAAATTGACAGAGTATTTGGTACCATTTTACCCAGCAATCATGCATACCATTATTACCCTCTATTGGACAAACCTTTTGAAAGAGTGTGTACTACAGTAACAAGTGGAGCGCCTCTGACAGCCTAGCCTGCATTACGCGATTCAATATAGCAGCAGTGCTGACTTTAAAAACAACTATCAAATAATTATTTAAAAAAAAACCACAATTCATATAACAAACTACGTTCATGACCCTAAATGACGCCTGACCTTGATCATGTGACCTAATGTCCGCATTTCATGAACTATATATCCATAAACTTTCAAAGTTATGACGGCAATTCAACGATTACCCCCAACATGGCCAAAGTTCATTAACCTTAAATGACCTTTGACCTCGGTCGTATGACTTGAAACTCGCAAGGGATGATCAGTAATACTTGATTACTCTAATATGTCCAAGTCTTATGAGCTAGATCCATAAACTTTAAAGGGTACGATGGTAAATCAACAAATACCCCCAACATGGCCGAAGTTCATGTTGACATGAATGACATTTGACCTTGATCGTGTGACCTGAAACTCCGGTAGTATGTTCAGCCATACTTCATTACCCTTATATCTTAGTTTCATGAACTAGGTTCATATACTTTCTAAGTTATGATGAAATTTCAAAAACTTAACCCTAGGTTAAAAGTTGATGTTGACGCCGCCGCCGTCGGAAAAAGCGGCCCCTAGTATAGTCTCGCTCTGCTATATGCAGAAGAGACATAAACCACAAAATTTTGACCCCACCAACTACAAAAGTAAGGGTGCATGGTGATACGCCGAAGGTGGACAGAGGCAGGCGTCGGAGGCGGCCCGACCTGTGTGTATCACCCCAACGGGCCAATTGCAACTATTGTGAAAAATAGGGGAAATTAATAGCATAAAAATAAGATTCTAATGATTATTTTGTTTTAATCCTTTTAAATTTTGACGAGGAGCCATGGTGTGACCGGGTCCCGGACCCCACTCAGTGTTAAAGACTCTCATTTTACCCCCTACCCAAATGAATTCAATAGACATGATAAAGGTTCCCTGATATGATCATGATGGAGGACATTAGCAAAACCATGAAAACAATGACTTTTCATAGTCTGATGCACATGTTTTTATTCTTTGTCCTCCAATATGGCTGCTTGTGGGAACCCTATACCTTAAGGAAGATGTTTTGATGTTCAAAATGATATCTCAGAACTCAATGCAGTCATAAGGAACAAAAAAAAGAGGAAAATCTCATAACATAAATGTTTGTTTATGGTAAGTTCTGTTAATAGCAGTTTCAACTTTTGTTACTTTCCGTGATCACTTGTAAACAGAATCACAATGGGATAACAACAATACCCGGGGTTGTTATCTCTCTCGCAGATTTCGAGATGTCCGCACTATCGAGTCGATCGTGGAGGACTTACTTTTCAAAATGAAATAATCCTGAATGAGCTTTCAAAACTAGCAGGAACTTCAGGAATTTGATCCCGGGATTCGATCAATTTTTCTATGATATTCAAGATATTTTATAACCCCCTTTTTAAATTTCTCAGGAGTCCAAAGAGAGAGAGAGAAAACCCCTTTTTTAAGAAATCTCCGGGTGAAAAGTCAAATACATCCCCCTTTTTTTATACAATTTGCGGGCCGGACTTGTCCCGCGAAAAAGTATTCCTTTACCGCCTTACCGGACATTTTGTGAACACGCATGCGGTCCCTCCGACACCGGAGTGGGGGGGGGGGGGGGGGCTTCAAACCCGTCGTATATCACATTATAAGGGGCCTGATTCTTATTCATCATATAAGATAGTTGAATATTAGAGGAGTGGGTGGGGGGGGGGGTAATAATTTTCTTTGCAATAAAATCCCCGAATTCAGAGACATGTTGAAATCTTGTCCTGGTAGCGGGGAATATCACTATCGATTGGGCAATCGACTAATGTCAGCCATGATAACAGCGCAGCTGCTCCATGCAATCACATCCTAATCTCCAGAATGACGTCACAATCAGGTGATCACGTGTTGACGAAACAAGCTTTCTCATTGGTGGAGCAATTCTCGATTAATGCAATAGCCTGTTTTTATGTACGTAAATCATGTTCATTGGCCAGGTAAGGCTGGAATTCCCCAGGAGTGGGCGTGGCGTTTCAGAGAGATCACCTATAAAGATATAAATTTACATCTGCTGAACACAATCCAACTATTACACGACAAAATATCAGACGTTCAAGACGGCTCGAAACATGTGCAGAAATTATTTGTTGAACTACCAACAATATTCTTTAAAGGAAAGAAGTCTTATTAGATTTCTGTGGCATAATCTGAAGCAAGTTGTTTGAACAGGTAAGAAATTTTTGGATTTTTTTTTCTGATCATAAAACATAGACAGGGCTAGGTCGAGAGGCGCCATGAAAGTTTCATAAACGAAATACCAAATGAATTTTCTGTAATTTTACAATATGCATCTAAAATTACCTAATGCAGTAAGATTATGTTCTCGAGACTCTACAGTATAGGATCTTGTGGGATTTTTTAAGGATAAATTTTCCAACAGTAAACTTGTTGCCGAGATAATTATCAGGGTTGGCGATTTTGTATCATTAAAAAAATCGGATTTGTTTGATTTATATCAGATTATTTTTTATTTTTGATCTTTTTCAACATTTTTTTTAAAGCGCAAACACCCAAAACAAAATCTTTTACACTAAAATAAATTTTAAAATAATTCATTTCACTACTAAAATTATTCTTAGCTTTTTATTTCATGATTAACTCAAAATAGTCAAAAGTCAAAATAGAATTTAAAGAAAATATTAACGTCATGAAGATGCTGATATTTTCTGCTGTGTCTGCATCCTCTTGTGTAGAAAATGCTTTTAACCAACCCTGCATGGGCAACATACTGTCCACACAACTATTGGTTAAGATCTGTCCAAATTGGGTAAAAAAAACTAATAATTGGGTAATAAATTTGCTCAATTGGATAATAATGTCCCAAAATATATGTACAGTTGAGGCCAGAAGTTTACATACACCCAGGAAATTTAAAGAAAAGTTGCCACTTGCCAAATATCATAAAATTTACTGTATCTTACAAAATATTTGTGCTATCATGATGAATTTGATATCAAATAAATGAGTGTGTCATGCCCCTTCATCACATTGCTTTGTCATCAGGAGCTGCAAAATATTTATGTGTCATTTCCCTCCAAACAATCTTCATTTTTAGACAAATTAAAAATAAAAACTGACAAAAACTTTATTTTGTGCTATTTACTTCTCAACACAAACATTTCAGATCACACTTATTTGTTCAGTGGTGACATATCATGATAAAAATGATAGATTTGACATTTATACATTTCTATGAAACGATGTTTGAAAATATAATAAACAGTAGAATACATTTGACACGAATATTGTTTTCTTCAAAGAAAATTTCACCGGAAATATACTTAAATCCAAATGGCATCCCAATCATATAAAAGAGCTTACCGGTAATACGCGCTTTCATTTGATACCAAATTTGTCATTGTAGTATTTATATTTCTGAAGATAAAGTAAATTTTACGATGTATGGCAACCGAAGAAATTTCACTGACTTGTATGTTAACTTTTGGCCTCAACTGTATATATATATATATATATATTTATTTATTTCTTTTTATATATATATATATTCATTTATATACATATATACACGAAAAATGATATGTGTTCTCCGCAAGGATAGAAAATAATGAACAAAATAATCGAAGAAAAGCCGAAGAAATATTCACTTTAGCTAGTTCCAACCTTTTCTTCAAAAAAAAAATCAAAACAAGAGTTAAAGTGAAATGTTCTTTGATAATTTCGTTCATTATATATATATATATATATATAAATCTAACTGATCATGGCATGGTTGGACAAAAAGCTTATTTGTTATTAGACATCAATCCTCAAGTGTTTAACAAGAAGATTCTTTTTTCGAAAATGGCCAGAATTGAGAGGTAATTGATGATTTTCTGTATGTTACCATATTCTTTAGGAGGCGCATAGTGGTGAAAGCAAACTTAAAATATATGCATATATATATATGCATATATATATATATATATATATATATATATATATATATATATATATATATATATACACACATATATATATATATTTATATATTTACCAACATACATTACCAAACCCAATGGACAGTATGTTGCCCAACATTTTAAGTGTGTACCCCGAATCCAAGATGATGAACCATCTTGGTACATCTAATGCTGCGTAGTTGGTGTTCCAATTCAAAGCTCTTAACATGAAATGAGGATCGGTTTCTTTTGACGAATTCCATGACTTCTACAAACGCCTATAGACTCACATTCTCCAAGAAAAACCTTTTTTTTTCAAGCCCACGACTAAAGATCATATGTTTAAGAAACCTGCATTTTTTTTTGTTACACCTCTGTTCTTAGAGCCATACAACTCTTTGAGTCTTTCAAAGTACTGACCTGCAAAGCTCTGACCGATTGTGGAAAAAGTTGCAAGTTGTTTTGAATAATTTCTTTTCTTTATAGTATTTGCCAGTTGTTAATAAAATGTTAAACTATGGGTTGCCAAGGACAATGCAGATTTGATTCACTGAGAAATGTACAGAAATAAATGCTCACTTGTTGGCAAAGGGCACTGCATCATATATGGTTGTCATGATTTAGTGTCCTTTGCCAAGAGCATACATACATTATATATATATATATATATATATATATATATATATATATATATATATATATATATATACAGTGGCGTACCTAGGATTTTCCACAGGGGGGGCAAAACCGTCCGCCAAAAAATTTGACAAGCAAAAAAAAAAAAAAAAAAAAAAAAAGGTCTTCGATCACAAATAAAGGATTTCGTACCAGAAAAAAAATGACAAGCAAAAAAAAAAAAAAAAAAGGTCTTTAAGCTCGTCAGGGGGCATTGAAGGTCTTAAAGCTCGTCAGGGGGGGCAAAAAAGGTTTTTCAAGCCCGTCAGGGGGGGCAAAGATACGTTTTTGCATGGGTTGTGACTCGTCAGGGGGGGCAGAGTGCCCCCCTGCCCCCCCCCCCCCCCCGTAGGTACGCTAGTGTATATATATTATATACCGGCTGAATGAAGCACAATACAATCGTATACAGAAAGTCTGAACAGGTCATGGTTCAAATGCATTTTCATGAAAAATCTCTGATGGAATTCGGCCCAAGTTCAGGTTGTTTTTTTTTAAGTCCTCTTTTTCAATATTAACATATTTTTGTTTTGAACTGAGTGCTATTGCTATGGATAGAATATATATTTATGAACGAATTGTTAGTGTTGGAGAGCAATATGTAGTAGTTCATGTGAATGATCAGAATAGAAGAACTACCAATAACCCTTTACCTTTTATTTTATATTTTCTTAAAAACTGTCCTCTGAAAACACTTTTGGATTTTGACATAAAGAAACAAGAACTTTGTTTTACTATCAACAAAGAAAAATTTTACAGGGAAAATTGTGTAAGTCCACTTATAAAAGTGGAGTAAGGCTCCAAGTGTTAACCACTATAGGCTTCATTTACATCTTTGGTTTGGGAAGATTATCCTGGTGGGTTTTTCATAAAGCTGTTCATGAGTTTATAGACTGGTGATCTTTTCTTGTGGTACATGTAATACCTCGGTCACATTTGCTCTACGGCGGCCGTACGGCGAGTAAATAAAACAGCTGTTTTAACATTTTTTTGTATGAGCTACATAGGTGGTTTGAATAAAAATGAATAAAACGGCTGTTTTTGACTCGCCGTACGGTCGCCGTAGATCAAATGTGACCGAGGTATGAACGGTATATTGAATTGGCGATGGTTTAGCGCGTAAAAAGGGTCCACCGGTCGTTCTTACATTCGCTCTTAACTTACGAAAAGCTTTATGAAACGGCCCCAGATTTTATTGGCTTGATTTCAATTGCTTTGAGTAGATATGAACGATTTATTCATGTTTTGATGATATAAAGTTCATAAAATCTCTTTCTTTTGAGTAAAAAAAAGACAAAACTGCCACAACAAAGAAAAATGTCAATCATTTTGTATATACATGTTTCAGTCAATGGTTGTTGTTTTTCTTATCATAGTGATTTGAATCGCGATTTAAATCACGTTGATTATAACCCTTATAATTGTATTTGCATCGTTTGAAAAAGTGAAAATGAAAAAGAATATAGAATTTATAGTCGGGCACCTCTATAGCTATGTTTTTTTTCTCCAGAAGTCGAACGTTCGATAAACTGTGAAGCTGGCGAATATAGCTTTACGTGGAATTGTAAAAAGAAATGCAAGCGAGCGATTTGCCTATACACATGATACAGTGCGTATAAAAAAAACGGGACAGATTTGAAAAGTATATACATGTTTTGTTTCAAATTATGATATCTATATTTTTGGTGTTAATAGGTGCTCTGAAGTCTTATCCTTCAAATGCCATTAAAAAATAGTTTCGTTCATGCTTGAGCGAACATGGAATGTTTTTGTCTGGGGTTAAAAAGGAGGCTTGCGCCAAAATGGCATAAAATGATCAATATGATGATCGGACTTCTTGCTAATCTGCAGACTTCCTCTTAACCTTTTCATTATCTTTGCCATAATTTTCGAATCATGCGGTCAAAATTCATTTTCAAGTCTGTTTATGTGCTTGAATTGTTCAGTTGTTGTTTATTTTTGATATGTTCTCTTTTAGCTTTCAATATTCCTTCTTGAAGCAAAAAAAAATTCAACCGAAGTATGGGAGAACGTTTTTTTTCTGCAAATCCTTTCATTGTGTGCTACAAAGGTTATGGTGCCTTTTAACAGTGGCATACAGTGGGCGGGAACTCGGGGTGTTCCCCCCCCCCCTCAATAAAGTAACATGGAAAGGAAATAAAAGGAAAGATAGAAAGTGAAATATGATTTATTTTCTGAATATTATGTCAAAATCTATCACAAAATTTGATATTTTGAAGAAAAAAAATTGAATTTTTTGCTTGCTCGCTTCGCTCGCACATTTTATCCAATCTACCATATCTAGCTCCTTCAAAAGTAACTCAATACACCATTGCCATTGAAAGACATGAATCATTACCTGTTTGTCCTGTCAAGCACATAATTAAACTTGGTCAAGGAATCAATAACCCCTTGAAAATAGGATTCATATTTTTTTAAGGTACCATAACATAATTTGTTTCACATTATTAAATATGATTTGAATTATTACAAGTTCTCCCAATTAATAATGCAAATCTTCTTGCTCGGATTGACAAAAAGTCATCTTTTCTTACTTATGAAGGAAAATTCAAAGGTTAAAGAAGTTTTAATGAAAAAAACAAAATAATTCAAGTAAATAAATAAATTTGTAAATGAAATTTGGCAGCATAATTCGAAAATCATGGCAAAGATAATGAAAAGGTTAAGAGAAAAGTCTGATGATTAGCAAGAAGTCTGATCATCAAATTTCTCATTTATGCCATTTTGGCGCAAGCCTGTTTTTTGAACCCCGACAAAAAGTCACGTGTTTGCTCAAGCATGAACAATATTTATTTTTAATGGCATCTCAAAGATAAGATATCAGAGCATCTATTGACATCAAAATATAGATATCATAATTTGAAATAATTTTGTTTTAGACTTTTCAAAACTGTCCCGTTATTTGATACGCGCTGAATAGAGCAAAAATGTGTCATTTTAAACTCATGGAAGATAATAATTACCAAATACATACATACATACATAACATGTACTTATATAGCACTTTACCAAAAATATGATCAAAGCGCTTTACAGTAAATAACTAATAATAATAATAATGAAATTACATTAAACAGCACTTAAAAACATATCTACGGGGCCTGGTGCCTGATCTCAATGCCCTGTACCAAATAACACTGTTTTCAGGAACCTGTAAAATGAATATGGATTTTTGAAATGGTATATAAGCAATAAAAACTAAAATTATGAACACGACTGTATCCTTTTGACTTAATAGTCTGCTCTTTAAAAGTCAAGTCCACCCCGGAAAAAAGGTGATTTGAATAAACAGAGAAAAAACATAATGCTGAAAATCTCATAAGAATCGGATGTCGCTTATCTTTCATAAAACAGTGCTATGCACATCTCAGTGACATGCAAATGAGACAGTCAATGATGTCCATCACTCACTATTTCTTTTATTTTTTAATGTTTGAATTATACAATATTTCATTTTTTACAGATTTGACCATAAGGACAAACTTGAAAGAACCATATAGTATTAAACAATGCTAATTCCACATGTTCAGGGAGGAATTAATAATTGTTTCACTTGACAATGATTAGAGAATTACAATATTTCATATTTCACATAATAAAATACAAAAGAAATAGTGAGTGGATGATGTCATCAGTCTCCTCATTTGCATACCGACCAAGATGTTCATATAACTGTCTAGTGAAATTAAGCGAAACTTTAAAATATCATAACTTTTTTTATTTAACATCCGAATTTGATGAAATTTTCAGTGTTATGCTTGTTGAATTTTTCTCTTTTTATTCAAATTTACTTTTTGTTGGGGTGATGGACTTGTCCTTAAAGAATTTAAAGAGAGTTCAAGCAAAATGTATGATGTTGTACATACCTTTTTATATACCCGAAAACGATTAGATTTTGTGTATTTTTTATACAGGACAATAAATTATCTTGAATCTTGAATATATTAAAAATCTTTTTAAAAAAATTTGTTTTGAAATGTCAATAACATCTGATCGGGTCATATTAGTCAACTAAGTTTAAATCGTTTTTACTAGTTATGGCCTATCTTTATTTTTGTTAAATATTAATGCATCTGACCCAAAACGGTTCTAGTGTCAGTAAATGCTATAAACTAAAAAATATGTTTTATTGGATGATTTTACCCATTTTTTAGTTTTCTAATATCCGATTTTAAATCTAAATGCTCAAACAGTCACTTAATTATGAAAGAACATGACCGAAAGAGGATAATAAATTTGTTTTCAAATCCTAATTGTCGGAGAAAAAAGGCTATATTTAAATTTCAATTGATGAACATGCATTCAATAACCCCTATCATTATATCACGGCTATATTTCTATATTTTGAGCAATAATTAAGTCTCTTTTGTCTGGTTTTCTTTCCCCTTTCCTTTCGAGGTCTCCATCAATTTCAGGCTCAAGTAGCTTAAAGGTCAAGTTCACCCCAGAACAAAGTTTATTTGAATAAATAGAAGAAAAAAAATAAAACGAGCATAATAGTTGAAAATATGATCAAATTTGAATGTAAAATAAGAAGGTTATGACATTTAAAAGTTTCGCTTATTTTTTACAATACAGTTAAATGCACAATTCAGTGACATGCAAATGAGAGAATCGATGATGTCTATCACTTACTATTTCTTTTGTTTTTTATTGTTTTGATTATACAAGTTTTTAATTTTGACCAATTTATAAATGTCATTTCATTCATTTTCATTTCATTTTTATTTTCCATAAATCAATCAAAATACAAAAACACTTTACTCATTCCGAAATAGTATGCATAATTACAATATAAATGCAGATTCAAAGTGGATGGACCTAAAGTAAAGCAAAAGCTTGTTGTGGATAGGCCCTTAACAAATAATTAATGTGTAATCATTGATAGCTAAAAATAGTTACAGAAAAAATAGAGCTGAGCTCGAAGAAAGTTACAGAACTGGACAAGGACGTTACAAAAAACAGGGACACACAGGTTACTAGACAAGACAAGGAAGACAAAGCAAAACATAAAAGAAAGAAAGAAGGAAAGAAGACCCGTCTATTATATTGCTGTTCACGATTGCGACGTTTAAAGGATGACATGAAATGTTTTGACAGAATTGGTCGTATGCCAATGAAATAGAAATGTCACATGTTTAGGGAGGAATAAAACTTTGTTCGCAGGACGAGGAGAAAATTAGAATATTTCATATAATAAAATACAAAAAAAATTGTGAGTGAGTGATGTCATCATTCCCCTCATTTGCATACCGACCAGGATGTGCATAAGTATTCTGTGAAATTAAGCGAAACTTAAAACTGTCATAACTTTCTTATTTTACATCCGATTTTGATGAAATTTTCAGAGTTATTCTTGTTAGATTTCCTCTTTTTATTCAAATCCCCCCCCCCTTTTTTTGGGGGGGGGTGGACTTGTCCTTTAGGATTGCGTATCGGAATAAGATTGATTTTATTATTATTATCATTACTATTATTATTACTACGATTCTTCCACATTTCAAAATGTATTTTGACGATATATATATATTTTCTGCTACATGTTTCAATAATTAAAAAAAAGAAATTTTCAAATTTAATCATATTTTATTGGGAATAATGTCATACATGTATATGTTATTCATTATATTATTTGCTTATTGTTATGTTATGCTGAAAAAATGACTATACTTGTCTTTTGTTATTGGAATGTGGAAATCAAATCAAATAGAGCGAGAGTAACATGAATAATCAATGCATAAAATATGTTAATTCAATCAAAATGCCACATTTCCTGATATCTGAGTATCATAATCAAAATATTATTTTAGTTTTTTTTTACAATAAATCTATCAAACACAGACAAAGGTCTAGCGATTGTCTCTAATTAAAAAAAAAAGAATTATAAAAGTGTTTTAAAATTATACTTTGAGTAGTTCCAACGTTTACTTTTATAGTCATTGCTGTGAATTTTGTGGAGAATGTTCTTAGATTTTTAAACGAGAGAAGGAAGCATGTAAAGACAAACATACTGGCAACCACCATGAAAATGGCAATGGTCTCAGCAGCCAACCAAATTAAACGTTTTCAGGGTATATGGCAAAATTACCAAAGTGTTGTTAGTATTTTACACAGAGCCAATTTAAATGCTGTATATCAAACAACAAACCATTGTTAATTTTGATGAAAGCTATAAAACTATTAGTTTTTACTTTTTTTCTTGGTCACTGCACGAGTGTGGCAATCGAACTGATAAGTATATACATGAATATCATGGAAAGCAAACAAATTTGGTCAGCGAATAGACAAATACTTCGGAGTATCTTATTCGCTCATGAAATATAGGACAAGGTAGTTTCAAACATGAAATAATTACTGAAAAAGTCGGGCACATAAATAGATTCTTAGTTGGTAGGCCTACCTTATACGACGGTGACCAAAATATTTGATTTAGAAAAGTGTTTTGCTCGAAAGTAAAAAAAAATCATTAATGAAATATGGTAAGTTTTACTGGCTCACTTCGCTCACTCGCAAGAGCAATTTTAAAAGAAGATCGAACGTAACCAAAAATATAAATAATAATGATCCGCCGAGATCTATTGCTTGGAAACCAATAATGATTCATTGCAAACATGCACGACCAATGGGCAATATACTGCATACAAAATAACGCTGCTAGAGAAGGGAAGGGGGGGCGCTGGGCAATGAGACTTACATGTAACAATTATCGGCACAGTCAATCAAGTTTGTGGCAAATATCGAAATATCCTCGCGATTCAAGATAATTTCATGTATTAAAAAAAATACAAAAAATTTGTCTACGGGCATATTAAAAAAGTAGTTGCAACATTATACATTGGCATACACATTATATTTAACGAACGATCATAAAATGCTGAAATATGTTTTGCACAAACTGTTGATTGAGAAGAGATGAGATCGACTAAAGAGAAAATAGATAATTAAGGTAAGAGGAAAAGGAGCAGTACAAACCTAGTACTTAAATGTGCCTTCACCCAGCAACACTTACAGGTCTAAATGAATTCTCTTGAAATTATTTCGACAGATACAAATATGTCTTCTAACCAGCAAGGCCAACCGCCTTCACAGGCCAGCGCAGGAGCCAACCGAATGGGCTACACCCCGAGTGGGATCCAGTCCGGTACTGCCGCAGCTGGTCACATGTCATCCTCCGCCAAGAGTCACGGCGGGTCAGTTCCAGCGGGAAGCCCCGTCTCCCAGATGCAGTCCTCCGGAACCAAGGGCAGCTACCACACCGGAGGTGGCAAGAAGTAGTAGAAGAGTGACTCATCCGCCCCAGGCTGGTGATGGGGTGTGAACCTCGAAACATGTTCCGTTTATTAAAATGTTATGTTCTTTTCCTTATTTTCATCTTTATCGTGTTTTCTTTTGGGAAAATTTAGAATAATCCCTATGTAATTCTTAATCCGGCTTTGGTTCTTGAAATGTCTGTAGCCATTAGAGTTAGTCCATTGATCTTATTTCTCTCTCGATGCCTTCTGTCATTTTAAATGATGATCAATCAATCATATGTTGTAGCAGTCTGTAGACATTGTCACAGAAGTGAATTTTTCACTCTAAATTGCAAATTCCGACTTTTGGTTTAGTAACATTTAGTAACAAAAAGCGAGACAAATCTCTTAGATATATATCATTATGTTCAATCTAACAGAATAATGATGCGCATCTGTTTACCACGCTCCAGTATTCAAATGGAATTCAGGAGGTGCAACAGAATGTTATAATCGATTTTTTGGTGTATTCAACTTGTTCACAGAAAACAAAATCATAACTACCATTCAAAAGCAATAGGCCCTATAAATTCTAGAAAAATATTTACGAAAATTGATTACGATTCTAAGATTTTTAAAAAGCTTTAAATTTACGTAGTATTCTGAACAATGTATTTATTTGGTGAAAAGAAAGCTTTCGAAGCTATATTGAACCATACTGTACTCCGAAAGAATCTCTCCTTAGGTTATAGGCCTAATCATTTACACTTTTCAAGAGCTTATTTGTGTTATTGAAACTGCTATAACCATTCAATACGTACTGTTAACATATCAACATGGAAGGGAAAATGATAAATGAAATGAAATGTAATGTTCGGAGATATATATTGAGGGAAAAGCTGTCAATAATATCGATCTTTTCATCTTCTTAGTTTGATATGCTAAGTGTTTAATTTTGTGATTGGAATGTTTGTTTCATCATAATAGTTTAGAAATATCAATCCTTATGAGTAGATTGTAATATCATCTATGGAAAACGTTTTTATTTACTTTTTTATTGTTAATATATTTTTTAATGGTCTTTATTGATCATTCATTTAAAAACATATATAATCTGATAAAATATTACAGAAAATAACATGACATATTGATTGCTGTTGAGCAAAAGCATACTATATGTATACCACGCATAGCAAGGATGAAACAATAAATTACCTTGAATTTGACGTTCCTTTTCAAAAGTGAAAGCTTAATTCCAATGTCGCTTTGTCTATGATTTGTTTAATAATTGCGAATAAACAACCTTAGAAAATAATGAAGTTTTCTAGTTCTCATATTTCAAGCTCTCCATTTTTGGCCTATCGGGTAATTAATTGCGAACATGGTTATAATATGATTCATAAAAGCCATTGTGTATGACGGGCCGTTCATGCCATAAGCCGTCGTTCATTCACTCACTGGAGCGAGTGAATGTTGTACGTATTTTACCATCACTTTCTTGAAAGAGTGAGTGATTGTACAGTTTTATCCAATCAGAAAGCTAGGATTGTTTTCGAGACCCCCTTCCTGAAGTGGTTGTAAAACGAGTGGACGTATGACCACTCGAGTGATTGTACTTCCACTTGATAAGTTGTACATCCACTCGAAGGAATGTACAACCAATTCATTGAGGGGGTCTCAAAAACGATCCTAGCTCTCTGATTGGATACAACGGTACAATCACTCATTCTCCCGATATATGACGGTACGTCGGACAAATCATTCTCTCACTCGAGTGAGTGAATGAATGGCGGTTTATGGCATGAACGGCCCGTCATAATTATGGAAGTTACGAATCACTTTTTACGCACGAATGGCCGCCTGTTATTGTGCTTATTATGAGGTCGGCCCCTACCCGAGGTTACACTGGCATTTCAACAAGACTGAATGACTTTGATGTTAGAAATAATGGTAACTGTGATCCCATTTTGACCCAAAATAATGTTTTTTACGACAATAATTTGCATCTTCAAAGATTAGATTTAACTGTGGCTGATGGGGAAAAAAATGTTGGATAATCTGATGGCAGAGGGGTGGGTAATAATGAGCCAACAAAATAATTTGAGGTGGCTAGATATGGCGTACGAGGCAAAAAATCTGTAAAAAAGTAACATTGCGTAAAATTTACAAAATGTTTGGCATCATTTTACCCTTACCAACATGCATTTTTCCCATTTCACCCAGTGTTGGGTAAACCCTTTTCTTTAAGAGTGTATGTAAATTAATGCCGCACTACACTCTAAAAAATGGCACAGAATAATTAAGCCGGTAGCCAGAGGGTCGATGGTTCGATCGAACCCCCAAAATTTTCAAAGGCAAGAAAAAAGAAATAGGGGATCATAGGAAGAGAGAACAAAAAAGAGAAAAATAACTGAGTAAAAAAAGGGGGTAAAATTCACCCAGTATTGGGTAGAAAGGGACTCTGGGTATCCCCCCCCCCAATATTGGGTAAAATGCATGTTTAAAATAAAGGTAAATTTCAACGTAACATTGCGTAAAATTTACAAAATATTTGGTTTCTTTTTTTCCCAACCAACATGCATGTTCCCATTTTACCCAGTATTGGGTAAACCTTTTTTTTAGAATGAAGAGAAAAGAGAAAGAGAAGAAAGGAGAGAAGATAAGAGTGAGGCGTTGTAAGGCCCGTGAGAGGATGAAGAAGAAAAAAAATAGGCGTATGGGAAATTTACCAGGCTCATGTGTGTTCTTAACATGACGCATACCAGGGGCCCTATCTTACAAAGAGTTACGATTGATCCAATCACTCGTAACCACTAGCGTACCTACGGGGGGGGGGGGGGGGGTGGGGCAGGGGGGGTGCAGTCTGCCCCCCCTGACGAGTCCCAACCCATGCAAAGTACGTATCCCTGCCCCCCCTGACGAGCTTGAAAGACCTTTTTTGCCCCCCCCCTGACGAGCTTGAAGACCTTTATTGCCCCCTGACAAGCCTGGAGACCTTTTTTTTTTTTTTTTTTTTTTTTTTTTTTTGCTTGTCAATTTTTTTTCTGGTACGAAATCCTATATTTGTGATTGAAGACCTTTTTTTTTTTTGCTTGTCAATTTTTTTGGCGGACGGTTTTGCCCCCCCCCCCCTGTGGAAAATCCTAGGTACGCCACTGCTCGTAACTCTATGGATATCCATTAGTGTCATAATTTTTTATACAGGAAATTTGCAAAAAGTACTTTGTAAACGAGATCACATCACGTTGTCAAGAAAATGACGAATGTATGAAATATAGGCCTACATCATATCTAGAAAACATTTGGACAAACATGCATTGCATATATAGCACGTGTTTAATATTATAATTGAAAGGTATGGAGTATCGCCAAGTGCAATATATTTATTCTGTTAATGTTTAGCTAGTTGTTCACTCAGAAATGGTCTCAACCCCGGTTTTCTGACAAATTCTAACACAAAAACCTATGAAAAAATAACGTAATATTCCACCCTTTCGTACCTATTCCTTTCTTTTTCTCTGAAATTTATTCTTTATTTCATTTTTCCTCGTTTTTTGTGGGGAGGGGGCACGTACCCAAGCCCCCCCCCCCCCCCCCCCCCCCCCCCGTGACAGTGAGCTACTGCCTGAGTGTTAATGTGGAATCATTAAACCTGCTTTAACAAAAACTGTATTCTGGATAGCGTTTCATCAACATTTTGGTCCGACAAGTTGTCAGACCTGACAGCTTTCCTTGCATGTGATTGGCTGAGAAGCACTGTTACTATGGTAACTGTGGTGTAAAAGTCCTTTCATGAAAGGCTCCCCTGATTAATGGTGCTGGTACCATGCAAAAGACGACTGATCGGAAATGGATGATCGTGAAAATTAGAGAACAGCTTATATTCATATCCCAGCCACGACAAACAAATGCAAACTCATGTTATAAATTATTGGGAGAAACCCTTCATGACTTGTGAAACATTTTGTAGCAGACAGCGAAATGATTACTTTCATCTTGGGACCAAATAGAAAATGATAACAGCTCGTCATGAGGTAAGATCATTATTTCCTTTTCTTTAATTATATAATTCATGTTACTTTTTTAGTTATCATGTTAATAGGCCATTGGATGAATGCAGTGAGCCTACATTTCGTATATATAGCTAAATTTGAAAATAATTGGATTTAACATGGTATGAATATCATTCAAGAGTCTTGTCGATTTTCAAATGATTCAGGAAGTTTTGAATATTTGAATAATTCTGACGTTAGTTGGAGCCCCCCTTTTTAATGTATATCCAGTGGCGTAACTACGGGGGGGCATGGGGGCACGTGCCCCCCCCCCCCCCCATCGGCTGGCAAAAAACGGGGAAAGGGAGAAAAGGATGGAGAAAGGAAGAGAAACGTATATTACAATTATGTTACGTTACTGTGTATTACATAAGAAACATTTTTCATAACTTTATGAAACATAATTTGCTCAGGGCCTATTGTTCCTGGTGCTCGCATTGTCTGTTTAACTAGATATAATAGATCAAATATTTTTTTGGAACACTATAGTTTTCAAGTATATTTGAGAGACTTGACGTTGTCAAATCAAGTCAACATACACCAAATATATTTCCTCGCACTTCGAGGTTTTTATTGTTTTATGTAGTGAAATATGCTTCTTTTTCATGACTACTTAATGTGATTGCCCCATGTTAAGGTCTTAATATAAAACATTTCCTGTCCGTGCTTACGTTCGCATTAGTGGATTGGTGAGATATATGTCTGCTCTCCATGAATTCCTAAAATCAGTCCTTAAAATGTTTCTTTTTCTGATCTCAATATCAAAAATTTTCAGCTCGCTCTTCGCTCTCGCAATATTTGATTAGTGAGATACTATGTTAATCATGACTACAAGTGCTTCCTATGTTTAGATGTAATTCTAACAAAATCAGCAAGCGCTTGGCACTCACATTATATGAATATGGTGAGATATGTATACTCTTAATTGATTCCTAAATTAATATAGTCCTGAAAATGTCCCTGTTAGGGCTCAATATATACAAACACTTCAGCTCGCGCTTCGCGCTCGTATTGTTTGTTTAGCGAGACAGGTACGTATCATGATTACAAAAATGTGCTTATAATGTCCCTTTTTAGGTCTGAATATCAACAATTTTCAGCTCGCGCTTCGCGCTCACATTACAGTATTTGATCAGTGAGATACATATCCGTTTAATGGCACTGTCCTTAAAATGTCTATATTAGGTCAGTATACATTGTACCTGGCAAGTGACTCAAAATTTATCAGTTGTATTTTTACCTCTCGTTTAAACTTCCAAACAAATACCTGTAAGTGTCACAAGTCCTTCTCCAGGAGCATATGCGATAGAAAGGATAGAAATGTTAACGTGGTTTTCCATGGATATCGATCGCTGCCCCCCCCCCCTCGTTGGTATCACACTGACCGCCCCAGCCCACATGGGAATTTTCAAGCAGTAAAAAGGACAAGAAACACATTTTTTAAGAGTAAGAAGATGAAAGAAACAGGAGTACAAAAAAAGAGAATTACGAGACTTGTAAGCCTATTGTACCGTTTTTAATCAACTGAGAATAAAATTACATTATTTTATTAGTCGTGTCTCTCAAAATACCCTGGCGTCGCCCCTACTGCCCCATCAAAACAATTACACTATTATCATACATGTTTCTGTTACAGCGCTGATAGAAACATGAACTGGGTTCTTCCCACTGGGGACCCGGAGAAAGGGAAAATGCTGTATGCAGAAATATGTGCTTCATGTCACTCTGTGGAGCCCGGTAGAACGGACCGGTCGGGACCAAATCTAGCGGGGATCTGGGGGCGCCAGGCAGGGACCCTACCCGGCTATAAGTTCGCTGAATCTGACGAAAAGAAAGGTATGTAGCGTACATTTTATCTTCGTTGACTTGACGAGTATAAAACTGCAACAGGAAACAGCATAGAGATGACAAGTTCAATAAAAATGACTACTGACGGTCGCCCTTACTATTATTTTTTTTACAAAAAAGGATTTTTGTCTTACTATCATGGGAGTGATTTGGAGGGGTAGGGGTATTTGACTACCCATTTTTAAAAGAATAGAAAACAAAACAAAATCTGTTACAAAATTAGATTTTCATTTTTTTCTGACATAATCATTTTTTTTTTATTTGTCTTGCTCTCTGGCTCTAGCTCTCATCTTGTACCTTTTAATTCTCTCCCATGCCATCTTGTGTGCCCTCATATTTTTTAAATTACGCTACTGACTTAGATCAAGTTATCATCATTTGGATGATCATTCTTGTCAAAATATTTTTGCCTAGTCTTGTTTTGTACTTAAAAAGAATATGATATATAACTATGTATTTTAATAAGGAAAATTCTTTAATACGATTTGGATCTCTTTATCATTAATTTGAATGACAATCATGAAAACAGAATACGAATAATTTGGACGATATAAACTTGGACGAGGCCTTATGGTTTTACGACCCTCGGGATTTTTTGATGAAATTGAAGTTCGCAATAGACTGAAATGGGAGTATAATAGAAACACAATACAATGTGCAGGTATCACAGGCCTAATTCATTTCCCATAGACTCGTGTGTTAAAGTGGCACTTAGAAAAAAAATCATAAAAATAACGAGAAAATTCGAGGGTTGAATGTTAAGTGGATAGGATATTGTCTGGCATTCCATATCTGACCAGAAAAGGGTACCTTGACCGGCTTATTCTAAAAATAAATCAGCATTTCATGAAGACTACACCTGACGACAGGATCAAACAGGGACCTGGGAACGATTTTTTCAGTGGGGGTGCTGAAATCTCTCCTCAAAGGTGGGGGGCACAATTGAGTTTTCTATTGTTCTTTTATACACACACACACAACCTCCAACACACCCTCACACACGCACACCCGCACGCACACACACCCATATATATATATATATATATATATATATATATATATATCACTTCTTAGCTTTTTTCTCAGAAAATAACATAGATATAGAATTAAATAATTCGAGCGCAGAGCGCGAGCTAATTTTTTGTTGTTGAAATATCATGTATTTTTTCCTGAAAATTGAACATTTTGAGCAATGTTTGTGGTCCTGAACAAGATGCGTATGTAACAAATAATAACTGCGAGCGCGATCAGCGCAAGCAGATATTTTTAATATACGCTCTGGCCTGATCGAAAGGAACCTGTTATAAGGACTGTTTGCAGTTATCCATGTAGACGATACATATATCAACACTCAAATAATGCGAGCGCGAAGCGCGAGCTGAAAAATTTGACATTCCGACCTAAATACTGAACATTCTAAGCACTTTTTGTAATCATGAACAGGATAGGTATATAACTATATAATTGATGCGAGCGCGAAGCGCGAGCGGAAACAAAATTGAGATTTCATACCTAAAAACGAGATATTCTAAGCACTTTTCTTATCATGAACAGGATAGTTATATAACTATACAGTTGATGCGAGCGCGAAGCGCGAGCAGAAATAAGTATGAGATTCAGACCTAAAAATGGGACATCTTAAGCACTTTTCTAATCATGAACAGGATAGGTATATAACTATACAATTGATGCGAGCGCAAACAAAATTGAGATTTCAGACCTAAAAACGGGACATTCAATTCATGTTTTGTAAATCAAGAAAATTATGGGTAATTGGATATCTTCCTACATTAATCATGTGAGTGCGAAGCGCGAGAAGAACATTTTTGATATTCTGATCTGAAACTTTATAATTGAAGCACGTTTAAAGGGGTACTCCAGACTTAATGCGATATGGTTTGAACAGATAAAGAAAAATCAGACGAACAAAAGAATGACTATCAGACCAGGAATATCAAAGTTATTGCATTTTAAAGATTAGCATTATTCCGGTGAAACAGTTTTAGGCATGTCTTCATTAATATTCAATGAGCAAACTGATGATGTCATATCCCCACTTGTTCTATAGTATTCATTATATAAAATTAGGTTTATTCAATATTTTCCCTTTAAGGACCAAAATAATTGAATTGACAACTGATTTAGTTCATAAGATATTCTTTGCTGCAACTTATTTCAATATAAGGGAGACATATCATTCACACTGGTATGAAAAAATGAAACAATTTTGATTCAATGTAATAACATAAGAAAAAGGATAGTGGGTATGTGACATCATCAAACCGCCTATTAAATATTCGTGACGACATGCATATCACCATTTTCACAAAATATTGCTTTACTTCAAAATCAAATAACTTAACTATTTTTTATCAGCTGATTTTGATAAAATTAGTTTATTTTGAAAAAATTGTATTGATAAAATGTATTTGATATGTTTTCAGTACCCCCCCCCCCCCCAAAAAAAAAAAAGCTGCGTCTCTGAATAAACATGCGTGCGTGTGTTTCTGGGCATTCTAGATATATTTTTTTAATAAAATCAATAATGCGGGCGCGAAGCGCGAGCAGAAAATATTTGATATTCCGATCTAAAAAAGGGTGAATTTAAACACTATTTCAAGTACTGTGTCTGAAAATTCTGAAATGGAGGGGGGGGGGGAGTTCCGACAAAACGTAGTTCATTTTCATTACATTTCTGTCATCATTCCTACCAGATTTACAGGAGGTGCTGCCAATGGAAAATAACACACGCAGCACCCCAAGGAAAATTTTCGGGTGCTTCAGCACCCCAGCACCCCCGCTTCCCAGGGCCATGGGGCAGGGCGAAAAAGACTGTGAAAATTTTGATTTCTGTTGTCTGACTTGTACATGTACAAAACAAGGGGCTGTCAAATGCGCGCACACTTGGTTCGACATAAAATCTGGAAGTTTCAAATTCATCCACACCCAAGTCCCTCCCTGCTATCGAGTAGGATGTATATATGGTTATCACGTACAGCGCGCGACCACGTCTGTATCGGAGTGCCGAAGCTTGACTGAGTCGCGTTAGGCATGTTAGGAGGGATATATGTTATTTGAGAGACATCAGTACATGATTTGTGATTGTCGGATGTGATAATTACGTACATAATAACATACAGGGGGAACCTGATTTTGTGGGGGTGCTGCCTATGGAAAATAATACACGCAGCACCCCCAGGATAATTTCTGGGGGTGCTTCAGCACCCCCAGCACCCCGCTTCCCAGATCCCTGGGATCAAATTCGTCACTTGAGAGAGTGAAATTGCCCTAATTCTTCCGCCAGTAAAAAAATAGTTCCATATTAGCGATATATCATTCCAGTGTGGAAAAATAAAGTTCAGTAGGTACCCTTCCTAGAATCAATGTTAGATTTTCAGTCATATTCGTTCATTTCTGTCAATCAGTAATATCAAATTTAAAAATTGAGAATGGGTTGGCTCGAATGAATATCTGTTGCCTGCCAGTTGTAATTAGGCCTGTGTAACCTGTATTCTTATTATCCTCACCACACTCCACAGGTATAACATGGTATGACAGGAGTCTATGGGATTATTTTGAGCGTGGTCATATACCTGGGACCAGGATGTTCTTCCGAGCCTTGCATAGGAACCATCAGAAACGAGCAGATCTCTTAGCATACCTCAAGATTGCTTCATCTCCTCAGAAGTGAAGCTCAAACGTTGATCCGCTGTGCGCCCGAATAGACCTTAAAAGCATGCGACGTCATAATCGCATGTATATAGCGCCCTCCTTTAGAGGATCCCGGAATACGGGTCTCAACGAAGTTGTCCAAGGTGCTCCAGCTATTATATGATCACCAACTTACGCATGTTCCACTGGTCTAAAACATTTCACATAGACTCGTGTGTTAAAGTGGCATATCATAACAAAATAAGAATGGAATTCGGGTGTCGAATGTTTACTACCAGTGGGTGGCATGCATACAGTGGCGTAACTACGGGGGGGGGGCATGGGGGGGGGGGGCACGTGTCCCCCCCAATCGGCTGACAAAAAAAAACGGGCAAAAGGAGAAAAAGAGGAAGAAAAGGAGAGAAACGTAGTAGGAAAGAAGACATTATAATGTTATATTACATAATAATTATGTTATGTTACATTACATAACAGACATTTTCGTCATAACTTTATGAAACATAATTTGCTCAGGGCCTATGTCTTCATTGTTCCTGGTGCTCGCATTGTCTGCTTTACGAGATATATAATCCTGTTGTACTAAAACCTCCCGTTTTCAAGTCAATATACACCAAATATATTTCCTCGCACTTCGAGTTATTGTTTTATGTAGTGACATATGCTTCTTTTTCATGACTACTTAAAGTGATTGCCCCATGTTAAGGTCTTAATAAAAAAACATTTCCTGTCCGCGATTACGTTCGCATTAGTGGATTGGTGAGATATGTCTGCCCTCCATGAATTCCTAAAATCAGTCCTTAAAATGTTCCTTTTTCTCATCTGAATATCAAAAATTTTCGGCTCGCGCTCGCATCAATTGGTTAGTGAAATAAGTATGGTCTGAATGCCTACAAGCAAGCATTAGAATACCCCACTTCTGGTCTGAATTATCTAAATTTTCAGCTCGCGCTTCTCGCTCGCAATATTTGATTAGTGAGATGCGTATGATTATCATGATTACAATGACTACAAAAAAGTGCTTCATGTGTTTAGATGTTATTCTAACAAACTTCAATTAGATGACTATGGTGAGATATGTGCACTCTTAATGGATTCCTAAAATATAGTCCTTAAAATCTCCCTGTTTGGGGTCAATATATACAAAATTTTCAGCTCGCGCTTCGCGCTCGCATTGTTTAGCAAGACAGATATACGTATTATGATTACAAAAATTTGATTATAATGTCCCTTATTAGGTCTGAATATGAAAAATTTTCAGCTCGCGCTTCGCGCTCGCATTATTTGGCCAGTGAGATACATATATCCGTTCAATGGAATTGTCCTTAAAATCAGTGTCTCTATTAGGTCAGTACACCTGGCTACTGAGCGCGCTTCGCGCGCTCACTAAGTGACTCAAAATTTTTGCTGGTGCCCCCCAATGCCGTGACCCACGGTACGCCACTGCATGCATATCTGACAATCCAAGCCAGGTCTCTCTACCGAAGCGGGGGGGGGACGTGTCCCCCCCTAAATTTTAGGTGGGGGGGACGATCCCCCCCTAAATTTTTTTTTGATAACCTTTTTTTTTTTTTTTTTTTTTGCTTGTCAATTTTTTTTTCCTGCGTCCCCCCCTAAAATTTTTGGTTGATAACCTCTTTTTTTTTTTGCTTGTCAAAATTTTTTTGTGGTCCCCCCCTAATATTTTTGGCTTCCGCCGCCAAGAATGAATATCTCTTGGCTTCCTGTTGTTAATAGGCCCGTGCGACCCACAAGCAATGTCCACAAGGCAATACACTGACTTCTACGATGGCGAACGATGACGTCGCGATGATGTCAAGTCTATTTGGAATTCCGACTACCTTTTGTCCGTCGCAGGAAAAAAAATTGATATTAATTTAAAGAGAATATCAAAATAATCATGAAGAAAAAAATTTAATCGACATTGGATGTTAAATACAAAAGTTATGTTATTTTTAAAGTTTCGATTGTTTTTTTCTAAAACAAAACTTTTTTTTTTAATCTGATTACTCTGTAAATTATCCGTCTTTTAACAAATTCAATGGATGTCTTATTGTATTGTATTTCATTGAGTTTTTGAAACTTAGGACGAAGCTGCTGTTCCGGCTCCCCAATTTTCGACAAAGACTTCCCATCTGTTCATTGTCATTTGACAAGTATTTTTGATATATTTACCAGAATTTGTTGTGCATGGCAATGTGAAAACTTGCTTCCATCATGCCGACTTAAATCGTTATTAGCGAGTTTTCGCATTTGCAACGGGGACAGATTCTACAACATAGTAAATATATTAAATATGCCGGTCAAATTTCAATGATAGGCTAAGAGGTCTTTGTAGAAAATTGGCGAAACGTGACAGCTGATCGTCGTAAAATTCTGAACGAAAATTTGCAAATATGTCGTTTGTCCAGAGTCATGGACGACCCTGCTGTTTTGATTCACCGATTTTTGACAAAGCCTTCTTTGTCATGAAGGGCTTTTGACAATAGATTTTCTACCTTCCAGTTAGCGTCTGTGTAGTATAGTGTACTAGTAGTTTCGAAAACTCCCTATTATATCAACGTGGCGAGATACGTAACATCGTCAAATTGACTTGTCAT
Source organism: Lytechinus pictus (assembly GCF_037042905.1). NCBI lineage: Eukaryota > Metazoa > Echinodermata > Echinoidea > Temnopleuroida > Toxopneustidae > Lytechinus > Lytechinus pictus. Next base: position 10,997,031 of record NC_087257.1, read on the forward strand.
AAGTTGTATGTCGACGAGCTGAGATGCGTTATCTCGTAATGATGGGATTAGGGAGTTTTCGTATCGCGACGCACAACAAAGAACAGAAAAACGCAGCAAATGCATTGACATAACAAAGTACTATAACATTGTAAATGACCAGCTAAGTGGTCTTTGTCGAAAATTTGTGAATCGGAACAGCACTTTTGTTCTACATTTCGGAGCAGACGAAAAATTGTAAACATATCGTTTTTCCAGAGTCCGGGATGAAACTGCGATTCACCGACTCTCGACAAAGTCTAACTCGTCGTCATGAACGGTATTGCTGTGGACCTACTGTAGCCAATATGAAACCATGTTAGTTACACGAACTCATTTCAAATACAAAGTTTATTGATATGCAAGTAAATCCTGACATTCAAGGTTTATCATGAAAACAAATCAATAATCTAACAGAAGCCAATAAGGAAGCATAGCGGCATAACTAGTAAAGAAAAACGACAAAGCATTTAATTCAAATTGACACAGATGCAATAAGAAATTCATCAATCGATACAAGATTATTCCCCTATCACAATATGCAATAACTTGGATGAATGTTATCAAATATATAATCATAAATATATAGATACAAAAATCAAGTTATTGCTTTTTATATGTTTATTAAAAGTCCCAATTTTTCGACGAGCCTTCGTCTTCCTCATGACAATCAGAAGACAAAGACGATATATATTTGGCAAAAAGCATTATAAACTATTAAAAAGCATTGAAAAGCATTAAAAGCATTATTAACTGGATTTGTCTTGTTATCACACGCATAATCTAGCTGGTCATAATATTTATTCATTACAGGCAAAGTCAGGCATTGTAATGGAGATGAAACCTTGCAATTAATTAACACAAAACGTAATTGTAAAAAAAATAAAATTGTAATGCAAAGCATTGTAATCAGTTTGAATACAATTAAATCAATTTTAAGACCGCTAAAATCGATTGTTTGTCTTATGTTTATTAAGAATGTCGAGCATTGAAATCAAGTCTTAAATAGAATATACGTGCTATGTCACCCGGGCCCCGTCTTACAAAGAGTTACGATTGATCCAATCAGTCGTAACTCTTTGGAAATCCATTAGTGTGATACTTTTTTTACAGGAAATTTGCAAAATGTCCAATGTAAGTAAAGAAGAACACACCTAAATTGTGTTTATGTGATTTGCAATCACCTATTAATCATTTGTAAATTTTGTGATTTATTTCAATTTGTATAATAAAAACAGAATTATAAAAAAAGAAGAACACACCGAATGTAAAGAAATCAATGAATTTATGGATATACATTCATATCTAGAATTTTTTTTAACAAACATGCATTTAATATGTTGACTTTGCTGGCTTTCCATAGTTGCGATTGATTGGATCAATCGCAACTCTTTGTAAGACGGGCCCCAGGCAGTAATTACTACATCTGCATACAGACAATGATGTTCGAATCGCATGATGTGCAATAATAAGTGGAATTTGGAAACGTCGCACCTCTCGTTATTTCACATCCGATACCGAACATTTTTTTAAATCTCTTCCACGCTGACAAGAGATATACATCCACTATCGTCCTTCACTAGTGTAAAGAGACCATTGATGTCATTTCCAATATAGGCCTGAGTCAGGGATGGATGGGAAGGGGGGGGCGAGTGAGGATAGGGAGAGAGAGAGAGAAAGAGAGCAAATAAATGTAAAAATGCAAAGAGAGAAAGAAAGAGAGAAAGAAAAAAAGGAGGAAAGAAAGAAAGGAAAGAAAAAAATTAAATAAAGAGGGTGAGGGAAAGAAAGCAAGGAAAAAAGAACGATAATTATCTTAGAAAGAATAAACAAATATTGATATATTTACTTAAAAAAAGACTGTTTATGACTAGCATGCGACATATATTTTTAAAAATATCGATTTGTCAAAATAATCACTCACAATTTAACCCTTTATCATTCAAACTGATACCTTTTAATGTAACATGTATACCCTATTCAGTAGGCTTACGTAGACTTTTGAAGCATCCCTTCCAATAACTATCCTGTTGATCAGCGAGTTAAGTTCGTGAGTGCCGGTCAAGATTCTGGGGACCTTTAAAAGGGAAGTTCATCCTGAATGACCTGAGGAAATGTTTGTTGTAAAAAAAGCTGATAAAGTAATAAAAATATTGGTGAAGGTTTGAGGATAATCCATTAAAGATTAGGAAACTTAGCAAGGTTTGGATGTGTGGCGTTATAAACGAGCAGCTGCCCCATTATGTTTTGTATAAAATGCATAAATTTCACATTTTTAATGGTTCATGGTGACTTGTTTTTTTTTTCTTTTTCTATTGACATGTTGAAGGTACAGTAAAAACCACTTTCAATTTTCCGAGAAAATTACATTTCATTGATTTTTTTTTTACTATACGATATGTAGGAAAGCTGCTTGCATATGACGTCACACTAAATCAAATAAATACAATTCTAAATACTTTTTTTAATTCTTTGATGGATTTTTCTCAAACCTTCGGTAATATATTTTTTTTATTATTTTTTATTCTATCTTACAACAAAGTGAACTTCCCTTTAATCTCAGGTTTCCCATATTCTTTCTCTATTCTTATTGCTCCCCATTTTTTCACTTAACGGGTTTTATGCTCCAGTCGTAATTTTTAGTATCAATATTTAAAAGAACACTTTTATTAGGAGGCTTTACCCTGCAATGTTTGGTTTTCAGCAGCCTCCTCCATTCCAGTTCCCAACCTGTTTATTTGATAATCTTGAGTATAATTTTTGCACGTAGAAATTTGCAGTATGTTTTCTTGCTTACATTAATTTTGTATATCAAAAAGTAGGAAACAACTGTAAATGGTGAAAATGGAAGTAAACGAAACGAAATGAAATAATGTATCTCTCCACGTTGAGATAATTACGTTATTATGTCAACTTGGCGAGATAAATGTTCTCACCATTTCGACAAGTCAATGGCATTTTAAATCTGTCGTACTGTTAATTATTTTTACCTTTCGCAAGAGTGCCGAATACAAAATAATACCTAGAATTGCTCTAATTATATTATGACCAATGTACACATAACGTTAGCGACTGCGATATGACTTACCATAATTTGGAAACCCCAGCCATTCGTACGGATAGAATATTCCAAAGGTTGCCAATCTCTCACGAAAGACATGTCTAATATATCTTCACCTAATTCTCGTACCTGTATGGATGTGTTCAAAGCAGAACATAATTATACAGTTCACGTTTGCCTTTTATTTTACTTAGACAATAATTAGTTTTCATTTCTTATCATATTTATCTACTTAATTGATTTGGGAAAGATCTATGATTTTTATTAATGGGAGGGGTACAACAATAAATAATATTGTTCTTTTTCCAATTTCTTTTTTCTTTAAAAGCAAAAAAGAGAACTTATCACATTATTTTCAGTCACGAGACAAATTGACGAGCAACGCCTCCCCCACAAGACAAACATCGCTCCTTTGACTCTCAGCCCCCCCCCCCCGGAAAAACCCAAAACGTTGGGGTCTCTTTATTCCAGAAATTGTTAAATGGGGGCTCAATTTGGCACTGTTTGCAGAGTTACTTAATAATTGCACATTTGCCCCCCCCCCATGTCAGATTCTCGGCCGTGGATCGCGCGATCCCGACGAAAATGATGACCTACGTCACACGTGACGTAATAACCCTGCTAGAAAGAACACAGTGCCACGTCACTGTGATCGGGATCACAGTTATCACAGTAATCACATTTAAGATTGTCAATGCAAATCTTTTTCTATTGTCACCTAAAAGATGGATTGGCAAAGTGTACATGTATGAGTTTAATCCATGGGCGGAAATCCCAGGGGGGACAGGGGAGACGCGCCCCCTACCCAAAATAGTAGGGGGGGCACAATATCAAATGTCCCCCTACTACTTTTGGTATTTTATGATGGAAAGAAAAACGTCATTAAAAATCGAAATGAAATATGCATTTTGGTCGAAATGGCCGAGTAGAGGTGATAACCCTTTTTTTTTTGCTTGTCAAATTTTCCAGCCCCTGGTCCGCCTACCTTTGGGGAGAGATTTCCGCCCTTGGATTAATCCTACATATAAGGCTATGGGAATAAAAAGCTGCCAGCGAGCCTCTTTTTCCATTTTAATACATTTTTAATCAGTATTGTAGATTAAATCGGTAATATTGAGATGAAAGTATCAGGTTCACTTTGTAATGCCTTTTATGACGTATAGGACACTTACTTTGATTTGCCTTTTTCCACTCCGTAGGTACACATATTTATATCATTTGCCAAGGATTCGGGAATCGCTATATTTACAATTTATTGGTAGCATATCACATCCCATCGCTTTGCCACTAGACATTTTCAAGAATTGTTTCTTTATTTCGCTTATAGTTAGGGGGACAAGTTGAAAGATATGGACTGACAAGTACGGTTGAATTTGCATCATTTACGTTTCCAGTCCCTGTGCTGTCGATGGTGGCGACATGTAGGGTCAACCTTTGCGAAAATATCGTTCAATTTCTGTGAAATTGTTATAGGGTCATGAATTTATTTCTCCTCAACCATCGAATATGGATTTTTGTTTTAATTATTCTTACGTGGTGGTATCAAAATGTTAAGATTTTTCCATGTTTTATTCACATTTCATCTTGAATCTTTAAATTTATTTTTAAATGTTTTACGTTTTTGTAAGTGACAACATTTTTACTTTTCCTGTAAGCTTTCCAGTTTGCACGAGTATACGCTTTCGAGTCGCTTCTTCTTTCAAGTTTCAAGTTCGAATTACTGTAAACCAAAAAAATCAGCATGGATCCAAGGTTTTCGGTGTTTCTTGATAGTCTTTCCCTATAAGGGGCATGAAAATTACACAATGAAGAAAATATTGTTTGGAATTGATAAAGAGAATGATTAACCTCATACATGTAAGTACACTTTGCCAATCCATGTTTTAGGTCACAAGAGAAAATATTTGCACTGAAATTCTTAAGTGTGATTACTGTGATAACTGTGATCACACTGTTAAAATCCCAGCCATGGCGTAATTTTCTTCAGCAAGAAATTTACACACATCGTGCTGCACTCGACCCAGGCAAGGTAAATAATTACGGCCGCCAAGTTATAGCCGGGGTAATAATATCCCAGTCCTTTGGAAGCGCATAGAGACGTTGTAATAATTTGCTATATACAAGAACTGTTCATCATTTTTGTTGTTATTATCAGGCTATTATTATCAACATGATCCATTATTATTATAATGATTAGTATCATGATTATTATCATGATTATTTTTCCATTCCAAAACTTACATAAGAGTTCTAATTACATTTTTTGATCTAAACAGATTCACTACAATCAATAATTTTTTTTGTCAGGCTAACGATTAAAATGCAAATTAATGTAAAAAATATTAATGAAACACATCTTTTATCAGTGGTGTAATGAGCCACAAATTTTGAGCGTTCCAGATATGGTGCATGGGGGAAAATGTATGAAATAAATTGATAGCGAGCGAGTGAAGTGAGGGAGCAAAATTTCTACATTTTTATTACAAAAAAATATCATTTTTTTATAATAATAATACAGTAATAATAATAATAATAATGATAATAATAATAATAATAATAATAATAATAGTAATAATAATTGGATGTATATAGCGCCTTTTCCAATGGATACAAAGCGTCGTTGATGGCATAAGACAAGTTAAGGTTTATGGTTATATAAGTGTGTTTAAAGATGTTTTTTGAAGAGGTCAAGAGAAGAGAGGTTTCGAAGAGATGGATAGACTTTGACATGATATTCATAACATAGTATTATATTTCATTCTTATCTCTGTTCTTTTTCCTTTTTTCTTGGTCGTTAAAAATGGGGGGGGGGAGCAAGAGCAAGAGCCCCTCCCACTTCCTCCCATCTGTACGACACGTTTTTATTACTCGTCCACATGACATTTATACGTAAATCTAAAATTGATTTAAACGAGGTAATGTCTATTATAATGTTGATATTGCTCCACAATATTCTGAAAAACGATTTATGTGTCGAACTAACCTCATTAAGAAGTCCCTCGAGCATTATGAATTCTTCGTGAGGAATACCTTGCACAAATTTCGTCGGGTTCCATGTCCTAACACCATGTTGCTGATACATTTTGAAGGCCCATTTTTATATCGCTGGTAAGTTCTTTGGCGTCTATTCTATATATACGACCGCGCGGGCAGAAGAGCTATAGAGTTCACTTTGAAATATTGGCGTTATGTCAATAATAATTTTTTTTTTTAAATATATTTTCAGTCAATATATATTTGTAAACTGTGCGAAATCGCATAGCCAATCAGAAAGCGTTGAAAGATTCACGTTATTACTTTTTTTTATGATAAAAAATGAGTGCATATGGCACTCACGTACTGTAACCGAGGGCGGATCAAAGATATTTCAAAGGGGAGTCGGGGGGGGGGGCAAACCTCGGGATACTCCGACACTACGTTGCGATTGTTTTCTTGGAAAGCAAGCACAGAAAGAAAGAAAGAAAGAAAGAAAGAAAGAAAGAAAGAAAGAAAGAAAGAAAGAAAGAAAAAAAAGAAAAAAAAACCACGCTTACCTTACTTTGGAAGGGATGGTATTTCTGGCTAAACCAAGGGACGGGTATACGCTTGTTGGAAACGACCAATTCCGCTAGTTCTGACCATTCTTAAAGGGGAATCAAATCCAAAAAGAACGTTCTGTACAGAGAAAAAAGATTAAAAATACACGTAGTAGATAGGAAAAAGTTTGAGCTATAGCAGACAAACGATAAGAAAGGTATGATTTAATACCCATGGATATCTATCTATCTCTATTTATCTATTTATCTATCTATCTATCTCTATCTATATCTCTATCTATCTCTATCTATCTCTAGCTATCTATCACTGTCTATCTATCTCTATCTATCTATCTCTATCTATCTATATATCTATCTCTCTATCTCTATCTAGTATCTATCTCTATCTCTATCTATCTATCTATCTATCTATCTATCTATCTATCTATTTATCTATCTATCTATATCTATCTATCTATATCTCTATCTATCTCTATCTATCTCTAACTATCTATCACTGTCTATCTATCTATATCTATCCATCTATTTATATATATCTATATATCTATCTCTCTATCTCTATCTATCTATCTCTAACTATCTATCACTGTCTGTCTATCTCTATCTATCTATCTATCTCTATCTATATATATCTATCTATCTCTATCTATCTATCTATCTATCTATCTATCTATCTCTATTTATCTATCTATATATCTCTATCTATCTATTTACCTCTATCCATCTATCTCTATCTATCTATATATCACTATCTATATATCTCTATCTATCTCTATCTTTATCTATTTATCTATCTATCACTGTCTATCTATCTCTATATCTATCTATCTATCTATCTATCTATCTATCTATCTATCTATATCTATCTATCTATTTATCTATCTATCTATACATCTATCTTGCTATCTATCTATCTATAATTTATCTATATCTATCTATCTATCTCTAATTATCTATATCTATATCTATCTATATCTATCTATATCTATCTATATCTATTTGTCTCTATCTATCTATCTATCTCTATCTATATATCTATCTATCTACATGTATATCTCTATCTCTATCTATCTCTATCCATCTATCTCTATCTATATATCTCTATCTATCTATCTATCTATCTATCTATATCTCTACCTCGCGGGCAGAAGAGCTATAGAGTTCACTTTGAAATATTGGCGTTATGTCAATAATAAATATTTTTATAAAATATGTTTTCAGTCAATATATATTTGTAAACTGTGCGAAATCGCATAGCCAATCAGAAAGCGTTGAAAGATTCACGTTATTACTTTTTTATGATAAAAAATGAGTGCATCTGGCACTCACGTACTGTAACCAAGGGCAGATCAAAG